>NW_026542601.1:75296850-75914790 GCF_028750875.1 Macrosteles quadrilineatus
TACAAAGATACGCATCTTGAAATTTCCATCATAAAATAACATTGGTTACACTTTTTTTCAAAATGGTCCCCCTATTTCAATATGGCGGCCAACTTAAAATTGGATCACCCTGTATTTTATGATCTTTGAGCGATTGGGAAATGGCGGATTTTTTTTTTAAATAGTAGAATCCATATTGTTTAATGCCATAAAGATATGTTAAGTTATACATTTAATGTTTTCTCTAAGTTCAATAGTTCCTACGATACCAATCGTGACACAGTTCAGTTGTTGGCTCTGTGTAAAGAAGACCATGATTTTATTTTAAGAGGACTTGTATGTTGGAACCAAAAATATTTATCCCTGAAAAGCACCGTGAAAAGCGAGTTTACCGGTGAGCAAGTCTCGAGTATCCCGGTCCTCTTCCCTCAGGTCGACAAGTCCTTGGTCTCCCCCGCTTCCTGTGACAGGATCCCCTCATCAGCAAGTCTAATGTATCCACTCTCAGAGTCCCGAGGGTTGTCACGGGATCGATTTCACCCTCGGGACTTTCAGGTTTTCAACCCGTAACATAGTGAAGGATTACAAGATAATTTGATATTATATTGGTGTGGGGGTGGTTAATAGTGTAGGTAGGTGCATTCACTGTTAATCAAGATAATTTATAAGTGCTACAATTTTTAAATACCACTAGCTAACCATCTCATGGTCTTTTCTAGAAGAGAGCCTTAACCCCTTTTACAGTGTGCTGGGATGGTTACGTTTGGTTAGTTTAGGTTAGTGACAAATACGGTAACTCGGTAACATGTACAGAATGTAGGCCTACTTGTTTCTGGGCACAAAAAATAGGACACGAATCCACATTTTTTTAATTTCTCACCTTAACAGACTCCTCAAGATTACATATTTTGTTTTTGTAAAATTTTTCCTCTTTGTCGTTATAATTATAACTAAACAAACCTAAAACTTCACCACCGCAGCACACTGTTAAAGGTGGTTTTTTTTAAATCATCGAATAATTAATTTTTTACCTAAGAACAAATACGATTTTCATTTTATTTTATCCTATTCAAAATGTGTGTATATTGTATTGTCCTACAAAGTATTTCCATTGAATTTAAATCATTGTGGGCATAAACTAGTTTAACCTATAATCTAATCCTCCACAGAGTAAAAAAAAATGAACACTTCAAACAAACTAAACGGCGTGATACTTTTAGTAATTTCCTGTCGGTCATTCCACTCCCACTTTATTCACTAGAGTTTTCCGTAGCTCATTATATTTTGAATGTTATAAAAATTATAGTTTTTCGCCTAACCCGGCAGGTAAAGTTAAGTAAGGATGGCGTAGATAAGAAAGTGATTTGCTCCTTTGCGCAGTAGATCTTGATCTTCAGAGCTAAGCAGTAATGCCTGGAATCTCGACCACAACCGGCAACACGGTCGGAATCTGCAATGCTAATGGTACTTGAATGTATTGAGTACCTTAGTCCTTGAACCAGTCGATTCAAGATAGTAAATACTATCTGCAGTATTTAGTTCGTATTGAATATTTGTACGAAACAAGGATCACTAATGTTGCAAGATCTAATCACGAAGGCAATTTAAATGTATTTAAAAGAGAGTTGAGACTTTTCATGTTGATTATTACTAGTGTACATGTTGCTCGAAATCGAGCAATTGCAAAGAAGTAAAGTAGTTACAGTATTTAAAAACAAATAACTTTAAAAAACAATAAAAGTCATAATTTCAGATGAGTTCAAAAGACTCAACTCATAGATAACGTACCTGACAGTTTCATATAATCAACATTTCTTGTAAATATTTTATCATTTTTCAAAAGCTGATCTGGTTTTTTAGTGTATTCTACAAATCTTTCCCACTTATAGCCGCATTAGGTTGTCCATGTTGATCTTCGTCAATGATAATGTAGTCTGCATAGTACTACCCGTTGTAAGTTAAATTTACCTGAAAAAAATGCTGAATTGAAAGGCCTAATGTTGTTCAAATGGTTTTGTGTTCCCCTTAAATATGAATAATGCAAAGCCTTCATTGAAAGTTTTATTAAGGTTTCTTGGATGTAGTCATATTATTTTAAAATCACTTGACTTTTATGAAAGCATATATTTAATGTCCTTGCCGTACCAGTTTAATTCAGACTTAGAGTGTTTCCCTTTGCCAATCATCATAAAGTTAAGTCCGTGTTTCCTACAAAATAGTAACACCTCGGCTAACATCCTCGTTCATTGTTTGTGGGAATCTTCACATTGTAGGTGTTCTTCATTATATAGGATGATAACGATAGTAAATGGTTTTTTCCTACAGTCACCCGACAAAGTTGGCTTCCTTGTACTGTTTATAGTACAGAAAGCTGCTAATTGCTGCATATTTATACTTTGCCGTACGGTTTATACTTTGTCGTACGGTTTATACTTTGCCGCACATCAGGATTCCAACGAAACAACACAAAACAGCGTGGTTCTATTATGCACGTAATTCGTGTACGCTTGGAAATAAGTTGGCAACACTTAAAGATAATAATACTATGAGCAGCTGATTGACTATTATAACTACGATTTAACCTGTCATTTCGTGTTTATAGTTTCGGTATTTCTGAACTTACTGCACTTTTCTTTCAAACGTTTTTAAAACATTCCTACGATCTTAATAAACAAGAAAATACCTTTAAAGCATTTTTTTTTAGGCGCGGAAACCACTTGAAATTACAAAAACATACGGAACTATATTCTCAAAACGCGGAGCACATTTCTTGCCGAGGAAAAATAGCGGAGTGATCCGGACCGCGGGTACTACTTTCTCTAGGGCACCATTTGTGTTGCCAGCTGAACCTAAAAACGTGTTGTATAGTGTTTGAAAGACTAATTATTTATATGCTTTATAGTGACTGTAGGAAAAAAATAATGTGTAACACTCGAGATCATTCCGCACTCGCCTGCGGCTCGTGCGTAAACATTGCTCTCGTGTGCAGCAATGTGCCACTTTCACCACTAGTTACACAAATAACTATTTCATCTCTATTTCTTCTACTTGGTGGCGTTCTATGACTTTCCTATGTTTCCATGGTTTAAAAATCGGTTCTTTACATTATTGCTCAAGAAATACAGTACCCTGTCAATTCATTTTCCTTATTTGGTCAAATATATCAAATTGCCCAGGCTTTCTCGATTTTTTTATATTGTAATATGTACGAATGTAAATTAAAGTAGGTAGTAAATATTTAATTTCAACAAAATCAGTAATAATTGTACCCAATGCGTTTCGTTGAATTGAAAAATAAATAACAGCAATTGAATTATACAGCTGATCAAAATGTAAACAATTATGTTCTTCATAAGGATAACATGGGAACTTTAAAAGCCACTGGGGCAGAGCCCAAGGGACTTTTTCAAAAATGTAAGGCCAGTTTGCAAATCTACGCGACACGCTCTTTCCAATGAGACGTTAATGGATAAAATCGGTTAAGAAATGGCGGAGGAGTTCAACCGACAAAGTTTCATGTAGCGTATTAATTATATAGATAACAAAATTGTATGCTGGAAATATACTAATCTCCCTGTTAAATCTCAAACTTGTGGTGTATCACGTCAGGTTGTTCCGTTACACCTAAGTTAAAGTATAAGTACCTTCTTAATCCACATATTACGTGTTATTATTATACGAAAAATAAGTTTAAAAATACGTCTAGTACTTGAAATATATTTTTACACTTATACTTTTTAGATGGTAAATACAAACGAAAAATGGTAGGCCTATTGGTGATCGATTTCGATTGGATACTCCAATCATCGTGAGACATAACAGGCGAATCAATACTTTCCGTATACTAAGTGTTTCTCTATCGAAGTAAAGAGAACGTGTTTCCCTATTAAATAGTTTCAATGTGCAGTTTTAAATCTTGGAACTCAAACTGGGTTAAAGAAATAAACACAAACGTTATGGAACATAAATAAACTAATGAAAATTGTCTGCAACATCAATAATTGTTGTGTTTTTGAAATATATAATACTAAAATAAATAAAATAATAAGTAAACAATTGAAACAGAATTCAAAGGTTTGAACATGACCCATAAGATAAACGTAATGTCACTTCTCTCGATGAAGTTTAGAAATCTATGGTAGAATCAAAAGGTTACATCAAGTAAAAGCAAAGAAACAAACTAAAACAACTAGACATTCCATCCCCATGTTAAATTTGTAGCCAGGTTTTTATCACAATTGTCGTAGTTGATGTGAGCCACCTACAGATTGCGCTGATCTAAATTACTAAATTCTGTCGAGTACACAAACTTTCAAAGTCAAACTTAGGGAACGACTTATTATGAGCTACAGCAACCGTTATGACCCATCAACCTGGTCAGCAACAAAAAATAAGGTATAAAAAAGAATTTTAGACACTAGCGCATTCTGTGACTGATTCACACAACTACGTTCTTTTTTTGTAAAGAATTGGCGATAGCTGCTAAAAACGCTAAAACTAAAACAAATCTACAGCTGATGTATCTTCAATGTTTTAATAAACTGGTTTTATAAATATATAAGAGAGTTTGTAAAATCCATGTTCAAACTTTCAGATGAAGCCTGTGCAAGTATAAAATATCATGGAAATGCGACAAGTATATTTGTAACACAGCCTAAAGCGATATCATTAAACCCTACGGCTTTACACCACATAGGTGGGTAAATATTATACCACACTAAAGTCCAATATCTTGTCGTCCCTTGCGTACAAAGGACTGTTCTCATTTGCATTGTTAATGAGTGAACAGACCTCTTATTGAATGACTACCTTTTGTGTGCTTCAGCTTCAGCCTTCTACTGTTCTATCCGTAAATCTTACAGATGTATTCACAGTTTCTGATGGTGTGAGTAATTTTGAAAAGTTCTCACTGTTCTGGGTGGTAAATGAGGTTGTCTTTATCGTAAGTTTCTTGTCACTCACATGCGATAAATATTATCTTCCGGGATGTTTTCTAACATTAACGAATCTACCTCTCGATTTTCACACATTTTAGAAGCAACAATGCATTAAAATGTTGTTATTACATTTTGCTATACAATCAGCGGTCGTTTGGTGCGAATTATTTATGCACTGCTATTTATTTCTTGTTCAGCAGCCCTACTAACTTTACGGACTTGAGTAGATTTTTAAGACAGTTCTAGGAAATTTTAATTTACATACAATAAAAGAATGTAAACTCAATCATAACCTAGGTCAAACCAAAAGAGAAACCTAGGTCAATTCTAACAGTTAAAAGACACACGGCACATGGCAAAACATCAGCTGATTAAAAATTAAAACATTGACAATATATTTAACAAATAAAATAGTTTTCCTACAGTTACCTGACAAAGTGGCCTTCCTTGCACTAAATTAGGTACGTACTAAATCGGCGCACGCCAAGTAGCTAATTGTGTCATTTACTTACTTTTGCCGCACTTTGTTTGCCACACACCAGAATTCAAACCAAACAACACAAAACAGTATGGATTTATTAGGCACGTAATATGTGTACACTTGAAAATAAGCTGGCAACACTTAAAGATACTACGACTACGATCAGATGGTACAGCGTTTCCCATTTCGTTCAACGCTTGGATTAAACTGACCTAAAAAAGTGTTGTATTTTGAAATACTAATTATTTATATGCTTTATGGTAACTGTAAGAAAAATATAATGTGTAACGCAATGCAAAACTTCGCACACTAGTTACACAAATAACTATAGAATGCACACTCTAGTAAACGCACGTACACACTTTTATTCGTGGAATATCTTACGAAAATCTGTTTTCATCAAGTGCGGCGAGAAGATAAGTAGCCTTCGGCTGAATAATATTTGTTCGGCAAATCAGATAAAACCAGGAACAAAACCAAGCTCAAGTTTTGACGGAGTATTCAATCAGGAAGATAAACAAAAGTGAGAGCTTTTCGTGACTGAGGAATAAAACTACACTGAATTGTTAATACTGGTCAGACTTTGCTGGGTTTAGGTTTGGACTAATTGACGCAAAATATTATTTTTTATGTTTATTAATTAATAATTTAAAGCTTATCAAAGTAGGTACAGGGAATTGAATAATCACTGCATAGTAATTAAAGTTTCAAAGTTTGTGATTTTTAAAGAGTAACTATTTTTTTCAGGGCTTTCCAATAAATTTAATTGAACAAATAAAGTGATCCAAAACGCACCAAAGTTCAATAAGCAAGTTTCCATTATAGTATTAGATTTTTTTACCAAGATTGGTGTGGTGTTTATTTATAAGTCGTGATAGCATTTGATAGTAATTATCATCAGTGTGATATTTTGCTTTTAATCAAGCCAACTATTTAGATTTTTATGATATTACTATCAATTATTTTATGTGCAAATTGTAATGAATTTTTTTAACCTTGAACAATTTAAAATGTTTTAAAATCAAAATCTCAAGGTCAATTGATTGTCCTTTAAATTCTATGTACAACTAAAACCCAAAAATAAATTATGTGATGGAATCTTTAAATTTTACATGTAAAACAGGTCAAGTCATAGTATTATTATTACATTGGCTTAATAGTAAATAGTAACCAGTCATGATTTTCTTTAAGGATAGTGGAGGCCACTAGAACTATCTGAGTGTTGTCTCAGGTAACTACCTTGAAAAATTATATTAATTCTTAAATGGCGATTTAAAAATATTTAGCTATTATTTAGGGTTTTAAAAATGCTTTATCGTTTATCGTTATGTATACTTTATACTTTATACTTTATACTTTTTATTACTGTATACTTTATCGTTATGTATGCCGTTGGAGTTTTTACAAGGTGATGCCTACCGAACTTAAGAGTATTGGACTTTTAATCTTGAGGGATGGGCAATCTTATAAAGGAAGTTTTCGTGGCGGATTTAAAAGGGAGGCTTTTATTTATGAACCTAAGAACAAAAACCCTGAGTCCGCCCACTGTGTCGCTGCCAAGTATTTCATTTAACCTCTCTTGATTTTATCAAGAATTTTCACAACCTGTAATGTCTTGGGTGTTTCTTAGTTTTGCAGTATTAACTGTGTAGAATTAATTTTCCCTGGATTTTTAAAAAAGCCATCTTTTACTGTAAAGGGTGGTTAATAGATTGTTTATTTTTGTTTATAAGTTATTTCTCATTTAAAAAAATGCTGCAAAACTTTTGTCATAGAATGTATTTTCTCGAGTATCAGTTTACTTACAACTAATGCGTGTGGTGTTGAAATAGGTTTATGTATTATCGTTGAAATATAAGAAAATATACTGTTATCAATTAATGGCCATCCAATTTATTTGGTCGAAATTACTCCATCACTTGTTCCGTATTTTATGTAAACAAGGTTGAAATATTTTTTAGAATATTTCTAGTTATTTGTATTTATTAAAATCGTTTTATTTTATAAATCTTGAATTCATTGTAAGCTACACTGATCACTTTATGCTGTTAGAACTTTATTATAGATTTTACGTAGTATAACGTTATCTTTTGTTAAAAAATATTAGATTGTTTTATTGTTGGCTGCAAAATCCTAAATCCATATCTTACAATTAAATTGTATAATTCAACTTGCATTTTTGGTTAAATATAATTATTATTTTCCACATCCTACTAATATTGCTAGGGTTCTATGTATAGTTCCACGTTTATCCCAAATTATATCTTACCTACTTCAACTCAAATAACATTGTACTCCAAGAAATAAACTTTAAATTAATTTCTATTTTCTAATATCTAATTCTTGTGACGCTATTATACAGTTTTTTTTCTGTGCAAAAATAAAGATGATTTTGATTTGATTTGATTTGATTTGATATTTCCTCTCTAAAGAAGCAAGGGAAGATAGCGTGTAGGAGAGTCGTTTCAAGCTCTTATGGACATTATAGACCCTGATATACGTCTTTATATTCCCACACTCCACTATGTCTTTGTCGAGCAGTCTTGCGTGATGTCTCTTTGTATGTGTATTGCCTTGTAGAACGCCTGCTTGTTTGGATTAATTTGTTTTCAAGAATGTGTCTATTAGCCTCAAAAAGGTTGTAAATTAAATTTCTGGTGGCTTTCCTCATTGAAAAAATGTTGGCTACAAAATACCTACTCTTTTAGCAAATACGTAAAGTTTTCACACTTGTAAAATTACCCTCACTTTACAAGATACAACCGTAAGTTTTTAATATATTTTTTCCATCATTTATGGGGTTTTGTAGAAAGAATTACCAGACATTGATAAGTTTGTTTACTAGAACCTTTTAAGGAATGTTCGGCACTAGTTCAAATTAAAAAGTCAAAAATTGAATTAAGAATTTATATATATTAAAAAATCATGGTTTTTCTTTTCCGAGTTCGGTTGGCTCTTCACCCTACCGATTTTCATGATTGAGGTCTCAAATCAAAGGTATACACGCACATATTTCCCATTAGCATCGGCATATATTTACCTACCGTATTACTCAACAAAAAAACATACATTTGATTTATTTTCGAATTCTTACTTCAATTTAAGATGTATTTCACCAGTTATAGTTGTATAATCCTATATATTTTGGTCTATGAACCTTCGGTGAAATACCGGCTTTCATAGTTTTTCAAATCGGACGAGTTTCAAGCAAACGCAAGGTGAACAACCGACATAAAAATTATTTTTATATGGGGTTTCTATGATTAAAATCAATAGCTCCAGTATTGTTTATGTTTTTTTTTATGTTTTAGACTCAAACTAGTCAGTAAATTATAGGCTTTAATTTGAGCTATTGATCGTTTAAATCAATTTAGTTCAAGATACTGTATTACCACAGCCACCTCTAATACAATAATAATAATAATGTATTAGAGGTGGCTAAGGTATTACTCAATCAAAAATCATAAATTTGATTATTTCTCGGATATTACATTTATTTTAACGCTGCGGAGCATAATGGGTCCTCTAGTATTTTCTTTAGAAGACGGGCGACACTCAGGGATGTGTACAATTATAACGTCACTGGTTACAGCTCCAGGTAAAATGTTGACATTAATTAAGGAAATACGTATTTCTGTAATTTTGAGTTCTGTATTCCTGCAGACAGTTTTGCATTAAATCACTATAATTAAATTATATGTACATTTTAATTGACAAAATTATAAACGTTGTGCAGACATGTAAACCAAAACCATGTTTTTCGATGTATTGTTTGTACTTTCAGGTATTTTATATTCATACAATATCTTATAGGCTCAATTGTAACCATATGACTATGCTGAAAACAAGTGCCCAAGTGTGTTTGTACGGTTGATATGAAAGGCTCCATTGTCAATAAGACCGCCTCTTCGACCTTTTTATTGCTGGCTTTGCTGGGTTCTTCCAATAATTGAATTGTTTCTTTGCTGCAGTGATTGTTTGTTTAAAGTGTCATTCTCAATAATACTGTATGGGTATGGACATAAGTATATCAAAATATATATAGTTTAATTCAACAAATAATTAAAATCCTTTATTTTTCATTACAACGAAGTAATTATTTTATTGTGCTCGAGCATGCTTTTTCAATCGACTGTCAAATTTGGAATTTAGGAAAGCTCTAAATAGATTGCATTGATTCGACAACAAAATATTTGCCCTTCAAGAAAAACACCTGAACATTGAGAAATTTATAGTTATTATAAGTATTAGTAGTAAAGTTATTATAGTATTATAAGAGGTTTATGACCTGAGTGTGTTAACTATATTCATTCGCAAAATATTTCACCATAACTCCATTTAGAATTTGTTGTAATTTTGTATCCTGCAGTATTTAGTAAAATGTACCTCTTCTATGAATACTTACTAATAAATACGTAGATTTAGTACCAACTCAAAACGAAGCAACACATTCCGTTTTATAGTTCCACAAACCACAAATTATTAAACTGTTTAAAATTGAAAAATATGTGGATTTTTAATTCCTTAAGTTATTTATCAAATAGCCTGTATTTTACCAAAGTTTTTATATAATATAGGAATTCCTAGACGAGTACCTCTTGTGTAAGAAAGTACTGTATTGTGTAATTCTAAAGTTAATTCATTCCGGTATGTTTTTTCCTTCGTGATGGCATTATTAATGTTATTCTTAGGTTGTCGGTTACTCATCACTAAAATAAATTAATCACAATTTACTAAAAAATGTCGAGGTATATTTCAAGTTTACATCAAAACTCATCTTCAGCCTCTAGTAACAACATATCAAGTAAAAAAATCTGAAATTCTAAAGTAAAGAATTCTAAAGTTCTGACTTTAAACCAGGAACTTTTTGAAGCTTTACAGAAAATCAAGTAATACCGTCCTCATTGTCTGTACAACAAAAGCCAACTTAATTTGTTGAAGCTCCTCGTATTTCTTTGTGATGGAATTAAATGTAGTGTTTGTTGACATTTGTTCTCATCAGAATGTTTTCCGCTTTTTAAACTGAATTTAAATAATGTTAAAATGCCTTGGAGCGTTTTCCCCAATTTATAAAATGTTTACATTACACATCATATTTTTACTTGAACAATTCTTCGTGTTTTATATTTTGGTAAAATTTAAACTTTATCTCATGTATACAGGGTGTTTTCAAATTGCCTGGACATATTTTGTGGACCTGTTCCTTAAGCTAAGACAAACCTAAAATGCCATATAAGTATGGGTCTAAAATGCATATATTTCTGTCTATCTGCCTATTTGTGATTTTTTTAAACTATTTTATACCTTGGCCATTTTTCAAGGTATAACTTTCAAAATTAGTATAAATGTGTAGTTTTGAAGGTTAAAAGAGTTTAAAAAAATATTGTTCCAATATCTCAAGCCATTTCAATATGGCAGCCGTTTGAAATCTCTAATTCCAAATTTCATGAAAACCGTAAATATTAATTAAGAACATTCGTTTAGTAATCAAAACTATAGAGAATGTAAATCCAAATCAAATGAGATCTTGTTTGTCAAACCGGATGAAGAACAACCGAGTTATCAGTTGTTTTTTTCTACATTCAGTTATGCAGTTTAAAAGGGCTACCATACTGCGCTTAAGTTAGGTCCTATAAATAATGTTAATACATTAGCCTCACTGTTACTTAATACCGTAAGATGGTTCAGTTAATATTTACTCATAATTATTACAGAATTTGTTCATATAAATAAATTTAATGGCATAACATTAAATTTCTTGACTAGTAGATACTCATGGTGTTCAGACTAACAAACTCTGTGAAAATATGTTTGTATATACGAAATCGTACTAATCATTTGTGGACACCTGTATTATTTTACTTGAAGATAATTTCGTTGATATAATTTAATCGGCACCTTAAACTGTAAGTATGGACCAAGAAATCACAGTGTGTTCAATAATAGTTTCAATTTAATTACTCAATACAAGTTAAGGTTCAGCAAAGTTTAACAGAGTTAATCCAAGTCCTACAAAGCGTTTGAAGGTTGAGTGAAACCTTGTTCGAGCGAACCTTTGTCAAAGTTTTTCACTGAGAAAATGGTAATCCTCTGAACTGGCATCATTGTGGTTGGACTGTCATCTGTGGGATTAAAATTTCAGTTAGTTATTAAATCTTATTTGAGGAATTTTCAACGACGGAATTAAGTTTCATAAAGATGGGAAATTGCGATGTCTGTCCATTTTTAAGCCATTATTAGTTGGTGCAAATTTTTTACCTTACATAAAAGTGTTTTGATTTGATTTTTATAAGAATTAGGTTAGCAATTTTAAACTTTGGAATTTTACATTAGTTTTTCTTGAACAAACATCTTGCAATTAAACTAAAAACACATTTTTTCAACTTCATTATTTTAAAATCAAAATATATTTTATTTCCCAAATTATGTTTACTTATATTTATTCAACACCCATGAAATAAACATCGGACATTTTTACAATGCAAGTCAAGATTGGTTCAGCACCTCTTTGCACAAGAGCTGCAGACAAACTTAAGGGGCTAACACTTCTTGACTTCTAAACAGTAGTTTGTACGTGCATTTATTGGGAAATTGATTAAGTAAACTACTAGTGATTCCTTTTACAGCAGTTTCGTTGAATATTTTTACAAATATGCGTATCATAGCCTACCACCGCTTGTGTACAATTCTAATTTGTAAGTTTATCTTAGCGAATTTCCCATATAGAGAATGAGATATTACCTTAGGTCTCATGGTTAGACCTGGACCCGAGACCGATTTCCTTTTTCGTTTTGATGTACACAGTGCAAATGAATCAACGATACAATTTTGATCAAATTCTATACAACAAATGTGTAACTACTTTTCTCCGAACGAGTTCGCGAACCAGCATGATCGTACTATGGAAACGTGGTTTTACGGAGTAAACAAATTGGGTTTCCCATTTTTTTTAACCCCCAAAACAGAATCTGAGAGCTTAAAAACAAATAATTAAGTTTTTTCAAGCATTATTATTAGTTAAAAGTGGAGAAAATTAATTAAAAACTGTAAATTAAAAATTACCATGCTATTCTTATAGGACAACTGGTTTAGTCGGCGTGTTTAGGAACATTTAAAAAAAAATTGGAAAACTTATTTATTTCACACTAAACTATAAACATTTTACTAAAAAAAAGAAAAACACTTTATTAACTTCTCTGTAGAAGCAAACTGAAGTACTCGTTAAACTAATGTTATTCAAATTTGGGATACAGCTGTCTTGGTGGAGATATTTGAGTGAAAATACAATCATACTAGGAAATTCAATAATTTACAGGTTTGCGGCGGGGGTTTTTTATTGAGTTACATAAACATTGTCGTTACATTTTTATATAATTAAAATATTGAGATTTCAATTCACTGCTTGGTCGATGATTTCTGTATTATTAGCTTTCCACCAAAAGCCTTGTATACATCTATCAATGGAAGTCATAATCCTCCTTTGGAACGAGGCCCCTTTCGTAGGCCTAAGAATCCTTATAAATTGGAGCCATAACTCATATTGCATTGTTGGAATACTTCCAGACAATATAGAAATTGCCTTTTCTATTCGCAATTCTTTTATTGTAGTGTTGAATATTACTTTATTGTATTTTTATTAAAATACAAAAACACTATGTGCAAGACATTGCTTGCACATAGTGTTTTTGTATTTTATGATTACTAATAATACATTTATATTTTATACACGGTCGGATCACGTTTTCTTAATATTCTCAATGGCTTTGCTGTAATATTCCATGGAGAATTGTGTAATCTTGTGAAAATTTAGTATTAGGTGTTTGGAATATAGGTCATCAAATGTTAGTGTAGACGCTAGTTCAGTCATTTTAATTATCAGACGAGGTTTTCCACACACGGTCTCCCATTTTAACCACACCTCTGATAGTTTCTGACCACGTGACATTTATGGTAATTAATGGGTAACTAACCAGATTACCCCTAATGGGCAATATTCTCCCCTGCTGTAATGACGTGAGGGTGTGATGTACCTATACTAACGCGCTCTGCGACGCAGTCGGGCCTATTTAGGATGAGAATTTGACAGATCTGTAACCAAAAGTTTAGTTTTAACATAGTGGATTTTGCAGACCATTTATTAGTAGTACCATTGACTATATAAAGTCAATGGTAGTACTCATGTGTTAGCATGCAATAGAATTTAAGGTGATTACTAAAGTTATTAAGTGTTCAAACACTTTTTTCTACAGTCACCTGACAAAATGACCATTGATTTCCTTGCACTATAGTACAGAAAGTTGCTTATTGCTGCATATACTTTTGCTGCATATACTTTTGCTGCACTCCTTTTTTGCCGCACTCCAGTATTCCAACCAAACAACACAAAACGGCTTGCTTTTATTAGGCACTTAATCCGTGTACGCTTGAAAATAAGTTGGCACCACTTAAAGATACTACGACTACTATCAGCTGTTGCAGTGTTTCCCATTCTGTTCAACGCTTGGATTTAACCTAACCTAAAACGTGTTGTTTAGTGTTAATTATTTCTATGCTCTGTAATAACTGGTAGAAAATAATAATGTGTAACACGAGTACGAATTGACTTTGTTGCACTCGAGAAACTTTCCACACTCGCCTGCGGCTCATGCGTAAACATTTCTCTCATGTACAGCAAAGTGCCACTTTGAACACTAATTACACAAATAACTATTGCAGTTAATTAGATGGATATATATACAAATGACTAATTTGGTTCAAATACGAGGAAAATTAAATAGAATAGCACTCAGTACAATATAATTCAAATATGACAAAACACCTTAATAAATGTAGCTCAGTCTGTTGTAAGCTAGAAAAGTCGATTAAGCCTCTCCGGACATCGGTAAAGTACATTACTGCACAGTGTCTCCATTAGCGCTGTTTTCACGCTATTTTAAGCATTAGTTTGTTGAAACTTTAATTTACTCTTGACACTTTTAAATTACAGTTCTAAAACAAAAGCCGTGTTTGCTTAATCAGCTCGTACGACTTTATTTTTAGAGCATCTCTTTGTTTTAGTTGTAGCTTCAACCATTGCCGTCGATATAGCCATAGCATATATAAATCTAATTCTATCGCTAATTGTGAAGCATGTGTTTTTTTTTTATACTTTATGTATATTTCATTTTAGTTCAGCTTGAGTGCGTTAAATGTCTATAAAATTTTGTTTTTTCTTTACAATGAATTTGAAGAGAGAGAATAACTTTTTCATTATAAGGCCAGAGAGTTATGTATAGGTTGGAATTATATCGTTGTATTTTTTTTGTATCGAGTTTTGTCGGATAAAAACGCAAAATCATTCGGTTAATCCATAATAATGAACGATAAATTATGTGTTTTCAGACTTATAAGTTCATGTACATACCTAAATACATGCTTTTGGCAATATTTGCCATTTTGCACATTTTCAGTTTGTTTGCTTAAGGTAGTAAGCATATGATAGGAATAGTTCGTACCCAACCAATACACGATGTTTATATATCATTTTGTGTGTTTTTTTTTTAATTTTTATATTCTAAAAGATTTTTTAATTGGGATTAAAACTTACAAAACAACATGTTTGCACTGCGATCCTATTTTTGTAGTAGGCTATAAAATTGAGCAAACAAATTTACACAATTGCTTTAGAGAGTACGGTAAAGGTTTTTCATTAAAACAATTTATAGTGTTTTGTAAATGCAGTAAAAATCGAATCGTATTACACTGGCACTTAACGTTTTATGTTTTGTAACACGTTTTATTGTGTCATTAAAATATACTAATTAGAAATACATAAATGTATCTAGAAAATAAATACAAACGAGTTGCTTATATCCTTTGATAACAATTTTGTTACATCATTTTCTGTCTGTTACCCTTGAAAGTATTTTAAGTTGTATACTATATTGACTATTTGTTAATGATTCATCACAATAATTATACTTACAATCACAGCACTAAATCCCACAACTGCCCAAGATGTAACTGTAATTCATTTTCAATTTCACACAATTCTAAATGAGATCCAGTGATATCCTTTAGCTGCCCAGTAACACTGTATATCCATCTTGTCACCAATGTCCCTTGTCAACCCATGTCTTGTATATGGAATTATCTCTTGCGCTATAACCCCTTTAATTATCAAGATATTTATATTTCATCGTTTTGCAAATAATATAAATATTTTGTTTATAGGTTTTTCTTCACGTCCGTAATGTGAAAACACGGAACACACACACACGGAAACACGGAAGGGAAATCAAAGTTTTTTTATCATTAACTTACATTTATTGAATTTGCCTACTGTTATTTTGATATTTTTTTCGGATGCTTAAGCATTTATTAAAAAATTAATTAAAAATAAATAAATAGTTGTGAAAATTTTGAATTTTACACAAGCTTTGTACTGTAAATATTTATTTTAGGTTTCCTTGTAATGACTCGTATTTTTAGAACCCTGTCCATGAATAAAATTAAAAATAAAATTCTCAGATTTTTTGCAATAAATCAATCGATAAATAATTTTGATCGATTCGACTGCCACAATCGAAATGTACAACGGTTTACAACAGCTGATTTTTACTCCCTAGAGAGTAAAAATGCTACTTTAGACCTGCAACGCACGCATTAAAAACTGCTGTTTTGCTGCAGTATGACGAAAAAGTATATACTCATTTTTAGTTACTTCTATCAGTTTAGTTCATAAAGAATAAATAAAATATTATATAAAGTAGTTTTGGTGTGTTGTCCCCTGACTACGCTAAACTCAGAGTACTATTCGCCGAATCAGCGCCATCACTGTGAACATTTGCTGAATCCAAGAAGTTCGTGACCAATTTGTCAGCTAGAATTAGTTTTGAATTTTACACCATAACGATGTGTCATTGACTGCAGTCCTATTTAATGTTGTTAACGCCAATTTTTCTAGTGAATTTAAAAATATTTCAACGTAAACTTTTTCTAGTAAACTTGAAAAATACAATTATAGTATGTATAATTATATAAATTACATAAAATATATTATAAAATGCCGTAGAGAAATTCCCCGGTTATAGTGACATTTTAATTAAGTGTGTGAATATACTATTATTAAAATAAGTTCGAGATACGGTCCTAATGTTTTAAAATATTTGTTCTGCATTCAAATTAGTAATAACAAATTATTAATTTATTCCTGCATTAATCGCATTATTATTGGTTACGGTACTGAAATAGCATGAGTACTAAACTCAGTATGCTGCCTCTGATTTAATCCTTCTGGAAATAAATAAATCACTCGATGTAGTTTGCTTGATTTGACACATATTTACAAAATTCCGCAAATTCTATTTCTTTGTAGGCTTTTAAAACCTGATTTTTTTGGCCCACCCAATATAGTACCTACTAATTGACCCTATGACATTTTTACGTGACGAGTGTAAACATTAATTAATTATGAACCAATTTAAAAATAACGAATCTGCTTATCACCTATAGAGGGTAAGGTTTGCTGCTTTGGGGGTATTTAAGGTAATAATCTGACCAGTTATCTTGGCTGGTTTATAAGCCATTCTAGTGTTGCTAACGATTTTTTACGTTAAAACGATGAGTAAATAATATTTATTTAGAATTCTAAATCAAAAAATTTCTAGGAGCATTTATTTAAAAAATAACATTTACATTTTCAAATTTTCAAATTAAAATTAATTAATCTATGATGCAATTTATTGAAAATGCAGTTTAAAAAACTCAACCCTGAAACCATTCACAGATTCAAGTGGAATACTTGTAAAATATTACTGTTAAGAGTTTAGAAGGCGAGATTGTTTCGTAATTTGTCCATTAATTACCATGTAACAACCAAATATAATTACCAACCACTTCCCTCTAGAAGGGTAATCTCTTGGGCATTTTAATTACCTTGTTACCTCTCTTGATGATGTAATTTTCTAAAACTAAACTAAGACGATTGCGGAAACTCTATTTGCAGCATTTAACTTATTGTTTCGGAGTGCTATTGTTGTTGCCTTGGTCGAAATTTTTTATATAAGAAATCAAATTATTATATGTTGTGTAAAAACTTAAACATGTTGAAACTAATTAAATTTAAGATTAGATTAGATATGTTATAGAAATTCATTATTGTGTAACCTTATTGCAAAATATATTATCACATTCAAAACGGATTTATTTAAACACCGATGGTATTAGGCCTTTTCTATTTTTTTCTCATAAATCTGTAACCATCGTTGACTACTTAGCGTTGAAAATAAATAACCTCTATAAAAAAAAATCAAGAGTAAAATTCGAATAAAAAAATTGCTACTTAATGAGGTAAAATTTGATTTAAATCACCAATTTTAAATTGTGTTGTTTTTTTCAGGTAAGAGTCCAGATGCTCGTTAAGTAAGAAACTGGAACTATGTAAGTTTCTTTGTAATCCTAAATTAAGCTTTAATTATTTTAAACTTAACAATAATTGTATTTGGCTTGGGTATTTGTGTTAATAGACATAAAAGATAATAATGTATACAAATGATAAAAATAAATTGTAGATTTACCTTATTGAACCAACAAATGACAAATATACTGATTTAAATTAAGCTGCATTGTTATAAAACTAATGTATATAACAAAGGCATGCATATACTAAACAAATATAAAAGGTAAAATAATTTAACAAAGCTATAATTTTATTATATCTCTTTTATAATTTAAAAACGGTCCTTACTTAAAAAACGTGCCTAGTATATACAAAAGGAAATGCTTGTGAAATATTCACTTTGTTGCAAAGTGTTATAAATCAGGTGCTATACAACTCAGCCCAACGGGTTTGGAGTGATATTATTATCTCATGAATACATATTTTCATACAGACTGATGATATTAAATGTATAATAAATAGCAAAACGTTATAAAGTTAAGAGGACTGTTTGGTCATTGAATATTAAGTGTTTGGTCCAAATTTACTATTAGTCTCAGGTATTTTATAGTATTATATGCCCATGGTTGATGATTAATGATTAATTAATGGTTAATGAATACTAAAACTCCTTGATAGCATATACAGTTTCAAATTGGCTGAAATATTTTCATATTTATACTATCATATATGTATTTGTAGAATTTTACAACAACCAATACACAACATTATGTTTTATTTTAGTATGTTCATTTACTCAAACTCAATAATGCATTTGTTAGTTCGTCATTTTGTATGTATTTCAACCATATTATGTTCTTAGGAAGCTTTTTTAATTTGTTCTGAATTTTTTCCCAAGATTATTTCATAGAATATAAAGTAAATTCGGTACTTTAGGGAATTTGTTAGTGTGTTTAAAGGCGCAGTAACATAATTTTGGATTTTTTAATAACAACCTTTTTGGAGCAGGACCCGCCATATTGGCCTAGTTAATGTTTCCACCCCACAGATTGAGTTAGGCCTCCCTCGTTCCGTTAACTATGTTTTTCTCTTCATTTTCCGGATCGAGCAAGATAGCCTAGTTAGGCCTTAATGTAGTTAGCCTATCCGAGACTAATTTTCTGAGAAATAATGACTGTTACAAAAATGCATATTAAATATTGGTGCACAATTCGTTTTTCTATATGAAAGGCCTTCGTACCAGGTAAAGTGTTACCTTTTTAAGTAACAAGTATAAGCCATTTAAAACATACATTTGTAAAGTCAATAAAATCTAATCAGAAAACATTCTGTTAATCTTCTTAATTTTATGGTCTTATGACCAAAATCGTTATTCTTCCGTTTGACACAATCGGAACATATGTTATTTTTAAACTTTTTAATTTAGATAAACGTTTGTAAATCTGGGATATTTCAATAGCAGTTTTTACAGTACTTGAAATATCTCTATCGGTTATTTTTCAAGCTAACAGCCTTAAAGCCTTTTACTTACTTAATACCATTAATTTTGAGGAGACAAAACAATATCTTAAAACAATCAGCTTAACTAGAATATGTTTTCCCTGTTAGTAATTAAATTTCAAAATACCGCCAATAGTTATTTGTGTAACTAGTGGTGAAAGTGGCACTTTGCTGCACACGAGAGCAATGTTTACGCACGAGCCGCAGGCGAGTGCGGAATGATCTCGAGTGCAGCAAAGGCCTTTTTCACTCGTGTTACACATTATATTTTTCCTACAGTCACTATAAAGCATATAAATAATTAGTCTTTCAAACACTATACAACACGTTTTTAGGTTCAGCTGGCAACACAAATAGGTGCCCTAGAGAAAGTAGTACCCGCGGTCTGTATCACTCCGCTATTTTTCCCCGGCAAGAAATGTACTCCGCGTTTTGAGAATATAGTTCCGTATGTTTTTGTAATTTGAAGTGGTTTCCGCGCCTAAAAAAACGCTTTAAAGGTATTTTCTTGTTTATTAAGATCGTAGGAATGTTTTTAAAACGTTTAAATGAAAAGTCCAGAAAGTTCAGAAATACCTAAACTATAAACACGAAATGACAGGTTAAATCGTAGTTATAATAGTCAATCAGCTGCTCATAGTATTATTATCTTTAAGTGTTGCCAACCTATTTCCAAGCGTACACGGATTACGTGCATAATAGAACCACGCTGTTTTGTGTTGTTTCGTTGGAATCCTGATGTGCGGCAAAGTATAAACCGTGCGGCAAAGTATAAACCGTACGGCAAAGTATAAATATGCAGCAATTAGCAGCTTTCTGTACTATAAACAGTACAAGGAAGCCAACTTTGTCGGGTGACTGTAGGAAAAAGTACTTTACATTACCCTAGTAAAGTGTATCGAAGCTCGTTTGAATATATACAGCCGTTCAAAAATTGACCAGGGGGGGTATTATGGGACACCAGGTATATAGATCATTTCCATGCTACAAAATTCTGTCTAAGGACATTTTTTTGGTACTTCCTCGATTTTCCTCTTTGGGTATTATAATAAGACTATTTTATAACTAATTTAGAATAATTTTTGATACCTTAAGAATATGGAGTGAACAAATGTATTTTTGAGTCAGTCGTCTGTTCAGAATGCACATGAATTGCATTATTTCAGCCATATTATTATATTTACAGAAATATTTTTTTTAATACAAAACTAATTTTTGTAAATAGGAAATAAAGACATTTTTAGTCTGCCGTTTCTTTATTCGTGTATGATTACCAGGGCCGAGTTAATCTAGAATCACCTGATTGCAAATTGGCGAAACTGAATTATTTCAAATGACTGCTTACATTTCGTCTGATCAGGGAATTAGACGTTGTTAAATTACAAAAGATGATCGGAGGAGTTTTTTTTATCTTTCCAATTATTTCTTGCATATCAAAATTAGTTTTCTTCTTTTTTCTCTGTAGATTTTTTAACGAATCAGTGTTTTTTCGTGATTCACATTCTACGTATGAGTTCTAGAACTCAACTGAAATATCTTGTTGACTAACATCAGAAAAATACTCATTTTACGTTTGCAATGTTATTATTTTTCTCTAAGAAATTACTTTAAAGTAACAATACATTATTGGAGGAAATCCCGAAGCCACACAAAAACTTTACAGAAGGCTTCACTAGAGCCACGTTTGTAATGTGTTACCAACTTTCATGTAAATGTTATTGTTAAATCTCACTTAGTAAAGATTTTTTATGGCGTTCTAGGATTATTCATTCCCTAAAACATGAAGGAGTAAGGAGTTTGTATAATGCATATTTGATGTAAGAAATCAAACTGCTTAATAGTATGTATCTTAGCTAAGATTTTTAATGTTAATCTAAACTATTCCGTGTATTTCAGAAGAAAATGTAAATGTGATTTTATTTTTTCTAGCCAGATTTAGTTCTTTCTTATTCAGTCTGATGATTAAAAATGTTGTATTGGAGTTTATCTTATCTTGTATATCTGGATTAAATGTTTTTGGAGTGAACAATTTTTAAATTATCTTAGCTGGTTTAGTAACACTAATTTATTTCTGCTTACTTGTGGTGAGATTGTATACCTTTAAACTTTCCAATGCATGAAAGACAGAATCAGAGCATATTGGTTTGAAATGTTACTATTTGTTCCTTTGAAACCAGTAGATATGAAAATGTCAAACAAACATAAACAACGCTTCTTCCTTTACCTCACAAAAGATCATTTCAGTAAAGTTAACTTTGTTCCTGCAGATGCTTCTTCTCGAGACTGCCAGTTGCAAACTTGTCGTTTCCTCGAACAGAGTTTGTGAAATGAAATTGATTTCCTGTTTAGTCAAAGTTGACATCGTTGTATCAAGTTGAGTCTTTAATCAACCTTCCTTTGTTGCGAGGAGATGAGGTTGATGTTGAGGCAATGTTGTTTTGAGAAATGCATCAAATATGCTTAGTGTTTACCGAGTGGAAAAGATCTTGTTAAGGAATGAAACAAAGTTTAAACTCTGTGGTTTTTATTTTATGGGATTTAGGTTATGTATGTATACAGATACTTCTTTTTATTAATATATTGACAATGGACTAATAACAAACTAAGGTTAATCTTGGTACAACAATTTCAATCACGTAGATCCCTTATCACTTCAATAAGACAACAATGTACTTTGTATACTTATAAGTTTAATATAAAATCTATGGTGGGTGTAGAATGGAGGGGATGATCCGTGAGGCTTGGCTACCGGTACTGAGAAAGATCAGCTGTTTTTTAAGCTTGGACAAGACAAGGCTTGGACAGACAAGGGCATTTCAGTTCAGTTTTGAACCATTACAAGCTACTGACTTCTCATAGGACCGAACTAGTGACTTTTAGCGAATTTCCCTATAGGGAAGTAGTTATTACTGTAGGTAAGACCTAGGCCCGGGACCGATTTACTTTTTTCAATTTTGATGTCCCAGATGCCAAAAACTATTCGTTCAAATTTATATTTATGTATATGTCCGTGAACGTGATAGCTTGATTAATTTTTGTCAGATTTTGATAAAATTTGGCTTGAAGGTGTAGAGCTGGATAAACTTGAATTAGTTCGCAAACCAGCATGATCGGACCATGGAAAGGGGGTTTTATGAGATGAAAATTAGTTTTCCCATTTTTGATTCTCAAAATTAAAAATTTTGTAATTTCTATCCAAACCGTTTTGTAGAGCTTAAAAAACAAATAATTAAGTATGTTGAAATATTTCACGCGCTCAATGGTTATGGAGAAAATTCCAAAAAACCTGTAGTTTTCAAATCTCATGTTAATCTTAAGGAGAAGGTAACTGTTGTAGTTTGCTTGTTTATGGATATATTTTGATCAAACTTGGTAAATTTATTTATTTTATACTAAGCTATTAATATTTTGCTAAAAACTCACTTTATTACCCTCCCTGTAGTAGCATACCTAGGTACTTGTTAAACTTAGATTGAAATAAAAATATAATCAGGTAAATGGAAATTTGCTTAGTCTGCAGGTTTGCTGCAGCGGGGGTATTTTTGTTTATTAGGGTTTAGGTTTCCTTAAATTTGTACTTGTAAATAATAGTTGATTCATTAAACCTGTGATATTAGTAGAATCACACCTGTAAACTTAATTTCAAACCTTCCTTTGCAGAAAACCAATTATTTACTTTTAAAGTATTTTACGCCATACTACACTGTTTTAACGAACTTCCCACGCAAGTATTTAGTCCAGAAAACAGCTGTTTGCCGCCAGCTTAATCAAATGGGGTTTCATTGCGTACTACTGTTATGCAATGAGTTTTACCGGACACCAATCAGCTGATTATACTGTATTTGGGTGGCAATGAGTGGTTGTAGACAAAAACATAACCTCGCTTAGAGGTTATGACTAGTGATTTTTGGTCCTTTAGTTGGTGGTAATATATAAGGATTTGTAGAGATTTAGTAGTATGGCGTAAACTATCGTACGTAACTCGTCCAATACGTGTTTACCGGACTAGTAACGTAATATACTTTTTCAAACCCTTAGAGCTCGGGAAAAACCATGTTGAGTCTTATTTACAATACGTATTGGTCCTCATCTGTTAATTCACTACCACTACTTTTTCATAGATAAGTATGCAACAATGCATATCAGCTGATCGCCAATGAAGTAAAGAAACAGGGATACCAACAATAAGCTTGTTTAGTCAATGTGTCTCAAAGTACTTTTAATTTGGGTTGTGTTTAAAAAATGCAAACCAGTATTTCAACCACAACTAATTACATAACATCAAGGAAACTTCCTAATATGGTTGGTATCAGATAATCGTATTGCAGATTTTCAGCTGAGTAGCTTTTTTAAAAACTAAAATTATCTTCTACTAGACAATTATCTATACAACACAATAGATAGAATAATTCCTCTGAGGTTGCGATACATCCATTTTAGTGTTACACAATATTGCAGGCACAATGTGACATTAATTCAGCCCGTAACAATGTTGTTATTATATTAGGAACTTGATCCAAACAATGTCAATCTAAAACTTGATTAATCCGATCTTGTATGATGCCATGTAAATTAAACTGGTTATGCAAGTGAGAAGGATGTCTTGCAATGTTTATAGTTGAGTGATGAGTTGTAGATGTATATTGGTGTTTTATTTATTTTTACCCTCTTTGCTGCAAGATGGATTCCCTGTAACTTAGACATGACTGGAGTTTTACATTTATAATGCATTATTCCTATAGAATTCTGTTTAAAAGTCACATTTAAAAACAGTTTTTTTTACTTCTTTTCAATTTTCTAATCGTAACTACCTTTTAAATATTTTTTTTACTACAAATATTTATTTTTTGTGAGGATTCCAAGTTTACAATTTAAAAAGTTTACAACTTAAATGTACTAAACTGGGCAGCCAAAAAGCCACTGATGTCTTTCCTGAATAGCTATTAAGTAAATTTATAAAATGTTTCTCCCAAAAAATATAGAAGACCATACTAAAATATTTTTTTTAACATGTAAATTAAACTAATTACAGGTTGTATACAAACTCTCTGGAACGCTTTGTATATTTGTTCCTTCATTTGAAACTATGAAAAAACATTGTATAAACAGGGGTCTAAAATACCTGGTTTTCTGTCTGTCTATCTGAGTATAGATAAACAGACAGAAAACCAGGCATTTTACACCCATGTTTTTGTGATCTTTTTCATTGTTTTAACCTAAGAAATTGATATTAAAGGCGTCCGAGAGAGTGTGTACACACCCTGTATGCTGTTTACAATGCCTCCTAAAAAATGTTCCCTTTCAAATCATAAAAAAACGCCACTGGTGTATAAAAGACACAAAATAAGAAAAATTAATAGGAAGTAATTTATTGAAACTCCTAGGTATTATTTCTTACGTAGTTAGATTACCTACTTAATACAGTTAGATTTACCTCAAGAGAACTGATTATTGGAAAGTAATCAGTGAGTTAATCAAACTAATGATCGCATGTCGAGGAGAGGCTAAGTTAAGTTCACCCACTAATTGATCAAGTTGAGAAGTTCAGTTCTGCTTATTAGATCAAATAAAAGTTATTGATCAGCGTGAGGAAATGAAGATGAACATAATCATTCCATATATTCTTAATGTTGCTTTTAGAACTTTAGTGATACATCAAAACTATACATTTATGGGTGTTTTGCAGTACTCTAAATATGGTTCAAACTTTTGGCAATTTTTACTTTTTGATAGGAAAATGATCCATTCCCTTTTTAATTTTTTGGGGTTTTATTTTGAGATGTAAGTATTTAGAATTTGATTTCTCATTTAGTGTTGTATTAATAAATACCCCCGCCACAGCAATCCTGCAGTCTACGCGAATTTCCACTTAGCTTACCTAGCTGGATTTCTACGAAAATGTTTCCTTAAAATTAACCAGATTTATTTCCTATTCAAGTAACATTAATTTTAATAAGTAGGCTACATTGGTTTGCTGGCTACAGGGAATGTGTTTAGATGTAAAGTGTTTAAGGAGTGTTTATTATTGAAATCTTCATACAGTTGCCCAGTGTGGAATAAACAAAATCGGCAAAACAAAAAAGTAAATCGTTCCTGGGTCTAGGTCTTACCATGAGACCGGAATTCACTTATGATATGTTTGTGGGAACTCTGAATTTGAAGACGAGCGCTATAACCACTCAGCTATCCAGAGAATCGTTTTAAACTCTAATTCCCGCTATTTTTTAAAGGTATGGTTATAACAACAATCTAAATATCCATAATCTTGTATTAACAAATATTTCCTTTACAGGAGCGATGAGGTGCAGAGGTCTTTGGAGTTGTTGGACCAGGTTTTGTCAGAGTTCGACGATCTGGAAAACGGCAACGTGGCGGCGCGAGAGGTAAATTTATCATTTAGAGAGGTCAAACTTGATCATACCTTTAAGATAACATCTTAGTAAAGTTCTAAATGAAATCAGAAGTTAAATGAAAAGTTAAATAAGTGATTTAAAGAACCGTTTGATTTAGTATATAGGATATAAGCTTGTGGTCTGCAAAACATCAGCACAGCACGACTCACAGATAGACTCAGCTAAGCTTGATACAATTAGACATTTTACATGTTAAAGTTGTTGCCAGTTTTCAAATAAAAATCGTCAAAGTTGATGCGAGCAACCGACAGCAGATAAAAATTACTAATTCCTCTCCAATATACAAATTTTTTGACCAATTAAAATGACTTATTGTGAGCTTCAGCAACTACTGTTATTACCCATCAACTTGATCAGCAACATAAAATATGTAGAAAATAGAATTTTAGACACTATAGAGCATTCTGTGACTGGCTCACACAACATTTTTTTTTTTTTTTTACAATTGGTGATAACTAATTGGTCCATATAGATGGGAAGTCTACTTCAGTATCCAATAGTCAATGGTACTAGTTAGAACGAGAGATATGTAATTATATGCGTAAATATACAAGTATATTGAAGCTGCCAGAGATAATTCAGGCTCCAAAAAAGTCTTATGGTTAAATTCCACTAAACTTTACAAACCTTGTCTTCCAGTTCAAATATAGTGTTTGAAGTCCACTACATATGTTTCGCCATATATGGCGTTCTCAAGTGGTTACAGAAACATTTTATCCAATTTGGACTCGTCAACATGTTACTTCAAATACGAAAATATTTACATTATGACACCAAAATAAATAAACGAATAAAAACATTGAAACATGTAGGCCTACAACACATAACCCGACCAATATTTGAAGTAACATGTTGATGAGGCCAAATTGGATAAAATGTTTCTGTAACCACTTGAGAATGCCATATATGGCAAAACATGTGTAGTGGACTTCAAACACTATATTTGAACTGCAAGACGAGGTATGTAAAGTTTAGTCTATACTACGCAGTTCAGGGGCTACAAAATGGAAGTTAAATTCCAATGAAACTTTATCTTTATCAATTCTTATACAGTAGTCTCCTTAACTTTTGGTGAACGACCAGAATGCATAAATAAGATACGCCCCCCTCCCTCAAAAATTACCTTCAGTATTTGTTTATAGTCTTACATACTAGTGTGTATACTCAAATAATGAATTCCAGAGGCCATCCCAATCGATATATGTGTTCAGTGGTTATATTTAACCTTGTGTTTTCTTGTAAACATGGGCCTTTTTGTCTGTGGATGATAAGTAGTCCTTCCCACTACCAGTTGAACCATTAACTCACCGAACACAAGAAACCAATATGCACAAGAAACACAACATATAAATGTCATCAACACATTCTTTTTAACAGTTTTACTTAAATTAAGGGTAAGTTTAAACTAGCTAAGAGTTTTTTAAACTAATTTGTTCTTCAGGTGCGGGCACAGTTGTCGGAAGACGACGGGTACATGAGTATGAACGGGCGGCGCGCCAAGTTCGTGCTCAACTTCCGTCCCCCGCCACCTGACGGAGAGGAGCTGCCCCCGACACCGGAGCCATGTGGTCCTCCACCCCCGGAACTGGCAGACTTCCCTCCCCCACCTGAGGAGGCAGAGAGGATTATATCCACACTTCTACCTAAGTAAATATACAAATTTATAAATAAAAATACTTTTTAAATATGCCACGTTTCTAACGCACTAAAAAGTATAAAATAATTTATAAAATGTTGAGAGAATAAATACTTGTAAGATTTAAAACGAAAAACGTGGGGCGCATGCTGATTTACAATTAACTTCACCTATTGAACTAGTATGATCTATTGCATGCGCCCCACGTTTTTCATTTTAAATCTTACAAGTATTTATTCTCTCAACATTTTATAAATTATTTTATACTTTTTAGTGCGTTTAAAAACTTGGCATTTTTAAAAAGTATTTTTATTTATAAATTATTATCTAGTTTTTAGTCTTTAATGTGTAAATATGTTAAATCTATTTTATATATAGTCTCTTAATACATAACCAAAACCCAAAACCTTATTATCTGTAATCAGATGTTTTATCTTTACTTTGAAATGATTGTTTTATATTTTTGGATATTTCGGGAGCAAAACCTGTACCTCTTAACCTCTGCTCTTCTAACTGTCAAATTTAAGTATTTACAGCTGACTTAAATTAATTTATATGTTTACATTCTTTTAAAATGTAAACATGGAAAACTTGGAAGCCAAAGGGGCGTAGCCCAAGGGAAATATGAAAATTAAATGATATAATATTGCATTGTCATCCATTTGTGAGCTATGTTTCAAGTTTCAAGTCTCTAGCTCATCGGGAACTTCGTTTAAAATTGATATCAAAATTTGTAGGAAAGCTAGCTAATAAAAACAAGCCCATGGGGCGTAGTCCAAGGAAAATATGAAAATTAAATGATATAATATTGCATTGTCATCCATTTATGAGCTATGTTTCAAATTTCAAGTCTCTAGCTCATCGGGAAGTATCAAAATTTGCAAGAAAGCGATTTAATAAAAACAAGCCCATGGGGCGTAGCCCAAGGGAAATATGAAAATTAAATTATATAATATTGCATTGTCTTCCATTTGTGAGCTATGTTTCAAGTTTCAAGTTTCTAGCTCGTCGGGAAGTTAGTATAAAATTGATTTCAAAATTTGTACCGGACAAGAAAGCGAGCTAATAAAAACGTTTTAAAATAAATAATTTCATAACAAATTTAATCAATCCATTAATTGAGCACACATGAAAAAGTAAATTAATTGATGAACAATGGTTATTTTATCTGGAAAATTGTTTTATTGGTCGATGTTTGGTACAATAATACAGTATTATTATTGAAATCAAAGGACCAAACACATACTCAAAGAACAAAAATGTTTCCTATGCAGTGTGATTTAACAAGTTAAATGATCCGTGCATTTCAACAAGTATTATTTGACTTGTTCCATTGTATAAAATGAAAAGTAAACAATTAAACTGTAAGCATTGAAATTTTCCTAATTGAAAACAACTCTAGGAAAGTAAAGTTCATCCATCAAAGAAGATTTATAAATAGAACCAATATTATACCATGTTATGGTTTTGGCAGAGGGATTAAAATTATACCAGTTATGATTCCTAAATTCTGCTATCTGTCGATAAACACTAAATGAGAACATTTTTTTTATTACATTACGTTATGATTAATTAAATTAATGGGTTGCTGTAAGTTATGAAACTTCTGTTTTTTGTTTGTAGCTTGTTTAACTATTTGATCAAGGGGGTCAAAGAAGGATTAGATAGTAGTTTAGGTGTATGGATTCTAAAAGTAACTAGATTCTATCCATATCAGTTAATTTACAGACAAAGTTAGAAATATTGTTCAATCTGTGTTCAGTTTCAGTTCTCCCTATAGCTCAGGTATTTGTAGTTCTAAATACAACCACCAGGGGCAGCACTGTGTTGAACACTGCTGCTGCTCTCTATAGAAAACTGATGCAACTAAATCACTTGTGCTCCCTATGTTAATTTACATAATATGTTTTACATAAGTAAATGTTCATATCCGAATGTTCAATCAATAAATGTTTGTAAATAACCATTAAATTACTTGTTTAATTTTTACCATTAAACATTTTTTGTTTGTTTTATTGATAACACAAACAGTCAACTATTCCGATTTAATAACAATCATACCAAATCAAATTAATTATGAAAAAAATCAAGGTAAACTCGCAAACTGGTTTAATCATTATACTAGCTGCATGTGAGCTTTTGGTATATGAGATATCTGACTAATGAATTGTTTGCTTGGTATGATCAGCTGTTTTAACCATATGTGAAACAGCTGTTTGATAATGCTTTGTTCATTTTAGTTTGGTAGTTGTGGTCTGTACTATGAAAGTGTCTACAATTATCTGGTAAGACCAGGTATCATTTGTTTATTTAAGGCTTGTATGTTTAAGAGGCAGTCCTAGAATATGTTTAAGGAAATGACAACGATACACCACTTTGTTTAACAAATCACCATCATAACCCTTGGGGTAATTTTTGACAAAAATCCAGAATTTTACCAAAATAAAACCAACTACAGTCGAAGTTGTATTTTGCACAGTTAATATATGAAATTAAATAGAACCAAAATTACATTCAATCATGTTCTAAAATCTTTCAATTGACAAAGCCCTGTTATCCTATTACCCGTAGAGTCTATTTGTTAAAATACCTGAGCCATTATTAAGACTTAATACATCAGGCCTAACTATAATACTTGTTTGTATCTCCAGTTGCACCTTAGTATAGTCATAGATAAAACATACTCTGTTAGTCTTATAATTACTACTGTACTAAATCTATTGTTTTGTTACTCTAGGGTCTCTCCTGGGAACTCCACCAAGAGAGCGCCAGGTACGGGCGTTAGACATGGACATGGTAAAGTCAGTAGTTTCACGCTCGGCCCTCACTTTGGCAGCCATGACAGCAGGGTTACCACCGCAACACAGACAACTCTGGTGAGTATAGTTGGTGGATATAAACATGGTGTAATTATACAAAAGTACAGGAATTAACAGGCAATATTAGAAGCTATGTAGCATTTTGCCCGTGGTATTATTCAATACACATATTCAATGCTATAAGTCTCTTAAAAGTAGTTGCGTATATGGTGTTGTTTTCTGCACTGTAAATTTTAAATATTAAAAATTCCCATAAATGCAATATTTTAAGCATCCCCAGGATGGGATCGGATTCGAGATTCTAACATGTAAACACCATTCGTGTTTTTTACTAATCGTGTTGGGAAATGTCTTCAAATATCGCAAAACATATGAACACATGATCACCAAAAATAAACATCAAATAAAGAATTCAAGCATAGTGAAAGATATTTAAGCATCTCTAGATATTCTGCACTCTTTCACATACATTCTATCTCTTCCCTGTTAAAGCAATTGTTTTGTAGTGAGAGGTAATCATTTGAAGCATGAAATTTTACATACTGGATTATCTAAATGTTTGTAAATATTACAGTTAAGTACTAGCAGCTATAAAGGTACTTGTTAACGTCGACCCAAAGGTAGTATCCAGCTCAGAGCCAGCTAATGTACACAGGTTTTGGTTCACCATGAATTTAGAGTCAGTTGATGTAAAATTTTATTTAAATGGTTAAAAAGAGTAAGCAGAGTGAAGTTGTGTGCCCTACCTCCAATTAAACCCCACTTTAACCTAAAAATATATCAACTGTTTGGAAAAGTCTAAAAAAGTTTAATCTTTTCCAGCCCAAGACGAGGCACCAGCGGCCATTTGGATGGGAGAACAGTCCTTCAACGCACCCACACCACCACCCGTCCAACAAGTTCGGTTCACTCCCTTACGACAGTTCCCATCAGTGGCTTGCGTACGGCCCCGCCGCTCTCCCCCCTCGTACCTGCCCCACAGCGGTCGACCGTCACCGTGAGGTCAGGAGAAGAACGCCGGAGGAGGAAAACGGAGAGGTCCCGCTGAAAACACTTTCTGAGACCACAGATGACGACCATGCAAACTTTTCTGACGACTCGCTAGAAGAACTGTTACCTCCTCCCCCGCCTACGTCCAAGAGAAGTAGTATCGCTTGGGAAGTTCCACTGGACTTGGACGAAGAAGCTATGATGACCCCAGGAAGCACCAAGGTTGTCGGGCGAAGGAGGAGGAAATCAACGGACAGATCGAGTAAGAAGCTTTGTATTGTTAAATGGTTCAGATAATCATAAAAATAATTCTGATTTAATGTTTTTAAATACTTCTACATAAAAAAATTATGTAGGCCCTAGCAAGCTCATGTGTTAAGGAGAATGACTGCATATGGTTGTAATGATAGATTTGATCAATATATAAGGCCTTGACTGAAGCAATGTGTAAAATGTTGGTGGACAAGATTTTCGTGTTCTAAGATGTGGAGGTGGGACGTATATTTTAAAGTTCCAAATTATTCTTACTGTATAAGCTGTAACACATATTGTTACTCTCTTTCAATCAGCACTTTTAACCTATGACAAAAAAGTACAATCGTTCAATTTACAACATTATGTAACATAGTGCAAAGGTTAAATTAATCAAGTAATTTACTAATACCCCATTAGGAATTGTTTGCACATACAAAATATGCATTGACTGAAGCTTGATCATGTTTGTGCAGGTACAGGATCCAACTCGCGGCTGAAAGACCAGGATGACTGGCCTGACCCACCCACGGGCACTGAAGATGGCTCCATCTCTCCGTTCAGTGACTGGGACTCTTCGGCTGGCAAGCTTGATGACGGCAGCTTCCTACCACCAGAACTGTCAGCGTCCGACCTCAGTGCCAGTGGAACCTATGTCATCAGGAAGGGCCGACGGAAAGAGAGAACACCAGTGCCTCTCGCTTCAAGCAAAACAGAAAAGCTTCAACAATCACCATCACACAACTCTAATTCTAAATTGAATGAACTGAAAAGATGTAGTTCAACATTTGATAATATAAAATCTCTTTTAAAAGAAGGTCTGATAGAAGGTTTAGACGAAACACCGCCGGACTTTCAACCTCCCACCCCTCCTGCCTTAGTGAGAGTTGTATCGTTACCGACGTTGACAATAGAAGAAGCCTGCCGAACAGAACCTCTCCAGATAGTGGAAGAAGTGAGAATTCCAGAAATTCCCAAAGTTGAAGAAGTGAGAATACCAGAAGTTCCAAAAGTGGAAGACGTGAGAATACCAGAAGTTCTAAAAGTGGAAGAAGTGAGAATACCAGAAGTTCTAAAAGTGGAAGAAGTGAAAAAGGAATCCAAAAGCGTAGAAGTAGAAGTGAAATCTTGTGACGTCGGTGTGCAAGTAATGGATGATTTACCTGTTTTATCCTTGAGCGAAAAACCCAAGGAAAGTGTGGAAGAAAGCACTCAGGTATCATTAGAGTATAGAGATGTAAACGACAAATCGACTGAGCTCAGTAAAAGCTGTGATAGCGTAGTCGACTCGATAACATCGAAAACCGAAGAAGCTTTGATACTCAAACTCCAACAAGATCAAACGGATGATTACAGTTCGTCGGAGGATATTTTATCACCTTCATTTACGAGTGTGACCAGACCTGTGAATAGCTTTGAAATTGCAAAAGAGGAAGTCATCACTGATCCTTGGCTCACCGCTTCGGAAATTAGTGAAGTTCAAGTTGTTCCTGTTGTTGAGGAGGAAAGTGAAATCAAAGAGGAAGTTGTGGACAAGCCGCCTGGAGACTTTAACGTAATGGTGGAAGTCCTTCAGCATGAGTTCGGCCCTCTTCCTCCTTCCCCTGTTGAAGAAGACGAAGACGAGTATAATGATGTGTTGCGCAATAGCCCAGTAAGAACATCGAGGGGAAAGGCAGACTCGGTTCCGGAGCCGTTCTATCGATGTTTGGAGCCGCCTGGGAGTGATCCGATTGGAGCCAAGTTTCTCAACCGACCTTGCCCCGACCCTCCGCCTCACAAGGAACCAACGTCCAGCCTCAAAACTCGCTCAATGGACGCAGGCTTCAGCAGGAATCACAAAAATCAACACTCAAATAGTAGAAGTAGAGATGTGAGTATAGTAAGATTGGGTTTAACTTTTTTCAATTTAAAAATAGAATCAGTCTATTGAATAAGCAAGTAATGCATATTTTTCTGACTGTCCCATAAAAAGAACTAATAAATGAGAACAAAGCAGTTTCGACAAACGATAGAATAAATGTGAATTAATAAAAATACCAATAGTTAGATTTCTCTGGTCATCAAATATTCTGAACAACTATTCTTAACCGGCCTAATATAAAACTGTAATTTTTTATTGATACCAGTAGTACCCACACAAAGAAAACTATGGCCTAGTATCTGTCATAGGTATTTTGAGGCTTTTCATTTTCAAGACCACTGTAATAGATGGGGTGATTGAATCACTTACTAAACAGCTGCTTGTTTGCATTGGCAAAAGTACCAGGGGACCGAGAATTGCTCGAGGTGTTTGATACGTTCAATAGGTTAAAAAAATAAAACCTATAAGTCTACAAATATTTTTACTTTTTCTACGATTAATTAATTTGGAAAGTCAATTCATTTTCAGTAGACATTCACTCATTCTTAATTTACCTAACAAACTTTTTTCATGTGGACGAGCAATCTATTGAAAATTTCTAAAATAAACTTTAATATAAAAACTTACGAAACATAACATCTGTTGACCGTAATTGCGTTAGTCAGTGGGATTACGGAACCTCGCAACTAATTACGACTAATTCAATATTAGTGTATAATGTCTAGCGGTAAAAGACTAAGTTTTTAAACAGTCGTAACTAATTGGTTAGTAATACATCATACACCCAAAATGTATTATATAATCAATGATCAATAGCGTTCATAGGAATGTCCTTTTCCTGTTTACTGTATTTTGTAATTTGCTACTGTACTGTAGATGTTTTGTTACAAGCATATGTTACAATTCATTTGTTTATATTTTTGTTAAACTGCAATTGCTGTTTGACAGTCCATAAGACTAATGTTAAAAAGGTTTTTAACGAAAAATGACTTGTCCCAGAACAGAGCCTAGCATGGATATTGTTTTTATCCTAAAACGAAGATATTTCCATACAATTTGGAGGAAATCATAGGGGCCGTTTTTGAAATCATTGTGCGCAAACGTTACTAATATTATAGTATAGATTGAAAACTAGTTGTAAGTTGTTTTGAGAGGTTATATTTACATGATTTTGTTTTGTTTTCTGACTTAGTTCTTTAAATGATGTTGCAGCATGATAAAAGATATAGTTCATCACATGGGCAAAAAGTGTCCTTGCTCATTCATTGAGCTCGAGCTGAAAAGAGTCATTTTACACCATAGTGATCAAATACTATTTGCATCCTTGAAAACAATTGTCTCAAAATTCCTGTGAGATTTTTATCATGGATTGATGAAAAAAGCTAACGAGTTTAGTGTGAAACCAAAATCATTAAATAATTTCCCATCATGGAGTATCTCTTTTTACGTAATGTGTGTCTTAAAGTTAAAAATCTGTAAACAGTGTTTGAAAACTTCCTGGATAAAATGGGTGTATCTATACATTTTTCTAAGCCAATCACAAATAAGTATTTTGTATTTTATTAATCAAAATTTCTCAGTTATAGCACAGGGAAGTAAGAAACAGAGGATACATTCAATGGTACACATAAGTGGTGTCTAGCACTAGTCGCTGGTCTCTAGAGCAAAGTCTATTTGTCGTCTCATTTCACTCCCCTTTCCCCCCTCGCCATCACGTACTACAGCGCTCACACAGTAGGTAGACCCTGTGTGCTACAATGCTGTTCAAATATGCTATGTGGCCATCGCCGTTTGGGCTCTTTCTTGCTCGTCTAGTACAATTCCGTCCCAACATACCAAAGCTATACGTGCACGGTTGTCCCATAAGCTTGCATCTTCTGTATTTTACTTCCCTGCGGTTACTGGGGTTATAGTCACAATGTCACAATAGTCACAGTTTATAGATTGGGAAAACATAATTGAGTTATACTCTTGAAATTATCAAGCATATTCTAAAATAACAAATCAATCAATGGCCATTAAAAATACATACACTAATCAAAGAAAAATATCTAAAATGGGATAGCCTAACAAATTTGTTTGATTTATCAGATTCCGTCAGAGCGGAGAACGCTGCCGTCAGAGTTACCAGGTCCATCGAGACGACGAACGTTCCAAAAGCGAGGCAGCAGTCAATCTCCGAGAGAAGAAGGCCACATGCAGGTACAGACTGATCAACAGCTAGGCTTCATACACGTACAGTGAAACCTCACTAACTCGACAATTTGTGGACCTGGGTCCAACCACTGATGGAGGTTGTCGAGTTATCCAGAACATTGAAATTCCGAATGGGTTTTAATAAATGAATTTATAACAGACTAACTTTTACATATAAATGTTTTTATTACATGAGTATTTTTACATTTTGAGTCAAAAATCATCATACAAATGTTTAATATTCAACAATTAAAAATTGGAAAGTTGGACACAATAGTCAGACAAAGCCAGCTAAACATGCTACCTGTCATTTGTTGACAAGTCTTGAGCTACATCAATTAAAGGTTTACATGCACGATAAATAAGTACCGGTACCTATAAGATAAATTATCAATAATACAGACAGGATTACTAAATAATTTATGCACTAATATAATATAATATAACAAACTTCATAGCTGCGCACGCTGCCCATCCCCACCTTTATTTCCCCTTAAGGACAAGTTGCATTAGTAAAAAATTCTCATTTCGCCAAAGGGAGTCTTGTGTTTATTTATTTAATTGTATACAAGACGACCAAAGCAATAATTGACAGTGAAACTATTTGTTGAGGAAGTAGGTTCCCCACTATCTATTTAGTTTAAAAATGACAATATTTTGGTCTTACGACAAAGTAATTGGTCGACCAACTGGTATGCTCCCATGTTTATTAGCATATTATACCAAGATTTAGTTAAAAAAACCATGTTGGAGGATAGGTAAAATGTAATGTTTTGGCACAAAACCTAACAAACTATGTAGGTTTGGATTTATTGAAAAAGTACCTTTAGTAAGCCACTTGACCACCTATATTTTTCTACTTTGCGGTGTAGAATTTTTGTTGTTTAAAATGTACTCGTACTTATATCACCACAACTAATGTTTAAACTGTTACAGGTGTCCTGTTCACTCCCCGAGACCCCTATTTTTGCTAGAGGCTGTGATATTCCCCGCACGCCGCACCGTCGTGCCCCCGAAGTTCCCCCCACCGGGACCCGCACCACCCCCCGTCCCCCTGGCATACAGACCAGCAGTTACCGGCGGACCCCTACCACTGTAGGGCACGGTACCACTGGCAGCACTACCACACTTGGTACGTACAGTACAATCAAAGAATTCAAAAAAATAAATAATAAAATAGTTTTAAACTTGAATCATTACAAATCTGCAAATTAAGGAAGGCTATAAAGATGCTTAAAGTTTTTATATGGTTAATGGATAGTATTCTACTGGCAAAAAGTTATTATCAAAGAGAGAATATTTTTCCAAACAAATTTACCTGTTCTTAAATTAGTACAATTTGAAAATGTACAAATTCATTCTATATGGAAATTATGTGTCATCCATGAATTAACATGTTACATATTCATTGAAATAAATTGAACTTAAAAGAATTCTAAGATGAGACTTGAAGGGTAATGTGTCTGTAACTATAAAGGCAGTTTTCAGTACATATTTCAGTTATTTGTGCAAAAGCAACAAGTAGGCTTAATCTTGATGACGTTGGAGGAATATGTTCTTGGTAGGAGTTGTAGTGAGACGAAGGACGTGCGTAGTGGGTACAAGTACGTGGTATGGGATGATATCAAATACATTAGTGAAAGATGTGAACAAAGACTGCAGGTTATAGAATTATGTTCGGCGTGACAGGTGAACAGGAAAGTTTCTCAGCATACAACGCGTGGTTTCAAAACGCCAACTATTCAGCAACTGAGCAAGTTTTGTTTGTACTCCCCAACTAGCACACCGCCAACTCGCCACCTTCTTTTTTGTTGTTGAAGCTTGTAAACATGTTACATACTTGACCCTAAAGTGTACAGTAATATGCTTAGTTACTAAAATCTCATCACACACAAAGCTTAGTATAAAAAGATATTTCACTTCACATCTGATATCTTTAATTTTCCCGCAGGCCAAGCTATGGTGGGGGCAGAGCTGCTCAGGCTGACTGGTGGGCCAGGTAGAGGGTGGTATCCCCGCCATCGCAACCCTCGTCCAGCATCTGTGGAGCACCTGGACCATCTAGCTCACCCAGCGGGGGCAAACACGGGTACAGGCACCCACGGGTGGGACTCTAGCCACCCCCGCAAGCCACTCACTCTTCCACCTAACCTTACACCCAAGTTCTTCCACAGGTCTCCCAGAGAGGCACTGCGCAGGGTTACCAGTCTGCTGATACGGAAAGGTAAGTGAATTTTTTTGTTTTTAGTGTCCTGGTATTGTAAAAATATTCCCTGCTGTGCATATTGATGAGATATTTTTGTGATGATTTATAGTTTTTTCAATGGATTTAACATTTGAGTGAAATGTTTGTGTATTTTTTTGAACCATGTTTTAATTTGTATATTTACTGATTGAACATGTACAGCTCGTGACATCTAAGCTGGCAATTGGCCGATCGCCACTATTATCTAGTTCAAAAACGTTATGTCCTGTCATGCGGGTTGCATCAACTGTCCTCGCGACCCATATGAAGGCGCTCATGTGCATAATACAAGGGGAGTCAACCCCGTGAGGCAGCGGAAATGTTTGCAGTCCGGTCTTATCCCTACCTCCACCCTCCTCCCGCCTACCCTGCCTGCGCTAGGCCAAGTGCCAGCTTAGATGTCACGAGCTGTATGTTATCACGTATAACATTTTGTAATATCACTGTAATATCATATGGAAGAGAGAACTACAACATAAGATATCAATTTAACAATAGAAAGTCAGTCTATTACTAACGTAAAGTACTGTAATGAAATGGTACTGTAATTACCATTGCCCTGAGCGTCCTAACAAGCTATACTTCTGTTTCCATAAACTGTCCTCTTATCGTTAACCCTATTGTTTTTTCGATAAGGTATGAAGGGCAAGTTAATATGTGGTTAATGAGGCAGTTACGTCTTTGTCAACAAAAGCGAAAGAAGCATAATCACTCAATCATTTGATGGTTCATTTTCATTAATTTTTGGTTCGCCACTAGGTTTTATTAATCATCTTAAGTCCATGCTTTTCTCGCATACTTTAAACACATATGGAAAACATAAAGACTTTCTTAAAACTCTATAACTCGCCTAGTCAAATGAGTTTTCAATGAGTTTTCCAGCGACTTCCGTTTGCCTCGACGCATCGTCAGATTTGGTTATTTTTGTTGTGTTTGTGGTCGTTCTACACATAAGATCCCAACTGAGTCTTCCAATGAGAGCATTGTTTTACAGATGACTCCAGCCCAGCCCCTCCCGTCCCTCCTCATAACACAAGTCTGCAGCGTAAGCAAGGTACGTCACACACATGTTTGGGTCTTGTTCATTATCTGTCTACCACTGTGCTTGGTGAGCGGTTACTGCCTTTAGGAGCCAGCTTGGTAAAGGGTGTGATCCACCACTGAAGATTTAGCTTGGAAAATGTTTTAATATGCCACCACATGTAGCATTGCAATGGTTATGATTGAATTTTGTAGATTTAGCTTTGAAAAGAACGTGCATATCCGCTATAGATTTAGCATGGCAATGTTTATGATTGACTTCTGCAGATTTAAGTTGGTAAAGTTTGTGATCGACTACTGCAGATTAGCCTCGGTAAAGGACTTGATCGACTGCTGTAGATTGAGATTGTAGATAAAGATCAAGATCGGCAAAGTTTGATTATTTTTAAAAAGTGATCTTCTAAGCTTGTTTATTTCTAATTTCTCTAATGTATGCCGTCACTTTTTTTATGTTCACCCTTTTTAAAGTGTCATTATAACTACAGTAGACTCTCAGTAATCCGGCAGATATGGGACGGCGATTGCGCATGACGACGATGACGTTTCTGTGACCGCGGGAGACAATGTTAATGTTCACGGCCGTGGAAGAGGATCATGATCACGCTATGTGACCGCGGGAGTAGATGATGATGTCCACACAGCTGCAGTATATAATCAGAATTTCGCCGAATCTCGGAAGACGACAATAATGTCTACACGACCGTGGGAGATGATCGGAAATTTTCTGCAATCGCGCAAGACGGCTATGACGTTTTTGTGACCGCGGGACTTAATAGAGTCGCGAGAGATAATCAGAATTTTGCCGCGATTGCGGAAGACCTCACCCGTCAAAAGACGCCGGATTACTGGGGTGCCGGGGTGGTGCAGTGCTGGATTATGGAGGGTCTACTGTACTTGAAAAAGGATAGAAAGTATCCTTAATTAAGGATGTATGTTAATCCTTTCAGCTCCAAGTTCAATGCTACTGCAGACATGAATAACATAAACCCCTTTACTTACAAACATTAGCAAGGGTCGTAACACATTACAGTAAAAAGGCTAGACCATTACAGTAGACTCCATCTTCTCGGGAAACCTTTTAAACGGACTACACTTGGCAGGAGTGACATCTCTAATTTAACGTTAATGTCCCTAATTTAAAGAGTTTTAAGGGACATCAGTTTAACCGGAAAACCTGTTATCTGGACTACCCTTGGCCCCAAGGGTTTGAATATCATCTCTTCCAGTGTGAAACTGGTGAGTAACCCCATCAAAAGTAAACTGTGGACAGCTTTTGTGAAAGTTGAAGGGATGGATTGATAGCTGTTCAGTACACTTTTTATCAGGCATTTTGTGTGTTTGAAAACCTGTTTCATTATGAAAGTTTTATTCTTTAACTTACACTCCATACAGATAAAATTGTGAAAGCAGTACCTGTTTTTAAACATAATTAACAATGTTTGCACCGCCTCTTGGAAGTTAGTCGGATTGATGTATTCTATTTGAGTTCTAACAAAATAATATAGTACACTTATAAAACATACAACATCCATCTCACTACCTTCAGGGCTGAGGAGTTAGTATGTTTTTAACATAAAGGCTATCCCTCATTATGGATATAGTAACCAGCCAAGTCATCTAAATTCAAATTCAGTCATTTTCATTTGTACTATGATTTTTTTTTAGCTTTCTCATATATAAACTCGTCAAATAGTTAGTTGCAGAATTGGAAGCACTGCTTGTTTTTCAAATCCCAAAATATGTTATAAATAAATAAAAAGTTGCCAGGATATATCATAAAAAATGAGGTGCGACTGTTTTGGTGTCATATAATAATGATGTACGCTCCGAGGCCATAACAGCTCAGCATTATGTACTCTTCATGGCTCTGTACTATGATGCAAGTCCGCACAGGATACATGCTCATGCACAGTGGTAGATAGACAATATCAAGATGGCGAGTTTGCTTGTCCCTGGCACAGGTTGTTTACTGCACGGGTTGTCAATGTTGTCTTGTGATAGGTTAGTGTCTTCGCTCCGACTTAGATATTAGCTTAGAGAACACACCCTTCATTTTACCAGGAATCCTTAGCAAATACTGAAGATGTTTATTAACATTCAAACATTTGTAATCACATGTTTAGATTATTGGAGTGTTTGATAGCAAAATACAAACATTGCCTTATTTGAAAATTCTTCAAATGTGGCAGTATTTGCTTCACTTTCATTCATGGTATCATAGCTGGGTGGTAGAAAGTCTAATGTCTCACTCATATTTCTCAGAAGAATCGAGGGTGTAAATTCAATTGTATCTTGTTTATTACCTTGGTTTACAAGCACATGAAACGTAGTTCATTTTGTGGGAGAATCAACATGGAAAGGTGTCTGATGTAGCAATAGTGAGTGATTGTAGAAGCTGTGTGCTAAAAGACAACAATAGACACCAGTTTTAGTCACAAAATAAGTTCATATACTCAGTTAATTAATTATTATCAAGATTATAGAAACTGCTTTTGATAAATATAATTTAATGATCACTATTGCAGTATCAGAGGCGGTCTATCCAGGTCGGCTAGTCTACAATACCCTCGTGACTTCTGAAATGTATAAAAAAATATGTTTCATAAAAATAAAAAAGACAACAATGATGTCTTTGCGAACACAGCCAGACATCATATTATTATTCGCAAGCGCACAAAGTTTTGTTGATGTCAATGTGATTGTAAGTGGTGCTCAATATTTGTCCATGATTAGGAGTACGATGATATGATGACTTAGTAATCTTTGGCAGATGCTCTCAATGTCATCGTGATCACTAAAGACGATGATGTCGGTTGTAATAGCGGGAGATATATATGTTTTTGCTTTGATCACAAGAGGCAAAAATGTCACAATCATGGGGGATGTTCGAGATTTTTTGCAATCAAGAGTGGCAATGATTGTATGATGTTGTGAGATCTTAATAATTTTCTTGTGATAGCATGTCAGAATAACAAAGTCTTCGCGATTGCATAAGACGATAAACAATTTTCAACTAAAATAAGACAGGATGATGATGTCTCCGTCATTGTGGATGATGTTTTAGAATTTGCCACAATCTCAAGAGATGTTTAGAATTTTGCCTGTATAGTGGGAGATATTCAGGATTCTCCCAGAATGGCTGGTGACGATGTTTTATTATGTAACTTACTTACATTTATGTTACAAAATACAATCGTTTGTTTTATTATTCAAAGGAAAGGCAAATGTGGATTCTGACCAAATTTTAGCAAGTTTCAAAATGGAATCTATTTTTTTCATCTTTAGTTTATAATATACTATCTCATGCGCTGGCTTTATGAAATAATCATGGCACATAATGAGAGGTGATTCATGAACAACTTGCTTAAGCAGGTTGTCCATACCAGGAACCCAAAGTTCAATTTTTTCAGTGTTCTCAGTTTCATATAATCCTGTAAAATTTACTATTGGATGTTTTGTAAATTTGAAGTTTTCTGTTCCTTTCTATTTGGTCAGACATGGTTAACTGTTTCCACTCTCATTACTGCATTGGTATTCACTACTAAATTTTGTGCTTTAGAAAAAGAAACAAGAAAAGTTATTTTGTATTTAGCACTGCTGCAAGCACATTCAATTGAATTATATTATTGGGCTGATGATTTGTTAATCAAATACCAGCACAATTTATTAGTAAGTATCGCCTGTATACCAAGGGCTAACTATTTTTAATCCAGCCTATACTTTTTACTGAATTGCTGTCGTGTCAACTTGTTTTTGTTTTGCATAACACTAAGAAGAAACTAGTACACTCATTTTATTTGTATGGTAGCCATTTCAGAATAGACACGTTTAATTAAAGAAACCAAGTATTAAAGTAAACCATAAATAGTTTATTTTATTGTACGAGATAAATGCAGTGGGCTACCTAGGCCAGAGAACCCGTGGACAGACGTCGTAAGTCGGATGCTTACAGGGTGGCTAGGAGGTCTCTTCGTCGAGCCAACAACCGGAGTAAACGCAGTTGCTGGGACACATTAGGGGACGATGTCGATTCCAACCCGTGGGGCCTGGGTTACAAACTTGTAACCAAGGAACTTGCCACCTGCTCTCCACCTTCCGTCATGGACCACTATGGAGAGGATAGTTGAGTCTCTTTTCCCGGCTCACACGTTGCGCCTACTGGTGGATTTCGGAAGGGGGGTCAACGTCCCACTTTTCATTCTTGAAGAGATGGAGGCGGCCGTCCTATCCTTTGAAGAACAATAAGGCTTGTGGACCCGATGGGGTACCTGGCGAAGACCTCAAGAAGGTTTTGACTACTAACCCCTTCATCCTTTTAAGCATGTACAACGCCTGCCTGGTCGAACGGGTTTCCCCTCGTGCTAGAAAACAGCTAGGCTTGTGCTTGTTGGGAAGAGGAAGGGAGACCCAGACCTATCATCCTCTTACAGACCTCTGTGTATGTTGGATACGGCTGGCCAAGTCGTTAAGAAGTTAATCCTTCCCCAGCTGATTTCAGCCGTGGTCGCTGCAGGGGACCTGTCCCCTTGTCAGTATGGATTCAGGATGGGGCTATCTACAGTCGACACTATTGAGAAGGTGAAGCAAGCCGTAATAAGAGCTGAGGATCTTAACCACTACTCTCGTAGGGTTGTGCTGCTCGTAACACTCGTTAAAATGTGTGAAACGTATTTAATTAATGATATGCTGGATGCTCTGGTAACCTTCCATGTTTCGGCATACCTTATGCACATCATAGAGGATCATCTCTGGTCTGGCCTCCTCATGTATGACACTACGGAAGGCCTGGGGACGATGTGTGTCACTTCTGGTACTGCCCAAGGTTCCATACTCGGCCCAGACCTCTGGATTGTTGCTTATTGTTGCCTTCTGAGGTCTGAAATGCCTGAGAAAACTGTTTTGGTTGGGTACGCAGACGACGTTGCAGCTTTGATAGTTGCACGTAGCGTTATGCGTACCATAAACGCATGGATGGCAGACCACGGTTTCTCGCTCGCTTTGAGCAAAACTGAGATAGTGATTTTGAAAAAAAACTTAACGTGATTTTGGATAGCAAGCTTAGCTGGCGGGATCAGATCTTCCATATATATCAGCGCCGTGGGGAAGACCAGGCACGAACAGAGGAACGCACCCGCACCTACCAGCTGTGGCAGGAGAGCTGGGAACAGGAGACATGGGGACACTGGACCAGGCGACTGATACATCATGTCCAACCTTGGGTTAATCGGCGGTGCGAGAGGTGAACTTCTACCTCACCCAATTTCTGACGGAGCACAGCTTTTTCGGTTGTACCTGTTCAGGATGGGCAAAGCTGTGTCACCCGATTACATATACTGCCCAGGCATTCCTGATGACGTGGGACATACTTTTTCCACTGCTAGCGTTGGGAAAGGCCCCGCTTGGAGGCTTAACAGTTCGTAGGACTGCTACTGTAGGTGGACACGGTAATACCGAAGTTGATGGAGGGTGAGGACAATTGGACCTGTGTATCACATTACATCTAGGGTATCCTTTGCGACAAGAAGCTTGACCTTGACCGGAATGCGGTGTATGTCATTAAGTATCTAAATGCCAGAAATGGTGCGAGACCTCAGAGCTTAGGTCACATGTTGGCCTGACTTGAAGTAATGTGACAAACAATTCCAGGTCTGTGTCCAACAGAGTAGAGGGGGTATTTTAGTGAGTAGTCTGATAAATTCAGGAGTCTTACATTACAGACTCCCTATCAACTTGTGTGCGTAAAAGCCCTATTCCCTCCTTTTCCTAAAAAATTTAAATATTGTATAGTGGGCTGTTGATTCTTTTTCGTGAAAAGGCGCTTCTTTTCAAATCCACTACTCCCCTTGCAGATCGAATTTACAGAGCATTTTTGGACCTCCCTTACAAAGTGTTTATTTTTTGTAGGGTAAGGTATGACATTTTGTTTTTTACTAGTACTAATACTAATTTATTATATATAGTAGCCTATACAGTATATAGTACTGGTACTGAATACTTTTTTTTATACTTTTATTTAAAAATGGCAACATACTTTTTTGTTTAGAGCAAGGATTTTTAATGTGTACTTAAAATCAAACGTGTATCCACTTTTTACAAAACATAATAGAATTAGGATATATTTATTTACCCTCCACATTAAAATATTTATAATAGCCTACACTTCTTATTGTCATACATTTCCAAATGTCTACTTTTAACTTGAATTGATACATAATAAAATCCAACGATAATTAATTTAATAATGATTTTGTTTAACACTTGAGATTGGTACTTCCATTTCCAGTGTTTTCCACTGAGGCATTTCATACGTCAATATGTATTTTCGCTCAGTGACTCATCGATGATATCATGCAGGCAGTGTTTTGTTACTCCCGCCACTAGCGCCCCGTGCGGTGCTGCTGCCTAGCGGACTGTCGCGGAACTACGCTAACCCGGCATTGACGTAACAACACCTACACAAGTGTCTAAACAGATTTTTTTAATTTTTGAATTATCCAACCAATTTTAAAGTTTTCCACCAGTTTTGAAAAGGTTAATAAAAAGGCATCCCTTTAATATTTACGTTATAAATTATTACTCTTGCATAGCCAATAATTAATTAATAGAAAAGTATTATTTGTTATCTAAAGTTCCAGGGGCTTGTAAAGTTAGATCAATACAGCCAAGCTGTACCACCTGTGTGTAAAATAGAGGAAAATCTGTGATATTTGTCACACTGCCAAAAAAATTGCATTTGCATATATAGTGGTACAAATGGTACAGTATGGTGGATAAAAAATTGTTTTGTCCGTTTTGTCCTCAAATTAATTAGTCTAAATGTCCGAATCAATTTTAATCCTCCTATCAAATCTATTTCAGGAATATGAGCTATTAAAACGGTATGATAAAACTTGTAGGCTATAATTTATGTTAAATTAATTTTACACTTTTTAATTTCTCTCCGATTTCTTCTTAAGTGTAAAATAGCCCGAATCTAATTGTAATCTATATTACAGTTCAACTGTTTACCCCCCAAAAGACCACGTTCGTCAAATGAGACACGTGAATTTTTTAAAATTGTAGGTTCTTTTAAACGATAAACATGCTAAATAGTTATGCATATTTTACAAACTGTAAATTTTTAATTTCAACCACCAAATGTATCGCAGTCGATGAAATGTTTTGGAACTCAGAAGCCAATTTGACAGCACCCACGCTTATAGACTAGGTCCTGCACAGCGCACAGCTGTTTAGGGCGTGGCTAGTTGGTGAGACCGGGAATTGAACAACTAATAAATATGTTATCACACTCGCTCCCAGCTGGCAGGTCCAAGATTATTTGTTTCATTGTTCGTGTTGGTCACCTCAAACAATTTTACCCACGAAAATTTACATTTGTACGAATCCATTCCGGAATCGTATATATTTTAACGAAAGAGTACTGTTACATTAAAAGGTAATGTTATTAGAAGGAGGTTTAATAAAATTAAATCTAAGTTGACGTATTAAAATCATAGAGAGATGTCCCTCCTTTAAACGACTTAAATCATAGGAAGTACATTTCCTTTTTTTCATTTCTACGATGTTACACAACTTATTATCTAGAGTCCGAAGGAATTAAATTGCGCTTTTATAAAATAGTCTAAAACTCCATAAACAAGGTCTACAAAATCATCAAACCGCCTGACTAGTTTCTGAGCTTCTCTCTCCCTCATTATCAAACCTAAAGTAAACGAAACTCTGCTGATATAATTGATAGATTGAAGCCGGGATCCCGGGAGTTACGAGTACTTCTGTTTTTTAATTGAAAACTAATAAACTCTGGGATAAAAAATCAATACAACAAAATTGAGATACTGAAGACAGAATGGTTATAAATAGATATATGTGTATCAATCCATTCAACGTGGCTTGTAAGATTACTTTAAATTGTCGAATTTTTGACAAAATACTATAACTGCAAAAAACTTATCAGCGTACAGTAATGACAAATTTTTGTTAAGTTCAGACAATATGAAAAAATTGCATAAAACTCGGTAGTTTGGTCGAGTTTTGGCACAAAGACACAAAGGCTGTGAGTGGGGGCGCCTGGCGATAATCGATAAAGAAAGAGATGTTTTCTGTCGCCACCGCACTGCATCTGTACCACTTTCTTCGGTGCTTCTAAATGCACAACTTTGAAACTGCATAACTCCGAATTGCACAGCTACGAAACTGCATAGCTCTAAAATGCATAGCTGCAAAACTACCTCCGAAATTCATATTCTAATATTAGTTCCGGAACTCCCTGCATAACGCCTGAAAGTATACATCAGCTACGAAACTGCATCAATGCACAATGCACCTCAGTTACAAAACTCCTTAGCTATTCGAATTGCACATTGAAAAAACTGCATACTGTACTTCGAAATGCGTCACAGAATTACATAGCTTCAACAAACAGTCTGCATAACTACGGAATGCGCTAATACGTCATTATTATGTGATTATTGTTATTGTTTATAGCCTATTTGAATTATCTACAGGTTGTACTAATACAGGTTGCTTAATACTGTTAATACAGTTTTCTATGAAAGGGCGACCATACATAGTAGGTATATTAAGCCAAATATGAATGGAGATGAGTGTAGGATGAGTGGGTCGATCTTGTAGTCTTGTTAGTGACTAAGGCCGACATTACACAGCTGTTAATTAATAGCCCATACAGCTAATGGCAACTAAGGGACCTACAGTTTATAGTGGAATCCGAACCACATTTTTCCTTTAGTTTAGTTAATAAAGATAACTTTTGTTAAACATAAAAATTATTAAACTCTATTAAACATGGGGTTACACAGCTACGAATTCCGAAATACACTGCTACTATAATGCTGGAGTATAACAATTTTTGAAAATAGACTCGGTACAGTAGCAAATTTGTTTGAGAGAATCTGTCTTCAATTATTGGCTGAAGAATATCCTAGTTCTAGAGCAGCCGCAGAAGGCTCTCCATATAGTGCAATGTCACGAACACATCAAGTTTACAATACGATTTCATCCATCGTTTTACACAAAAACTCAGTGCTCCCAACAACAAGTCAATGTGTTTGACAATAGTTTAAAACATAAATATTTTGACTTTTACCCCACAAAAACAAACTAAAACTAACAACAGACTCTGTACTATATAAGCCTCTGTCGTTTTAATTCGAAATAATGACGGAATTAAATATACTTATATGAATTGTTGAGAAAGATTTCCATGTTTACGTAAAACTTCATCTTGCAGGTGAGCTCGTTGTAATAATACCAAATAAAATATTTGACAAACTCCTATCCGTTATTCCGCAATCAAAAAATCTTTTATCCCATTCCTACACATTAGGGTTGTTACGAGTATATACAAGTAATATAGGAGTCTGTAGTGATATTGTGAAGATGTACTTCTGTAAAGAATGGTTCTTCACTGTATACTTATGATCGATTGTCTGCCTTTGTTTAGTGTCTACATCAAGCCCAGAGTTCCATTGTTGTGGTATTGTTCTCATTAAGCCTTTGTTTGATGGAGTTGAAATACTCTTTACAGTTTGTCTATTGGTTACTCGAAGTTTTGCATAGATTTCAATATATTTCCGTTCTTGTGTGCTTTAGTGATGGTTTTATTTAGCTTTTGAATGCATTATGGGTATTATTGTTGTTTATGGAAAATACAAAAAGTGTACGAAGTGATATTGAAGAATAAATTACGTGAACTGATAACGTGAAAGGTAAAAATATCTACTGTTGGTGTTGCGGTGAAGTCTTATCTCTAAAAACGTATTTTACAAACTGACCCCCAAAGATTAATGGATATCCCAACAAAACGCAAAATACACGTCGAATGGGCCAAATGAAGAATAGATACAATATTTCGTTATTACAAGTTTCTTTAATTAAAATACTAATTTATTGTTGCAATACAATCATGAAATTATTTTTGCCTATTTGTTAGGTAAAATTTTACAGCGTCGCAATCATATTCTGGCTACAAATAGTGTCAAATATACAGTTACTTGTGTCAGAACAATTGATTTTAATATTATGTAACAATAACAATGCACTCAATCGATTATCACGAACTATAATAATAACTCAAACTTGAAAAAAGATTCCGCTGTCAGCGTCTTCAAGGAAACGTGTCAAATTCTTGCTGATTTCCTGTTGCAAAACGACTAATCGATTAACCGACTCGACTACATGTAATCGATAGTCGCGGCGTCATCATTTGACTCACTTCCGGTAATGTCCATGACGTCATGTTACATGTGATTCATGGATTAATCAGCTGTTTCTGCTGGTTCAACAGTCATAATGTTTAGACTTGAGATTCGTAATGTTTGCAATCATGTAAACTGTTGGTCATAGCACAAGCAATAAATATTTTCTCTGTCTTTGGTCATACATACATTGCTAATGATTTTTTAGTTGAGTTTAACCTGTAAATTCAATCAAAATAGAACTTTATTTTGCTGAAAATAGAAATTAAAATGTTTAGTCAATATATGTACATTCTAGGTATTACATAATTTTGTACGATGTTAATTATTTCATCTAGTAGGCCTACATGTTTACCTTCTCAGATTCATTACAATATTGTGTTAATGTTGATTTAAACAAAGAAACACGATTTATATTAATCGATTACCTCGTATATCGATTACTTTCCATCGAACTATCAAAATCTTCCTTAATAATTTTTGTATCGAAGCCCTTGATCTTGGCAGGCGATGCGGGTAGAACTACTTAATAGATTTTATCAGTCAGAAATAATTGAAATATAGGGGTGTATGCTGCGTTATTTCAAACAATCACATAGAAATTCAACCCTAGAAATATCCATAGGGAAGAAATCGTTCGTTCTGCAACCATAATCAATCCCTAATAAAACGTTCACCAAATTCTACACATGGGTGAATAAATTGTATTACTCAAAGGCCTTCATTGACATTTGATGGTAATTGTGTCAGATCATAGCTCTCGATAATCGATAATGTTTTATCAGGATAATTAACGCAATTTTTTTTTTTTATTTCCACTTTTGATTCTAAAGACAACCATGTGTTTATTACACTTTTGGAAAAGCTAATAGTATCCTTCCTTCTGAATCGTCGCCATTTTAATACATTGGACATTGTTAAATTCACGTATCGACCACGCAAATCGAAATCGAACGTTTTTGATTAACGGAGCGTTTATTAAGGTGTTTATAGATTTTTAAGGGATTTTTAGTTTGAATTTGTAAAATGACACATATGTGCTATGGAATTAATTGGTTAAACATCTTAAAATCCATACTTAATTTTTTTTAAACTTATACGATTTTTTTCTTGAATGTTATAATCTGGTACTAAGGAAACTTGTGATTTTACTCTACACGATACACTTGGGGTGGTAAGCTCTCAACGTATTAGAGAATGTGAGTAGGTACTCCGCCCGGCACAGTGCGACGCGGTGGCTGTAGGTCCAGGATCAGACTGCCAGAGGAATCCCGTCGTACCGTTAGATCCTGGCCTGGTACTCAGGATGTGAAAGCCGTACAAACTAACCTCTGCAGCTCGACAGTCAATTATTCTACAGATTTTATCTAAGGACTTTACGGGTCCTGTGGGAGGGACATGCTTGTCTTTCCGCGCAGCTATTTTCACATAATGCACTCACTCTCATGACAGGACTCATTTAATCACTGATCCTTTATTTCCTGTGTGATTTCCTCAACGGTTGTTCCCTGACTTCACAGATTCATGTTATCGAAAGGCTATCCTTCGTGTACCAAATTGACGAGTTATTTATTAACTATTGTAGTTCTTCATTGTGTGATGGGATGTTTAACTTAGGAAGCTTTTGAGGAATTTTACAATAGTCTTCACATTCTGACGTAATTCATGACAAAAAATCATATTTTAAAAGTTTTAATGTATATATATGTTTATTGTAAAGGCTAGTGTTATTTGAGTAAATTCAAAAACTAACTTCATTATTTAGGATAATTTTCACTACATTTCCTTCAGGACAAACCCAAATACTTACGTCACACATGTGAACTAACCGTATTTTGACTTCTGGTAGACTTAAAATTACAATGGTCCCCGATATTACCTACCATGCATACTACAATCATTAATTCCTTGTAGAAATTCCTCAAAACTCTTAAACGGAAAACAAATCCTAGTCATACCAGTATCCAAACAAGTGCATTAACTCTTATACTTTACAATAGACAAATCTTTTGACGTCTTCCGACAATTCGTGATAACTTGAGATTGTTTATTTGTTTCAAAGTTCAATTGGTAAATGAACTTTGGGAATTGTTACATAAGAACTCTCAGCGTCTTTGCAGAAATTTCAGCAACGATCATGCTTTAGATAAACAATTTATTTACCATCGAACGATTACTGTTTGTAATCCACTAATAAATGTAAATTTCATCAAAATATTGGGGAATTATAAATCTGTTTATATTAAACTAACCTCAGTTTTACACATCATCTGTAATATATTTTATCTGAGGATGAAAGAGCCTCTTGTTTTCACCACAAAAGCTGCTTTCAATCATCGAGGCGGAATTCTTTTGATTGAATTTGTTCCAATATTTGATACAAGTCTAGCGGAGATGTCACAATCAATCAGAACTAGGATCAAGAGAAAGCTCGAGTTTATTTGTCGGAGCATTAGGAAATAAACTTCTAGAAATGAAAGTTGGCCATTTGAATATCGATAACTTCCAATGCTTTTAACTTGAGGTTACAATAGGTTTATAATTCAAAGTTATAGCTAAAAAATATGTTTTACAATAACCTAAATTAATAAGAGCACATTTTCTTTTACGTAATTTTGCTACTTCATAATAATTTCTATTAAAATTAGTTAAATAGTTAAAATTGGTAGGTAGACGTCCGTATTTGTTTTCATAAACAACCGAATGAAAATATTGATTACTTTATTCGATTTCGATATATCGATTATTTTATTCGATATATTGTTTGGTTGATTAGGTTAGGTTAACCTAACTAACCAAACGATATTTCTAATGATACAATCGATATATTGTGTAATCGATATATTGATCGATATTTTCATTCGGTTGTTTTTTACTACACATACTCAAATTGGTAACTCGAAGTAAGTGTAGGTCATGAATTTAAAACGCACATTACTGTGTAATTGTTGTTATTATTGTTTTTTATTTTGAGTTACAATGCATTTGGGCGTGCCTGTGGCTAATCAGTCTTGATTAATTCTCGCAATAAATTTTGTTTAGTTAAGTTGATAAGATTTGGCCAAAACTCAATCATCCAATATGTACAAGTAGTCTGAACGGAAAAGATAACAAGACGATAAGATAAAAGTTGCAAACTCAACAATCTGCAACCCATGTTGTGGGCTTTGCTGTCAGAAGTTGTATACTTTTTATTTACTACATGATTTTCAAGTTTTATAATAAGGTACTTTGAGCACACGAAAATGCTTTTAATTTTGATCTCGTTGAATTTAACTGCATATTGAGTGTTCTGTGTATTTTAACTCTATCATCTTTGGAGGCTTCATATTTATACACTTTGCATAAATAATTTCCAAGGACATTCTTATCTTGTTCCCATCGTTGCAAGTACTTGAAAACACGCACACTTTTCAGCACGAGGGACCATCTATGAATATTGTATAAATATTAAATGTTAAGAGGTTACAACCGTTACTGAATCATATTTACAACACTTGTTTACTAAACTAATATACCTCGTTTTCGGCTTGAAGTGTATAATAGGTATTTTTATGTTGTTTTTTTTTATAAGTTTTTATATTATTTTTATATTAGAGCTGCGTGTTTGAGAAATTGAATATTGGAGAAGTCGAGTTCTGATGAATTGCAAATGAGGCAAAACGTCCTATCAGCATCAGCCCCCTCCTCTTGTGTGCTCAATTTTGCAAGAGAAAGGACGAAATGTTGTGGGAAAAAGTAAATTAAATTTGGGGAATACATTGTCCCTGTTGATAATTTTAAAATATGCTATGTCATGTTTCTTCGCTCATAAAAGTGGTTGGCTTCTTAACATCTTATATTGACTTGCTTTTGAAGCACTGAGAAAATGTTTTACGAATTAAATTTTTATGGTAAGTCTAAGATTTGGCGAATCGTAGCCACAAGATTTGTTATTATTTAGAACAAGACTGAGTTGATAGAAAATCATTTCACGATAGATTTATGTTTATATTTGTTCATGCTGCGTCTTTTAATCCTACTTTTCGCTTCATATGACTGTTGACTATTTATAGAGTTTATCAGAATCTGTATATTAATAATCAATTATAAAACCAAGGATGGCGGAATACGTATTATCATTTTTATGTAGTTAATATTTTTGAGCAACAGAAATATCTTGAGGTATGATTATGTTCTATTGTTGCATATTGATTCCTATTAGATCGTAACACGCAATGGGAGCTAAGCACGATAATTTCATCTCACTAGTTACCAGATATTTGTACAGCGCTTCATCACTGTCCACCCACTTGGACATTGAATATAGTGGAAATTTCACAAGCGTCCACATAATTAGAAAATTTATGCTCCGCACTCTACACGCCACGAAGGATACGATAAACGTAAGGCTGTACCATAATTCTCGCAGACACTTGACTGGAGGATGGGGGGACAGTGAGAATTCAACAACCATTTATGTTTTTTTCACACTCTACAGAATAATCGTTACGAAGGGTACGATAATCGTAAGAGCTGTACCATAATTCTCGCAGATACCCTACCTGAGCATGGGTGGACATGACGCGTTCTATGAAATCAATTGTGCTTATCTTACTACAGTATGAGCGCTACGAAGGATACGATAATCGTAAGACCTGTACCATAATTCTCGCAGATACCCTACCTGAGCATGGGTGGACATGAAGCGTTCTATGAAATCAATTGTGTTTTCTCACTACAGTATGAGCGCTACGAAGGTTACGATAATCTTAAGAGCTGTACCATAATTGTCGCAGATACCCTACCCGAGGTTGGGAGGACAGGAGTGTCTGTGTCTGCTCGGGAACTGGTTTCGGGTTCTAGGTAGAGTCAGTGACCCGCGTCTGAGGTCGCAGACTGCCTCAAAAGTCGGCCAAACCTCGTCTTTGTCTCGTCCTCTCAACAGTCTCAACGACTCTGGCAGCTGGAAATGTGAAATGCTAGGGATATCTCAGCAGCGACCTATCATCTTTCCCCGGTTGAACTTTTCAACAAGTACACCAGTTGCGATTGTATAGTTATACTGTTTGTTGTCTATTCTATGTATTTCGTCTGCTTGGTTGGAAAATATATTGGCTGTAAAATTCACACCAACATGTCTTGATACAAAATTACATTATCAATTTTTCGTTCCATCTTGTAACGAGTTCTTGGAAGAATAGGGTGATTAGATTGATCACTAGCTTGTGACTGCAACTTTTTCTAAGCTTAAATTACTTAACCGTCGACTATTAATTCTGATTGTACAAGCTATAATAGCTTTGAAAATGTATTATAAGTTCCAAGAGAATGGTGCGTTATGTCGAGAACGCAATCGTTTTTGTGCCTCAAACCAATAAATAGACTTACTCTTTGCTTTCGACGGATCAGAGGGCACGACGCAGTATTCAAAATGACTATGCAAGTACGATTACAAGTATACGATACGCAAGTACGATATGCAAGTATGTATTACGTTAACATTACGCAACACGCTTAACTTATGTTGCTGATTGTGATTTATGACGTTTACAAATCACTGATCCATCTTCCAAAACAAATTTTATGTTACTGATTACGTCAATCATATATGTAGCTCATTGACTACTGACTTAAAGATATGACAAATACAGTATTATTTAATTTTGAAAAACATCAAATAGTCGGTATTGCAGATTGTAATGGCTTGACAAATCGTCAATACTGCAGATTCTTCAGACACATCGTGTGTATCAGCTAGGTTCTACCGTGAAGTTACAAGCATCATTGGGTTTCAATCCATTTTGTTTTTGTGTCGAGACGTGGTCGCTGGTCGTCCTGCGCTTTATCCAATGCTTTTCTTGTACTTTCTTTGCTGCACTGATTTAGTTTTTATTGATTGAACTGCGTTTAGAAACCAAAAGAAGTGAGTGTATGTAAGCACCATCAGATTTGACTATACTGTATGAGTATTATTTCCAAATGGGAAAATGTGATCAATGTTAGTTAGAAACACCTTACCACGACTACACAAGACACAAGACTTTGAGCGCGTTGAAATTGTGTAGCTAAATTCAGAACTTATCCTTACAATCCATCTGAACATCTTTAGAAAGGTAAAGGTATTTTAAGTGGAATGAAAGTTGTTTACAGTTAGATTGCCCCCAGGTTAAATTGTCATTACGGTATAGACCACTGTACTTGAGGAAAATTCTCGCTCACTTAACCTTAGCCAGTTACAATCCGAATTTACTACTCTGTACTTTTTCGGTGGCTAGTAAAATCTCGTTTGGCATAAGACATTCTTTTAACTGTAGTTGTTTATAAATTTATTTTAAAAACTTGCCCTACTATGTATTAAGTGCCACAAAACGTAAGTTAGTCGTTTCGATTAACAATAAAATCCGCTAAAACATAACTCATCATTTGTCAATGTCTTTTAAATTTCAAAGTTGTATGGTGAATTTTCTGGAAAAAATCAAACGAGGTAAACAAGTTATAGATTCATAAAATACCTAAAAATACGACTTGCTCTAGTTTGATTTAAGTTGTTGTCATTTTATTTAACAACTTTTAAACAACTAGTTGGACGATCGTTTCACTAGAGCTATCGAAAAACATGTCACGGATGTCAAATCTAGTTTATGAGTTTATTGAAGTTACCCAGACTGCTGAGTGCTGACTCGGGGAAGTTTATTAAGGTTAGAGTTATAAATTTTATTTTACTGCTTTTCAAGATCCTGTAAGACCAAATCTTTGCACTTGTTCATTTTATAAAACTTGTATATTATTTGGGTTGAATTTTTCAGTAGAAGAGTCATAAACATCTTAGGCTCATTGTGTCAATGATCTTTCATCATTTACTGTGGGAAATCAAATCAAGTTGATTGAAGTTTAAAATTTAATAATCATGGGTTAAACCAGTTCATAATCGAGGTCAAAACATGATTCGCGATTATTAGACAGAAAATATTTGTATTTTACGATATATATTTTTGCAGCGACTTGTGTAGCTTAGGAAAAATCTTTTATGCAAGGGAAACTGGCATAATTCAAAGCAAAGTTTGAAATTTTAGAATCATTTTTATTTCACATTTTCAAAATTGTAATTAATTTAACTAAACTGATAGTTTTACTAAATAACTAAACCCATACTATGTTCCCCTTAAAAGAAATTAGTTTTTAATAATGTGTGGAAATAGTTAGCTAAAGTTATGTTTATATAACATAAATATTTTAAGTATATTATTTCTGGCGCAATTCCATCAATCAAATCTTTTTTAGAAATTTTTTTCTCCACATTACTCTCGTAAGAGATCACTTTTAAATAAATTATTTTTTACACTATGACATATCCACATTGAAATAATATTTAGATTTTATACTTTCTAATGTCAACAGTACTACCGACGTCCACATCATTTTACAAATCATATTGTGTCAATCCCTAAGGCAAATTCCAGGGCTTGTTTTGTTGAAGGGGTTGGTACCATGTGTTTGACAGTTACATGTGTTGAACAAAAACACTAATAACTTCCTCACACACACACTCGCACTCGCATGACGTGACACACTATCCGAAAATAAATAAGTAAAGAGTTTCTAAAACGCTTGATCCTGAAGCCAAATTCAGACAACAGAATAGTCAATACCATCTTAATAGTTTGATTTAAAAAAACGCACATTTTACAATACACTTTAACATTAAAATAAAATAAAATATTGTTACGTTGTAAACTCACATTTCTATCATTAGTAGTTAAATTTTTACTTGGTCTTGACTAGGGATTCAGCTAGCCTTAAACAAAAGTTGTTTTATTCCTGACTGCAGTTTTAAAAAGATTTTTTTCAACAAATTAAATATTGTTTTCCATTCCTCTTACGCCTATCACATTTACTATAAATATTTAAATGTTAAAATATCTTCTTTTATTGAAGGTGTATTTTAGCGAATCTGTGTATTAAAAAATACCATCTTAAAGTCAGTGGGGTATTTTTTTCGAATGTAACCAACTTTCCAAAGTCTTTTTAAATATTTGAGACAATTCACATTTTACGAATTTTAACCAATGCCACAGTGAGTTGGTGTTTTAGTTTTACCTTACGAATATAAGCCATTTTATCATTTAATTCTCTCAAAAGCATGGCTCTTTGTACCACAACTACCACTTATAATTGGTTATTTTCAACACTCAATACCATTTTAAACTACCCATAGCTGATGTACTTGGGTTGTTTCTTGCAAGTGTGAATTATTTTCCAAGTATCTCTTTGCCTAGTATAGTTAACAGGTTCCCCTGAACATAGTCGACGCTAAGCTGTGATCAACTGCACCCCCCGGTCAGCAAATTTACATGTGAAAGTGTTGTAATGAAGGGGAGGGAGGGGGTGAAAGTGAAAGCCCCATCTCATATCGATTGTCTGCAGTGTCTGCACCCCCTCCCCCTTCCACCCTTCTATATCTCCATCTCTTACAAACCATTCTCTGTCTCTCTCAGGACCGACTCTTACCCTCTAGGTTCGTCTATAACCATAGTCTAGACTCGGTCGATGGAAGACACTTTATATCGTCCTGGTTTTATTCCTTTTGTTCCTTTTCCTGATAACTGATTTTCAGCACTCAATTCATGAGTTTTGTGGTCCTGGAAGAAATCCAAATGATTTTCCTGAGGGTTGTTCTTTCTTTCATTTTTGTACAATTTTGATTTTTTGCAATATAGTGTTTTATACCACGAATGAGATATTTCATCAAATGTACGATTTTTATTAGGTTATACAATCTCATCAGATTGTTTAAGAATGCTTATCCATTTGATAAGTTGACTTAAATAGCCACTTAGGTACCGAAATAATTCAAAACTAATTTCCACAGCCGTAGGTGTTAACAAAAGTTAATAGGTCTAGAAGGGTATGTAAAGTAGGAAGGCCTACCCACATTTTTACACTCTCGCTGGTTCCGAGTTAGTTCTCGATAGTTCCGTCAAAATTAACTTCAGTTCTGTACCTTACCATTGACTATATATACCTACAGTAAGTATATATAGTCAATGACCTTACCCCTTGGCGCTACAGCCCGATGTAGCTGAGGACCTTGGCCTCATTCACAATATGCCTCCAATCATTTCTCTCATTTGCTTTTTCTTTCCATCGCACATTACATTTTCTTAAATCCTCCTCTACATCCTCCTGCCATCTTTTCTATTTCTTCTTCTTTTCCTTACTCCAATTATATTGCCATATACAACTCTCCTTTGGAGGCTATCTTCTTTCATCCTCTCGACGTGGCTAATCCATCTTAATCTTGAGGCTTTTATGAACCTAACAATATCTTCTCTCCCAATTATTTCATTGATTTCACTATCATGCATAACTCTCCACTCGTCTCCATCTTTCACTGGGCCGCATATCCCTCTATATATTTTTCTTTCGAAAATACGGAGATATTTTATACTGTTAACATCCACGACTCTGAAGCATACGTCACAACTGGCCTAAACAATGTTCTATAGAGACTTAGTTTTGTTGTTTTTTACTTTCTCCGCCTATACCATAGTATATGGAGAAAGTATTGTTTTCGTCAAAATTTTCGAGTTTGAGTTTTGAGTGGATATATTCGTTTTGGGTCCCCCTGGACCCAAAAAAGTGGTTTTCGAAGTGATGTCTGTGTGTGTGTGTGTGTGTGTGTGTGTGTGTGTGTGTGTGTGTGGGTGTGTGTCTGGATGTGTACAGAGCTAGAGACTACATCTGTGGTCCGATTTCGATGAAATTTGGTATGTAGGTTCTGATCCATGGTATTTCCAGGCGTTTTTTTTCATTTTTTTGAAATTTTTATTTTTAATGGGGATTTTCCCATAAAAACCCATAAAAACCGGAAAAATCGGATTTTCTCAAAAATGGCCCGAACGATTTTGATAAAGATTTAGTATGTTGTAGCCCTTTAAATTCTGAATTAAATGGTACAAACCCCATATCTGTAAAAATTACGGTTCAAAAGTTATGGTCAAATATGTTATTTTTCCATAAAAACCCCATAAAAAAAACGAAAAATAGATTTTAGAAAAATCCTGTTTTGATTTAACATAGTATGTTATAGACCTTACAGTTTTGATAGTTTTTTTTTATTTTTTTTAGAAATTTTTTTAATGGGGATTACCCCATAAAATAACGGAAAAATAGGATTTTCCCAAAAATGGCCCGAACGATTTTGATAAAAATTTAGTATGTTATAGTCCTTTATATTCTGAACAAAATGGTACAAATCCCATTTCTGTAAAAATTACGGTTAAAAAGTTAATGTAAATTATGTCATTTTCCCATAAAATAACAGAAAAATCGGATTTTCCCAAAAATGGCCCAAACGATTTTGATAAAAATTCAGCATGTTATATTCCTTTAAATTCTGAACAAAATTGTACAAGTCCCATTTCTGTATAATTACTCTCACCGCTTACACATGATAAAGGTTGTTGACAAACTTATGGGAGAAAGTATGTGTCAGATTGCTGATACCGTTTATTATATTAACTTTGATTTTATTTCCTGCCAATTTGAATAAAAAGCTCTGTTACCGGCCATTATCCTGTTGTGTATATCATTTGAAATCAGGTTTCTTGAGTTGAAAGAAGCCTTAAGATATTTAAGTTCAATAACCTTCTCAAAGGTATGCTCTCCTATCTTCAGTTCTGTTATAGTAGGATAATTGAAAAAAACTAATTTAATTGGATTGGATACATTTGCACCAGCCTACCCCTAACCCATCATAGTCAGCTGGGTTGTGATAACAGATACGCTTCAGGAAGTCAAGCACATCAGAGGAAATGGCAACTGTTAACGTATCTCTGGCCTATTTTGACCATTCAGATTGTCCCAGGCCTACAAAATACACGATGTTTTGTGTTGTTTGGTTGGAATAATGAATTTGCGGCAAAACATGAGTGTGGCAAAAGAAAGGAAATGCAGCAATTAGCTACTTTGCGTGCTATAATCAGTGGAAGGAAGCCCACTTTGTCAGGTAACTGTAGGAAAAACATGTTTTTGATCTTCCAATCTGGTGTCTGTTCCTCATCAACAAATATCGATAGTCACGTTGCAATGTGTTTAACATTACACAAACACTGACGAGATGACCTTGTATTGATAAGACCTGGCGACGTGATAAGAAATGAGTCATAACTTGTTGAGAAAATAGGACACATGCACTTTAGCGTGTAACGTGTACAGATTGAGGTTGATTTTAATGTTTATTTTTTAAATTAAGGTTTGATAACCTTACAATTATCAAAACACCAAGAATCTTTCAATTACAGAATCGTCCGACATTTTGATAGCTTTCCCGAATAAGGCACCTATCGAAGGCTCGTATTTTACCACCTAAATTACCTTATGTAAACATTCCCCTCATGTCCAGCCGAGTGCCACTTCCCACACTAGTAGCACAAATAATTATTTCACAATCTTAAAAATTAGGGTTGTTTTTGCTTAGAGGGAGGTCAATCAGTAAGCTGTTTGTTTCCTTCACATATTCTACGGCCTTGAATCCGTTATATCATCCAAATTCATTTACTGTTTGGTTTGTAAAGTGATGCCACTGATTGAAAGTTTTTGGGTTTGTCTTAATAAATCTGTAAATTTACCATTTACCACTACTTAGGTAGAGAGGTCTGTATGAAGGTAAAGAAAGTAGTACGGTAGAGAGTGTATTTTTCTTTGTGCCATGCAATCTTGAAGTTTTAAATTTGAAAGAACTAGACTCAACGGAAAACGTACGTAAAAACTCAAAAACAGTTTAAAAAGATGATTGTATAAGATATTTCACCATAATGTTTTATCTGTAGACTCTGCATACATAGGTATTTCATTAAAATATATTCATTAATAATATAACAACTTTGGTCTCGCCAAGTTTGTACAGCTTTTCAACGAGGTTAAATTCAAAGTTTAAAAAAATTGGGTATGTTAAATAACTTTTATATGAATGGTAGTGTTTATTTGGGTTAGATCATTTTGGTGACCACTGATGGTCAACTGATCTTTTTATTAATTGTATTTTTTTTATTGATTCAATTGTAAGAACAGTAATTTTGTTAGGTGGGGAAGTTATTATAATTCTTCACACGAAGGGTGGGAAGTACTTTGGGGGGTCCCAACTCCCTTGGACGTGTTATCTCCAGACAATCTTAAGCCCTCGACTCGTTGAGAGGTCCAGACTAGTCTTATCTAACTTTTTAACACTTCCTTGAACTTGAGGGTTTCTTTTCAACCATAGCCTTACTGGACAACCTATCTTCCCTACATACGTACTCCCGATCTAGACAGTTTTCTAAGTAATAATTTCTGTTTAGAAAATTTCCAAGCATTTAATATTATTCCTAGACTTTTTCAATGTTTTTCCAATTTATGTTTATGTGTTGAAAGGATTTGTATTTTCTTGTTAAGTATTTGATTGAATTTATTTGAATGGTGGTAGTGTTTATTTGGGTTAGATCATATTATTATTTTGGTCACCACAAATGGTCAACTGTGTTCTTTATTAATTAAAATTAAAAAATTAAAATTATGAATGAATATATTATGTACAATTCTTAACTCTGGTTTACTTTACCAAAAGTGCTCAATGTTTCTCTAATGTCACCGATCAAAAAAGTTCAGCTTAATTGTCCAAAAATATTAGTGGCAGGTTTGCTAGGTTGTCGTTTACAAAGAACTTAATTTAGCTTATAATATTTCTAATTTTCCGACAGTAAGTGTGCTATAAAATCCAAATTGATCTGTAAAGCTTTCAGATTTCAGAACACAATATCTGCAAAAATCGTTCAATAGTTCCAGGTCAAATGGGTCCACTTTTTCTCAGCATTTTCCAGCCACGTTAATTTAGATGGTTAATTTTATTATGAAAATGCGTTATAGATCCGTGAGAGTGTATGTTAAAAATTGTGTCTCCGTTAAGTAGCTTTACTTTAATACTTTTAATTCTTTTTAATGAAATGGCCATAATACTTTAGGGAAACTGAAGAAAATATTTGATTCCAACGTATTTTTTCCGTCACGGTCATTAACACTAATCGAATAGTTATCTCTTTACCAATTTCCCCTGAACTGACTAACAATAGTGTATATTACTTTTTTGCGAACCTCTGTATTTTTTGAATCCTTTACTATCAAGTGAGGAAACTCCTTAAAATTGACCCTTGTGATAGCAAAGAGAGTAGACACTCGATAATCTGGTGATATATAATCATTTTGAAACGTTTATTACATATTTTGTGTCTTCACCGTCGTCATACACACCCTTGAAACTATATAAGACATACCGCCTAGACACACTCCTCAGTGCCACCTGCCAGGAGAGACGAAGTAGGTCATGGGGAGACTCAAGGCCTCACTTTCCTCGCCAGTTTTCAGGATCTACGGTGTTTTCGCACCTCACTGACCGCCAAGAAAGCCGCGGATGTCGGGGTTTATTTTTTAGTTTCGACAGTCAAGAGAGTCCACCAACCGTGTTGAATTAGGTTTTGGTTGTTTCAACCGATTTACATCAACACGGAGTTGCGACGTTCGGGATTGTTTTGTAAATTTACGGTTTAATAATCAGTGAGTGTTGAAGTTGAAGATGTTAATGTGTTTCGTAAGCGTGAAACAGAATAAACTTGCTAGAATGTATTTGTATTTTCTCACGCGTAGATTTTACATATTTCATGAAATATTTTATTTTGAATACCTTTACCTTAAAATAAAAAGTAAATAAATTGCTAAAACTTGTTTTACAACTTCATTGTTTATCAATACCTAGCTAATATTTGGTAGATTTACACATTTTTTACCAATATTTCACAATATTCTCTTTTCGAAAGTTTTACCCAATAAATTCATAACGTTTATACCTGGCATAAATAATACCCTTAATCAATAGTTATTTGTGTAACTAGTGTACAAAGACACTTTGCACTCGCGTTACACATTTCCCTTAAGTTACTTTTTTTATATAAAACTCATATATAATTAGTCTTTCAAACACTGTACCGAAATGGGAATCGCTACACCAGCTTATCGTAGTCGTAGGATCTTGTGATGACAACTTATTTTCAAGCGTACACGTATTACGTGCCTAAAAAAGCACACTGTTTTGTGCTGTTTGGTCGGAATAATGGAGTGTGACAAAAGTAAGTCAATGCATCAGTTAGCTACTTTGCGTGCTATAGTCAGTGCAAGGAAGTCCACTTTGTCAGGTAACTGGAGCAAAAAATATTTTTCTTAGATAATTTGCCTTAAGCTACTCGTTAACTTTTGTCCCGCCAGATACGTTTCTCCCAAATGGGTTTGGCTTCTTACTTCACAACTTTCTTACAACAACTAAAACCTGCTGGCGATGAAACAACTAATCGTGAAACTCAGCCTCCTAGAAGTGAAACAACTGGTCGTGAAACAGTCTGCGAAGTAGGTCGAGGCCGAGGATGCAAGGTAGACTGCAGCGAGACCCTGACTTGCAGACACAAGACAAAAGACAACAGACAGTATAATGTAGACAACACTCTTAAAGGGGGGTGCGATAGTTAGCAACTCTAGAATTTAAATTTCCCGACAACTCATTTTTAAAAATAGTAACTTTCACTTTCATCCGCGCCTCTTGAGTCGCAATCCAAGCCCTTAACCTTTTGATCTCTTGATTTTAACTTGGGCCATAATAATTGTAATATGATAAGTGCATAAAAGTGGTCCTCAAGGCGCAGATAAAAGCATCAAATTTTGAAACTCTCGTTACGGAATTTCCGGGAAATATGTTAACTGAAAGAATTTTCAGCTTGGAAATGAGATTCTAAGTTACACTTTAAACTAAACATACAATGTATAATGTTATCAAGGATCTATAGGGTTGTATTTTTTAAATCACATTTCTAATCAGCCAATCTTGCAAATTCCAAAAGTTTAATAGCTGCGGTGGATTCGGTACACATTTTTGTCCAATCATCTTACTTCTGAATCTCTCATTGTGCTTTCAAATGGGAAGGCATTACTTGCGTTAACTCCTGAATTGCGACAAGTACTTCAGCCTAATAGGCCACAATACGTTCATTAAACTGCACCAAGTTGCGGCCCTCTCTAACTGTATAATTTAGTAGGTTTGATTAGGTTGGGTTGGGTTAGGATAGGTTAGGTTAGATTAGGTTAAGTTAGGATAGGTTAGAATGACATGTAAACAAGGACATTCCTTCTGCCGACAACTCACCCCTACCTTTGCTTGGACTTGGCGCAGCTAAGGAACATTTTTGGGGCCCTTTTAGGGTTTGGCACAATTCACGAACTCTTAGGCGCAATTAATGCACGACCTTTCAGATTCCACCTTCCCTCTGTCCTAAGTCTCCTTTAATCCTGACCTCATCAGAGTGTATGCTCAGTGCTCGTCCAATGAACGATTGGCCAACGTTGTACATCAGTCTGGATCAAAGCTGTCAGCCAATTAGGAAGGTTGTCTGTGAGGAATTCTTCACCTAATTGGCCAGAGCAGTCATTAGCAGTCTAGTAGCAGACTAAACATGTTGGGTCAACCGTTCCTCGTCTGATTCATCAACACTTCGTTCCGCCAATCACTCCTCCACTGCCTTGTTGACTTTGCTTTTTCGCACGGTCGATGAGTTTTCCTTTAATTTAAAGTGAAAAGTTGTCAAAAATTTAGTTTGTAATTATATTTTCATCCAATGTTGTGTAAAATGTTCAACACATATCTTGTAATCTCGTCAAGGTCACCTATGCATTACTTTCTAAAATGTTATTTGGTGTTGACTAATTATTAGGAGTTTACGAAAGTTTCTTGTTTTTAGGTTAAACCATTGGCTATTAATAGTCAAAGGTTAAAAATAGATCAGTTTTTTTATATAATTTATAATATGATTGGAATTGGAATAACAAAATGATAATCGATTGCAATTCCTTCAGGGATTTGTGGTAAAGTGTAGATGGTCACTCACTACAAAATTAGCAAGTACATCTTTTATAGATTTACTATGCAATGAATTCCGTTGATTCAATTGTTGCCACATCTTCATTTGCTGTATTCAAATAGACCGATGATAGTTCTATGAAGAGAAGCTATCTCTTTACCAACAACTCCATTACAACAGTATTAATCACTAGTATTTAATCATCACAGAATCAGCTGTCACTAACAATCAGATCAGCTGATGAAAGATCTCGTCGATTTATCATTCCCTCTTGTTGGTTTATTGTTTTCGAAACGACTTGGGTCCGTAAAACTTTACTGCCTACCTGTTGGTAGCTCATTTCCGTTGGTTTATAGCTTACATGTAGTGTTCGATTGCGTTTTATTATTTCTTATCGAACATAAATTTATTACGAGTGTTGGTGGCTCGTGACCGTGCGTAGACGCGTTGGGAATACGAGATTTTGATAAACGAGGGACAAAACAAACAAGACAGATTTTATATGATTGTGTCTGTTTGAAATTTAGGGAAAGGGGGAGGGGGAGTAGGGTAATGTTAATCTGACCCAAGACATTGCTCACTCGTTAAACACTTGCTTCTTATATATTTTAACAAATCTTGCACATTTAAATGTGCGTTAGACGGAAGTGTAAGCTGATTTTAACACTTAACAGTAACTAGTTTGCACGGTTAGAGCTAATGTCTGCCACAAAATGTGTACGGTTTCGCTGATTAATGGAACCTCGATATCTAAGTAACAAGCGACATTATCAACTTCCCTCGAATTTATTTCACCCCTTATCACATATTATTTCGAAGTTGAACCTCGATAACTAGACTCTCATGGAGATTATTAAATAAGACTTGTTATTAAGGTCGACTTCTTATCGAGGTTTACTATTGTCACATTTGACTATATTTGACTATTAAGAATTAATTCCCTGGAAGCTATACTAAACTAGTATTTTTTTCCACACATTAAGCCTATCTGTAATAATGACTTAAAGACGTTTCTGAACATGACGTTATTACATGTGATTAGGGGTAAGATAAAATTCGAGGGGATTTGAAAATGACACTTGTTATAAAGGGTGACTTGTTATCGAGGGTCTTGTTATCAAGGTTCCACTGTATATTGTAAACGATTTTCCACATTTTAAGTGCTCTTGATGAAAGGTCTTCGTGTTTGCCAGTGTTTTTTGGTAGTTACACATGCAAGCATCAGTTCTTCCACCCCACCCTGTACTCTAGGACTTGTCAGTAGGGTAGACGGTAGAGATGCCGCAGTCCAAATATTTGTCAGCCTACAAGGAGCCTGTTTCCTCTCAAGAAGGGTAAACATTCTGCCGTTACATAGCGTCATCGGGTGAGACTAGAGTTGGAGTGATTAGTGAGTGATTTACATTGTAATGGTTTGCTGCAATTTTTATTTTGTTGGGATTTTAAACAATTTGTTTACCCTGCAGCCAGTGTCACGTTTTGGCGTTGAATAAATATCTGGAAATGTTGGACGTATGTAGAACATGCACAAGTTAACGCAAAAATTTATATTTCGTTCTACGCAATGTTTTTACTTGTATGGGGGGGGGTTCACTTTTGTGAAAAGATAGCAAACACTTTTGGATTATGACGATCCTTGACTATTAAGAAATTATTCCCTGAATGCTATACTAAACTAGTATTTTTCCACCCATTCAGCCTATATGTAATAATGATTTAGAGACGTTTCTGAAACATAACTTCGGTAAGACCAAGCGTTCGATTTCGTAAGCCATTCCCCTATAGGGGTTGCGTAATGTAAGGGGTAGCGAGGTGAGGAGTATTCATAGGGGTGGATTTCTTAACGTGTTATGAAAAGACACATTTTACACCATTGTAAATCTGGACCAGCTCTTTCATGCGGAGAATCGGCTTAATAATCAAGCATGATCGTAAGTAGGGTTAGAATTCTTCAAAACTTTAAGAAAGTGCCCTTTCATACAGCACTTATGTTAATGTTACAACTAAATAATATATCGTTTGACGTAATGACGTATACAATTCTTTAGCTGTTCATTTCTACTACGGTGAAAAGTTGCCCCATCTGGTTTCACGTAAGTGTAGGCCTAAATGTATGATTTCTGTATGAAAGAACTATAACTATACATTTAATGTGAAACTCTATTACCAGCATAAATAGTCAATGAATAGTAGTTCATTCCACCTTTATTAATACAATATTGTGTTATATTCCGTCAAAAAACATATACTAGGACAAGAGACAGCCTGGCAGGCGTCTAATTTCCTTAATTTCGAGTTATCTCTGGGTTCTCTGCCTAGGAGTAAACAGCTGTTAGGATATTAATTAGGTTTTTCAGACTTCTTAGGCAACACAGTATACTATCACAGTATAGCTATAATTAATATCAAGGATTGAGATATGCCTGTATTAAATTAAACTGTAAAACGAAAAATTAACCTTCCTGATCCCGAAAAGACGAGCAGAATCGTTTGCAAGGGTCATTAGCAAAGGAGTAAAATATCCAATTAAAGTTAAATATATGTACATACCTTGCAAATAAAATTCATGCAAAGAAAAATCGAAGCTTAGAAATTACTTTTAATTATTATAGTTAACCATCAGTTAATATTAAACCGAACATGCACTCCTGGGTCCAAATATATTCATGAATGCATTATTGAAATGGTCGCTCATTATTTAGATATGCAGACCTACAGTTGAGACCGAGGGAAAGGTTAGGAATAAATAATGAAGACACACTTTCATCAGGATCTCGTCCTTGCCGTCAAGTGTGTCAAATGACATTCCTGCTGTCAAATGATACAGCTTACTGTCATTTAGAGGCAAATGATACATCTGCTTTTACCTTAGTATTATTTGCACTGTGTTGATTTGATAATACTGTAGACACAAATGTTCTTTGATGCCCAAAAATATTAAGGCTCGTTTGATGTTGGTTTTTTGCCATCAATGTATCATCATGTATGTATTTATCTGTTTGATAATAATTAAATTATTAGTTCGTGAACCGTTGCCAACAAAACACGTCCTGACAAAATCCACAAAAATTCCAGTGGCAAAAAACGTTACTCTCTTCTTTAGGAGTGCTCAAGGATTAAACTCTCTTATAGCGAATTTCCCATATAGGGAATAAACTATTTTGTTGTCTAGGTAGTTACAATGTTCAGCAAACAATGTGAAATAATTAAGTAATAAAGGATACTTAATATATCAGTAGGAGTTAGCGAAAGTGGCACAAGCTGTGATGAGTTGGCACCAGAACTACGATTTGTGTCCAACAGACAACTCAATAATTCAACCTTCCTACTGTGTGGTAACTATGTTGTACCTAGAATTTTAAAATGGATTTCCAGATAGTCTTTCATTTAGTACTTAGATTGATACAATGATCCTGAACAAATAAGGAGACAAGATTATCGGAATGAGTTTGTCCAAGTGTTACGTGTCATCGTGATGTAAGTGACCTCAAGTACTTGAGCTGGTAATCGTGCATTATTGCAGAAAGTGCAAAAGAATGATGTGTGACTAGAATCGTAATTGAATCACTCCTTGAATCAAACTAGAATACATGTATTTAAATTTCATGTTACAATTGATTTAAAAGCTAACACAAAAATCACATATTGTGTTTCTCATACCTATGAGTTGTTTGTAGTGTGTGTGTGTAGTAAGAAGTAAAATGCTGAGGTTTGTTGAGAACCCTGATTAACTTTGTACATGTTTTAGGTTTTCATATTTTGAATACATTATAACCACTATCTATAAGACAATATCCAACTTACATTTATGCGATAAAAAATTCATGATTTCTGGTAACAGACCCCTGACGCATTACATAATAAAGGATACTGTTGAGTCAGCTGGTCTGGATATTGATGCTGTTAAAAATTTAAGCTCTTTACACAACGTAAAATACATATTACGTTCTTTTTTGCATAGGTAGATCATGCTTTATGTATCCTTTGATTTGCTGGGTACCAAATTGTGTACTTTAATCTCTTCAAGTTGTTCATTTTGGCCACAACTTTTGCATTTTTGTAATATCACTTTCATTTTACGCAATGAAAGTACTAAAAAAAACTATTCTCCATACTTATAATGGCTGAGAAGCCGAGTGGTTATAGTGTTCGCCTTACAATCAAAAGGTCGCCGGTTCGGTCCTTAGAAATCAGAAGGAGTATGTTTTATCTACGCTTTTGGTTCGAAACTGGAGCCAGCTGTTCCTGATCATTGGTCTTTAAATAAATGATCCTGGCTAATTAAACAGCTGATCTTAGTCAGTAACAAAGCTACACAGATTATCAAATACAATTCTACACTCATCCTTCACTCATGTTTGGGTTAAAATACACATCTAGATGGCAGTCCAATCATAATGATTGTAGATTATTACAGTCACATATTACTTGTTTAGACAATTCTACCTGTTTACACATTTAAGTCTTCTCAAAGTATTCCAGCACAAATTGAGGTTAAAACGACTTACGAGGAAAATCCCTCCACCCCTCCATGCCACCAACATCCATTATTGACATGTACGTACAACGCCATATTTAAGTTGTTCAGTTATAGTATTATTCTTGTGGATGATGAAGGATCTAGGACCTTCCAGTCCAGACACCATCTGAGCTAATGGGATGGTTTCTTTGAGAAGATTGCTCTCCGTCACCAAATGACATTCCTCGGGTGGAACAAAGAGGTCCATGGCTCAGTGTTCAGTGTTCGTTTTGTTCAGGTGAATGTCATTAGGATTCAGTGAGCGACTGTCTTGGACAATGACTTCCTTCCGTAGCTCCCCAGAGTTCTGCTCGTACATCATCTCGTAGTCGGTGGAGCTGTGATGTAACGGGTACAATTGTGTTTGTATTGGTACCAAATGGATTTAATAGATCGGAAGAATATGTGCTTACAGAGTAGAAAATGCGCTATGATAAACCTACTAAATAAAGCTGCAGGAAAAAGAGTTCTGATATAGCCCACCTAAGAGGATAATACGGGGTGAGGGAATGAGTACTTGTAAACCTAAAAAAGGTCCATACAGAGTATAAAATGAGTTCTGATAACATCAAAAGAAGAAAAATATAAATAGAACGAGTACTAATAAAAAGAAGGATGATACAAAGTGGAAAATTACGTTTGGCACATTGAAATGGTATCCTACTATGGAAGAAATGTAACAAATAAAAGAAGAAGGGTACTACTTTGTTTCACCTGTATAAACTTGAACTGTTAAAGCTTTACTCTATGACTTGAGGGACCCTGCAAAGAAAAGTTGGCTTACTATGAGCTATGTCCAGAATTTAAGTCAACTCGTAATTTGTCCCATTTGGCAAAAATGAATAAAATCGTAATGTCTAAATGTAAGGTAAATAATTTACGAGAACATTTCTCATGAAGGATATATCGTCAGGTTACATGTGTGGTTGTTGTTACAAAATTTATGAGTCAAGTCCCCTGAACCCCATACATATGTTTGTAGTAAACCCATTGGTAGTGTCTTATTCCTATATATCGACTTCATACCTTAGCAAGGGTACAATCTAAATCGGACCCTTGCAATCACTAATATTTTGGTCTACCAGTTTGACTTTTTAGTATACCATTTTTTTATTAGTGGGAATTAAGACTATAAATTATATGAATGTGATTTGTAAAGTAACTCTTAATCTAAGAGAACCTATTCTATTTGAAAGTTTCACATTTATTTTGTTGGAAAGACAACTATGCCGAGATGGAATCTTCACAAACGTGCCATAGGCAGGTGAGAACTATAACGGGGTCAGATAGTAAAGTGTATTTATAAAATGTATGCCATGTGGCTATTTAAAGCACCGCACCGTGTCTTAGTCACTGCCACCACGCAAGATAGTGGGCGGCTGGGCGCTCCGATGAATGTTTCATTTTCATGTCGCTCCAAATCCGGCATTCCCCTTGCTCCACAACCCGACGTTCCCCTTTTCTACAATTGGAACAGATGGTTCCATATCCGTGGTTCACTCATTGGTAGTTAGCTGAATATTAAGTTTCACTTGAAAACATATACATACTTCTGCGAAGAGACCTTTTAAGTTATGCTAATATGATGATAGCATGTAGAGAAATCCAGATCTTTCGTAATACATCACTGAAAATCTTTTGCTATTTAAAAATCTACCCCTGTCTACACTGGCAATCTACCTCACCTATATTGAGAACTTACACTAAAATTATGAGAAAGATTTGCCTCTGTATCTACTTGACATTAGTTTACGCCGACAACTACCTTTTTCATACCGACCAGCTCTACATATTGTCATTGGTCATAGCGAAAGTCTACTACCCCTGTTCATACCGACCATCTAACTTGTCTGTTCACATAGAGGATAGAGGTATACTGACCATTCATCGATGTCAACAAGATATAAGTTTCAAAGTCCAAAAGTAGATAGCCGGTACAATCTACCTTTTGGCCTTTCCGACACCTGTACTTGTCGGTAACACAGTACCATGGGGTACTTTACAGTCAGGTACCACAGTACCAATTAAAGACAGAAGCCTCAGCGCGGCCGATAGCCTTGGCAAGGTGAGTGGTCTGTGGTCTCGCCAGATATGGCTGCTTCAACCTACTTTTGCACACTGCCATTTCCTATTTAGGCAGGTACCTACTCTAGTCACTCCAGTGGTCACAGCCTCTACTGGAGTTCGTGTTGCACTCAGTGCCTTATAGGTCTTGAGCTGCTGCATCTGTTACTTATGGCTTTGTGAATGTTTGAAAAATCAGATCTTTTGATGGTGCGATTCTGGTTCCCAGCTGTTCTAGAGCCCTGACTAATAAAACAGCTGATCAGTAACAAGGTTAAGGCGTTTTCATTCCATACTACACTTCCTTCGCTCATGCCCGTGTCAAAATACGCTTAGTTTCAGTCGGGTAACTATCTTAATTGATAATGTTTTAGACACGAATGTTCTATTTTTACGCGTCCCGTTTTATATTCGTGTGGGAATATTGGTTGGATTTTTCCAATCTTTTATCTCTTAAAACGTCTATCATACTTCGTTTTTTATATTTTTATAGATTGTTAATTTATTTTTCCTTTAAAAGTGGGTTCAATGGAAATTGGAAGGTGATACCAATATTGCTAAAACTTCTTTTCTAGTTGAGTTCTATAATAAAACGGCGTTGTTTGAGTAAAATTATGACTACAACTGAAAAAAAAAATCGGAATTTATACTTATTTCTTTGTCACCATCAAAGGCCAAAAACACCCAAATGGGTATTATCGTTTGATACATGCCAACAGTGAATGATAATTTTTCTACCTTTGAAGCTTTTACACACAATTTAATTAGCTTTATTTAATCACATATAATTTATCAAACTTAAAAACCAATTTGAGCACGAACTTGCTTAGAATTCGTGTAATTAACACAGACATGTAGTTACACAATTAGTTGCATGTAATTAGGTAAGTTACAAAAATGCAAGTAATAGAAAAATGTGATAAATTTCTCCTTTTATAGAGACTAAAAGTAGATTCCAACGTTAAATATTTACGTCCAATCTCTAACTTGGCGAAAATAATCATAATAAAGCTTATTTCCGTTCGCAACTTCGAGTGACTAAGTTAGAAGAGCTAGCAAAGTAAACTCTGAGAAAAAATCGTGGAAAGAAAACTGGCTCAACAAGTAACTTTACACAGTGAGCCGTATAATCCAAGTGTTGGGGAAGCCTCTTGAAAGTATCGTAGGAAGAGGGTGGATCTGCCCCTTGGTGTAACACGGGCTAATTACAAGCTATCTTGTTACATGAGGGGTGCAAAAGGGTTGTCCTTTTAAGTAAAATTACATCGTGTCCTCAGCTGTTGCTGTAGGGTTTGGTACAAATCCTGTACTCTACAAGTAACATGTACTCCTGTCTGTATTCTGTCATAATCTGGTACAAGCTACAATTTGTGTACATTTGAACAGTTTTTAAATTGGCATATAATTTTCTGCAAGCTTTAATAATAGTTTTTCATCTAAAATAATGTAATCGTCTAATATTTTACGCTTGAAGATAGTGTGTTGTTTTCCCTCTTAAGTTAGTTATCATCCTCTGTATGAAATTATGCAAAACTCCCGAAAATGTTTTTTTATATAATTTTGTAATTTGTTTGGTATATTATTGTTATTCTGTATTCTGAAGAAAGCTTTTTTAATATTCACATAAATTAACATAAGATTGATCTACTACAATATAAGATACAAATTCGTTACTAAATGTTGGTAGTATTCTTTGGTGTACGTACAAGCGTGGCTGTTTATGATTATCTTTTTCACATTTTCACCAAACTGTTGAAAATGATGCGTCAACATAAAATGTATGTAACGAAATCCGATGTTAACTGCTAGATTAATGAATATTTATGGTACAGACCAATGAATAAATTATTTTGTGTATGATATGATAGTGAATCTGTATAGACTTAGAAATAGATACACCTTAATCTATGAAACATATTCTCTCTAAATGTATGTAAAGAAATCGATTTTGCCTACTAAATAAATGAATATTTATGATATCAGATTAGTGAATATTTGTGATACAGACAAATGGATAAATTATCTTATGAATGTGATGACGAATCTGTGATAGACTAAGAAATAGTTCAGCCTTAATCCATGAAAAATGTTCTTCCTGAACTCAGCTCATGTTAGAATATCACATTTCTCTGTAGATGCAGCCAGAGATGGATGTAACAATGACATGGCGTGTTTGACATTGATATAGTGAAGTTGCTTCTGTGTTGACGTATTATTATGTCATATCGCACTTGTACGCATTCTTTATTGAACTTCGCCAGTCAAAAGTGATTTACGAACAGGCGGAATAAAACTTACATTTTTAGTGACCACGTCAATCAAGGAAAACGCCTTTATGAAAAAGCCGTTCGTAAACCCATAGAATGTGATAAGGCTAGAATCGAACCCGTAGTCCGACACTCCGTTTTTTTATTTGGAATGAACTAGCAGATTGCATTTACGAGACAAATAATCCCCTACTGTTGCGTGTTATAGTAAAGCAAACTTCCTTCTCCACCATCAGTGTACACTGTAGAGTAACGTGCGGCAAAGTTAATAACCGCTAGCGCACTATCGACCTTCTCGTGTTTCGCGTGCATGTCTTTTACTGAATCTGTTTATTTTTATTTATGCTGAGACCGGCTGAATTAATCTGTCTCGGAAAATCATATACCGGGTGCGGCAAAAGTCAGTATACCGAAAAAGCAGTTAAACTGTAGCTAGCATTAAACATAACTATAAAAGTATAATTTTAATGTACCTGTTAGAGAAGCTGCTCAATGTGACCACCATCATTGTCTATACACTTGTAGCACCTTTTCAACACCGACTTACACATTTTGTTGCATAGTTGTGGTGTGAATAAAACATCAAAATGTTCCGTTATCAATTCTTTTAAATGTTTTCTCAATTTTCGGAAGTAGGCCACTTTTTGAAGTTGAAGGAGTTAGATTTTCGTAAAACGCTAAGAAGTGTCTTATAGAAAATTTAATTCCGAACCTACGATTTTTCCTCAAATCCCTTCTAGCTCTTACCGTTTTCGAGCTACAGCCGTTTAAAAAAAACCTGTTTTTCCCAAAAAACGGGGGTTTTAATGGAATTTTTTGGGGGGTTGCATTTTGAAAATGTAACTTTTTGGGATTTTCCTGGTGGTTTGGGACCTAGACGGACCTCCACAAAAAATCTCAAGTACCTAATCTTTTGTATACCTGATCAGTGAGTTAATATTGTATATATTGACGCTCAACGGTCTGCAGCGGTACGCTGACTTTTGCCGCACCCGGTACTGTAAAGTGGCTATATTTTTTAATATCAAATTAAATAATCGTGACACGTTTGACGGCTATGTCATGTTGTAAGCTGTAAGGGGTAAGTTAATCGTAGTTAAGGATATTTTGGATTCAGAGATATTCACAAAGTGTAATGTCCAAAGTGTGATGTTTCAAAAGTCGTACGGTTCGGCTCGTGTCTAAGCTAATAGCTTGATACCTAAGAGGATACAGTGCTTGCTTGATAATCAGACGGTTGTCGATTCGGTCCTCAGAAAATCAGTTGCTTTTTGAAAGTTTGGTACCGACCCAGTTGTCCTTGGTCATTGGGCAAAGCATAAATCATCCTGAGCAAAAGAAAGCTGTTATCTAATTTAGCCACCCCTTTTCCTTAAATTCATTCAGGGTTGTTCTGAAATACACTGGTGTGGAGGGGGAGTGGGTTATAAAAATCGAAATGAAAAAGAATAAAACATCATAAAGTATTTTTTTGAATTTGATTGGTTTACATTGCGTATTAGGACCACTGAAAAAATCTCGATTGCTTGATGACGTCGTTATTGCATTGTTTAGTACACTGAGGGTTAACCATGATTGTGTAATCTGTATACAGTACTTGTTTATTTAAAAACCTCTCCAACACCGCCAGCTTAGTCATGTAACGCAGTTTGGCCACGTACCGGTGACTCAGTAGCGATACTTACACGTCCCTGTGACTCAGTAGCGACACTTACACGTACCTGTGACTCAGTAGTGAAACATTCACGTACCGGTGAATCAGTAGCAATACATACACGTATATGTGACTCAGTAACGACACATACACGTAGATGTGACTCAGTAGCGAAACATTCACGTACCGGTGAATCGGTAGCTATACATACACGTATATGTGACTCAGTAACGACACATACACGTAGATGTGACTCAGTACCGTCACATAAACGTAGCCTATCTGTGACTCAGTAGCGGTACCTACACGTACCTGTGATTCGCTAGCGTTTCGTGTACGTGTCTGTGACTCAGTAGCGAAACATTCACGTAGATGTGACTTAGTGGCGTCACATAAATGTACCTGTTACTCAGTAGCGATACAAACACGTATTTGTGACTCGGTAGCGATTCATACACGTACAACTGTTATTCTTGTCATCCTAATATCAACGCAGTAAACATTACGTCACCGTTTTATCAGCATGCAAGTGTATCACCGTTTGTTCGCATACTTGTAATGGTCATACCTATACGGACAGAAAATGTTATAGACAAAAGAAATGCAGTTTATTTTCCTATGCTGAATGAAATTGTTGCTTATTATATGTTATGGTTGGAGTATGATCGTTTCAACACCAATTACATGTCAAAAGTGATCGGCGTTTTCCGCGTGATGTGACTCAAAAGCTATGAGCTAAGTTATGTTACTCATTTTATCCGAACTTGAACTGAATTGGTTGTGTCACCATTTTTACTAGTAAACAAGTGTTTTCAAGAATTACAATTTTATAGGTTTCTCTGAAGTTCCTCTAACAAAATGACGTAATCGTGACGAGTGTTTCAGGACGTCCTTGACATGACGTAATGTATTAGTCACGAAAGGACAAGGGTGAATGAATTTTAGTCGAGGGTGAATAATGTCGCTTTAAATAAAATATTGTGTTTTAAATAAATAACATTAAATAATTTTTGCTATGACCGTTTTTACTGTCAATTACTCAATGAATAATAGTTATACTTACTTAATTGACAATAATAATTGAAAGAATCCAAATGTTTCCAAGACAATAGTTTTGCTGATATCACTAATTAATTCAATTCAAACTTTGTACGTATGCTTTCTATTGCTCGTTAAATAACGGGATTTTCTGACAAAAAGTGGCAAGAATAAAATGCTGTATAGATTGTTGAATACACGGATAAGCAAAGAAACACCGATAAATCTTAACTTTAAATCACAGAAGTTTGAGTGAAAAGTAAATCTACAAAACAACGTTAACATTCTCTGGTCCGAATAACAGTCAACAAGATTCCTAGCGCTATCTTAAGTGGCTTTCCTTTCACAGTCAGTCCAATCTTGTTTACCTAAGTTTTATCTTTGATTTTCCTAGAACCCATTCAGAACTTTCCGTTTGCTTTTTTAACTAATGATAGCGACCACCCAAGAACATTTTCTTGCTATACTTTAAATTGTGGTATGTTTTAAAGTATTGAATCCTACTTTTATACTGGAGTTAATTTTCCTACTGCATATTGAAGATTTAAATTGTTAAATAAACTGTTACCTGTTCAATATCGTTTTAGATTCCTGTTTACAAATGAAAATCCTTTGAATATTCGTTTAAAAATACGAACCACGTTAACTATTAAATGCTCTTAACCTCAAGTTTTGATCGCAATAACAATTTATATACACCACACTATAATTTACCAATGGAAGTGACAATCCCATACCTATTACACCGGTAATTGAAAGTAACAAGTATGGACCCAAGAACATTCCCTGGGGAAACCCTCACATAATTGTGTTTGAGAAGGATGAAGGCACCAACTCAATCCTTAGTCCTATACGATCAATACTGATACTATACATAGACCATGTACACTGTATAACAATTTGACATTGTAATACTGTATGTAGTATGCATTAGCGTGACTTGACTTATTTCCGTGAGTTCCTAGGTGGAACATAGGGCCTCGACGAAATCTCGCCACCCGTCTCGATCCTCAGCAAGTGCCTTGGCCTGTCTCCACGTCAGCTGTCTTCTTGCTAGGTCTCTTTCTATGGTTCTCCTCCATGTTGTTTTTGGCCTGCCCCGCTTTCTGTTTCCCTGCGGATTCCAGTCTAGTGCCTGTCTTGCTATACAGCTCTGCGGCCTTCTGAACGTATGGCCAATCCATCTCCACCTTCTTCTGGTGATAATCTTTTTGATTGGTTCTTGCTTGGTTATCATCCAAAGATCTTCGTTTCTTATCACATTAGGCCACCAGATTTTCAAAATGTACCGCAGGCACCTATTGACATATGCTTGTAGGCTTTGCACTTCTGTGTTGTTAATCTTCCAGGTCTCACAGCCATATAGCAAGACAGACATGACATTGGAGTTGAACAGTCTTAATTTTGTCTTCCGCAGAATCTGCCTTGATGTCCACACAGGGCGTAGTTGGGCAAACGCTCCCTTGGCCTTCCTAATTCTGCTTTTGATATCTAGGTCTGTTCCTCCATCCAGTCCTACCATGCTACCAAGGTAACAAAACTGAGTTACGCTCTCAATGTCTTTGTTGTGTAGCTGCAAGACTTGATTGTTACGTGCATTTATACGCATTTCCATGGTCTTCCTTCCATTTATTTTAAGCCCAACATCTGAAGCTTCTACACGGAGATCATTTAGTTTCATTTCAATGTCACGGAAGCTTTCTGCAAGGAGACATAAGTCGTATGCATTAGCGTACTCGATCAAATATTACATTAACTTCTTGGTGTCCGATGTTTTTACTTGTACATCTATAGTTTGTTCATAGACACGATTCGCCTGGTGAACTTTTCATCGAGAAAGTAACTGACGATGTTGGTTTTGACTAACCATTTCAGTGGAGATTATAACGAATGACTTTGGTATGCTTTTTAGTTTAAATTACTAAGAGCTCAACAAACATGACGTAAACCTCGGTGACACGAAGCAGAAGTGCTAAAATAAACAAAGCGACCATCGTCCGCTAATATTTCACACCGTCGTCCCCAAAATGTCGCAGGAAATATGGGACAAGTGGCTCCACTCCAACCGATACGCAAATAAACTGAAAACATTTTGACATGGACGACTCTTTCAGTTTGAAACTCGAAATGCCAAAAGTTTGTAATTCACCTCTGAACCCCCAATGGTCTGTGTTAAACTTTCTGAAAGGAATAATGTTATTCGTAAAATATTAAAACGTGTGTTGTGATGAACGATATTACAATAGTCAAAATAATCACAGAGAATATAAGAACTACAAATGAACTATATTTAAGGATCTAAAGAGGTTTAATTAATTAACACGTCTCATTTGACAAAGAAAACAATTATTATCAAGAAATCGCTGTGATTTTTTCAAAAAAGAAACTAAAAAAATGTTCCTTAAAATTTATTTGAGAAAATTGTAATTTCAGGAATAATTATGTTTTGAATAACTTCTTAATTAATCAGTTTTGATGACTTATTGTGTAGGGTAAAAAAACTGTTCCGATATTAAAATGTCTACATTTTTTAGTATTTCACTTTTGACATCTTACATGAATTTAAGTTAAATTGTTTAGATATATGTTTTTAAAATAATTCAAAACCAAGCGAAGTTTAATTGATCCTGGTGACTTTAGCACATTTAAGAACATTATACCAAATTTTCACCTTTACATTTAATCAAATGTCCTTTCAATTAAATCGAGCTGAAAAGCAATGGACATAACAGATTCCGGTGCTGCATTATGTCCTACACGCCCCCTCTAGGTTTATGGCCCCAACCGAGTCATTCAACTCAGCATCGACCCTGGTGGTGAGTGTGCGCGCTACCCCTAGCAACCCACCCTACCCACAAACCCCGTACCCATTCACCGGAACATGGGAAGCCTAACAACCTATGTTTGTGAAACCAATTCTGTAGTAGCAGATATACCTGTTTTGAATATGGATGTTTTGTTAGTTTACACAAGTGGAGTTTAGAAATTTAAAAATCGGATACGGTTTTGAGGAAGAAAGTGGTCGAAACTTTTATTTTTTTACGGCGGGGATTGAACCCGCCTTCACGCAATAAAGTTTGAGATACAAACCTAAAGGGTAGTAACACCAACACACACCATTAACATTTCAAAAAAGAAATTACGCTTTTATGTTTTATGGCAGTGAAACAAATTACAGTTAAGTATACCATGCTTTACTCCCCATCCGTATTGCCAGCATATTATGAGTGTTTTCCTTGCATATTCGATTGATTGACATGTTTTTTTTTTTAATTCTCTCATCACACAACCATATTTACTTCCAAGTTTTTTTGCAATATATCCTACTTGGTATCGCCCTTTCGTTCCTTACATCTTCCCAAGATATGCAGAAATCGCACCTTTTTATGCTTTGAAGACCCTTTTTCACAATCTTTGGTTCATTTTTCAACGTTTTTCGCTTTCTTGGCATCGCTCTGTTCTTTTAGGCCTAGTTATATTTTGAATACTCATTGACTTGCGTATGAACAACTATGAACCAACAGTAGAGGGGCTGTAGTCTCTTGTATGATATTTTTATTTTATTTTAAACATACTATCACATTCTCGACTTCTACCTTGCATAAGTATGACTTACACTTCATGCAGTCTAATACACTTCTCCTCGACTGTTAAGATATGCATATTGCGGGGGTGTAAACTGTATTGACCGGACAAGGTCAGACCTTGTCTTAGGCAGCGATTTGCTCTTTTTCCTCCATTAAACTGTCTCAGGCCAGACAAGACTTGCCCTTCACTTTCCAATGTATGACCGCTTAATGTACAAATCGACCCCACTCTTGTCTTTGCTAACTAATGCCTGTAAAAAGATATCGTGCTTGAAATATATTTCGTATATAAATAATTTTAAAGAGCTTTAAGAATAAATAATATTCAAAGAAAGAAAGAAAATTCAAAAAGAAAATTCAAAATATTGTAAATTTTAAATTCTCGTGTAATTCTTATGGGGAATGTAAACTATTTTAGTTTAATGGTTTATGGAAGTATTTTGATCAAACTTGACCAACCTATTTATTTTATACTAAGCTATTAATATTTTACTAAAAAACACGCTTTATTAGGTACCCTCCTTGTGGCAGCGTACTTAGGTAATTTTTAAACCTAGTGTTATTTTTAAGTAGATTTATATTACAATCTAATCAGGCAAATGCAAATGCGCTTAGTCTGTAGGTTTGCTGCGGTGGATATATTCTTAAGTTTATGAACGCCAAGATGTATGTAAGATACTAAAAGCGTTAATTCACCTTAGAACTTGTTGAGTATGATGAGGTTTGTTGTGCATAATAATCTCAACCACGAGTAGATTACATCAACAAAGAAGGGCTCAGTTATTCAGAAAAGTTATTCATCTCTTCCATGACGTTTATTTAATGTCCATTATAATTTTGAGAAAACAATATCCCTATGTAGGCTACACTTTTATACAAAACGGCCCCTATCTGGTAAGATGAATAACCAAACTGGTGAACCAACTCAATCTCCCCTTGCAGATAGAATTTCCCTGATGATCATCGGAATTCCCTGTGAATCGTAGGGCGGGGAACAAGATCTAAGAATACACTGTCCCCTTCCATCGTTCGGGTTCTAGCAGGAATTTTGAAACAACACCAACCCAAACTCATTTATCAATTAGGAGTGACACTTCTTAACTTATCTTTGTTTAAAATGAGAAACTGAATGTCCAATTCACAGACATTTCAAGCTTGAACTAGCTGTTTCTGAGAAGTCTGATTTTTACAAGTTTTTAAAGGTGTAGGGTGAAACTGATTTTTGCTATAAAAATGGTTGAAAATTTGTTCAATAGAATTGAGCGTGTATATACGGCTTTTAATGGAACACATTGAAAAATAAAATCGACGATAATACAATAAATATAAAGAGAAATATTGATTTAAAGAAATTGTCCCCCTGAAACCTGTAACTTTTTTTATGAACTATAAATTTTCTCAGATATTCGTGGTTTATTGAATTTATAAAGGTAATGAAATTCGATAAAAATGCCCTCGTAGTATAAAAGGTTATATTACGTACACATGTTTATATTATGTTAATGCGTTTATTATTTTATCTTTTGCATGATTTGCCATTCAAAGCAGGTTACTTAATTTAACTATTTCAGCGGTGCAAAATGTGGGACTTCTCACCTGGATAGATGATGTAGAAAGATATTAGTCATCTATCATGTATCCCAAAGTTAATATTATTTTCTTTTTTCAGGAAACAGTAAAGACTCGAAGAAAGATCAGCTGTCTCCCACCCAGGCGTTTGGGCCAAATGGTAAGTAATTTTTACTTACTCAAACTACGTTGAAAATTTGTTTTGAACAGTTAGGTTCTAACAAATATTTTTTCTATTTAAAAAACACTTTTTAATTTTTAGGTAAGTTTTTTTAATTATATCGTTAGGACAAAACGTGTTTTGTACGGATATTTTGGCTTTCGCAGCTAATTTGGCGATATTCCTAATGCAACCTACAGTAGTTTGTTTGTAATCTCAAACTGTGCCAAAACTTGGAATATTTTCCTAATTGGTCTTCTTGACTTTCTCCTCCATTTAAGAAAAATTAAAAACGTGGTAATAACGGAATACACTAACCCGACGTCACTTGGACCTTTTAGTGTAAATAGTGATAATGGATATCGATTTTGATTTTTGGTAAACTATTCCAGTTGAAATAAATTCAGTTGATTGGAAATTCGATTGAATTTTCTTAAAGAACAGTTTGTACGTCTAATATCACTCCAAATCTGATAGATTTATTTTGGTGTCGATAAATTTGTATTTTGTTGAATACATGGCGACCAATGTATAGGTTCTTTTCTAAATTCCTATATTTCAAATCACTCAATTTGCCTCGAACTTTTCCGTTTGGTAATTTTAAACGAGTGTTTTGGATCCTACCAAATACAAAATTAGGAGTCATAAAGAAGAAAAATGTATACAAATATGAACTGTATTAACCTTACTGTACTAACCCCGACTAAGGATAGATTTCCAACAGGGATTTCATAACTAGTGCACGGTTAAGATGTGGACACAAGTGATATTTTAGAACTAAAAGTCTGATAACTTTTATTGACAGATAAATCATTAGTTCACCAGTTATCAGAGTTAATTATCCCAACAATGGTTTGTCCGATCTCTACTATCAGGACTATCTAGATCTCAAGTCATAGGTCAATTCATCATCAAGTGTTGAACAGATCTCAATTTAAGAGCTCTCCACAGCATTGGTGTGAACAGATGATTGTCTTGAAATAAGGTCAATTAAGTTTGTTGAGTTCTTGGAAAGAAACTTCATTAAATTTAGTTTCATTAGCCGATGAAGAAAATTTGTATAACTTAACTATGTGACTCAATCAAAATAGTAAACTGCAAATATATTAATAAAAAATATATATAGAAATTTATAGAAAATTATAGCCTTTATAAATATATAAACTTTAGTCTAAAAATGTTGCTACAGTAGTTTATTTGATCTGTTGTTAGTCATTGGTGCGAAAAAGTGTGGTCCTGAAATAAATTAAATGCATACGTTCTAGTAAATATATTTCAATACCGTATTGTATAGTTGAGTTAAATTTTTGAACAGTTTAATGGGAAATATTGGTAGTAGGATAGATTAATTATTCTTTCTAAACTATTCCTTTTTACCATGTGGTTTTGGTGTTAAAAGTAGGTTATGAAATTTACATAACAACGCATTGATTTGATCTGTAGTTATATTTATTTACTTTTTTCGATTATAAACAAAACACGAATACATAATATAAATGACCATTTAGATAAATTACCGATAGTGTCTCCAAAATATAGCCTAGAGGCATTTTGTAGCTGCTTATGTACAAATTAAATGCTTAAGCAGCTTACACTTTTGTTTTAAATTGAAATAATTTACAGTCTACACACCTTCCAACCATCTTAAACCACCCTAACTTAAAATTAAACATAAGACATTTTGCGTGTATAAAATTAAACAAAAAGTATCCCAAAATAAATTGTTTCGCTTTATGTAATAAAATATTAGGCTCTTTCTGGTTTTCACGAATAAAATTAAGAGACGTTTTCAACGGATTTACTTATCTCCCATGATATTTTATGGTTTAATCTAATTACTGTATCTACTACAGCCAACCAACGCTCATCGATTTGAAAATCAAATTGTGCCAAAGGTTAATCGACATCAATCCATCAATCATACCAGATGATGTTTGCAACGACAGACAGCTGATCACCCCTACGCTACACTCTACACACCCACACCAATTATCAACCTTTTTCCGTATTATTTTTATTGGAACGTTCGTGTAAATTTTTGTTCTCACAATTATATTTCCTACTTTTGAGTAATGATTTTGATTTTGAGTTACGTTTGATTGTCGTCCGTGTATTTTATGTGAGATTCCAAGTCCAAGCCAATTGCATGGATTTTGTGAAGGAAGGTTCCAAATCCATAACACTAAAACCATTTAAATGATAACAATGAAAAACTATCAAAGTAATCAATTATTTTTTAATAGATTTTTACTAAGTTTTCAAATATTAATAGTTAATTTTAATATCCCAAATTCTATTTTGGAATACTCGTTGATTGGCTCAACATTATTATACTTTTTGTATATAAAAAGATAAGTTATAACACAAATGACAGTAAATTTAGTCGAAGTTAAAAAGATGCACAGGTTTACTATGGTTATATCCTAGAAGCTTAAAAATATTTTGTTTAAAAAATGTGGTTGCTATTTAAAAACCTACGCTATGTTAACTGTTCAATTACCTTAATACGTTGTCAAACTCCCTCAAATGTGTTTCCGAACTATAAATCCGTTCAAAGTGTTGATGAACAACCTACAACATGGATGTTGGCGATAAGGACCTCTAGTAGACTTACCCGATTTCACCCATAAATTATGCAGTAGAACTTTCGCAGTTAAAACTTTTAACTACTCTTTATATTTAGTTTACAGGCTAAATGACAGTAACTAAGATTGATACTCTTATCCGTGGCCACTTCAAAAAGATTGAATAAGAAATAGCTGTAATATTAGGAATTTTATTTTTTAAATGGGACCCCATTTTACAACTAAAATCCTAATATTTCAGCTATTTCTCATTTAATCTTCTTGAACTTGGTATCGTTTGATAGGGAATTAAAAATCCCAAATGAAAGTATTCTTGACATATTTTTTCATAAAATCCATAATTTTTTGTAATTTAAGTTAAAAGAATTAAATGGATTTTTTCTAACATGGGTCCCTTTAACTTTAACATACATGCCAAGTTTCATAAAGATCGGTTGAAAACATTCAAAGATAAAAATTTTTATGTAAAAAATAAAAATGGCGGATATCTGGATAACGAAGCGATTTTGGAAAAAATGTTGTTCTTGATTTTCTCTTTATTTTGACCCAAGGAATCACTACGTATTATAGCATGGTCCCACATTTTTTGAACACCCTGTATAAATATCCGCCCTCTCTTACTCTTATATCCGCCCTTAGAGGAAGTATATAAGAGAAGAGTCACAAGACGATACTCTTCTATATAATTATTTTACTAGCTTCAGCCACGTTCAAGTTTAACCAATTGTTTTTAAACTAAGTAAACTTTTGACTTTGTTACATCATTGTTTAAGTTCGTTCACCAAAATTGGTTTCGATAGTGTAAAGGTGTAAAGTGTGTGTGTAAAGGTGTAAAGGGTTCGATAGTGTTTAAAGTCATACTCTGAATACTTTCTTTATTGAATAAACTACATATTTTCGTAACTGATCCCTCAAACTTTATAAGATATTTATCATTTTTATGACGTTGGTTAGTGGTTAGAGTCCATCGTGAATTTGTTTTTGTGGAAATTCGAAAAACGTATTGCCTCTGGAAAAGCGACAAGGAAAAGAGACCTACAGTTTATTGTAGAATCCGAACCACTTTTGCCTTGTAATTAACGAATGGTATAATTTATTATAAAGATAGCACTGCGGATAGTCGTAGTACTCGCTAGTCCACACCAGGGAGTATTTTCAATGTAGCAAACTATACCAAGCAAATTTAGTGTTTGTGATAAATGTCTTTATTATTTAAATACCTGTTATTTTCCCAGATTGTAAATCAAATTGCTCGGTTGTAAATGCGAAGTGGTCCGGAATCCAGGGCAGTAACTGTTATTACACTTATTATTGTCGGAGACTCTGCAAAGGCATGTGGATGGGCGAGTTTTGCCGAGTGGGCGCAAAAAGGGCGCCAAGACTCACCGGAAGTGTGATGACGTCATGGTTGTCTCGGGTTGCACCTCCTGCTTCATTTCTTGGATCTCCTCGTCTCGGAAATACCTTGCAACTTGCAACATCTTGCGGACGTCGGCTAGCAACATCCAAGTCCGAAGACACGGTTTTGTCCACCAGTCCCACATTGTATACTGGTTTTTAATTTTATATGTTAATGTGAAGAGTTGTGTTTACTCCAGTAGACAACTTCAATTTTTTTAGAAGAAGGCTATGTATTTGAATGTTTCTCCTCCATTTTATCCAACTGCTAAGCGCAATTTTTTGAAAATTTTCTAAGCGACATACCACAAAAATTATGGATTAAACTTGCTAAATTATTTATATGTTGTAATTATTGAACCAATCGTGATGTCAACTTTTACGTCAAGTTATCTCTTCAAACATATTTTTCAGCTAAAACTGTCATTTAACATGTGAATATTTCGTTATCATGAGATAGGGACGTGTCTAAGGAATATCTTAACTTGATTTGAGAATGCAAGATGTTTTTTTGTTCTTTCTACAATTACATCAACATTATGAAGTTTGTAAAGAATAAAAGTCCAATTACAATTCGCATATACCACCGTGACAGATTGTGTATACAGTATTGACGTTTGCAGTAGCACAGCTGGTGTAAGCTTGTTCTAGAATTTATCTGCCATTAATTACTCGACTGCGTGACTCAAGCTATAAACGCGCTGTTCTCGACTCTGCTTTCATCTCTAGTGTAACATGTTCTAATTTGCCAATATCTGAATCATTTATGCCTATGTAAGGTCAGAAGTGGCATAAACTGTTCAAAATTATTCAAAATAACCGTTATCGATTAGTTCCGACAATTGGTAACACTGCGTTGAGACACTAGACGATATTAAAAATCTGTGAGTTATGAATTTGTTCCGACAATTGGTAACACTGCGTTGAGACACTAGACGATATTAAAAATCTGTGAGTTATGAATTTGTTCCGTCGATTGGTAACACTGCGTTGAGACACTAGACGATATTAAAAATCTGTGAGTTATGAATTTGTTCCGACAATTGGTAACACTGTGTTGAGACACTAGACGATATTAAAAATCTGTGAGTTATGAATTTGTTCCGTCGATTGGTAACACTGTGTTGAGACACTAGACGATATTAAAAATCTGTGAGTTATGAATTTGTTCCGACAATTGGTAACACTGTGTTGAGACACTAGACGATATTAAAAATCTGTGAGTTATGAATTTGTTCCGACAATTGGTAACACTGTGTTGAGACACTAGACGATATTAAAAATCTGTGAGTTATGAATTTGTTCCGACAATTGGTAACACTGTGTTGAGACACTAGACGATATTAAAAATCTGTGAGTTATGAATTTGTTCCGACAATTGGTAACACTGCGTTGAGACACTAGACGATATTAAAAATCTGTGAGTTATGAATTTGTTCCGACAATTGGTAACACTGTGTTGAGACACTAGACGATATTAAAAATCTGTGAGTTATGAATTTGTTCCGTCGATTGGTAACACTGTGTTGAGACACTAGACGATATTAAAAATCTGTGAGTTATGAATTTGTTCCGTCGATTGGTAACACTGCTGGTGATAAATGATAAGACTCTTGTCGCTTTCCGCTCTGATAACCGAGATTGGAGGTTTGTATTGTTTTGTCTTCTTCCCGCTCAACACCAAGTTTTGACCATAGAAATTACTTTCAAATGTTTTAACTTTTCCTCTAAAGGGTCGTTTTACATTTTTATGAAGTCTGGATTATCATCTCTCGGTGTAAGGTACAAACTCTGCAAGAGAGGCTAAATGCTGTACACAGTTTTTTTTTAACGCAACGTAAATTGCAAATACAGTCCCGAGAGACGATGTTTGAGGACGAACAAATCTCATATGCTGGTAGCCCTGATTTCTTTACTTTATTGCAGATCAGCTGTAATGCATTGTTGGCTACAAATGAAATTTAGGATTTATTGTGAATTATACTCAACATAGTGCTTCGCAAGATAAAAGAGGCTGTATTGTAGAAGTATACATACAATCTTTTTTTTTTGCTAAGACAGTTTTAAAATTAAGTTTCCATGTGTGATTCCAGTCTCCAATAAATCAACAATTTATAGACTGGCTAAACATTTAAGAAAGCCGGATCTGCAAAAACAAAAAAAAAACTTAGGCCTACTCTGCATATATACTTTTTGATCTTGCGAAAACACCTTGTGGAGTCTTGCTCTTATTCACAATCACAATACTGTCACGCATGTCAGCTGATAGACAAATTAAGAAAAAAGAAACAAGACCTCTTCTTATTTCTTTTATCGCTAATATTGTATTTTACAAAATCTTTAACAACTCAGTCTAACTATTGACTTTGGAATGCCACAAGTAACTTCTACTACAAAATAGGTCTGTTTTGAAATTCGTCCGATGCGATGATTTTGACGAGATGTTTTGACATTGAAGAGAAAATGTTAAAGGTCAATTTAATCTGTACTCTTTGGTTAGTTAACCAAACAACAGCTCTTTTGGTTAGCAACAGTCCCAAATGAAAATGTCCAATGGGTCAATGGTCCGATGAGATGAGAATCAACGCACCTTCCAGAACGTTTCTGGTAGAATGGTCGTTTTATTGCCTCTGGTAATGGATTTCTAATCATCATAAAACATTGGAAATGTGCCATTATGAGCCGTGAATCATGTAGGCACGTTACTGATCGTGAATGGATGATAAAGCTACTAGATTGACTTAGTCCATCGTTATCATTCGTCGTAAAACAAACAATTCTAATTAATTACTCATAGGTTCATTGAGACAACTTTTTTGTATTTTTTCTATCACTTTTGAAGCTTTTGGCAAGGGTACGATTGATCGTAATTGATTATACCTGACTAATTATTATTTCAAATTTATATTTCACATTTAAATAAATAGCTAGACAATTTATTTATTTTCATAGAGAACTAAGAATGGTTACCTATCAAGTAGTTTCCTGATTACATTGAGCATATTTTATTTATTAAATTCACTCTTTAACGCTATGTATGCATCATTCGTTAAATTTATTTAAATTAATTCAGTATCAATATATTTGTTAGGTTGGTACCCCTGCAGCGCGGGAGATGCCCGGTCCAGCTGATCAATACAGAGCGCCAACTGTCGGAAACAAATCAACATCTCTTTGTCTCAATTATGCCGGCCACTTCACCTAACATCATTATGTACTCGTATAAAATAACGCTTACTATTTTACATAGCGCTGGTTAAAATACGTGATACGGACGACATTTTTCTTCGTCTTCAAATCTCTATTTTGACCGATCGATCTCCTAAGCTACCTTTGTGTGCGAATTATAGGCCTGCCTCCTGCAAACCAAAACCTCAAACCCACGCACTTGTTGAATTTCAGTTCTACATTTTAGAGCAAAACCTTTTGTGTACTCTTGAATACTTTGCTTAATTACAAGATATAAAAATTCTTACCAATATTATGTTGTCTTATTTTGATATCAAGCTACAAAATAGTATTATGTATTAAAAATTAAATATGAGTAATGTGTAAAACAAATATACAGAACAAATGATAGGAACTTTTTATGTACCTAAATTTCCTTTCATGAACGGATTAAAATCTTTCAACCAATGTAATACTTGAAAGCAGTATTTTACCACTGGATATAATGGACGAGGTTAGTTTTCCATAGCTTAACATTTACCAAAAAAGTTTTATTCAATTTGGTCAACTCGATTTTATATTTGATTACATTTGTGTATTTTTGTCTGTTTATTTTGTCTGTACGGTACGACGGAACTGCTATAATTTATCACCACCAGTTTGAGGTCACCAGACCGTTTTACTTACCATTTTTTACTTTTGTTTAGAACTGTACCTCTTTTTCAAATATTTAATGAGGATCTTCAGTTCTACATTTTCACCCTATTGTGAAGTAGCAAACTAAACGGAGGAGAAATACAGTGGAGGATCCGGATTCAAGAGTATATCACGTATTATTTTATCATTAAATTAAAACGGATTTGAAAACGTTTACCGTAGTAAATACAGTATCTAACTCCAGGAGGATATTTATGAAGTATTTAGAAATCCAACAGTTGTTACAGCAGTTACTAGAGCTTACGACAAAAATCCCATAGCAAGATGATTTCTTCTTCGCCGGTTTGTCGTGACACTTTCCTTCTACAAGGAAGTTTAGTTCGGATGTTCTTGTGATGGTAGCAGGTTTGCACAGATACCAGCTCAGCCATCATCACATACCGGAAACTCTACAATGTCAAGAATCTAGAAATCTAGAAGTATAAAAACCAGTTCGGGGTTGGCAACAGCCTGTGGAGCCCGAAGCTTTATACTTTGGCACTAAACGCCCATTCCGAAAGAAATTACTTATTGAAACACAAAGGTTTTACTTTGTGATAATGGATAGATGTGTTTTCAAACCTTCTTTCAGTCGTAAGACCAAAATACGGTATCCCCTTTAAGGCATACCTCTGGGCTAAGCGATATATCAGTTACACAATTGAATGTTTCTATTGATTTAAATCAAGTAGCCTTGTTTCTAAAAGTAAAATAGATGTATTACTTGACTATTTAAGGACGTTTGACGATGTCTCAATAAATTTGCAATGATTTGGATTTGGATTTCATGCTACCCCACACAGTCAAACCATTAACCAAACCTGACGAAAAGAATATATTTGCTCTTTTAAACGTTACCATACAAAACAGATTGGTTAAAGTAGACTTTACTTACGTCTTAAGTTAGTATAAATAGCATCAATCTTACAAAGAATCTAAAAATCGTCTTATCCGTCCAGGCGAGTGGTTTAAAATGCGGTTTCATCTTTTAAATGATCGTTAACAAAACCAGTAATGTGTTATACTATTTTTAATCCACACAATACCTCAGCCCCCTCGTCATCCTTCCGAGGAATAAATATTATTGTGTATTGTTCGATAATGGATTTATCTGTATACATTTTTGCAATAAGCAAGCAAAGTTAAACCTTGCGCGTAAAAGTGTGTTCAGTAAAAATTTTACTATGAATCTTTATACAAATGTTTAACTCTGTAACCTTAGTAAGAATGTATAATGGAGTTATTTCACATAAAATAAAATACGAGTGCAGGTGTACTCATTTGATGCATAACCGTAGGAGTTTTTATTTCAACACAGTTACCTTCTGAGGGAATATTTTTCAGCATTGTTTGTGCACTTATCTATCGTTGTAGGTCTCGTCGATGGTTGTTCGAAGAACTTCTTTATCTAAATGCGTCTGTTACTGCTCTACTTTAGATTAAGCGACCAGCACACTTTCAACAGCAAGTGGTTTTAATTGTTTAGGATCTTAAGTACGTATTGTGATAGGTGCACAATCGTACATTAAGAGCAAAGCTAAGTAGAACACTAAGAAACGAGTGGCAAAAACACACATTTGCTCTTTGTTATGAACAAATATCATAATAAAAAGTTACTGAAATAATGTCATTATTTATTTAAAATGATAGTACATGTATGTATAAAGTAAATAAATAATAACAAATAATGCAAAGTTAATATCACATAAGCATACAATCGGTTCGTCATAAATTTTTTTAAACCTGTGAACTATCAATAAAAATCATTTAAAATCGTGTAAGATTTTATTACCAACCTCTAATAATTATTCTTGACAAACTGTTCACCTCAGCATTATACTATATTTTGATATTAGACTATACTTTTTTGCATTACAATAATAACTCTGAAATCAATTTATTGACCAAAATAATTAAATCCTAAATATGTTTAATGGCATGGGATGTTTTCTGTAGAAAACACACAGAAAAAATTATTTTACACACGTTTTTTGTATTATTTCTAGTGTTTATTTCCTCCTATGGCCCTATATTTGCAGGTTACCTACTTCGAAATGTTTTGTTTTAAACTTTCATTCAAGTGCATTGGCGTTAGTTCATACTTATCTTTGCCAAGGGAGACTAGTCCACGATTGAAACTTGATCCAACCAGGCCAAGGCCAAGGTCTGCAGTGACTTGAAGACCGATATAACACCTCAGTTAAGTGTATTAGCTTTTTGAATGAGCGAAGAGTGAAGGGTAGAACAAACATATGATTTGTAGCTTTTTAATTGTACTGACTGATCAGTGATCATCTGTTCTTTAGCCAGGATCATTTATTTTAAGACTAATAATCATCATAGACAGCTGAGTCTAGTTTTACTCCAACAAGTCTCTCCACTTTTCTTCTGGTTGTTCGGCACTATTGCCACTTAGCTTTCTTGGAGGTGGTATTACTTCGTGCCATTATTTGTCAAAAGTTGTTGAAAATATTAACAATATATTTTTGGCAACAGGACCTACCTTATTTTTATTCAAATAGTTCAATAGTAATTTGTGCACTTAAGTGTGATAAAGTGGCACTTTTTTAACGAAATGAAAATGCTGATGTAAGACAAGGCTTGTGCTTTGTATTTTATCAAGTTTTAAAAAAGAGACTTGGAACATGAGTTGTGAATATACTTTGTCTAGTTGTTTTATGTGAGAACTAAAGACAATTATGTACCAGAGAAGTAAACTTACAACATTGAGGTTAAGATTTTTTATGGCTGAACTGCATTATTGTGGCAGCGTTCAGTAAACTTGAACATTTCATTTTATCCTCTATGTTTAGTTAAGGTTTTTATCTCAGAAACATATGTTTTTTTTGTGAGAATACCTTTAACTTAAACCAAGAGGATAAAATGAAAAGTTCAAGTTTACTAAACAGGTGTTAATGGCGTTATATAAACATTCTGTAAAGAAAAGTTCTGTTGTCATTCATAGTGAGAAAAAGTAGTGAGCAAAGTAAGATTTTTACTTTACTCACTCTGAAGACAACTGAAAAAATTGTCACTAAAGTCAGCAAAGGAATATGTTGATGAATCAGCTGTTCAGAACACTAACTCTAGTAAGCAACATGCCACTTTCTATAACAATAATCGTTATCATACAGTAGTCGTTATTATACAATTATTGTTAATTTTTGTCTACAAATTATTGTAGACATAAATAAATTGTTAACTCGTCACCAAGTTTTAAAAGAAAACCCCCTTAATATCTATCTATCCTCAACTAGTCAACTATAAAATTACAACCAACCACAAAACAATGTGCTATGTGTTATGTGACATAATGGAAGAAAAAAACATAGGTGTGCTACTCCTGTCATAAGCTGGTCACCCAGAAGAAAATCACTCAATTGTAACTGCCATATAAGTATATATTTATTTGTTTTGATTTTATTATTATATTTTTTTCTAAATAGTGAAATGGCGTTTGCAATCTGGATGACGTCAGCATATGACGTGAATAATATCACACCTATGTGTTTCCTTCCACCATGGTTATATGAGTTATAAATTACTATTTTTCAAACTTGTACACTGAGATTTATCAAAAGCAATGATTTGTTACAGGTGAGGAAGGGACGAAGCAGAAGCGAGGATTCTTCAAGAGTTTCTGGAAGCGTTCTCGTCACTACTCGCTGGAGCAGCAATAGCCAGAAGAGCCTCCGCCGAGGTGGCAATGCTTCATGATGTGCAACTGTCATTGAACCGGCCAAAGTCGGAGTCCAGGATGGAACCTTCTTGAAGAAACTCAACTTTTGAGCTGTTACCTAAGCATTTAGCAGCTGGCATTCTGAAAGTGGTCTCTGGAATCTTTGACAGTAGCTAGTCAATAAAACAATGAAGACAATTATTGTGTAGGCCTAAATGATTTGTTTAAGATTGGAAGAAAAGAGTTGACATTTATATTTATTATTCATTATCTTCTTTTAAGGGATGTAAAATAAGTTTTACAAAAAAGATTTCCTTTGCTTCTTCAGGTTTAATAACCCACTGAGTTCAATTTGGAAAATTAATCAAGTAAATTATGCTCATTAGTGTGTTGTATTTTTCATGCTTTCAGAATGCCAGTCCCAGTGCTACAGAATGAAAGATATTCTTGAACATTTATGAAAGAGTGAATGATATTCTGTTAGTACAGTATTAAGTATTACCAATGAGTAATTGTGATTGGCATATATTATGGCCTATAACAATTAGTTATAGTTAAATTATATTTCAATAAACAAGTTCATCTTTAAAAAAGGTTGCAATTGATTATAAATTACTGAGGAAATAATCCAGCCATTTCAATTAAGATTTTGTACTTTATTGATGAAATGTTTGTTTCATTTCAGTAGAAAGTTGAAAATTTGTATACTGTAGTGTTCAAGTTTAGGGACCATATCTCAATTTGTAAAGAGGTTTTGTCTCTTTTATTTCTGTGAGGTTTTGAAATTAGAACAGTTTTACCTTTTTGTCCCTTCAGACATGTAGTATGAATTTGTTTTATAAAATCCAGCAGGGAAAGCCACTCTTTGTGAATTTTCTACATAATAATTTTGGACATTTTTGTCCATTGAAGTTGAAAGATACTAAATGATCTTTGATATGTAAAAATAACAGTTTTCTCCAATAATGTAGGGAGTCCTTTCCCTTGTATAAACTGTATTTTTATAATTGATTTCGCCTCCGAGGCTCTAGTCTGGTGCATGCGAGACGTTTGTGTTACGTAGAACTAAGCGATTAATATTCGAGATTTTGTATAAAATGCGTTAAGTAACGTATTTTATAACATGTGCTTTTAGAGTAACTTGCAGGTAAGGCAGGGTTTTTGGAATAACCGACTACAATAACTAATGTAAATTCTGTTATTAAAATATATGTATATTAATAGTAATATAGTAACATTGTGTAAAGACCTGGCCATACTTGCAAGATAGCAACGGATGTAGAGGCAAGATATTTCTGAATGTGCTAACATAGGCGCTGTGTGTAGTAGGTCTTCGAATGCTATTTGTTGTATATTAGACAGCGTGTTATCGTTAGGCTGGATCGAGCAAGTACATTGGGCATTTAGGTTTAGCTTTAAGGTAAACATAACATTTTTGGAAAATCTTTTTTTGCAAGTTTACTTTTCTGTGAGTGTGAAAATATACTTCATGTATTTCCAGTGTAATAAAAATGAATCATGGGGGGAATTATTTTGTGCTGATCTTAAATGACGAACCAGAGCACCTAATCAAAATTATCTTCTTCCCCTTCTCACTGAGGTAATGCCCAATGCTTGTCTAATAATAATACGCACAATTCACCTACACCGTCACTGCCACTATCTGGGGTGAAGTCAGATGTAAAGCTGCGTTCAGCTCACCAGTTCACATTGTCCATAGTTTTCTACAAGTGTAGATTTGTAACTGCCTCTGCCATGTTGTATCTATGATACAATCGATCGATTGTCCTTTGAGTTTCTTATTGCAAATATACCTTAAAACCAACCATGATTCTTATTCTACCCTCAGTGTTCATTGTAAATTAAGGTGTTGTGTTGTTAAATTTATTCACAGCAGTAATACAGTAGAATGTGACCTCATTCTCATCAATAGAATGGTTAGTTAAAATATTCTTAGTCCTAGTACTGAGTGATATTAGTTTGGAATTAGAAAAAATAATCTTTTAATTTATATTATAATTTAATATCGAGACAGTAAGTAGGTCCCAGTATATATAATCAATACAATGTTGATTTGGTAAACACAACTAAGTTGTTTTATAAATTTCACACTTTATTTAATTACGTTAAAACCTATTTAACCTATAATAATTTAGAGATTTTAAAATAATGCTATCTTGACTTTTAAGCACTGCAGGCTACATTTTCTAAAATCCAAAACTAATAGGAACAAAATAAGAAACACTGTAAACATATAAATGCAACTTTTTTTATTAATAATATTTGGGGTGGGGTTTATAAAGGAATAGTACAAATGTATTCAATAAACACACAAATATATGTGAAATAAAGAGCAGTTCATTAAAATGAGTTATACAAAATATTTATAAACCAGCAGCAACGGATGAACATTGGCACACATAATGTCTCTCGCAAGCTCTCCTCCATCTTCCAATTTACAAAAACTAAACTTTAGGTAATTTGTTCAAACATACAATGGAATCCTTTATACAATTATTTTCATAGCTAGACAAATTGCTAAATATGCGATATTTCGATGGTGATTAATGAATAGACCTTTCCGATTAACAAAATAACAAACGTAGCACTAAACTGAGCATAATTTTTCATCACTGATATTTGGAATTGTCCAATATAATCTAAATATAAAAAATCTCCAGCGCCGGCAGCGCTTCACTTCGGAGCCTGGGCCGGCTTATGCAACCGCACTTGACCAGATGTCGGAGGCGAAGAAGTAAAAAGGCAGGACTAGAGATTCTCTTCATTTTAAAAACTCGATTTTTAATTATAGCGAAGGGTAGTTTAACAAATAGCATAATTCACTGTATAAATTTGAAAGAAACGTTGAACTCCGCGTCGCGATGGTAGGATCAGCAGAGTCACTGTTTCACATGGTCCACAATACACTCGGGTTGCTGTTCTGTTGCTGTTCGCTGTATTGCATGCCTAGCTCCGAAGTCCGCCCTTCGCCACAGAACAACACATCTTACTTGCCACCATCTGCAAACAGAATAGCTTTTCATTTTTTGTAGGACACAAAACTGCTGTTTTTAGTTTTGAATTGATATAAATCTTCAAACATTAAAAAATTCCATGAAAATTCCAACCAACCCAGGTTGGAGGCGTTTTTAATAGCATTTGATTGATGAAAGTTAGTTTTGTTTTCGGACTGTGATAAGAAAATTACAAGTTAGTGTGTTTTGAAGTTTAGCTGTTTTTTCCAAGCTCAACATAGAAACACATTGGGTTGAAATTAAAAAACAGCTGTACACCAAAAACAACCCTTTTTCCCAAGAGATAAAAACTAATAATTACCTATTTAGAAAACATAAAAAATTCTTTCTCTTTGTCAAGAGTAAAATTGATCTTTTTCTACGAGCCAAATATGAACTTTTTTAAAGTGGACTACCTAAGATGACATATTAAGTATAGAAGAAGTCATTAATATGACAACATAGTTTGACAGAATAGACTTCCCATGTAATGTAAATATTTGAAGCTAAGAAAATAGGTAGATGAAGTTCAGTACCAACCCACTAGAGCACCAGAGAGTACTAGTGTATTGGGTTGAATATTAATTAAAATCAATGCAATATCATAGCAAACAGCTAAATGATTTATCTTTTAACACAGAATAATGCCATTAGTTGGTAAACCATCTCAACAAATTGCACCAGGTTTATTTTCTTTAAATTTTTACATTACATGGGAAGTAATGGTTTGACCTACTCTGGTAATATTTAACGGTGTTAAAATTGTAGCCAAGAGTGTTAATGTGGATTACTGATCCTTATAGATCAGCAAGATCCATCCAAGGAGCATGATATTAACCAGCGGTTGGAAATCATCCAGTTAATGAGAAAAGCAGGATATTCGGGTGGACAAGGTTAAGTATTAAGTATCTCAAGGTCGAGTTAACTTACCTCTAGTAGCCGCAATTCATTAGGTAATCTCCTAACTTTTCCACTACAGACGCTGCTTGCTGAGGTTGGATAGGATCTTCATACAATGAAACGACAACAGCTGCAACAGAAACACATTACTGAGTCGGAGGGTACAACATAAACAATTACATTGATGTAAGGTTGCTTTGATTTCTCAAACCTGCAATAATTCTGCGTAAATTCCTAATCTTGTAAAATGAGCTGACTACGTACTAAAATTAGCCTTTTCACTAGTAGGCTAAAATAAGAGTGGGGTTAATAGAAAGAATGTAAGCCCAGCAAAGTAAGAAACATCATTACAGCCTAGATTTAACCGCATTGTAACGTAGTTCTTTCAACCATAAAACCTGACATGATAATCATACCATCACCTAAGTTCAGTTATAAAATTAACCTACTAAATTAGTGCACAAAATTATTTTAATGTGAGATTTTTAACCAGTACAAGTAGGCTAAGTGATATGTGACAAAGATCAGCAACTCAGAGGTACTAGGATGTAGAATATTGTTTGTCTATTTTCTCACCGAAAATGACGAAATGACACAATATTAATTTAATTAAGGTTTTGAAGTAAATTTCCGCAGAGCAATTATTGAAACCTTGTTTTGAAGTAACAAGAAACAGTAGTTGAGAACTCTTCTTGATTTTTCTTAAGCCTGATTCAAAACATGTTACGGTACCATGTCTCAAATTATATTAGCTAAATGATTGTAACACACCTACTTAGTTTTTTAAGAATAAAAATACATTTTTAAGTTAGAGAGTTAACTTTTTTGTGATTTAATTTAACAGCTAAGCCATTTGAAATAGCCTTGAAAATGGCTTTGTTGATCAAAAGGATTCCTACTGTACCTTAGTATAAAACAAATTTATTTCCTTGACACATTTTAAACGTAGGAAACTTAACCTTTAACTACAATTTTTTCCTCAAGTAAACTTGTCAGCGATTCTATAGAGATTTTAAGCCTATTAAATAATCTTTACAAGAATTTCTTTTTATTATTGTGATATTGCATATTATATTAGCTAAATGATTGTAACACACCTACTTAGTTTTTTAAGAATAAAAATACATTTTTAAGTTAGAGAGTTAACTTTTTTGTGATTTAATTTAACAGCTAAGCCATTTGAAATAGCCTTGAAAATGGCTTTGTTGATCAAAAGGATTCCTACTGTACCTTAGTATAAAACAAATTTATTTCCTTGACACATTTTAAAGGTAGGAAACTTAACCTTTAACTACAATTTTTTCCTCAAGTAAACTTGTCGGCGATTCTATAGAGATTTTAAGCCTATTAAATAATCTTTACAAGAATTTCTTTTTATTATTGTGATATTGCATATCAAATTAAAGCTCAGCTCAAGGAGTGCAACATTTGAATCAAAGTAGAGATACTGTATCTGCATTTTTTAGAAAAATATATCTTAGGGTAGGCTATAAAAATTCAAAATAATACGGTAGCTACTAAAATTCTTTACATAAAGAGTTACAATTATTAAACCGACCAAAATAATCAAATTCTACTTCTGAGAAACGAAAGTTATTCCTTAGAGTTGGTTTAGTGGGAAAAGTTCTGATTACATCACTATGGGACCTTCGGTTTGTTTGAAATCATTAGTAGACACCTTATACGATTCCCCCTGTACAGTATATTAAAGGCAAGGTTTAAATTTGGAAACAGTTTTTTTAAACATGTAGCAACAGAATATTCTTGGACTAAAAAAGGTTACCATTGTGCAAAAAAAAGGGATGCATTGTTTATGAATTTCAAAACATCATTCCTGCCTTTGTACTGCTGACCCATATTTCAATAGATACTGTATTTATAAAACACGCTATTTTATTTATTTACGGTATACGTTAAACCCTCTAAAACTGCACCATGTTAAATGAAACGCAGGTTAATCATTACCGTGATAAAAAATTCAGAGATCAATAATTGGAAAATGAGCTAAGCAATGGGAACTGTCCGCTGTAGAGCAAGTCATTGGCTCAGCTTAGCCAAATATGTTAAGGAGCAAACGACAATATGGATCTCAAACTATGATATATGGTAGATATTCAGAAAACCACTATTGATTATTTAAAAAAATATATTTGTGTATACAGTTGCTATATAAAATTTTGTTATACTTGTATAAAGGCTACGTGATGGAAAGAGCAAGGATAGATTTAGTCCCACTCAGTATTGAAGCAGCCAAGAATATATCTGGCCCAAGGTCAAAGCCCACCTGTTGGCTTATCAAGGCTAATCACCCGGCTTACTTTCTCCTGGCCAATAGAATTTGTGATCATCAGCTCAATGTATGTCATCACTTTCACTTTTATTAGATACACGTCAAATACAATATATAGCATAACTTTTCAGTGTCTATACCAATCTCATTTAACAAAGAAATGGACATAAAAAGTGTTAGGCCTACAACAGAAAGCGGTTTGACCCCTTACTTCCTAAAATTACAAATTAGATTTTTTATGGTTACATTTGGAATTAATTATATTAAACATATTAGCGAATTTCCCTAGTAGCTATTACCGTAGGCGGCACAATAAGACCTAGGCCCGAGGCCGATTTACTTTTTCATTTTGTACCCAGAGGCCAAAAACACCATTCGCTCAAATTGTTGTATATGTACATATATATAGATATGTATATACGTCCGTGAACATGATAACTTGAGTAATTTGTATGTCCAAATTTGATGCAATTTGGTTTAAAGATGTAAGGCGGGATAAACTTGAATGAGTTGGCGAACCAGCCTGATCGGACCATTGGAACGGGATTTTACGGGGTAAAAAATGGTTTTTCTCGTTTTTGACTCTCAAAACATAAAATTTTTAAAAGAGCTTAAAAACAAATAGTTTAGTAGGCATCAAAATGTTTTTGTATGGTTATTAGTAAAGGAGAAAATTCAAAAAATTGTAAATTTAAAATTCCCATGTTATTCTAATGGAGAATATTGTAAAATGTTGTAGTTTGCTAGTTGGATATATTTTGATCAAACTTGGCAAATTTATTTATTTTGTACTAAGCTATTAACATATTACTGAAAAATACATTTTATTAGATTCCTTGTAGCAGCAAACCTAGGTACTCGTTTAACCTAATGTTATTAAAATCAATTCAGACAAATGGAAAAACGCTTAGTCGGCAGGTTTAATGCAGCGGGGGTATTTTTACATTTAACATGATTGGTTATGCCTATATACAGAGATTTTAGAATTAAATTGATTTTTAATATTCTGTAGAATTCCGTTAACATAGGGTTTCACTAAACCTTTAATAGTACTGATTTCAGCATTTTAAGAAAGTAGAAAAAATCCTTGAATTGACATGAGTTTTAGCGAATTTCCCTATAGGGAAGTAGCTATTACCGTAGGTCTCATGGTAAGACCTAGGCCCGGGACCGATTTACTTTTTCATTTTGATGTCCCCAGAGGCCAAAAACACCATTCGTTCAAATTTTTATATATCTATATATATATATATATATGTGTCCATCCGCACGATAACTTGAGTAATTTTTGTCCGATTTTGATAAAATTTGGTTTGAAGGTGTAAGGCAGGATAAACTCGAACGAGTTCGCGAACCAGCATGATCGGACTATGGGAACGGGGGTTTACGGGGGGTTTTATGGGGTAAAAATAGGTTTTTCCCATTTTTGACCCAAAAAAAATAAAATTTTGCAAAATCTTTTCAAACCATTTTGTAGAGCTTAAAAAAACAAATAATTTAGTATATTGAAGTGTTACTATGCGCCTAATGGTTACGGAGAAAATTCCAAAAAAATGTAAATTTTAAATTCCCATGTTATTCTTATGGAGAATGAGTAAACTGTTGTAGTTTGCTTGTTTATGTACATATTTTGATCAAATTTGGAAAATGTTTTTATTTCTTACTAACTATTAACATTTTACAAAAAAAAGTTTTACCCTCCCTGATGCAGCAAACCTAAGTACCTGTTAAAATAATTCTATTTAAATAGGAAATAAATGTTAAATTTTTAAGTAGACATTTTAGTGTAAATCCAATCAGACATATGGAAATTCGCTTAGTCTGCAGGTTTGCTGCGGCGGGGGTATTTTATACTCAGTTTACCAGTTGGTATCAGTGATTAAATCGTTTACAACCCTAATAAAAGATAATGAACAATTATTATACTTTTAATGTGATATTTTACATCTAGAAAGGCTTGTAGCAGATATCCAAGCTCAAACACACGGGTGATAACATACTGATAAAATACCCCTGCCACAGCAATCCTGCAGACTAAGCGAATTTCTATTTGCCCGATTGTATTTTTTTAATTCACATATCTTCTTTTATATGATTATATTTATTTCCTATTCAGATACTTTAACATTAGTTTAAAGAGTACTTAGGTCTACAAAGGGCAGTAAATAAACTGTTGTTTTTTTTTTCTGAAATGTTAAGTAAATAAGTTAGTAATAGTTTAGAAGGGAATAAATAAATTTTCCTAATTAGATAAAAATATGTTCAATAAAGAAGCAAACTAGCCTACAATAGTTTACTTATTCTCCGTAAGAATAAAAATATGGGAATTTTCTTGTTTTAGCGAATTTCCCATATAGGGAATAAGCTATTACCGTAGGTCTCATGGTAAGACCTGGACCCGGGACCGATTTAGTTTTTCGTTTGAGGTCCCCAGAGGCCAAAAACACTATCCGTTCAAATTCATATATATATATATATTTATGTATATGTATATATATATTTATATATGTGTCCGTTAGCGCGATAACTCGAGCAAAAATGATCCGATTTTGATGAAATTTGGTATAAACGTGTAAACCTACATTTATTCGAACGAGTTCGCGAACCAGCTTGATCGGACTATGGAAACAGGGGTTTATGGGGGGTTTTATGGGGTAAAAATGGGTTTTTCTAATTTTTCACCCTGAAAACATAAAATTTTGAAATTTCTTTCTAAACCATTTTGTAGAGCTCAAAAAAACAAATAATTTAGTATATTGAAGCATTGTTGTACGCCTAACGGTCACGGAGAAAATTCAAAAATAGTGTAATTAAAAATTCCCATGTTATTCTTATGGAGAAAATGAAAATTGTTGTAGTTTACTTGTTTATGGGTATATATTGATAAAATTTGGCCAATTTATTTATTTCATCCTAGATACTATTGATGTATGGTCAAAAATAAATAATGTTAATTTAAAATTACCATGTTATTCTTATGGAGAATAAATACAGTGTTGTAGCTTGCTTGTGTATGGACATATATTAATGAAATTTTGAAATTTTGTTTACTTCATACTGAGCTATTAATATTTCAATAAAACCCAACTATTTTCTTCCCTGTAGCAGCAAACCTAAGTACTCATTAATATTAATGATGTTTAAATAGGAAATAAATCTGACAATTTTAAGGAAACAATTTAGTGGAATTCCAGCTGTGTATATGGAAATTCGCTTAGTCTGCAGGTTTGCTGCGGCGGGAGTATTTTATTTAATTTTCTCTTTAACCATTAAAAGAGCATGACAACGCTTCAATATACCGGTAATAAATAATTTGTTTTGTTATGAATTAAAACGGCTGATGGTTTTGGCCTCTGGGGTCCTCAAAACAAAAATAGGCCTATAAATTTGTACTGGATCCAGTTCTTACCATTAGACCTACCGTACGAACCTTATTCCCTGTATGAAAAATTCACAATTTTATAAATTTTAAACATTCATTAATCTAAGTAGACCTAGGTAGCAAGGCGCAAATAGATTATCAAATTGAGCTAGGCCCTTATAACAAGTTACAATTATTGCTATCAATATTATAATATAATTTAGGACAAGTTCTTAGTAATCCTAAAGATCAATTAAAATTTTAATATTTAGGATAATAAGTATATCCTATTATGTATATACTTACAATGTTGTGAGTATTGTGAGGTATGTAGTATGTAGGACTATCAAGGAATCAAGTGTATTTCAGGACAATTACAAAAAATTTATCGCAAAACCATGTGTCTGTGTGTCTTGATTTTGACATAAATAAACTAAACAACTCTCCAAAATTTTAGGCTCTCCATTGCTATCAAAGCAACAAGTAGTCAAATAGATATTGCGCTACATATCAAATGGTCCAATCGTAATAATTAAAGAGCTCCAATGAGACTTCATTGGATCTCTCTCTTCTGGTGATCCAGATGTTTTCCATTTGTTCTAGGATGCTAGGCACGAGTTTGGGACTGTTTTGCACATTACTTCAGGCTAGACCTAGGGGTTATAGGCTTTTTTTCAAGTAAAAGTAAAAAGACTAAAGAAAATTGTCGTTACCTTGTTGCGTCTTTACACAGTGTACTCCTACTTTGCCCAGCTTTGCTCTGATGACTCTATCTGTGCCGGAAAGGTATATGTATCGGCTGCCAGCTAATGTGACACCGCCTGACGTTAAAATATCTTGTTTTTCAAATCCTTGTACCAGTTTTGACAGTTCATCTTTTGATACCTGAAACAAATAAAATGTGGTCAGAAACCTTATTGGTTTTATAAGTTAAAGAAAAGTGTAATTTTTAAATCCCCTAAAATTTATATTACCCCTAATCACATGTTATTGGAAACCTCAATTAAGAGTCGATCTTGATTACAAGTCTCATTAAGTTATCTTATCTTACCTAACAGGGGCAGGTCGAGACCCTGAACCACTTCATCCAAAATCAAATTATTATTAATGCGCACCCTAGACAATTGTTTTCTGGTTGACCTTACAAGTCAAGGCGTAATATGAATGCCTGAAGCTTCCCAATAAGTTCATCCTCGGGAAGATATCTTCCTCTAGCAAGATTACCAAGAGTTATCATTCTAGCATCAGAGAGCATTAAATTATCTCCATGAGAGTCTTGTTATCGAGGTTTTACTGTAGTGTTTTGGCTCATTATCCAATGCTACACTAAAAAGTAAGACGCCTGAGTTCCAGCCGTCTTACTTAGGCTCACCGTTTTTCAATTGAGGTGTCATCTTAAAACTTAATACAGTGTGATATAAAAGTCCGGGGCGGTTTAATATATTTTTTACCAATATAAATAAAGTAATGAGGCTTGGTATATCAATAATAGTCATAAATGTCTACTCTTTGAAGCTACTTTCACTTTATTATCCCTTAGGGAGGACGGCCCACGAGGAGTCTAGTCAGATAAAATTTTTAAATAGCAGCATAGGTCGAGTTTGGCATCTAATTAAAGGTCTTAGTTAATAGAACACACGGAACTTTTCTACCACACTTTATAGGCCATAGTGCACCTTTGGATGGTAATTAAAAAAGTAATTTCCTTTAGGGCTTTGCACCCCTCACAGTTGATTTATTTCTAGAGTCCATTTTCAAAGATCCAGTTATTCTAACCAACTTTTTGTATTTTTAACGGTTTAAATGTGAATTAGTTATTTGTGTAACTAGTGGTGAAAGTGGCACTTTGCTGCACACGAGAGCAATGTTTACGCACGAGCCGCAGGCGAGTGCGGAATGATCTCGAGTGCAGCAAAGGCCTTTTTCACTCGTGTTACACATTATATTTTTCCTACAGTCACTATAAAACATAAATAATTAGTCTTTCAAACACTATACAACACGTTTTTAGGTTCAGCTAGCAACACAATTACACAAATGGTGCCCTGGAGAAAGTAGTACCCGTGGTCCGTATCACTCCGCTATTTTTCCTCGGCAAGAAATGTGCTCCGTCTTTTGAGAATATAGTTCCGTATGTTTTTGTAATTTGAAGTGGTTTCCGCGCCTAAAAAAAATGCTTTAAAGGTATTTTCTTGTTTATTAAGACCGTAGGAATGTTTTAAAAACGTTTAAAAGAAAAGTCCAGAAAGTTCAGAAATACCAAAACTATAAACACGAAATGACAGGTTAAATCGTAGTTATAATAGTCAATCAGCTGTTCATAGTATTATTATCTTTAAGTGTTGCCAACCTATTTCCAAGCGTACACGGATTACGTGCATAATAAAACCACGCTGTTTTGTGTTGTTTGGTTGGAATCCTGATGTGCGGCAAAGTATAAACCGTGCGGCAAAGTATAAACCGTACGGCAAAGTATAAATATGCAGCAATTAGCAGCTTTCTGTACTATAAACAGTACAGGGAAGCCAACTTTGTCGGGTGACTGTAGGAAAAATAATTTTACAGCTGTCCCTTCAGTTACAGTAAATGTTTACAAGAGACAAAACAGTTTTTGACAACTATAAACTGTTTTTGTTCATTCTCTGCATCACTGAAAGAGTGAAAGAACAAACGGTGAATAAAACGTAAAAAATATTTAAGCTAGTGACAGAAAACTAAATAAACTAGTGATCGATAATTTGAAGCTTTTGATCTGATCTGACGCATTAACCAACCAATAAATCCATAGCATTGTTGCGTACCATATAAAATATAAAGAGTCGCTACCAGTAACAAACGTTAATATTTTTTGTCCTAACATTAAGTTTATGTAGCCTACCTTAAATGTAACAGGAAATGTTGTTAGGCTATAGGTTACAATTTGGATTGGTTGAACTTATTACATAATTAGGCCTACATTAAATAGCTACAGTACTAATATTTTTTGTGGTAGGGCTTATACGACAAATACGTTGTACAGGAGACTCCCTCTTATCCGGACTCCTCGGGACCTAGGCCAGTCCGGAAAAAACTTGTTAAAACGGACCGTTTACTTTGATATTTGACTTAAATTTAGGAGAGAATTGTATGTAGACACGTGATCACTGGTCTAAAATCTTTTCCACGAGAACAGTTTTTTCAGTACCGATACCGCCCACTTCCTGCCGATCTAGTCCGCTTAAATCAATGTGCTGATAACCGGTTAGGAAAAAATGTCATTTCCGCCTAGTGTAGTCCCGTTAAAAGGTGTCCGGCTAAGAGGGAGTCTACTGTAGTTGGACATTATTGTTATGTGACAGATGTTTTCATGGGGTGTTATATTAAATTGCAAAACCTATTAGGCCTACAGTAACTGTGTTTTTTTAACAACTTTGAAAAATTATTACCGTAACATGATTTTAGTACAATTTTGTGATATATAGTCTGTAGGATGGAACCTGTTTCCCGACCCTATTTCTACCTGTGACAGTCCTGGGCCTAAAAAATATCAAAACTATAGACAAGAGACAGGTTTTATCATACAGACTATAGGTAGGAGGCGTGATTGGACCTTAATTTTGTGGAAGTGTTCATAGCGATGCAGTTAGCCTACTGTCAATGGAGAACTTTATCAGGTCAAGCGATAATTTTTTGTATTATTTGGGATGAATCAGGTGATAATAGCAATTTGAACGACTTAAGTTCAAATTGAACTTAAACATTAGACCGATACCGACGTTAAAGTTAAAGTTTTTTTATAACTGATATTATTTTGTTAAAAGGCTTTAACAAAACGGAGCCACATGTTATGCAGCACAAGAAACTATGCAGTTGTTGAACACGTTTTCAGGAGGTTTATCCATCGTTTCGGTGATCGACTTGGCAAACAAGATCATGTGATCTTGTGGCACTCAGATCATTTCCTGGTTATTTGGAACGAAAGGTTTACACAAACCAGTCCAAATAAATTCCCGAAATGATGAGTTGACAGGCGCAGTAAAAATTAACAACACACTTTTCTAAAAATGTTTACACCAACCATTAACAGCTCCGTCAAAGAGGAACTCAGATTTTAAGGTAATGTTTAAACTCAAATTAAAATCCAAAATTTTTATTAGTCTCTAGGCCTAATTTATTATTTTTTCAACCCGTGCAATCATCACATTGCCACATCAGTAAACAGTACGCAAAATAGGCCTAGCTCATTTCCGCTTTATTCATTCTTGCTCGCGTGAGTCACATTTCCTGATCAGCTGATTTCACTGTTGGCGTTTCTATAAAACACTTACATCCGGTAAGCAATATAATATAATCTAAAAAAGCTTAAATGAAATTTTACATTCAACTAAAAAATTAATTTGTGTGTTAAAAAAATTAATTAATGTACAGAGTACCGGATGATTCTAACTTTAAATTACAGGGTTATTACAAATGATGTTCCTGATTTTGATTATAAATTTTACTAGGTTAATTTGTTTCAAGACTATTTTAGTTGGTACCATTGGAAAGAAAAACTCATAAAGTTTCATTTACATTGGTTTGGGTGCATATCAGCTGTTTGTCAAGTCAATTGTTGTAAGTGTTGTGTAATGGTTGAATTTGAAGGCAGGTAAGCTTTTTGCCAGTTGTAATATTACATTAACCAATATGTTATTAGTGTGCAACGACACTTTAGAACCAGGTTTAACGATTATCCTCCTAGTAACCACTATATTGGCAAGTGACACTTGAAATTTAAGAGAAATTGCTGCATTTGAAAGTTACTTGTAGTTAGGGCTGAACTTAACAAGGTGCTGCCTGAGATATGGAACGAGCTCGGTGGGCCGAATAATGACACACCCCGGAACTGGCCTGCAAGATCTCCGGACATCACCCCCTGTATTTTTTTCTTGTGGAGATACATCAAAGATAAGGCGTACACACCACCATTATCAGATAGCATACTTGAGATCCAGCAACGGATTACCAATGCTATCGAAACAATAGATCAAGACCCACTTTTCAAAGTCTAGCAAGAGCTTGACTACATTATTGACATCTGTCGTACCACAAGGGGTTCCCGTATCGAGCATTTACAGTTCTGTGTATCTGTGTCGAAACTTTTTGAGTTTTTCAAAAGTTGTAACCATTTTATTTCTTTGTATAACAAATAAAACTATATTTTATGTATGTTTGAAATCATGAACATCATTTGTAATAACCCTGTATTTTTAAATAAGTTTGAAGATTTGTTAAGGATTCTGAACAAAGAAAACCAAATAAATAATGTTTACATTGCAGCGGATTTCAATATTGATGTTTTGGAATACACAAATAAACCACAGCAAAGATTTGAGTTACTTTAGAGACTTACGGTTTTATTACAAACTTAACATCTCCCACAAGGATAACCAACAATAAAGCTTCTTGTATTGATAACATACTATCACTAAAGTTAAAAACGTGTGAAGAAACTCCATCAATGAACCTAGAACTAGGTATATCAGATCATAGGGCAATCTTTGTGGATATTTCTAAAAATATTTCATCTCAGCACAAAACTGATCTACCTAGGGTTAAAAGAAGATTTTTTGCAAATAAAAATATTAATTCATTCATTAAAAAAAATCAGTATTACCCTACTAATTGGCAAGTTTCACTAGATAAAATGTTTAAGGAAAACTGTTCAAACTTTTTTGGATGTTTTCAAAGAATTTTTGATGAATGCTTTCCTTTAAAATTTTTTTGTAGTAAAGTTAAACCTTCAAACAACAAAAAATGGATAACAAATGGTATAACGATATCGAGCATTAAAAAGAGAGAGCTAAGAAGACTAGCAAAGCAGTCAAACGATATAAATTTTATTAATTAATTATGTTAAACATTATAAAAAGATCTTCAGTAACGTTTGTAAATTGTCAAAGAAAATGTATAATTCTAGTCTTATAAAAAATGCAGAAAATGAGAGTAAAGCTGCTTGGAAAGTTGTAAAAAACCTTGTCTTAATTTCCCTGATATTGTAATAGATAACAGTATGCCTATTACAAATGGAAATGATATAGCTAGTTTTTTCAACAAAAAGTTTATTGAACTGTGCAATGATATAAGTATTCAACCATGTGAGCAGGAAGCATTAATCTTAACTCAGACTGACTTTTATTTAAATCAAGTAAAATTTAGTTTCTAAATGTGACTCCAGATGATGTTATTAAAACAATAAAGTTATTAAAAAATAAAAAATCAGCAGGATGGGATGAATACCATTGGAGATTATGAAAAAAGTAATGCACTCTATTGCTGTTCCTTATCGGTTTTAATAAATCAATCTTTTAAATTTTCTGTTTTTCCTGACAATTTAAAGTTCGCAGAAGTAAAACCTCTTTTTAAGAAAGGACAAAAAAAATCCTAATAATTATCGTCCTATTTCAGTTCTTCCTTCTTTTTCCAAAATTTTTGAAAAGATAGCACTAAATAAAATTTTTACATTTTTAGACGCACACTCAATTTTGGTCGCTGAGCAATTTGGATTTTGAAAAGGTCACAGTACAGTAGGGGCTCTAAACGAACTTGTTAACGAAGTATCTTGGGCTCTGGGTGGGTCACAGAGTACCATGGGGGTCTTCTGTGACCTTTCCAAGGCCTTAGATTGTGTTAACCACAGCATACTTTTAAAAAAGCTTGAAGTGTACAAATTTTCAAAGCTATCAATTACATGGATTAAATCATACCTAGAAAACCGGTTCCAAAGAACTGTAATTTTAAAAAATTATTTAGTATCTAAGTCTCCTTGGGAGAAGATCAAAATGGTTGTCCCACAAGGGTCTATCTTAGGACCTTTGCTCTTTTAGCGAATTTCCCTATAGGGAAGTAGCTATTACCGTAGGTGGCACGGTAAGACCTAGACCCGGGACCGATTTACTTTTTCATTTTGATGTCCCCAGAGGCCAAAAACACCATTCGTTCAAATTTTTATATATGTATATATATATATATATACGTCCGTGAACGCGATAACTTGAGTAATTTTTGTCCGATTTTGATGAAATTTGGTTTAAAGGTGTAAAGCGGGATAAACTTGAATGAGTTCGCGAACCAGCACGATCGGACCATGGGAACGGGGCTTTACGGGGGGTTTTATGGGGTAAAAATTGGTTTTTCTCACTTTTGACCCTCAAAACACAAAATTTCCCGATTTCTCTTTAGACCTTTTTAAAGAGCTTAAAAAAACAAATAATCTAGTATATAAAAGTATTTTTGTTCGATTGTTAGTAACGGAGAAAATTAAAAAAATTCTAAATTTAAAATTCCCATGTTATTCTTATGGAGAATATTGTCAAATGTTGTATTTTGCTTGTTTATGGATATATTTTGATCAAACTTGGCAAATTTATTTATTTTGTACTAAGCTATCAATATTTTACTAAAAAACACACTTTATTAGTTTCCTTGTAGCAGCAAACCTAGGTACTCGTTAAACCTAATGTTATTAAAATATATTTAACTGAAAATCAATTCAGACAAATGGAAATTTGCTTAGTCGGCAGGTTTGCTGCGGCGGGGGTATTTACTATATATTAATGATTTACCTAGGAATGTTTCAACAAAAATCATTCTATATGCAGATGACCCAACAGCAATTATCAAAGCTAGGTCCCATTTTGAATTGGAGCATAAAATTAATCAAAGTTTCTATGAATTGGCAAGCTGGTTTGAAGTTAATGGACTAAAACTTAATCAAGATAAAACCCAACTATTAAATTTTTGTACCGCACAGTCAAAAGAAGGTTAGGCCCTACAGTTCAGAAATTATCGTTCAGGACCAGTTGATACCACTCAGTGACAGCGCAAATTTCCTTGGTTTGGAACTGGATATTAATTTTTCTTGGAGTACTTGTATTGATAATATTATTAGTAAATTAAATTCAGCCTGTTATCAAATGCTAGTACTACGTAATTATATTGACCTTAAAACTAGAATTGATAATCTATTATGCTTTCTTTTTTTCAATTAGGCCTATTAAAGATGGGATTGAATTCTGGGGATTATCATGCGATTCAGTTAAAGTTTTTAAAGTACAGAAAAGGTTTTTAAGAATAATGACATTTTCATATTTTAGGAAATCTTGTAAATCGCTGTTCAGGGAATTAAACATCTTAACTGTTCCAAATTTATATATATCAAAAACCTTAGTAATGGTACAAACAAACTATGAAAATTTATTAAATGATAATTTTGACCACAGATACAACACAAGGTTTAAAAATAATTTTCAATTACCGATCCATCGTCTGCGTCTCACTGAAAAGACACCAACATACATGGGAAAAAAGCTGTAGCCTACAATAAGTTACCACTAGGTTTAAAAAATATAGCCAATACAATGTCATTTAAAAAGAATCTATCAAAATTTTTAATAGAAAAAAACTACTACCATATTAATGAGTATTTGTTGTAAACTATTTTTAAATCAAAGTCAGTATTTTAATTTTATTTTTAATTTAATTTTAACTATAGAATGTAAGATGACCAACTATGTATTTATTATAATTTTTGACAATGTCACCTGTTTTGTAGCTATGCTATGTGAACGTTTTGTGACGATAAAGTTTGATTTGATTTGTTATGATAGCTAAGTTAACTAAGGTGGCAGGAAAAATCTTGTAGTTATTACAACTTTAAACAGTCATTTTCTCTCTCAAAATGTATGGTCACTTTCATCTTTGAAAGCTTTGTGCGGGCATCTACAGTTCTCGAGGGGCAATGACGTACCCTGTGCTCTTAATACACAAATACAGTAGCTCTATCCTTTCAACATAGGGGTTTTAATGATTTTATTGGGCTAACTGAATTTCTTTACTACATTCTCAGTCAAGATTTGTTTTTACAAAAACTCCTTAAGATATGATTTAGTATAAAACAATAAACATAGGTATAGGCCTACTAATTAAACCGAGGGACTAAGATTGGTTTAAGTTTTAAACTTTAATACTTTTTGATCATGGCAGGACCAATCTATGGATTTGAGGCAAAGATTTTTTAATACTAGCCTACCCTACCTAGTTGAGTAAACTTCTAAAGAGAACAATAGCCTGCAGTACATACTCAACAGAATTGACCGTATAGTTTACCAGAACACTACCTACCTAATTTAAGAAAACCAGGTTTCAGGAGTGACTAAGTCATGTAGCCTACAGACATGATTAATACCTTTCAAATCACTAACTTAACAAAGCTTTTCAATCAAGCAGCCTTTAGAGTCAATGGAAAAGTTTAACCTGATACATCTGCCAACAACCTAGATGCATCATTGCTCATAGAGAAATGGTCATGGAAGACAAGCTGAAGTACCTTGATAATAAGCTTGCAATTACAGTAAGATTGTGTTTACATGTACAAATACTGGCATTGTTTGTTAACAGCTGTTTGCTCTTCACATAACTTCCTCCTCTTTAATTAACTCAAGTTTTAAGTGCTCTAGGCCTAGTTGCCATTAGATCTTGAACTCGCCAAAAAACCACCCTTGATAATGTACTGGGATTCTCATAATAATCAGGGCTCTGGTTCTCATAATTATCATCGATGACTAATTCTAGAAACACTTCTAACAACACATTCCATACTAAACACTTCACACTCTACACTTCAACACTTCTAAACACTTTCCATTCATTGGTAAATAACTGATTTCACCAAATGCACGCTAACGATAGTTAAGTTAATCTTCAGTTAAAACTAACTGAAGATTTAAACCACAGTTAAAATCTGATTACACCAATGAAAACACCTCAAAACTAATGCTGGTTTAATAAACCAGAGTTTAGAGTAAAATCATAGACTAACCAACACAAGTAGACTTGTCATCCCATTGTAAATTTTGACGCACGTTTTTCGTGTCTAGTTCATGTAGACACTGGGCGCTAGTGTCGACAAAATTTTGTTTCTATTATTTTAGGGTTAATTTCTTGGTTTGTGCTTTACAGGTTGGTTATATAACTAGGAGACAAGTTATTGTTTATGATTAGATCGTATTATTTGGTTAAACGAGGTTTTAAATGACTGTAATAACGGGAAACAAATTGTAAACAAAACACAACCTCTACATAAACTGTACAGAACTAACAATAAAATTGTCTTCAGCTGTTCCATAAGGATGAGAAATCTACTTGGGTGAGTAGGCCTATGTTTTATCAATGGTAAAATCCAGGTGGCAGTGGGAGTGAACTGTCATACCGGGCTATTTTGGGAACAAGTAAACATAGGCTACCCTAACCTTGAAAAAAAAAACAGTGTTTATGAGGTAGTGAAAATCAAACTGGAGAAAGCAAGCTTACAAGAATACAATGAGCAACAAGAACAAAATAACAACAAAAAACAAGAATAAATAGTAAAACAATTAATATGAGTAAATAAAGGCAAAGCAATGTTGATAAAACAGATTCAATTGGGGAACAAATTGATTGAGTTTTTTGCTGTTTTAATCAATAATAAAAATCCACCCAACTTTTTAAAGGGAAGTTCAAGATTTCTGTTTGTTAACAAACCAGTAAAAAAAACTGGAGGTAAAAAGAGTTACAAGGACGAGACATAATATCTAATGATACCATCAAAATAATGATTTTCTATTTAAATACTAGAAGAATAATGACAATTAGGGTTTAGTACTTGCCCTTACGCCTTACCGAACGCAAAACAATTGTTTGAGCGTAGGGTTAGGGTTACCCAAAACCGGGGGAAAAAATTGCTATTAAGTTTAGTTTGTTCAGTTTTACACGAACAGTTGATCAAATAAACAACATTTAACTGCCTGGTAAAGGTAATCTCATCAATGTTGACCGTTAATAAATCAGTAAATCAATACCGGTACGTAACATTTCACGTTAATGGCAAATAATCGGTCGGTCGTTTTCGACTCCAGATTGATTGTTTAACGCTAAAACGTATTTGTATTAGTACAAGTTCGTTGTAAAAAAATACCCAACAGAAATGGTAAATATTAAATATGTTGAATATATGATCTTTTTTGACATTGTAAATTTCGAGTTTTATCTGTAAAGCGTGTAGGCTAACTGAAAATTAGGGCTGCCTATATCATTGGGAGAGCCTATTTTTTTGTTAACAATCAAAATAAGGAATTTAATAATGATGGTAGAAAAACACTCTTTTCAGCCGGGATAAAAGAGTGGCTCTTGATTGCCAATCAGTTCGCGTGATTGCTAATCACATACCGTACGTAGAGATACACCTTTACTAAAAACCTTGTGGGATAACCTAAAGAAAAAGGCATAATGTTTTATTAATTCATATCTAGTAATAAAATCAATTTTGCCTAAATTATTAAAATTATCAAACCTTTCCCATATCCACATAGTGCAGTGAACAACATAGACTAGGTACCCTACTCTTCCTCACTATCACTTTCAAAAGCAAATTCGTATCGTATGCTCATTCTAGCATTTGGCCTTTCCATATAAACTTAAAACTTAAAAGCCAGCTGATAGTTACTTATTGTAGGTAACGAAAGATTAAAGAATTTAACCGGTCAGAATTGGGCAGTTAATTATCCAACGGCGAGTTAGTCTAAACTAGCTCTAAAGCACAGACCGTTAAACGATTTGTAAATATAAACTAGTATGTAAGAGCGAATAGCCAGTGAAGGGATGAACCATAAGTGCTTGAGAAAAATCAAATTAGATATTAGGTATCAGTGACAGTGAATTTAAAGTTAAACAGAAAAAAAGACAGTTAAAATAAAATGAACCTACTCAAGACAGTGTTTATAGAATATAAGTATAGTTTAAAGTTTTTCAACCGCGCGTGTTTTACAACACATGGTTGAATATTTGTATAAAAAAATGTTTTTTATGTGAATAAAGATTTTTGAACTGAACTGAACTATGCTGCTCGCTGGCATCAGTGAGTGCAAGTGGTCACGTGACCTCTAGTCGCCGCTACCTTGCTACCAAAAGTTGAACATGTCCAACTTCGCCAGCCGCTGACAAATACTCGCCTGCTGGCTGCAAATTTTTTGGTCACATTAAGCTGACAGTAGCGGCTTCTTTCAATTCACCGCTGATGCCAGCCTAGTGTGACCTGTGCTTAACGGCGAAAGGTGAAATGCGATTTTATCAGTTAAGAGGTTTAACTGCAGTTAGAGCATGGTTTAACGGCATTGTAAACCTAGGCCTACTGTCCCAAGTTTAAAGTCCGATGGACATGAAATTTAGGAGTTATAAAAGATCTACAAATGTATAATGCATTACCTATATAACCTCATATATCCTTTCTGTAGGCCCAAACTATTTTAGTAATTTTTAATTTTCAAGTTCACAATTACTTAGGCCTAACTTTAGAAGTTACTTTCCTGTTACGAACATTCATTATTATCGATGATCTCTTTTCGATACCTATAGGCCCTATCGATATTTTTGTTTTCCTTTACAAACCATATTCCATCTGTTTAAATGTATTCAAATGCATTTAAATTACAGACAGACAGACAAACAGAAATAGCAAATATGTCTAAGTTAGGGCCTATACTTGGTTCAATAACCGATTTATTGAGCTAGTATTAGAGATAGGTTTAAGAACTATTCTTGTTTAGGCAAAAATAATAACCTATGAGTTAATTGGATTAAGAAACGAAACTATTCTAAACTAACCAAACTTGCTGTGTAGGCTAAGTTACCGTTTCAAAATTTTGTATGCCTAACAGAAAAGACATGGGGAATAGGCTATCAAAACGGAATTTTGAAATGTTACATCAAGTTTGGTTAGTTAGGTTAGTTTAGAACAGTTTCATTTACTTATAAGTAGCCTAATATATATTTTTTGTTTGTTGATAACTTACCGGTACCTATTGAACAATATTTATTTATCGTGGTTGTCAGCTGATAAGTTTCAATTTGTTAATACCTATCAATACTTAGGCCTATATCGAATAAAAAAAATTAAATATTGTTATATCAAAAAAGAAATCATTGATTATATAGTAGAACCTCTGAACCCCTGCAATCCGAACGTCTACTAATTCGAACCCCTCATTGCTGTACTCTATACACAGTAGCTACAGCAGTTCTTTATTGTATAGATACTGTATTTAATTTACACCACTTTATAAAACATTTTTTCACTTTTATTTCCTAAAATAATGTCTATAAACTTTAGCCATGTTTTAGCTAATTGTTATGTAAAAACAACAATATGTTCTGTAATCCGAACTACGGTACGGTATTCAATAGTCCGAACTACCCCTGGTCCCAATTAGTTCGGATTAAAGAGGTTCTACTGTAATGAATGTTCCCTTTTAACAGGAAAGTAGGCCTACCCATTTCAATAAACTTAAGTAGGCCTAGGCGCTATGTTAGGGCTAAGTTATGCGTTATAAGGTAATGCATTTTTATATTTAGGGGAAGGTGTTGTACCTACTTTGGACCTACATGTACTTGGACCTATAAATCATTTTAGCACCATCTGTTAAGTAAAGGGAGAACTTGTACCATTAGTTAGGTAAGTAGCCTAATGCTTTTGCTACCAGAGGTCTATCCTAATGTGTTCAAGTTGGAATTGTATATGTGTCCTGTTGACAGGAAAACTGTAGGTACCGTAAACCGGGGTGAAGATGAACACTTTTTCTGGTTTTTCTTGAATAACTTTAAGATTGTTAAATAAGATATCAATATATTGTACAGCCTATGTTGTTTTATAAAGAGACTTATGATAATATAATAACTTGAGTTTAAAAAAATTAAATACAAAAAATACACGAATAAATTATACCTGTTCATGTTCACCCCGGGTTTGGGGTCAAGATGAACACCCTATACAATTTGCATTACACTCTATGTATTTTTGCTCTTGTGTTCATTTTCACCCCCTGAAAAGAGCACAAATTAAACTGAACTTAATAAAGTTATTTTAAGATTAAAAAATTTTTTATACAATTATTTTTGGTTTTTCTAAAAGTTGTCTATAGGCTACATGGATTTAGGGAGACATAATTTTCTTACAAAAAAACATGGTCGCTTAAAATAATTTTTTTTTAACACACCAATTATAATGGGTTATGATTGTTATAGTATGTGTTTTATGTAGACAAAAAGATGCTGATTCATAAAATAATTTTTATCTTTTACATTTTTTATGATAATAAAAAAAACATTTTCTGAGTTTTGTTCATCTTCACCCCGGTTTACGGAAACAAGTTTTTATAAGGTAAAAGTAAGTACCAGCCTAACTTATATGCAACTTTTAATTTTCTTTTACTATGGTAGATTTAATGATCGTTTATCTCAGCTGCAATTTGGTGCTATAAACCAACAACTCAGCTACAGTTTCATATGATTCACACCATGTTAATCCTAACCTAGAATAGTCTAGAACCAAGGCCAGGTGTTGTACCATGGACCATAGTAGCTTATTGTCGAGACCACGTAAGTTTGCAGTTGGTGACAGCCAATCACAAGACAAGGCTAGTGCAACGTTGCCACATCGCACTAATTAAAATATACTAAGCAATATTTTCAAATCAGCTGGTATTATTAGATTTGGCAACACCGCACGGTTCTCATTGGTTCATTCAAACCCATATGGTAAATAGGCTCCTCCCTCAACTGCAAACTTATGTGGTCCCGACAATAGGCTACTAAAAGCAGACTTTAATAATTCTGTCAAAAAGTCTTATAATAGGCATTTGTTATTTAATTTGCTATAGCCTAAACAAACAGGACAGCCTCCAAGACAGTTATTAGACGAGAATTGATGTAGGCCTTAACTAGGCTATAAGTGAACTTCTTACAAAATAGGAAAGAGCTAACCAACTTCTACTCGTCAGAGGAGCATGAGCATGTGCATGTTTGATTTTTTTTTTATTAGCTTTTCTTTAGGAGTGTGGCGATGACTTAGTCCGAGCCAGTGAGTGCATGTTTCTGTGCAAGAGTGTGTGGTAGTGTTGGGGCCGTCGACTCCTCTCACTTCTGTGCATTACTTTTTCATATTTATGGTCTATCTTGTTGTTACCTTTATTGTTACTGTAAGTTTTTTAATTTTCTTCAGAGTTTACCGTACCTTTTGCACATTGTTCTCTCCTGTAAATTTGCTGTTTTTGCCTCCATACTTACTATGTATTTATTTTGTAGTGTCTCATAATTTTGGGTTTGCTTATTGTTAGTCTCTACTTCGTTAATATTTATTGTATTATTGTTCCTGCATGTAACTAGTCTTATTGCCACTTGCTGTGATATTTATCATATATTTATTTTCTCAACTTTGTCTTGTTAATTATCCTAAGTGTAGGTAGTAGTGTAATGGTCAAACGCATGTATTTTTACGTCATCTTTTTTTGGCCATCTGTATATAGCCTAATTGCAATGTGAAATGTAAAATGGTGTTTGCCGTATACAAATAAAAACTAATTAAGTTAGGCTATTAATTTTATAGGCCCTAACATTTAAATGTGTTTCTACATTGATTTCCTCTCTAGCCTACTTTAAAATCAGTGGTCCAAGGTACAACGTAGGTCCGAGGTACAACATAGGTACGGTAGCCTATTTACCTTGGTCCTCATGTTAATAATTTTTACCTAACTTAACTTAAGTTAGGCCTAATTAAAAATATTTGTTTTGGGTGAAAATAAAGGGTTAAATAAAATATATGTAAACTTATTGTGTTAACCCTCCGAGTGTCCCTTGTTTTGGCCCTAATGTCTGCCTATTTTTTGCTCATTTGCAAGGTTTTATTAAAACGGATCTGAGAAGCTTGAAAACAATGTTAATTATACTGTTCTATATACCATTTTGTTTGGAAAATCATGGGCTTCAATATTATACATAGAACATAAGGAACATTTGTTTCAAAAAATTTTTTAAAGGTACCTACCGTAAAAAAAAAATATTTTGGGAAAACAAAAAAATAAAATAAATTCGCGCTCAATAAAATTGTATAAATTATAGGCCTATAAATATTTGAAAATAGCCACTTTGTTCTAAATTTTATGAGGATTACAAAAAATATATAATAATATAAGGAAGTAGATTTGCAAATAAATAAGTTATGGCCAAAAAACAGATTTCAGTACATAGCGTTTAGCTAAGAATGCATAGCCTAACCATAGCTAGGAATCTGGCTGATAATTTACATCAATATCACTAGGCCTACTTCTTCAGGATCATCAACTAGCCCTTCAAAATCACTTAAATCTTCTTATAATGCACCACGTATAGGCTATCACTACTTTTGATTTTTAACACTAAAACAATGATAAACGTAATAAAACACATCAGTCATCGGTCCGAGGTTAATCAAGCTGTTTACAAATACGCACGTCAGCTGTCTGCTACAATATTTTCGAAACTAAAATGAATAGCCTAGCGCTTAGAGACAGACCTCGGGAGAAAGCTCTGAATCTGTAAAATAAAACGATACCTAACTCGATCCAGTTCAATCCGATTTTGTCAGTCATAGAGCCTTCGCCGTAAACAGTGTGAGTCGCTGCAGCGACAAATAACACTCGGAGGGATAAAGATCAATGATTACTTTTAAGTTATGTAAGTTACTACGGTAACATATTTAGGCCTAAGTAAGTTAGGCCTATGTATTGTGTTTTAGGTGTCATATCAAAATAAAAAGGTAAAACAGGTCCATGGTAAAACACCTTCCCCTAACCTCATATCCTTTCTGTAAACTAGGGCCTTTTTATTTTTAGATATTATTCAAGTTCACAATTAAGTTACCGCTACCGTACCTAACTAAAGTTACCCTTAACATTTCACTAAACTTAAGTAGGCGGTATTTATTGTGACGAACGTGACCATGGGAACCTATATAGAATTATATATCACTAGAAACTAGATTTTTAGCTGAAAATAACGGTGCAAAAATTTTTCCGCGCTCTCAAATATTAACGGAGTTACGGCTGTTTCAAGTTTTATTTACCGGTAGGCCTAGGCTACTTTGTTTGTTTGACCTAACCAATTTATAAGCCTATGAAATGTTCTCTCCAGATACTTGATATACCGAAATTAAGTTAATTATAACTTAAGTAATGATTTAAGTAGAAGACTCACTTTTTACCTGGAAATAACAGTGCAAAAATGTCTCCGAAGCCACGAATATTAACTAAGGTAACTTAAGATAATTTGATATTTTGATTTCCTTTATCTACCTTCTGCCTTCTATTCTAGTCTAGTCTGCTACTAACTAAACTCCTTGACTCCTTGCCGCAATACGGAATTCGGGAATTACGGACTAGATTAGGCCTACATAACTGTTTGTAGAACTGTAGCCTACTGAACCGAACTGAAATGAAAATGAAAATACGAAATTGAAGAGAAGAGAATAAAAATAAGTCAAGTCATTTAAAGTGCATATGCTACAAACATCTAAGAAACAACACGGCACTGATAATTTATTTCAGAATGATTTTATTTAGGCATGTGTGGAAGGCAAGTCGGGCTTATGCGGATTCGTGACTGTATTAAGTGTTTTGAAGTTAGGTTAGATTAGGAAGGTAAAGTGTAGGTTATAGTGAACCACAGAAAACGTACTACTATAACCCAGAATGCCAACCGCATGGTAAAAAGCATTAAGTGGTTTGAGAGAGCTTTGCCTGTCAATCCGTAGGCAGCGCCACCAGCGTTGCTATGCTATTGCGAACTATCATTATGCTGAAATTAATAAGTTTGCGTTAATTATCTTATTGATTGTTAGTGTGAGTCTAATATTTACTAAAAATCACTTACAATTTATATAAATTTGATAGTTAGGCCTATATAAAGTTTCTGGTGAGGAAATATCGTCAATTAAAATAGACTAGTCAGTAGACTTACAAAGGTAAATAAAACTTAAAACTGCCGTAACTCTGTTAATATTTGAGAGCGCGGAAAATTTTTGCACCATTATATTTTCAGCTAAAAATCTAGTTTCTTGTGATATATAAATCTATATAGGTTCCCATGGTCACGTTCGTCGCAATAATTACCAAGTAGGCTACAGTAGGTAACTTATGCGGGGGTGCAGGGTAAGTTTAGTGGTTAACCTGCTGCACTTTAACCGGTCCTACACTCATTCAAATGAAAAATTGATATATCGATCGATATTTTTCATTCGAATGAGTGTAGGACCTAAAGTAAAGTGCAGCCGAGGTAGGTCATTTAAAAGTTTAACTGCATTGAAATGGAATTTTTTCTGAAAGAAAGTGGTTGAGGACCTAATTAGTGTTGGCCTCAACCTGGTTCACAGTCAATGCTCTCAAATAATTAGGTCTAAGTTATGTCAAACAAATCCTTTTAAAAGGACTAAAATCCTTTCCTTAGCCTCACTTTAAAATGATTGATTAGGCCTAGGCCTAGTTAACTTACCTAGACCTACACTTGGTGCAAAGTGAGGCCTTGCAACCTAATGAATAGAGGCTAAGTTTATCTATTTTGCTTCCATTCATTGGCCTATCCTCCTACAAAAGATCTCAATTTCAACCAAAGTATGTATGTAAGGCATGAGAGAGAAAATGTGTTTAAACATGCAGACTACACGACCTACCGCACAACGCCATTTTGCAGGCTGCAGCGGTCTGCAGTTTAACAAGATCCGGTAAATTAAGTATTACAGGCTGCATCTTAGTAGGACTGACTTAAAAAATACGCAAAGTAAGATTTCCGAGAGTCCACTCAATGTAACAGAATTGATAAATTTATAAGATTTTTGGATCAAACAATGCTGATATCGCCCGTCAATTAAAACGCCGGTATATAACTAACGAAAAGTTGAGCAGACATGGTTCTCATGACAAGACACTTACTTCAAATCCTTCTGATTTCGCCCAAACATTTCCGTCATGTCCTCCGATGGCGGCTTTTGTTACACATTTGGATGCTAATAATTGCTTGTCAACGTAATCCTGCCAGCTCATTTTGTACACAAATCACTAAAATGTTATTTCACTCACAAATTTCGCACTACACCACTGACGCGACACGACACTCTCGTTGTCTCGTTCACCCTTCTTTCCAGATGGAGGAAGGTGGACTGGCGCGGAGGGAGAATATGACATGACAGTATCTAATGCGCATGGTGATTCACATCATATTTTTAACAAAAAGTGAGACAACATTATAAAAAAACGTACAGATAACTACAAAAAAATATAGAAAGTTCCATATTTAATTTTGTAACGTGCATTTAGTAAAGTATTTTGGCTAGAATCATTAACAGATTATGGAACTACTTTCTGAAACAAAGCAGCATCCGAGAATAGAAGGATAAAGCTTTGGTGAGTTTGAAATCCACAAAGCATTAACCAAATGTCATACATATAAAAAAACCTAGTTCCACTTTCAGTTTCCACTTATTTTAACATAGGTAAATCTTAGTCTATGCTATCTATACCGTTTGGATGCATGATAATGATTGTACCCTTATACTGTATAACAAAAGTCCGTGAACCTACAAAAGTTTTATTTTTTTGTGTTGAAATTGACTTAGAGAACTACAAGTATTATTAACAACCAAAAAATATCTTGTGGTTTTAAAGTAATATATTCTGATAAGTAGTATCTTTATTAAAATATTGAAAATAAAACATACAGAATTGAAAACCAAAACAATATGAGTAGAAAATCTATATCTGTACATTTTAAGCTAAGCGGAGTCAATATTGTCGTAATCCAGTAACCAAGCTTTCATAAATACACAAATACCATTAGCTGCTTCCAAACAAAACAGCTGTTACAACCCTACTTGCGACGTTGCCACTTCGAAGGCCATGGCCTGGAGTTAATGGCGGCCTGTTCATAATTTAAATTTCAGATGAACTTTTTTAAAATGTTCATAAATTTAAATAAAAAAGCGAGATTTAATGAGCTGATGTCACCTGTCTGCCATGTTATCTTATGGGATGTCTGTCACTAAACCACTCACTCGACGAATCTCGACATCACGACGTTGCCAATTCTACCAGGACGCGGCCTGTAGTTTAAGGCGGCCGTGGTACAAAGGCCTTTCAACTAAGTGGCCTATGATGATGGAAGGAACTAGAAAGGCTGGTCCCGACACTAATTGAATGATAACCGACCAGAAGCGATCCGAAGAGCGCTTTTTCTCTAGACCACTGCTACGATTCCTCTGAGTTGTTTAATTCCTTCTGAGGACCACTTCCCATGTCTCAGATTTGAACATTATTATCATCATTACCAATGTAAATAAGTTTTTAACCCGAACATGAGTGAAGGATGAGTGTAGAATGAAGTCTAGAGATGCCTATTCTACACGAGCGTGAAACCTGCGACGGGATTCCCGCGTCTGGACCATGCGCTCGACAGGAACCATTGGATTAAATTGGGGTCCCTGCCTACAGGAACGGGATTCATTACGTGGATCGGTTGGATGCGACAGTAGGCTGGAAGCGGATCTGACGTTGACGTCTGCGTCAAACATGATCAAACCCACGACGGGAATCCCGACAAGCCATTGTACACAGCATAGCGGTGTCACCACAAGCGGCAAACTCACTTCACCTTTCACCATCCTATTGTCCACTGGGTCGTTCAGCTGGTTAAATACTTCTCCTCATGCAAGTAGATATCATCATTATCTCTATGCTCAATGTGTGGCTCAAGTAATACTAATAGTTCATCGAACGTCTCGATAAATATTCTATTAAAACTGGAAAAACTTTTCCGATACTTCAAATTGTCATTAAACAAACATGACATAGAATGCCTATAGTGATGAGTCTGTTTGATAACGTCAGATGCGTCCACCATCGTCTCTTCTTACGTTTCTTCCTCAGGAGTTATAATAGCTGGAGTCGGAAAACTCCAGCTGGATGATTGCAGTGTCTTTATTGAATAGGAATGGCCTTGATAACCGAAATCGGCAACCGGTCCACCGTCATTCAAATGGGACGGTGGCATCGTACTGTAATCCAGCCACTAGGAGGTCACGAATTGTGGATATTTATGGGCATGCACTGTGGATGCGATACTCCCTGGTGTGGATTAACTTCCGCACTAGTGAGTCCTACGACTATCCGCATTTCCGCAGTACTATTCTGATAATTAGACCAATTCGGTAATACCAAGGCCCCTTAGTTGCTATTGGCTGTATGGGCTATTAATTAACAGATGTGTCTAAAGAACATGTCAGGCTTAGTCACTAATAAGACTACAAGATCGCGCCACTCATCATTTACTCATATTTGGGTTAAAATACGCACATAGTGGCGTCCCCATCTTAAATAATTGATAATTTATTGAACTTCTTTTTCACCACCACCTCCTAAAATTCTCTATAATATTTCTGATTTCTTGCTTTTTTCAGTGGAATAATGCTGTGATGTGTTTTTTTTTTTTCAGGAGTTGCAATAGTTAACCCTAAATTAATTGACTCTATTACAAAACATTCGAGGAGGGTTCGGTGCTGGGTATCAAGCAAAAATCGAGCCAAGAACAATTGTCCCACTTACGCCGTAATTTCTGTAGTATAATATGTAACTTTCATTTGGTGGTTATTTTTAAGGTTTACACTTTTGCTAGTTTCTATAAATTGAGCTGTTGAGCTCTCTAGACAATTCTATACAGACAAATTCATAATCTATGATACCACGAGTATCATAGATCTTATAATCTTAGAGACCTCTCTGGTCTATGCGAAAAACACTGCAGACGAATTGTTTTTTTCTGTTATAACCATTCGATTGACTTGACAGTTGATTTACCAAACGTCAATATCAAACAAAATGTTTGAAGTAAGATGATCAATTAATACATTTTAATAAATTTTGAGGTGATTATATTGTAAATTATCCTCAAGTAATGTATATTGTAGTTGCCTTTCTGTGATTAATCCAAGTGATTTGTCTTTCACAATGAATCTTCACAGTATTTAACGTTTTGATCACATCAGGTGATTCATCTGCATTGCTACAAGTAAGTATGTAGTTGGCTATACATTTTTTAATTTTACTTAACCATCCTTACATCATGTTTCGGACAATATTATCTTTATAACTTAATGCTACTAAAAAAATTACCTACCCTACATAGGTGACTGTTTCCAATAATTCCAATGATTCAATGTTAAATATCACAATGACAGCCTAAATAAAAAGTTTACTTATAACATTAACTTACATTAGCAAATGCAAAAGGCTTATGTAGGCTTAAATTGAACAGTTTAATTTCGGTGCACTAACTTATGCTCAAACAAATAAGGGGTACAGTTTCTTAACTGGGCTATGCTAATATCGATTGAAACTATCGATTCGATTAGTAAACCTTTCTGCGATTTTTTCACCATCGGCAAGTTTGGTTGGTTAGGTTAGGTTATGATAGTTAAATTTGATAATAAATATATTTAAAAATATCGATTATTAATCAATATTTTCAATTTGATAGTTTCAATCGATATTAGCATAGCCCAGTTAAGAAACTGTACCCCAAATAAGTAAAGTTTAACTTACTGTAATAGTTTAAGGTTTATGATTTTGTGCAAATTCTACCTTTGCCAGTGGCAATGTGTGTAGCAGTGGCGCAACTAACGCCAATGTAACCAATGCGGTGCATTGGGGCGCAGGCCTTCAGGGGGCTCAGGCCTTAGGGGGGCGCAAAAAACTGATATTCTGGAAAAGGTTTGGCAAAAAAACATGTTGAAGCAAAACTTCCCGTAGCACACCAAAAATAAATGTAAAAAAACATTTTCGTGGTACTTTATTCCGTTATAGTCACAACAGAGTGTTGGTGACTTTTGTTTACTATTTTCGCGTATCTTCTCGGCGTGGTCTGCGCTTATCACGTTCTTATCACAAGAATAGACTGCTTTTGTTTATTTATCATTGTTAGCTACAAAGATAGACGGATAAAAATCGTTCAGTATTATTTTAGTAACTACGACCACGTGTCCCTGTCAGTCCTTTTTGTTCGTTTGGTTCAGTAGTGTTATTTGTTTTACATCAATACAAAACAAAATATTTTGTCGGTGTATTTGCTACACAATTGTTTGTTTTTATACAAATTAGTGGACCGTTTATTTGTGCGTTTTAGTGGATTTCGTTATGAACTACTGAACAAAATGGATGGAAATAAAAGACCTAGTGGTGCCGAGGAAAAACAAGAAGAAAAAGTGAAAAAGCTACCTACCAAAGATTGACAGGTTTTTTTAAACTGGATACACTATTTAGATGTAGAAAAGTTAGCAAGACAGTTCCTAGAAACGTAGAGTCGAAGGGGCTTTGTCAGGGATTAAGGGAATAGGAATTAACATACAGTGTTGTTACTATGAGCTGTAGGCTGCTCTTTGATTGTAAGAATTCTCTTGTAAAATTAATCACTGGTTATGCCACTGGTGTATAGAAGAGAACATTAAACGCCACAGGCAAACAGTTAAGTTAAGGATCTTGTATAGTAGTAAGCTATACTATACTGTACACTGTATAGTATACAGTGTATAGTATATACTGTGAGTAAGTATTATAACCAAGAAAAGGGTCATTAATTCTTTTAACTTAAGATGTTTATTTATTTACTAGACTGCGGGTTTTTTTCAGGTACAAATCATACGTGCAGTATGCTGGACTGGGCTTATGTTGGTGTGAACATAACTGTCAAAGGCAATGGAGGACCAGACTGTGCTGCATTTCTAACGATGACAAAGCGTATTTTCGAGACTGTCTTTGTTTTGATGTTGACTGCTCCACTTATGAAATGGGGCCTTAAAAACCTCACATCGGTACCAGCAATAACTGACGTCCCCAAAGAACCTCCGGGCAAAAGATTTTTATTGGTGCTCATGACCTTAATATTTGGAATAGAAATAGGATTTAAATTTTCATCTAAAACTGTGATATTCCTGCTAAACCCTTGTCATGTGACAACTGCTTTACAGGTATGTGTGTCTTTTGGGTAAAATAAAATCTGATAAAATACTGTAACTATTTGTTTTATGAAAGAATGTATGTATTAATATTAAATAATTATAATCATAGTTTGTATTCGTTAGCTTTATGCTATGATTTTGCAATTTTGCGAAACATTGGTGAAAGAGCTTGTAAAATACCATTGGCTCATTGGACCCCATTGTGTATTAGCAAAACTATGTTTTAAACTGCTCTAATAATTATATGTGAAGTGTGTAATTGTCCATAGTTACTTATACAAAAAAATAATCCACCAATGATAAATTATTAATTTAAATTTAGACTTTGCTAAAAATGTAACTTAGGCCTAGACCATTTGATTGGCTTCAAATTAGGTATACTTAATTAGATGCCATAACATTTAATAACTTACCGGTATATTTCCCTGTGAATAACATATTCTAACAGATTACCCAATTCTATTAAATTACTATCTTTAATTAAAATTTTGCATTATATTCTTTTGTTTCAGATTTATTTACTTGCTGCTCCGCCTAGTAAACAAGTAGCTGCTGTGTTTCGTTTTCACCTCAACTGCATGAATGGCGCTGTCTTAGCTCTTGGATTTCCTGAGCTTGATGCTCTTAATGTAAGTTAAAAGACAAACCTTTCTCATTTGTCATTGTTCTAGCAAGGTTTGAGAACTAGGACCGGACAATCATACTTTTCAGCATAAGATTTAGTTTAGAACTTGTAATCAACCCTACATTTACCATGGTTTTATGAGAGTAATTTCTACCTCGAACACCATTCTAAAGAGTTGGGGAAATGAAAAAGGCCAATTCAATTGTTGGGATATTAAAACAACATATAACATATGGTTGGAAAGATAATTCTATATCATAAGAGTATAAGCTCAATAAATTTTTCTGAGAGTTTACGTTTTTTTTTTATTGTTGAAACTTATCGTCTGTTAAAAAAATAATTTGTTGTAGATTTACGCATGGATAATAGGGCCCATTGTGAAACAAAGCTAATCTGTGGCTTGGATTCTCCAAAGGTTATTTATGCATAATAATTTTATGAGTTTTAAAGTTTCCAAATAAATAAATCTTGTTTTAAATTTAAAAGTGCCTAGTGTAAAATATAAAGAGGAGGGGGTGGTCAAAAGGTGAAATTTTAAGAAACCGGATCTTTATGATTTAAGTTACTTGATTCTGTCAAGTACTCCTGATGGCCTTTTTTGCAGTTTAAAGATACATTTAGAAGGTGAATTTTGCCCAGTACAACAAACTGTAAGACATAATTGATATATATCCAGTGCCGGAATCGCCACAAGGCCGCAACGTTCTGCACAAAACATAAAAACATATTTTTTAACTTAAATTGTAGTTGTACTTCCTAAAATTAATAATTCACCACAATTGTGGGTAATGATGACCCTTAATAGTCATGGGAGATCCACAATATCGCTGCAATCAGGGTGATGATGATGCAATTTCTGTGATCGTGGGAGATGTTCACGTTTTCGCCGAGAAGTTCTGGCTACATGGTGGGGTCCAGTCGGGTTGTTTTGGCCACATGTACCATAATTCCGGCACTGGATATATCAATGGTATACTAATATTACTGTTTCCTCATTGTAAATGTGTCCAATAATTCTGAGACTAAATATATCTTTATCCAATTCACCATATAAATGGCCACTGCGGTCATTCTATTTTAAATTAAATGAATTGTAAGACCCAAAATATCTACTATATAGGGTATCCACCCGTCTAATGGCAGAAATTATATTTTCTCATACAATTTCTCAAATTTGATTAGTTTTTTGTTAGTCGTAGCAAGGATACAATTTGACTGAAATAGTTTGTAAGGCCTACTTGTGTCTTTTTTTTTATCAGAACTGTAATATAAAGGGACCAACAGAAGTGTATTTTGCAAGATGCCTCGTGTAGATTTAGGGCGGATTAAACACCACTAGGGAGATCACAAATATAAAATTAATAAAAAAATTAATTCATTTATCAAAGTTGAAAAAAATAACTAAAAAAGAAACTTTATTTAATGTATGGATAGCCTAAGTTTGGCTCAAAGTGCTTTTACAATCATCAGCTGCCACTAACTTGAGTAATCATTTTCCTTGATGCAAAATCTGTTTATATTTAGCTGCCATTTGAGACATGGATTTATTGGATTCAACATACAATGATGTTGATAATTCCGATATATTTGTTACAACTGGGAGGTATGTGGTACAGGTCACCCATTATCTTTCCCCTTTTTTTCCTTTCGCATTATTAGGCCTACTAGGTTTTGTCGATAAGTGTTGTTGCACATTTAGTAAAACGCTTCAACTAAATTTGACTTAGAAAACTTTATATAGGCCTAATTTCTATTTGCACGGATTTATTCCTTCTTAAGTCTTGCAGCTGGTTAGGCTTTTTCATTGTGTCTATCCTCATCAGAAGTAATTTTGAAGTAGTGTTTAATATTTTCTGTTTTCTCTAATTATGCTTATTATAGTATTTTCTGTTCTATATTCCTCTCCTCTGTGTACCAGTTCAATCACATCTGCTTTGCATTGTAGCATTTTAGGCCTACAAATGAGAATAGTTCTTGGATTTAGACTAGCTAGTCTTTTAAACTATGTTGGAGGTTCAAACTGTTTTTACGAGTGATTATGAGATGTTTTCAGCCAAATATGTTGTATTCCTGTTAGTATGTTGTAGCACTAAGCAATTGCTTCTTTCTATGTACTGTAGTCCTAGCGCAAGCCTCTATAACCTGCCTTTGAAACTCAAGAATCCGATGCAATGCTTGTATTCAAATTCTCAATAAAATGTTAAGTTGTATGTATTTTAAAATCCTGCAGTATTTTTCCATCTTGCATAAAACCTATTATGTTCAATATTAAAATGACAAAATAAGGATGCCACTACAACAAAATAAAAATTAGTTTAGACAAAGTAATGTCATTTGCAGTTTTTGTTATGTTTAACAATAGTTTACGTCGTGTCATGACGTCAGTGTTTGATGGTAATTACAACAAACAGCCAAGATTAGCTTGAAAACTAGTTAACCAGTTGACTGTTTTAAATTGAGCAAGAAAATCAATAAATTAAAATGGTTTATTTCCAAAACCATGAATATTATATTTGGTAGATTATAGATTCCTTGTAGAGACAATGTTTGTCGCAAAATACAAATTTAAATTCACTTTACTTAAGATTTTTTCAAGTGGCTTAATTCAAAGTCTTAAAAACATGCAAAGTAGGGTAAACAAATAATAATTCCTTACTAATATCAAAGCCACTCCTTTGCCCAAAGTTTAATTCAGATTTGCTGTTTTGGCTTAAAGTGAAAAAGTGACTACTGTAGATCAACTTGTGTTTTAGGTGTTTATGAAGTTGAAAGATGGAGTGACATGAGCTGGGCCGTCATCTCCTATGTGATTCTGTTGATCTATCACTTTATCCTGCTGCAAGCCCTGGCTATCGTGAGTGTTTTATATCTAAATCTAAATCACTCTGGTGATAATATGAAATAACACACTTTCCAAAGTTTTATTTTTAATTTGTTCCAATCATAGGTTACAAATATTCATGATTCTAGTTGCGTACTTGAGTACAAGCATATCGTAAGATCAATGGTATTAATTTATTTGCTATTTTCCCTTGCAATTTAATCAGTGTTTCTTTACAGAGAACAGTAAATAATTGTGATGATTTCCAACAAACTGCTTGAAGTGGACATAACAGTTAGCATGAATATAAATTTTCACTGGTTACCCTTGTGTGACTTTGCCTAAACCAATTGCTTGAGCTAGGTTTACATCAGCATGTAGAAGGGGAGTTACTGACTTTCGTGGGAGAAATGGAGCTTGTAAACTTTCAAGTGACATGCCACTTTAGTAGATATGTGAAACGGCATGCCTTTCTGCTGATGCCAATAGTATTTGTTCCAACATTCAATTAGGGCTAGACAGAGGTGCACCATTTGGAATTGTGTGTCACTTGCAGTGGCATGTGTAAACAATACTCATAGTTACCAGTCACACCTTCACAATGTAAAGTGAAGAGAAGTGTTTTTATCAGCTGTTGAACACAAAATGGTGTGTCATTCAATATAGAAAGGCGTGGAAAAAAAGGCATTGAAGTTGTATGTTCCATCAACTTCAAAAAGCTGTATAGCTCACCTACAGGTCAAAAGGTTGTTTAAAAAAATTGTAGGTTTTTTTTACTTGTTCAAAACTGGTCCTATCTGCCCTTGAGCATTGGGCTTTGGATAATTGTCCATGTTCTTAATTATATATAGGTCTTTCTAATCTCAGCATCAGATTCCAGATTACGAAATGCTGTGAAAAACTTTGCTATCATGATGGATAATGTCATCAATCATCTTTTGAATAAGATAACTGATAAACTAACCATCACACAAAATTTAACTTTAAACCTTGTTTGCAGCCAGCGCAGGTGAATCTCAACCACATGTTGTGCCCGGCAGTAAAGGACCCGTTCTCTGGTCCGTTCTACAGAATGTACGCCATCGTTCATCAAGCCTTCCTCTGCCCCCTCCTCAGCAAGTCCATACCTGCCCTCATCTACTGGGTGGCCCCAGTCAAGCATCACCTTTCGTGAATCTCATCAGATCTTTACGACTTTCGCTTTTTATGAAATAATTTTAATAGTTAAATCAGGAATAGCACTTGAGATTTAAATATGTTTTAACAAAATATGTTTTAACAGCCTTGCAATTCTTTTGGAATTTTTATAAGTAGTTTGCTAGTCTAGACTGCCTTTTTAGAGTAAGTGAAATGAGAATCAGAATAAAATATCAGCTATGCAAATGTTGTTTTTGTTACCTTTATCTCTGCAGCATTCGTGGTACAGTGAATCAATAATTCAACCACTCAATTTTGTTATTAAAAAAAGAGGTTAGTGACCTCAAACATTGAACTTTGCCTGTCCCCATGGGTCTTCTGGACTGTGCATGGAACATTTCAAGCACAGCAAGAGTTAAGCCGATACAGTGACAGTGCAAGAATCAACAGTAAAAATAATTTGCTGTAGCGGGACAGGTGCATAAACATAAACCCACATCACCTCTGCCCCAGGTTCATAGTCAACTACCTACTCACCTAACAAGACAAATTAGAACAGTGCCAATAAGAACTAATGAACAAGTGTGAATATCTGTAGGAAATTCTCAATACCACCAGATTTAGTAAGGTACTGGTACTTGCGCTCAACAGGAGCCTATTGGTGGCACAGTCTTAATGATGACGACGTGCTTCTGCATTGGTTATAGGCACACGGTGACAGATTCCAATAAGGTCTAAGGTTAGGTATAAGGTCTGGCAGATACATTGATCTGTCCCTGGGTGCCTATTCACTTTTATGTTTTAATGTAAGTTAATTTTTTATATGTCGTTTCGTTTCTATAGCAAAAGTATGATTACTTGTGCTATAGAAACGACATATAAATTTTTTTTTATATATATCAAAAACATTTTAAAAAAACATCAGTATGGATAGTGTTATACGTACCCTGTAAATTTGTTACTGGTCGTGTGGCGAAAAGTATTGTACGCAACTCACCCGGGAAGGTTTTACAATGGTATTCACACAAAATCCTATGCTATCTTGCATCCACCATAAACCTACTTGTTGCTTATACTATTAAACGATTTACTTTGATTATTATTATTGTTTATTGTTCTTATTTCAATTTCAACTCTTCAGATATCTTTTTCCACATACTTGATATGTGTTCTTCTGTTTTATTGAGTTCACTCGTTGGTGTCTTCTGTTCTGCATTCGAGTTGTTACTCTTCTCTTCCTTTGGTTGGGTCAAATGTGTAGACTTTTGAGTATGGAGGATTTGAGTGCTGGGTAACACAAGCTGTTTACTTCCTTGTTTGCTGGTACTTCTATTTTTTTTAACGACAGAGACACTTTTTGGAGCATTGATAAATATTTCTTCACCATTAGATTTTATAAGTATCGGCTGGATTGTGTAACAATGCTTCATAGAGGGTTTTAAGGAAGAACTACTTTTGCTCAGAGATTTCACGTCCATAGACAATGTGCTTTTACTTTTAACACTGTTGCACGAGATACCTACAATGTTAGTGATGTTTTCCCGTCCGTCCTCATAAATTCTTTCCAATTCCTTTAGTTTATCCTCAATATTCTCCAACTTTAAAAGAATCTCAGGAACTACATTGTCAATTAACGATTGTCGCTTTTTCCTAATACTTATTAAGCTGTTTCGAGCAAATCCACCTTTAATTTTTAATGTGCTTTTTCTCCTTAATTTATTTTGTTGTGATTGCAAATCTGCATACGCTTTATAAATTGTTTCCTCGTCTATGTCAGGTGCATATGGTGTTTTGGATGGTTTCGTTTCATTTTTGAGTTCTTTGTCCACATTATACATAAATCTCTCTGGCGACACATCTGGGGAAGTCTTATTTTTGTTTGGAACTTCTTCAGGCTGCGGTTTTAAGGTTGTATGTGATGATATTTTATTATAAGGATTTGTAATTGCCCCCTTACTTGTCTTTAAAGTGCCTTGTGTACTGATATTACTATTCATTTGTTTACCTTCTACATTCTCTTTAGACTTTTCAACATTGTTTCCAGACATAGAAGTTGCAGATGTACTAAGCGAGTCAGTAACTGCTTCCCTTGGGTTTAAACTTATTTGGACATTGTTTCTAAACGACTTGGGAGATTGAGTTGTTTGCGATTTTACTGTTTTAGTTTTACAAGAAACAGAATTTTCAACATTTGAGGCGCTCTCAGGTAGATTTTCACAATTTAATTTTTTCACATTGCTCCTAATAGGTTTTGATTTTCCACTCTTGTCAACACAGAAATATACGTGGAAACCGCATCCTCTTTGTAAAGTTGACAAGATCTTACCTGGGCACTCGCCTTCTTGCGATGTTCTTGAATTGTGTAGATTAAAACTTAAAGCAGGAAGCTTTTGTCCAGCTTTATTGTTTTGTTTTAACAAATGAGCATTACTTGTGTCCTGCGAGTTAACACAACAGTCATTAAAACCAACTCTTTTTTTCGATGTAGATTTTTTCCTACCAAAAATTGTCTCCCACAACCAACCAACTTTACTGGGCTTTGACTCAGGATTTGCCATTGTAAACTTTAAAAATTTAAATGAATTACTAATACTGTTATCAGTTTGAATAAAATACTATTGTCACAATATCGACGGTTGCCATAGAAACTGTCCAAAAAAACCTATCTAAAAAGTATACTGTTGAATTATTTGTATTGAGATACCAGTAATTATCTAACAGAACTTTTCAGGCTTCCTAGTAAATAAATAGTGGTGTTTTACTTAAGAAACATTTGTAATTTCTTTTAACTGATTAAACGCTATGTACATAAAAAAAAACATAAATCCTCGGTTCTTTGTAAATGTTTTACTTCTTCTTCCTCCTTCCATGTTTTACCACCTCATTTGGATTCTTCCTCATCCAATATTTAACTTGAGTGTGTTTCCCTTGGATCCCAAGCATGGCTGATCGAGAATTCACATCCCTCATGACAAATGGGGAGAATCCTGAAAACAAAAAAAAAATGTATTAAATATTATGATAGATTTAAACAACTTTAAGGTAAGTTGCAAACCTGACAAACATTATTTTACAGTATTAATCCATAGACAAAAAGAATTAAATATAGACTGTCAGCCGTGCTGCGGTTACCATAGGTTTTGGCGCACACCACTGGAAGCGCCGTGTAGTTACGTAGCGCGTACGCCGTAACTACATGGCGCTCCCAGCGGTGTGCGCCAGAACCTATGGTAACAGTAACAGCAGCACGGCTAACGGTCTACCTATCTTTAATTCTTTTTGTCTATAATTAAACCAATTAGGGTTATTCTATGATTCTCTTTCACAATTTAGAATCTATATTTGATGCAACCTAAAGACAGTAGAACTCCAATTATTCCAATTATTATGTAGTTGGGACTGTACTACACTTGATAGTTAAAAAGTTAGATGCTTGGATTTTTACCAAACTTTGAAGGATTTCACAGAAAATAAGCAGAGTTGAGCCAAGCTTTTACTATTACCATCGCAGAACCGGTCTCCATCGATAAATTCACGCTATTGCTGCAATCTCAAAGGTCAATTATGATTTTCCCTGGCTGCGACAGATGATAATGATGTCTAACTACAAAACTGTAGAAGACATGATAGATTTTGCCACGATCACAAAAAACTTTGGTGATGTTTCTGTGATCGTGGGAGACGATGGTTGACTGGTTCAAATAAAATCAAATCAAAAATTCTTTATTCATATTGTATATACATACATGAATAGTAATACTCTCCTCCGTCACTACAATAGACCAATATCAGCTGTTGATAACGCAGACGACAGCCCGGAGTCAAGTCACATCACAACATAACATTCAGTCTGCTTTCTGCCATGTCCACGGCAGTGCGTGTAATTGATAGGCCTATCATTTTCGTTTTTGTGTTTTGTAAAATGTGTGTTTTATTTATTTATTCTGACGACACATCAAGTGGATCCCTTTGTTTGCCTGACGATGGCGGAGATCAGTAAATAACCGCCGAAACATATGTAGCAATTTCGACACTACATGTTAAGGATTGTCTGACGAGGTATGTTTTAACCATTATATGTCATATTACGCAATCCTGGGGCTATAAAAATGAATTTTAATTATAAATTCAATTATTCTTAATAGTAGTTAACATTTTATCTTACAAACCAATCCCATATTAGCTACTGAAGTTTTCGGGCAGACAAGCAGTAAGTATTCTGATGGATTCTTTCCACTATATTGTCAGAAAGTAATGTATTGCAAATAATCTCTATTAAACAAGATCTTGATAAAACCAAAAACAAAACCACCAAGTCGTGTAATTAATTTTTACCGTGGCGTAATTTAATATATCTGGTAATTAATGTTGGATGTTTGTATTTAATGGTGTGCGTAACAATATGAAAACCTTTCTATGATGCAATGGTTTTTTTGTTTTTTTCTTTACTTCTAAAGACATAATATCCCTTTAAATTGTTGACCGAAACTAGTAGCTACTATAACCATGTTAGATTACTGGAAATGCTGGTATTTAAACCACTTTACAGTGAAAAATTTATATGATTTTAAATAGGCTTCAGATAGAATATGATTCACATAGGCTTCAGAAAAAACATGAACACTCAAACAGCTCTATCAAATTTTGTTAACAAAACCATGTTGGCCTTGGATGAATCGCAGTATGCAGCTGGTGTTTTCTGTGATTTGTCTAAGGCATTTGACTGTGTCAATCATGAACTTCTAATTCACAAACTTAGTAAAATTGGAATAACAGGTAACATTCTTAAATGGTTTAGATCATATTTGGCAAACCGTAAACAAAGAACTCTCATCATAAAAAAGGGAATAAAGTACTATTCAGACTGGATAAATATAGAATGTGGAATTCCTCAAGGCTCAATTCTGGGGCCTTTATTATTCATCATCTATATCAATGACTTGCCCCAAAAAATTCTTTCAGAATTAATACTTTTTGCAGATGATACCACTGCTTTTGTGAAAGGCAACTCAATGTCGGAAGTGCAAATTTCAGTTAACAAAACTTTGGAAGATCTCCGTGAATGGTTTACAGCTAATGGCCTGGCACTAAACAGTGATAAAACAAACGTCTTATTTTTTCAAAAGTCAAACATGACAGATATTTCACAACAAAAATTTCTCGGAGTGATCATTGACCAAAAACTAAATTGGAAGGAACATATTGATTATTTGTTAAAAAAATTAAGATCATTCTTTTTTGCTTTTTCAGTTCTTTCTCAGTGTGCATCAAAAAATGTTATCAGAATAGTTTATTTTTCCCATGTAGAATCGATTTTGAGGTATGGCATTACCTTATGGGGAAATTCAAAAAATAGTAAAAAGATATTTTCAATGCAAAAAAGATTCATTAGAAATATGGCAAACGCTAAATTTAGGGCTTCCTGTAAAAAACATTTCAAAAATCAGTCCATATTAACTTTCCCCAGCCTGTTCATTTATGAAAGCCTTAATTATGTCCATGAAAATAAAAAAGATTTTGAAAAGTTCTTAATAAAAAATGAATACAACACTAGGAACAAGAACCTTTACAGTTACCCAATCCATCGGACAACAAAATTTGAAAAATGTCCTTTTTATACAGGCCTGAAGCTGTACAACCATTTGCCGAATAAATTTAAACAATTGACAGTAAATGTTTTTAAAGTTAAAATTAAAGAAATTCTACTGGATAAGGTTTATTATTCCATCTCAGACTTTTTAGCAGACACCTCCTTGGGATAGTCATTGTACATTTTTATTGTTATTGTAATCTTCTATGTTTTATGTAAAATGTTTTTTCCATTGTATTTTATTATTAAGATTTATGTAATTGACAAGACACCAGTTACTGCTATAAGCACCCAATGTAACGTTATTTGTGTCAATAAATTGATTTGATTTTGATTTGATGATATAACTTGTTACACAAACCATTTAAATTGATCGAATGAACAGAAATCCGTTAGTTTTATCAGTTACCTGCGATGTAGTCATCGTCTAGAGGATTGGTCTTGGTCCTGGCTAGCCGAGAGGGACGCTGGTCCGGCATCGGCTGGTCCTCACACAGAATCGGGTTGTTGGAATGTTTACCACCCTGGGGCCTCGGAAGTGAAAACTACGGGGAAAATATGCATGAGATTATGGATTTTAAAGTCTAGAATCATATAAATTCAAACCTTTTGAATACGACTGTTGTATGAGAATTGAACTCATTAGGATGACCGTTGGATATTTCATAGTACACAAAGTTGGAAAGTTAATATTATTGTGAAAGAAGACAAAAGAGGTTTAATATGAAAGTAACAAATATATTCAATATATATTTTTTTATAAAAATTTACAGACAAAATGATAGTTAGGGTTGTATAATATGTGTTTTTATAAGTTAAGGTATTTTCTGAAGGCTATTATGAGCTTAAAACCTCTAAATGTGTAACTAACTATTTGGTCACACTGTTTTGCCAAAAACGCACCTTAAATTGTTATGATTTGTTATTGAATTCTATGATTGATCATTAAGGATTGATCTTACCAAATTACAGAATTTACACTAAGTCGGACCGCGTAAGTTTGCAGTTGAGGGTGGAGCCTATTTACCAAATGATTTTGAATGAACCAATGAGAACCGAGCGGTGTTGCCAAATCTAATAATACCAGCTGATTTGAAAATATTACTTAGTATATAAATGCCAGCAAAACATTTGACTGTCAAAACATTATTTCCAGCAGAAGAAAATGCAGAGATATTGCACAATGGACAATTAACTATTAGGCAACGAGCTATTGTCTTGTCATGTTTTTACAGAAATAGGGCATCAATTTCATCATCCTATTCTAATAGTTTGGCCTTTTTCAAAGGAGATTCACGCTAAAATTCTATAAATTTCAATTAACCTGAAAAAGATATTGAACTGTTTAAAGTGTATATTTTTCTTTATAAAAAAGTTTGTGGGAATGTTTTCAAAGTCAAAAATCACATGACTGATGGTTTGGCACTAAATATGAGAACTGACATACTTACCGCATAAATGGTTCTGTAAGTAGGGCTATTTTGGTTTATGAAAATAAAAATAACAATAATTTTACCTACTTGAGTATAATCTGTTATTGTAGCATTTTAAAATTCTCACCTTTTTCCCTCTGGCAGTCAAACGCTTGCGAGGGTTTATGTGGATGACTTGTTGCCCGTTTTCATCTACCGAAACGGACACTTTTTTGAGGGTTTTATTGCCACATTTGGGGCAAAACACCTTGGTCATATTGCTCGTAGTCTTGAAGCACGCATAACATCGGAAAATGAACGTCCGCAGATGTTTTATTACACGACCGTCCAACCCAACAACATTCAGGCCAATCTGCTTCAGCACATTCTATAATCCAACACATAAGAATCAATTAGGCCTAATTTACTTTGAAATAATTTATATATCAGAATGGAGTTTTGTACTACTATGTAAATATTTTAATTTTCATCATTTTAAAACAAAGTAAATTAAATGAGCACTTAGGATAAAATACAGTATATGATATAATTTGTTGTTTGGTTAAGAAGAGCAAATCACTCTAACCTGTTGGCTATCCTGCAAATCAGCTGTTATCATCCTTGGTCAAAGATGAGATTCATGGTAAAGTCATTAGTTCAGTTCTAGTTCATGTCTGGGCCCCATAGCAAACACACACTCGTTGTCATGTAAGTTACAAATTATTTAATTATAATATTAAGTTGAACAAATGTATAATGTATTGTATTTCAGGTATCAAGAGTCTTATATGGTCATAAATAATGAATTCATATTTTTGCAAGTGATCACAAAGTGTAATATTATAATGTAAATACAAAGTCAATTTCCTGTTACAGATTGTATAAAAAGCACATGTTTCACAAATATTGAAAATTAATTAAATATTATTCAAGCTATGCTAATTAATGTTAATATGTTTAAATTAATAATTACAAGAGCACGCCCCGTGGTCGAAAAATCGACCAAAAGTATGTTTTGTGCATACTTTTCTCTATTTTCACCCCACACTGTAAATAAAACATGTGATTGGAATGTCTTCCATTTGTTTTGATTTTCTGTTTATATTTTGTTGTTATTTCGTCATCACCATAGCAACCCATAAGACCCGTGTTAATTTTTTAAAATTTCAAATTCATTTTTTGTGCTTATTTTTGAGCCTATTTTAATTTATAAAGGGATTCTGCACACCTACAGGAAAATAGCTTTCTAACGGTATGCGTAGATTTTCCCTACGATACACACGAGCTGAGAAAAAAGGTTTTAAAGAAACATGCTTGCCTATTAATATATAGATAGATGTGATGATTTTATATAACTTCACCTTGAGAAACTGTTAAATTAAAATGTAAAGTAACAATTGTCACAGTACTATTCATGATTGTTTTGGTCAGGAAATCACATGCTGTGAAAGGTATGAATATATTTTAAAATGCTCTAATATTAAAATAATGATTACCTTTTACTAGTATTTTCTGGACATATTTCCAGAACGAGTTTCAAGTGTGCTGTGGCTATCAATTTGACAACTCTGAATCCGAGCCCTGGGGTACCATTCCGGTGCTATATTTGCAAGTCTACTGACTAAAGTAAGACTGTTCTCATTTATATTAGAAGTAATTAGTTACAAGAAGTAATGTACTTAGAAGGGAAGAATTTGATTTAATTAAATGTCATGTATATTACTATGAAGATCGTTGATTGCTCACCATTTAACCAATTGTAGTTTAGCATATGAATATCTGAAGAAGAAAATAATATTTAATATTTAAAAAGGCTAGACAAGGCAAAATTAAATAGTAAAGTACTGTTTGTTCCAAAATTGGCATATAATTGGGCAAAGTGATACATAGGGAACCAACACTGCTGCTATCTAAAACTTCTTGTATATTACCCTATATCATCAAGTGTTTGAACAAAAAGTGCAAATTATGCAATTAATCATTTCACCATCAAATGCAAGCACTTGATTCAAGGCTTGCGGTACACAAAGTGCGCAACTCTGCTAACTTGTCAACTTGCCAAATTTAAAAAAATTAAATATTTATTTAACAAGCAAACTTCAAGCTAAATACAAATCAGACTGTCAATATTATATGAAGTGATTATAGTTCAAGTATAATAATTACAGGGAAATTAAATGGTGAATTAAATTGAATAATAATTTTCCGTAATGGAAAAATTCAATATTAATTATTTGAGTAAGGACGAACTCAAATATGAGATTTTGTGTAGAAATCAAGAATCTACACATGATAATGTAGAAGCATTAAGAAAGGAACTACGGTGTATTATAAGTACATTGCCAGATATATCTAACTTAACTGGCAAACTTAGTGTAAATGAAGAATTTAACACAGTACAGGCTAAAATAGACTTACTAGGGTTATTGATTGAACAAGCTGAAGAAAATCCTACTAACCTACAAATAGCTAAGATAAAGGCTAAGTTAAGTCATGTACAGTTAAGAATCACTAACCTAAAACAATGTCAAGTCATCCCAAGTTTAGCTATCACACTAGAGCAGCTAGAATCAAAGATAAGAGATCTGTCAGAGAAATTTTTAATAGTTAAAAATAAAATATCTGATCAGGATTTAGAAATCTATCAAGAAAATCTAAATAAATCATTATTAGAAGAAGAGGAAATAAATGCTAAATCAGATTTAGATGTAAATGTAATGACAACATCCAATGAAAGCTCCACTCCCATTAAACAAAATCAAGTAATAGTTAATGAAGCTAAAACTACACTTGAAGCTAACCCAAACTTTTACCCAATGATTCCAGTAAATGTGCAAGACCCATCAATTCAAATAGCTATGTTAAACTCACAGCAAGCTCCAAACTCAAATCCAAATCTAAGTATTTTCAATAAGTTATCTAACCCAGCTGAAGCTTATTTACATAATATAACAATCACAAATGGACTTGACATAAACCCATTGCTCGCATTTTTAAGAAATTTGGTTAAAATAAGATCTGAAACCAATTTAACAGACTTCCAACTTTATGAAATTTTGCCAAGCTATTCGCAACCTCCCCTCAGTACAAAAATATTACAAGGGAAAATACAGGGATTAACTTTGGATAAAGTACATGAACATATTATCAACACTTTCATTCCAATAACATTGAGAGAAAAACTTAAGCAAGAATTAATATACAGACCCCAATACCCAAATGAACCGTTATCTTTGTACATAAACGAGGTCAAGATAAGCAATCAGATCCTTAAAACTAAGTTATCTGAACCTGAGCTTATTTGTTTCATCAAGAACGGATTGAGACCAGAAATTAGGAATCAAATAATTTTTGAAAGTAATCCTAAAACATTCAGTGACCTAGAGCAATTATGTATAAGCCTCAACAACATTGGATACAATGATTACTTACGGGATAACATGTTTACTAACCAAACTCAAGTCCACAACTTCACACCTCAGCAATATTGTCAACCCACCAGCAATAACTTGAGACCTAATTTCACACCTCAGTGTAATCAGCATTCTAAACCTCACCAAAATCAAGCTAGACCATATTATTCAAGCTCTAATCATGATGCTAGGATTAAAACATGTTTTAATTGCAATAGAACAGGTCATATTGCTAGCCAATGTTATAGGAAGAAAAAAAACTCATAAATGAGGGAGTATTGAGTAATACTAACTTAAATACTTGTATTCCCGATGACACCAAGATATCTAATACTGAAAATCAATCACCTGAATATAAAACTGAGTTGAGAAAAATAATAAAGGATTGGAATAAATTCAGGAACGTAAAACATAACCGAGTGAAAGTATATGTAAATAATAAGCTACCTTGTATTCAAGTCAATGTACATAAAAATTTAATTGTAAATACTTTATTGGATACTGGAGCCAGCCAAAACTTCATAACACATGACCTATATAAGCAACTTAATAAATTAAAGGTTGTAAAGTCATTAACAAATTGGAAAGGTACCATGTTCGCTGCTAACAATAGCGAAATAAACGTGTTGGGTAAATGTAAATTTAAAATCAAGATTGGTTCATTTACTTGGAGGGAGGAATTTTTAGTCATGAAACATGACAACTATGACATGATTTTAGGCATGCCATTTATGTCAAACAAAGGACTGATAATTGATTTAGAGAATAATGTTTGCTACTTCAAATATAAGCCTGGAAAAATAATAAAGCTTAACAATTCATTAAATGAAGAAAATGAATCATTAAATGAAATGTTAATTGGTTGTTCTGATATGAGACAGGAAGTTAACAAATTAATAAATAAGTATCAAAATGTATTCACAGATAAAATTGGTTCTGCATTAAATCTAGAGGTGAAACTTGAAGTTACAGATAACATTCCAGTAAGTTCCAGACCTTACTACTTAAGTCCACCAAACTTACAAAAAATGAAAACCATAGTTGACGATTTATTAGCTCAAGATATCATTGAAGTATCGACTAGTCCATATTCATCACCCGCATTCCTCACCAAAAAGGACCGATTAGTTATAAACTATACAGAACTAAATAAGAAACTCGTAAAAATGGATTACCCTATAGGTGACCTAAATAACCTATACCAACATCTACAAGGAGCCCGATATTTTTCTGTAATAGACCTGAACAAAGCATTTTTACAATGCCCTTTAACAAAGGACAGCCGCCATTTAACAGCTTTTTGCACATCGTTTGGTAAATACCAATATAAGCGAGTCAGCTTTGGACTTCAAGTAGGTAGCAGCGTATTATCAAGTTATCTTGATGGTTTATTTCACGACATAAACTTTGTATATTTAATAAAATTCCTGGATGACATTGTAATTTATAGCAAGGACAAAGAAGATCATCTAAAGCATTTAAAGGAAGTAATAAACCGCTTATCTCAAAACAACCTTACCGTGAATGTAGAAAAAGCCAAATTTTTCTGCAGGGAGATAAATTTTCTTGGCCATCGCATAAAAGATAACACTATATGCATTGATCCCGAGCGCACCGTGGCCATTAAAGATTTTCCCGTACCGAACACAGTAAAACAGGTACGCAGATTCGTAGGTATGTGCGGATACTGGAGCCGATATATCCCGAGATACTCAGATATATGCGCTCCATTGCATCGACTTAAGAGAAAGGGTGTTAAATTTAAATGGGATAATGAATGTCAGGAAGCATTTGAAAAACTAAAGCAACACATAAGTAACCCACCGTTATTGCAACTGGCAGATTTTAACAAACCATTTGTACTACAAACGGATGCTTCTAGCATAGGTGCTGGTGCTGTACTCTTACAAGCCAATGACTTAGAAGATTTATTACCGATAGGATATTTTTCCCGAAAATTTACAGATGCAGAATTAAAATATTCCATCTATGAGAAGGAAGCCTTAAGCGCTATATATGCCATGGAACATTTTCACCAATATTTGGAAGTGAGAAAATTTAAACTGATTACTGACAATCAAGCTTTAAGTTATGTCCTAAACACAAAGCGCAAGATTGGACGTTTAGCTCGTTGGGTAGAGCGATTAATAAATCTAGATTACAGTGTTGAATTTCGTCATGGTTCCGAAAATATACTGGCGGATTGTTTATCAAGATTATATGCGGAAACTCCAAATGAAGATGATCAAATAACTTCGGAGTCACATCAAGAAATAAATATGATATTAAATAAGTGCAAAACTGATAAGAAGAATGCAACCCAAAATCACACTAGAACAAAGTCTATGAATGAAGGAGATAACAGATCACCGAAGTCATCCATTGAAGATAAACATTTTTGCAATTTAGTAGATGAAATTCCCTTAGCATTCACACAATTGGAATACCAACAGAATAATGACGCTGACTGTACTAAGATAAAAGCTAGTATAACAAAAGGAGAACATAGTAACTGTTATTTCATGAAGAACAATATTTTAATGTACAAAAATAGCAAAGATAAACCACGGATCTACTTGCCTGAAAAGTTATTTAATCTAATATTTACATTTTACCACAACACCATTTTTGGAGCTCACTTTGGAATTGCAAGAACTACTGCCAGAATAAATGAATATTTTTACCATCCTCAGTTAAATAACTTCATAGCACAAAAAGTAAAAGCTTGTAACATTTGCATGATGTCAAAAAGTACACAAAGAAAATATGAGGGAAAATTAATTTCAATTACTGCTGAAAATGCTATGGATACAATATACATGGATGTATTAGGACCTCTAGTACGTTCCAAAAAAGGGAACAAATATATATTAGCATTACACGATGCATTCACGAGATATACTTGGCTATATACATTGAAGGAATGCAATTCAAAATCCATTATTGAAAAATTGAAATGGACATTTGCCAACTTTTCTATACCAAAAACAATTGTTACAGATAATGCTAGTTATTTCGTATCAAACCAATTTAAGTCATATTTATTTAAACATTTTATCAGCCAAAGATGTACTCCTGCATATAAAAGTAGTGGAAACAAAACGGAACACATTTTTAGAGACCTAGGAGCCGTATTAAGAAGTTTTTATCATGATAAACAAACTGAATGGGATACAGAGCTGGATTTAATTCAGATTAGTCTCAACACAGCTGTAAACTCTTCAACAAAATCCAGTAGCTTCAAACTGATGTTTAACCACGAGCCTAGCTGCGCCTTGACTAACCTATGGGACATCAAGTGCCTAATTTCATCGGAATTAACCTTAGAAGAAAGAAAAGAAAATCTGAAGAAAGCTATAATGAATGCAAGAAAAAGTATCCAATTCAACCGAAACCGTCAGAGATTCTCCGCTTCAAGAACTAAACATCCATTTAAGCTAAATTGTTTAGTATATGTCAGAACGCATTATTTAAGTAGCAAAGTTAACAAGTTTTGTAAGAAACTAGCCCCCAGATACATAGGAATTTTTCGCATAATACATTGGTTAACTGATGTAACATGTTTGATACAACGAACTAGTGATCCACTTGATGTTAGGAAGGTACATATAATAGATTTGAAATTATATGAACCAGGTTAATTGAAACGAGTCTAAGAGTTGTACTTTGTATTATAATCGCATTACTAGAAAATGTAAATAAGAAAAAGGTTAAGATGCAAAACATTATTGGGAATACTTGGAATTTTAACTTGTTAAGTCATGTAGGGAAAAGTTAACATGAGATAACATGATGAGATTCAGAGATTGAGAAGGGAATTAATTATTTTATGTATGTTATTTAGGGATGATTTAAGGTCGTAATACAATAATTGTGTAACGTAACGATTTGGATTAGAGTTTACAACGCGAAAGATTTCGGATATTAAAAGGTTAAATCACAAGAGGGATGCATGACTTGAGTTAATGTGTTGTATGCTAGATGATGAATGGGATGCGAAAGTTGTATATTTGTGTATAAATGTAGAGAGAGAATGAGAATTAGTATTAGGAGACATTAATTGCTGTACATAACACTTCACTACACTGAACGATTGTATATAAATGAATTTTAAACACTAAAAACACACGATTTAACACAAACACAACACGACACACGCACACGTTAAACAGATACATAATGAAAAAGAAGAATGTGTAGCTAGGAATAAAATAATATCTGAAATCACGCGACCAGTATTGCCAACGCAACTTGTTTCCTTGTTTGAGAAATACAGAAATGTTGTATTTAAATAAATGTATTACGATTTTAAACTCACAGACATGGTTTGGTTTATATTATAATAATGAATTTTCTTGTAAATAGAGGTCGTTTAGTAATTTGAAGGGCAAAATGTATCAGTTATGAAACTCATATCGGTGAAATGGATGCAATTAAATAAGTTGTATGTAAAACATGAGGTTGGTATTACAGTAATAATGCAATGACCCGCCGCTTGGTCAGTGCTGCGCTCAGACAGCAAAGATGTGTACTATTGCAGGTTATCAGCTGTGCAGTACGTTGTCTTAGCATTGTTGATAAAAAGGCACGAATTCAAATGATAAATGAAGAGAAGGAAATATTATTTTAAGTTATAATAGTTCATAAGTGAAAGTGTTTAGTTTTAAAATAGCTGAAAATTGAGAAGCGTGGGGATATTTTGTACTACTATGTAAATATTTTAATTTTCATCATTTTAAAACAAAGTAAATTAAATGAGCACTTAGGATAAAATACAGTATATGATATAATTTGTTGTTTGGTTAAGAAGAGCAAATCACTCTAACCTGTTGGCTATCCTGCAAATCAGCTGTTATCATCCTTGGTCAAAGATGAGATTCATGGTAAAGTCATTAGTTCAGTTCTAGTTCATGTCTGGGCCCCATAGCAAACACACACTCGTTGTCATGTAAGTTACAAATTATTTAATTATAATATTAAGTTGAACAAATGTATAATGTATTGTATTTCAGGTATCAAGAGTCTTATATGGTCATAAATAATGAATTCATATTTTTGCAAGTGATCACAAAGTGTAATATTATAATGTAAATACAAAGTCAATTTCCTGTTACAGATTGTATAAAAAGCACATGTTTCACAAATATTGAAAATTAATTAAATATTATTCAAGCTATGCTAATTAATGTTAATATGTTTAAATTAATAATTATGTGATGATTTTATATAACTTCACCTTGAGAAACTGTTAAATTAAAATGTAAAGTAACAATTGTCACAGTACTATTCATGATTGTTTTGGTCAGGAAATCACATGCTGTGAAAGGTATGAATATATTTTAAAATGCTCTAATATTAAAATAATGATTACCTTTTACTAGTATTTTCTGGACATATTTCCAGAACGAGTTTCAAGTGTGCTGTGGCTATCAATTTGACAACTCGAATCCGAGCCCTGGGGTACCATTCCGGTGCTATATTTGCAAGTCTACTGACTAAAGTAAGACTGTTCTCATTTATATTAGAAGTAATTAGTTACAAGAAGTAATGTACTTAGAAGGGAAAAATTTGATTTAATTAAATGTCATGTATATTACTATGAAGATCGTTGATTGCTCACCATTTAACCAATTGTAGTTTAGCATATGAATATCTGAAGAAGAAAATAATATTTAATATTTAAAAAGGCTAGACAAGGCAAAATTAAATAGTAAAGTACTGTTTGTTCCAAAATTGGCATATAATTGGGCAAAGTGATACATAGGGAACCAACACTGCTGCTATCTAAAACTTCTTGTATATTACCCTATATCATCAAGTGTTTGAACAAAAAGTGCAAATTATGCAATTAATCATTTCACCATCAAATGCAAGCACTTGATTCAAGGCTTGCGGTACAGTTTTTAAATATGGGTTTGAACCAAGTTGATTTTAAAAACCAAGTTTAAAAATATTAATGAGTGTTTTTTTTCAAGTGGATCGTCTTGGTCTTTGGTTCATAAGTCTTACAAACACAATTATGTGTTTTTGCAAGCATTATAAATTCTCATCATTTTGAGCTAAATATTTTTAACAATTTTAGGACAACAATTATGATTTCATTCATCCTGGCTCCCAGCGTCCAGGCTTCACTTAGAAAATATACATAATATATATTTGTTTTTAGTGTTTTTGTGTTATCTTAGTTTCAGGAACTTAAATTATATTAGGCCTAATTACCTTTCTTGTTGCCTTCGTTCTTGAACTAAAGCTTTGTATCCACCCTATTTACGTTTTGCCAGCTTGTACATTCAGAGGGTATTCTATCTTAATTTCATGCTAACACTGACACTAGGAATTGTCTATTGAACATAAAATATTTACAATTGTGACTGGTATTGCGGTTGGGCCGAACGGTTGAAGTTTTGACGGACGTAAGGCAGAGTCATTTCTTGCACTGGGACTGAAAGTGATGGAATTCGGGATATTGGACAATTGAGGGGTAGGGCTTTCCAGGTTTATGGCAGGTCGGATGCTTATTATATCTCTGCAGAATCGAGTCCTTAAAAGTTGGTTGAACCTGGAAATGCCCTACCCTCAATTTTCCAATACCCCAGATTGCATCACCACCAACCGCAGTGCCGTACAAGAAATGAACATGAGAGGAAAGACCAATGACTCCGCTATATGTCCGTCGGTGTCCGACCCAATTGTAATACCCCTGACAATTGTAAATATTTTGTGTAAATAGACACTTTGCTGTGTTGGTGATAGGAACATAGAAGATGCCAGACAAGCTGGCGATATGTGCAGAGGGTGAATACAAACCTTCAGCTTGAGAACAAAGGTAACAAAAAAGTCAGGTTATTTCAAAATCAAACTTCTGTGACTAATTTGAAAACCTGACATTTAGGCCACCACAATCCAGTCAGCTGGAGATACAACTCTATGAAACATATTTCTGTTCTGTACTTTATCAGACATTTATATCCTGAAATATTTACCTAACTATTTAAAGAGCAAAGCCAACCCACCTGCATTGCAAAGTCAGTAGTTATACAAGCCACTGTCACTGCTTTGTCTTCTGTCAGTCCAAAGTCCATTTGCATTTTAGCTTGATGTAAATTTTCCGGAGTTATCCAATCTGATTCGTCATCATCTTCATCTTCACTCTCCTCTTTGTCTTCATATTCCTCATCTGACACGGGTGACAGTACATCGGTAACATTGAGTTTTGAAAGGTCTTCAACAAGAGACTTCTCATCATCCTCACTACCATCAGAATCAATTTCTTCACAAATGGCATCATTACTTTCTTGTAGGTTTGATGATTCTTCAGTTGATCCACTGTCAACATTTTCAACCTGGTTTTCTGGCTTCTCAAAATCAACTATTTCTATTTCTGTTCTTTCATCACCTTCCTTTATAAGAGTTGAACTGTCATCTTCATTCACCTCATTGTCTGCTGATGATTCTTTCACTGTTCCCTAAAAAACATTTCTTAACTGTGAAATCCCTAAAAGGCCCTAATGTTCAGAAATAAATCTAAGAAAGTTTAGAATTAGAATACATTAAAATGAACAATTGAGATTAAAATGCACAAATATGAAGGCTTTCTATATCCACTGTCTTTAAGGAATGAATTACCTCCACTTACTTTTCATGTTCACCGTGCAGTACAAAGAAGGCATATCCACAACCATGCCAGGATACAAACTTTCCGGATGTACTTCAAATAGCAGTTTTAGCAATGGAAAACTTTTTCATAACTCTTTGAAGGCAAACAAATAATCATCTAGATCTTATTCTTATAATACTGCTCAAATATGTTTATTTTTAAAAGCAGACTACCTTGTAAAAGCCGGCTGGATCAGGAGCCGACAGTTTAGGCCGGTCAAAAGTGACAATCCTATTTGTGACCGGAGCTGTTTTCAAGTGGTCAACACCGACATGTTCTTTTTCCAACTGATATGCGAGCGCCATCAACTTGATGTCCGTGGCCGACAAAGACATGTAATCTCCCGTCTTCTTTGAAAACTCTGTAACTGATTAGGCTTATAATTACGCATCTCATCAAAAACTTTTTGTTCCCTAACTTGAAATTTATATCCAACATGATAAATCATGCTTTATTTAAGACAATAAAGTTCCTATTTCACAAAATGTACGCCTACCAAGAAATCGTTTAAACAAGTTTAGATTACAATAGGAAGAAAATGCTTCTTGAGAAATTTTGTTTTGTTGACAGACTTAAACTTTCTCAGCTACAGTCGGGCCTACATGTAAATTTTAAGATTTCATTAGGCCTATAAAGTTAAAAATGTTGTTCACATTGTCAAAAAATTAGATCTGAAATTTGATCACCCAACTAACTTAACATTGATTATGTTGACTGATAGAAAAACTAAATTAATTTATTTTCTTTATTCATTTCAAAATCTAATAATGTATGAGGATGTGACTTTGCAATGATATATTTATATAATTTTCAAACAGTTATTTTGTTGAATCTGCAGGCCTAATAATTTAGGTTACAGCTACGGTATGTTAGCCCATTTATAATTTAGTTATTACTGTCGTAGTTTTTTTTCTTTTCTGTTATTTATCTGAATACTATTTATTGTAAATTGGTGTTTGTTCTGAAGATAAAATAGACTAACTTGAATGTTTACGTACTGAAATTGACTTAAAACAATTCCTATAAATTGACTTGAAATCAACCACTGACAATAGACTTACTGAAAGAAACGCTCTCAGGGAACACATTCATTATCTTCAAATCATATGGTATGACCACCAATCTTCTGAGCTGCCTCTTTGATGTAATTTCATTCACCACTTCTTGTATTGTAACAATGTTCTGTCCCATCTCCTACAACACAATGGTTTGGTTTTAATTCAACCGATAACACTTAATTGCAGCAACAACAAAAAAGTCACTCATAGCCTAGTGGATTTAAAGGGTTTTATAAAAGCTGAACCAAACAGTAAATATGTTACGTTAACTTTAGTTCGCAAATAAAACCTAGTTAACTTATTAGCATGGAAAGCCTGTACCTATGTCAGGTTTGCTAGCAGAAGATCAAAAAGGTTTTGATGGAAAACAAAATTGCCTTGAGATGAAAAACTGACTTATTTATGTATTTTGGCAAAAGCTTTATATCCAACTCTGATTATTTAACGATTGCTACAATTGGTATAGAAGTATGGGTTTTTAATAAGATTAATAGCCAGCATATTTGATTTTATTTAATAGCCCCCCACGATTGAGTTAAATATCAAAGTTTCACTTGTACTTTTTCTAATTAAAGTTAACTTATCATAAAAACTTTAAAGGAGTAATCTTTTGGTATATGGAGGCCACCCTTATACAGCGCGCTGCGGCTGGTAGGCTATGTTAGGTCGGGTTATTATAAATAGAAAGTCTGACTCGTGGTACTGTTCGATTCTTAACAAAACGAGGGCTGCACTTTACTTTAGGTCCTACACTCATTCGAATGAAAATATCGATCGATATATCGATTATTTGATAAGTTATATCGTTTGGCTAGTTAGGTAAGGTTAACCTAACCTAACTAACCAAACGATATATCGAATGAAACAATCGAATAATTGATATTTTCATTCAAATGAGTGTAGGACCTAAAGTAAAGTGCAGCCGAAACGAGGACATTCCAACAAAAAAAATTATGACAACCCAACCTAAATAACAGTACCCATGTTTTACAGCACGCTGTAAAATATGTGGCCTCCGTACCAAAGTACCCTTATCAGGAGACGTCTGGAGGTTCTTGAGATAAAGCAAACTAATACCAGTGGCAGGCCTGCAGTTTGTAAATGAGGGGATTGTTTCTCTTCCTTGCGCCTAAACCTAAAACCTCTAGTGCCCCTAGTAATAGCGGCACTGACTAGTAACATCCGCATTATGTATCTAGGATAAATTAAAAACTGAATATGCTAACCACTAGGCTACCAATTTTGGAATATTCATGCAAGTAATGTATGTATCTTTTTAGTGTATCTATAATGACACATTGTATGTTTGTAAAATTAGGTTACCTGTAGTGGAGCATTCCGAATGAAAGCAGTTGTATCAACAACTAAATACTCGGGTTTATTGGCCATTTCCTATGTTGAAAATGAATTCAAAGTAAAGGTAAAACAATACAAACTACATCTAAGAAAATTTAAACGCAAAAAGACTGCTAATAATTAACCAGAAACTATAAATACTATAACGAACACAGGAAAACACGTGTGTTTCTGTTTCTGCTAAGACACTACGACGAAGACGAACAGACGAACACGATTTGACAATTTGACAGACATAACTTAAAAAAAATAACAAAAAGACAAGACAAATATGAAAAAAATCCCCGTTAGAGAATATAGTTACCGTTGATTATTAATACTGAAAGACTGATGGACAAACATTAATTAATTCTTCTTGTTGTCTTAACAGTCTGTCAAATAAAATTGATAAGGTGTAGGGTTATTGTACATGTAATATATATTTATATTAACTCTCCAATTAAGATACCCTCTTTGTTGGCATCATGAATACAATACAGTACTATGCAAGATAAATTTAAGCTATTTAATACAATAGTTATTCCTACATTTGGCTGGAGTCCCCTATCACTATGCTACCCCACTGAGCACAACCCCTCATTTATGTTATCTATGGTACATTTTGCAGATTATTATGCACAATGTCACGAAATATGAATTAGGCGTGAGATTACGCACTATGGCCCGTTTTATCGAATTTTCCTATAGGGAAATAGCTATTACCGTAGATGGCACGGTAAGACCATAGGTAAAATATACTCCTCAACGGCTTAGTCCATATTTTACCTTGAGGAGCATGTTTTATCTATGGTTTTACTGAATTGCTCTTGATTTTGTAAACATTAATTAATTGGTGTCATAATATCAAATTAGATTTCAAATCAATAAATAATCCTCCTGCAAGTTGGAAAAAGCCGTCACGAAATATCTGCTTGCACCAGCATCATTTAAGTATGCATATAATTAAAAATGTTTTAGTTACATCTTAACTATTATCAAAATTAAAGCTTAAAACTTTCAATAAGCTATTCTATCGTTCACCAGTTCGCCTACATATTTCAAACTAAGAGAACAAGTATTAATTTTGTTAAAGTACAAAGTACAAACACAAACTTCCCAGTGCGGTTCCTTGACTCCACCTCGCTGTAGCCACGGCCGCCTTTAACTCCAGGCCGCGGCCTTCGAAGTGGCAACGTCGCAAGTGGTGTTGTAACAGCTGTTTTGTTTGGAAAACGACAGATTGGTTACTGGACTATGACAATATTGAATCCGCTTAAAAATGTACAGATATATATTTTTAATAATTCATATTGTTTCGGTTATGTTCATAAATTTAAATTTAAATCAATAAAATGCGAATTAATGAGCTGATGTCACCTGTCTGCCATGTTATCTTATGGGACGTCTGTCACTAAACAACACCACTTGCGACGTTGCTAATTCTACCAGGCCACGGCCTGTAGCACAGCCGCCTCTAATACAATATCACCTCTAATACTCTAATATATTAGAGGTGGCTGTGCCTGTAGTTAAAGGTGACCGTGCTGTAGCTCTGTGTCGGTGTCAGATGGTGTCAGCGTGGACCGGTGACGCAAGTGAAGTGGTACCGCAAGTAGTGATGTCATAACGGAACCTGAAAAATCTCCCGTGTGCGGCACCGGACTACTAAGCACTGAGCAGACAAAAAACAACCAAACTGAAGTGAAATTGCCCTTGTTTGTAGGTTAGGTTAGTTTTAGTATTCGAAAGTAACATTAACATAAGTTGAAATTTGAATATATCTTTTGAAAGTGTTGATTAGCAGTTGAAGTTTACTGGTAGAGTATGTAAAAATGAATCGGGTTGTTGAGAAGGACGAAGAAAAATCCATTCAGGACATCAACTATGAAGATGCAATCACTTACTGGAACCATATACCCCCCACAGTTAATGGAATGCTTGGTGGTTTTGGATTTATATCCAGCACTGACCTTCAGGGCTCAGAAATGTTCCTTAAAAACTTATTTCAGGTTCGATAATTAATTAGATAGCCTATGTAGACATTATTTAGGCTTAAGTTGATCATGTTTCATTTAATAATAACAACTTACGTCAATCAATCCAGTATGTTTATGGAGGACGCACGTTTCGACCTTTAGGTCATCTTCTGCTCCGCTTTTACACTAGGTTGTTACGTACTTAGTTGCATTGTTGGTGTAGCAACCGCATCAAATAATTTACATTGTGAAACATAGTCAGACCACGTAAACATAAAAACACAAAACACGACACTGACGAAGACGAAAACATTTAAATACTATCACCGTGCGCACGGCTGAACGGGCTCGGGAGTGCCGCCGCAGTATTTTATTTTACTTTATTGACTTACTAGCTGTAACCCGCGGGCTTTGCCCCGTTTAACTTCTTAATTTTCAAGATTATCTCGTTCGCATGGCTCAATCACGTCCTGGTTGAAGTTTGTTCGCTACGCTCACTCACCTTTAGGTTGGAGCTCGTTCGCTACGCTCACTCACCTTTAGGTTGGAGCTCGTTCGCTGCGCTCACTTGCCTTCAGGTTAGCTCGTTCGCTACGCTAACTCGCCTCCAGGTTGAAGTTCGTTCGCTACGCTCACTCACCTTTTGGTTGCAAATTAGCTGTTGTCATAAATGTAAAAGAAATAATAGTGCTGCACCCTGTTGGTAATCCTTGTAACTTTAATGCTATTGAACATCATAGAACAGAACCAACTTGTTTAATTGAAACAGCTGTTAAGATTCAATAATTCCATTTCTCATAAGGTTAACATGGGAAACTCCAGAGCCACTGGGGCGGAGCCCGAAAGGATTTTTGAAATAAGAATATGCCTATATGTTAATCGGGAATGTGAGCTATCATCATGCCAAATTTCAGCCCAATCCGACCAGTATTTTTCGAGTTTACTTTTCCCATACACACATACAGCAACCACCTCTTTTTTATAATAGTATAGATAGATAGATAGGCCAATAGGCCTAGATACGACAAGACAAGTTGCTGGAAGAAAGTAGCTTACATTAGAAGTAAGTTAACTTAGACTCCCGAGTATCCACAATAACTTAATGAGTGACTGAGTGATCGTGGATGGATGCCAAACTAACCTAAATTGCCTGGGAGATACCGTAACTAACATTGACTTTAAATGCACATGAGTTAAGGTTTAATACATGTTTAGGTAATAAACTTAATAAAACATTTTAAAAGTACTACACGGTACTGTAATTGGCCTAAAATAATTAGGCTATTTCAGAAATAAAACACGCCCAAAATTTTAGATAATCAACTCTTGGGTTGTGCATCTTAGGCTAATCAGTGGTCACAGTGAAAATGGCAGCAGGGGTCAATCCATTTCAAATCATCCAGCAACAAATGAAAATGACACCCATGTGCTTAGATTCTAATGATTTTTTTCACGTGTTCCTTTTGCTACGGTATTCTAATTATGAATACCAAATTTCATTTTGATATCTTGAATACTTTAAGTTTAGTTATTGTTTTTGCGATCCTGGTTAATCTGCAGTTTGGTTAATACACTCAATGGACAATTAGGAGGTAATTATTCGGTATGGTGCCTCCAAAAGAATTTTTGGAGTCTATTGTAATTTTGCTTGTTGCCCTTACCACACAATCTTGCCTTTTCTATATGGGTACTTTTTCTTAGAAAGTAGGTGCTTAAGTGCAATTAGTAAGTTGCAAGTTAGCAACTTTCTGTCTACTTTTTCTATTTAAGTTAGCCTATAAGCAACTTTTTACGATTGGAGATCGAAAGTTAACTTTTGCAGGCATAGTAAAAAAACTTCTGCCCATTACCAACATTAAATGTGGCTTTGAAACACTAGATTACCTCTAAAATAGAGAAATCCCGTTGAGCCAGAACTTTGATATACAACTCTGTTGTAAAATCGTTTGAAATATTTACGAGTTATCAATTCTATTAATGGTCTAGGCTATATAACTTCATGAACGAATGAATGAATGAAAATAACTGAGAAACTGCAAGTATTACGTAAAATCTGTTTTTCATAACCAATAGACTTAATAACAATTTCTTTTTCAGTTAAAGAATCATCCTGATCATGGAACAGCAGTTGACTGTGGTGCAGGAATAGGAAGGATCACTAAACATTTGCTAATGCACCATTTTAAAAAGGTGGATTTAGTAGAACCAGTAAAACCCTTCATTGACGAAGCTCGCAATTATATCCAAAATGATGAGAAAATTGGAGTATATCACAACATTGGTAAGTAGAAAGAGTGATTAAGCTTTAAGTTTTGCTAGATTCAAATAGATAGAAAAATTCAAGCATATTTTAAATTAAAACCATTTTACAATTTTTTTTAATGTTTTAGTACAACTTACAGTAGACTCCCTCTTATCTGGACTCCTCGGGACCAAGGCCAGTCCGGATAACGGTTTTTCCGGTTAAACCGACGTCCCCTAAAACGCGTCAAAACGGACCGTTTACGGTGTTATTCGACTTAAATTTAGGAGAGCATTGTCACATTGAGACATGTGATCACTGGTCTCTGAAAATCTTTCCCACGAGAACAGTCGTTTCAGTAGGCTACCGCCCACTTCCTGCCAATTTAGTCCAGTTAAACCAATGCACTGATAAAAATTGTCCGGTTATAGAGATGTCATTTCCGTGGAGTGTAGTCCGGTTAAACCGATGTCCGGTTAAAAGGTGCCCGGATAAGGGGGAGTCTACTGTAATAAAGTTGATGCCTCTGAGATAGGAAAGATTTGGTACAGTCTACACGTTAATAAAACAAATCACTTTTATTTAACAGTACCGTAGGCCTACAAAAAAACAAACAACACAAATATAGCCTACCTAGATCTACCTACAATCTTCATAACTGTGACTCTCTATATAATTAGGTCTTCTTCTCTAAAACTTTAAACAGGTTGTGCCAGTACTTTGCCGAACTTAACCTTCCATATTGGCGAAAATCCGCTTGAATAGTAGTGGATGAAATAATTAAGGAACGCGATTTGGTCTCATATTTGAGCAAGCTTGCTTGGCTGCGACAGGAACTTAATGGAAATTCTAATCTATACACAACCATCGTATGAAAGATAATTTGTCCACCAGCTCTCATAGTTTAAATTTTCAGGCTTGCAAGATTTCAATCCTTGTGTGAAATACGATCTGATTTGGTGCCAGTGGGTTTTATCTCATCTAACCAACCAAGACCTTATCAAATTCTTTAAGACCTGCAGGTAATTTCATTATACTGTAGATAGTTAGGCAATTGATAAATCTGTTGTTAATTACAATTTTATGATTTGTAATAACAATTTTACACTTTAAAATGTGTTCTTAACTACTACTACTGATAAAGCTAATTACCTATTAATCAAGTTTTTTTATGATAGCCTACAAAAGATAAAAATTATAGTCATGTTATTATTAGAAGATTGTATTGAAGGGTTTTGATACATAAGAGCCTTTAAACAGTCAAGAGGGTTCTATCCGGTCAATTCAAGATGGTGGCTAAACATGCTAATGTTCCTGAACATGCGTCTAAGGTACAAGCTCACAACAATCTAAAACCAATTTGTTTCCAATGATTGTGTGCTTTTTGTGCTCCATATCAGAGCTTGCAGTGGGTGTAGCAAATAATTTTTAACTGTCATTTAGAAGTTAAAATCGCATGTAAAAAAGGCTAGTTTACGGATTTTCAAAATGATTTTGTAAATACTAAAAGAAACAATTACGAAGTTTCAGTTCAGCCAGTGCATGGTTTGGATCTTCGTGAATACGGTATTTTACAGTTCATTTATTACTCGATAAACACTTAAATAATGCCAGGAGGTTCTTTTTTATAGGACCATGTTTACGCGGTAAATAGCCTGCGGGTGGAACCCTCTTAACAGTTTTAATATTACTGACATAAGCTTTTTGAATTCATTCATGAATGCTTAGGTAAATGCTACATTTTATGTCTCTATTAAAGGCAACATAGTAACTCGTGCAGATTCAACCCCACAACATGGCACAGCATTAATCTAAACCATGTTATTCTTCTAGTTGAGAAAACTTTTCAAACATCAATTCATACATACTCATTGTGTAAAAGGATTAAGAGGATGGTTTATGTATAAGAGAAACTTTACCCTGTAAAATTCAAAATAATTGGTATAATTTATAATGTTTTTTGTAAAGAGACCATATTTATTTACTGTTTATTTTTTTAACAGAGACAGCTTGAATCCAAATGGTGTTATTGTGGTGAAGGAAAATCTATCATCTAACCAAGAAGGGGACATCGATGAGCAAGACTCTTCAAGGACAAGACACGAGAAAGAGCTTAAACAACTGTTCACTGATGGCGGACTGAAAGTTATCAAAGAAGCAGTTCAGAAAAAATTCCCAAAAGGACTATATTGTGTGAAAATGTTTGCACTCAGGCCAGACAGTTCAACAGTGCTTCAGACTTAGTGTACATTAAATTAGTTGTTTTTTTAAGTCTTCTTTTTCTTTACATCCCTAAATTATGTCTTACTAGCAGAGTACCCGTCCTTCGTACGGGGTTGGCAAATAAGTATAAAATGCTTATTGCAGTTATACCCGATGTTTGCGATGTGAGAAAACACGGTTTGAGAAAATTTGCTTTCTCAAATTTACGGTATGCGATAGTATTACACATCTACCATAGCCATAATGTTCTACTACTTCACCTACACAAAGATAGATTATAAAAAATTTGCAAAATATCATAAATTGTTCATGAAATTCAAAACATAAACATAACTGTAAACAATCCTACTTTGACAGTTCTCATTGTGTATCACAGTTTTTTGTTGCTGCTTAGTTCAAATAGCTGTTTTCATAAATAATGAAAAAAATAATAGTGCTGCTGCACCCTGTTGGTAAATCTTATAAATTTTTAATGCTTTTGCATATCATAGAACCAACTCTTTTAGTTGAAACAGCTGGCTAAATTCTTTAATTCCCTATTAAATATGAGTACTCATAAGGTTAACATGGGGAACTGCAGAGCCACTGGGGCGGAGCCCAAAAGGATTTTTGAAATAAGAATATGCCTATATGTTAATCGGGAATGTGAGCTATCATCATCATGCCAAATTTCAGCCCAATCCAACCAGTATTTTTCGTGTTTACTTGTCACAAACATCCGTACATCCAAACTTTCTCATTTATAATATTAGTAGGATGGACGATATTTTAAAATTTCAGTTACACTTTGTTGGAGCTATTTGTGATACTGTACCCTCTTTTCTGGCTGGGTCGTGTTTCCTGTAAAGCAGAGCAATTACAAGGTTGTTCTTGTGTCGACTGTTGAGAGTCTTGATGGAAGAGGAGTGAGAGTGGGGAAGGAAGGAGGGAGAGAACATTCTTGCAGTTGTGCAGGTTACGAGCTTGACGTGTAGGCCAGCTTTACGAATGCTCTTACTGTAAAAAAATACAGCGTGTCACAGTAGGCTGCAGCCTATGGCAGCAAATTTTAATGATAAAAATGTAAGATGCCAACTGCAAGAAGCAAAAACATGTAGATCTCAGGCGGCCCATGGGTGGCATGATCCTAAATGAGGCCCTGTGTGCAGTGCGTGTAGAGTGTGTTAATATTTATTTATCAGTACACTTTCAGCAAAAAATGGTTTACCTAGTTATAACCATCTATTTCTACCTACCAGTAAGTATCTACCTACAAGTATTATTGCTTTTTCTTTGGTATTACAAACAAACAATACGGTAAACAACAAGGTGTAAAAATCTACCTTAAAACGACTAACGAGGGAGAAATATTAATATTAAGTCAACATCAGCGCACTCAATAGTAACCAACTGTACTGACTAACTCATATAAAATCAGACTACAAACTAAAATATGTAGTTCTACATGATCATAAGTTTACTTACGTATGCTATGTCTCTAGTAAAAGTAGATGAGTGTAGTATGTCTCTAGTAGTATTGTCTCTAGTAAAAGTAGAGTTAGGTCATAGATTATTAGTATAACTGGGGGATGAAACTCAGTCATTCAGTGATTTAGTTTATTACTTTCTCCCCCTATAAATAACATATGGAGAAAGTATTGTTTTTGTCAGTTTTTCAACATTTTGGGTTTAAGTTTTTGGTGGAAACGTCCTTTTTGGGTCCCCCTGAACCTCAAAAAGTGGTTTTAGAAGTGATGTGTGTGTATAAAGGGCTACAAACAACACCTGCGGTCTGATTTTGATGAAATTTTGTATGTGGGCTTGGTACTAAAATCCATAGATAGTACTTACCTCCAGGCTTTTTTTGTTTTTTCGAAGTTTTTGTTTTGTATTGGTCATTTTCCTATTAAAACCCATAAAATTGGATTTTTACAATAATGGCATAGACGATTATAATTAAAATTTAGTAATCCTTTTAATTCTAAACAAAATGCTGTAAAAATACAGTCAAAAAGTTATTACAATTTTTGTTATCTACCACACTACGTATAAAGGGTGTTTTTTTTGTAAGCCCAACCCAAATTAAAAGTACTGTGAAACATAATTCAAGACAAAACAACCTTATTTGTTACCCCTGTTTTCTTTACTTCATTGCCCATTTTGTCATATATGGTATAAAAGTCCGTAAAAGTTACAAGTAGTCTGACTTAATCGGTTACCGTACTCAATCCACACCATAGTCTCTTTAGCTCATTTTCAGCTTGCTGATGCTGACAAATTTGATGCAATTCATCACTAAGGCAAAATTGCATCTCGTCACAAAAAATATCACATAAATAAAATGTAAACGTTACAATACCTACACTCTGATCAATAAAAGACCGCACTTTATCTTAGTTGCAAACTTCTAATTAACATCAAATTAATCCTGCTTTATTAAGATTGGAGATTTAGCATGAGCTAATCAACTGCTAATCTCAGAAAGGAACTGTGCAAACTTCTGTCATTAAACTTACAAGATAACCTAATTAGTTGTCTTAACTCGTAAATGTTTGGCTTGGTATATCGTGACCGAAATAAAACACCCAATATTATCCACCCAAACCCAATTATTTGGAACATTAATACTGTTTGGTATTCTTTATCGATAAATCACTGTGAAGTTACATCCCTTTATCTGTTTAGATCAAGAGATGTAAATTAAATTATTTACAGTATAAATTAGGAAATATAATCATAATCCTCATTGTTATTTGTGCCAAAGCTGAACAGTATAAATTAAATACATACATTACATTACATACCAAGTTCACACATTTGGTTTTCAAATTGAATATTATGAAATATACACCTTTTACTCAAGTCAAGTATCAAGAGATTGCTTGCAATTTGCAATTCAGCAAACAATTGTGTGTATAGTTTAGCTGTATTAATAAAGCAAGATTGTTGTTTTTCCAAACGTTAATTATTTATTAAAGTCAATTTATGGACTATCGGTTGTATCAGATTTAAAATGTTAATTTTACGATAAATCTGAAGCTGATTTTTGCTCACATTTCGTCATTCGATCACCAACTTTGGTTAGTTTGAAACATCTAAAGTTTGTTGTGTTTTGATTTTGTAGGCTACACCATAAGCAGCGAACACAGAATATCAATTACACATTATTAGTATTAACTTTTTTTCTGCACATTGCTCAGAATCAGGTTATAGGTTATTATTTATACATTTATACATTAAAGAAGCCGAGACAAGTCTCATCTCAATTTCTGGCTGTCTGTATGTCTGTCTATCACGGCCCAAGAGCCATTTTACGCGGCATTCTCCTGAAAAACAAGAGTACCTATCAAGATCCAAATCATTTTAATGTATTCACTGGATTGGCGAGAGTGTCTTAAGCTATTAAAATAAGGCCTCACTACTTTGTAAATAAAATTACGGACGTTAAAAACCCAATTTTGTGAGATTTTGTCAAGTTTTCTCCCAATGTTTATCACATAATCATCTATGAAATAACGAACAGCTGTTCGGATCAAGATTATTTTTTCTAGCTGTCTCTGATATGTTTATATTGAACGTTGTTCAAAGTATTACAGGTTACAGGTGTTATTTTAAAACAAATAACAGTCATAATTTCGGATGAGTTAAAAAGAGTCGACTATAAAGATTATGGAAATATTCACGATGTACATAACAGTTTGATATAATCAACATTTCTTGTTAATATCTTATCATTTTTCAAAAGCTGATCTTGTTTTTAGTGTTTTCTACAAATCCTTCCCACTCATCCACATTAGGTAGTCCCTAATAACGATTATAAATTCTAAAAAAAAAAAAAACATTATTTCTATTTCTTCTACTTGGTGGTGTTCTATGACTTTCCTATATTTCCATAGAATCAAATCGGCTCTTTCAATGATTGCTCAAGAAATGCAGCACAGAGTGTTAATTCAGTTTTCTTTTTAGTAATTGTCCAGGCTTTCTTGCTATTTTCCATTGCAATATTTATGCCAACCAAATTTCAAATAGTAAATATTTCATTTCAACCAAGTCAGTAAACGTTTGTAGCACACAATTTTTTTTAAATTGCAACTAAAATATTACCAGCAATTAAATTATCCAGCTGATAATAACGCAAACAAATATGTTCTTCATAAGGATAATATGGGAATTTTAAAAGCCACTGCCCAAGGACTTTTTCAAAAATGTAAGGTCAGTTTGCAAATCTACACACCTAGACGAACATTTTGGTATATAATATGTGGGGTTAAATCTTAAAACAAAAAAGCTTTATTGTTCACAAAGTTTCAAGTAGCGTATCAATATAGGTTGTGTTTGCTGGTTACACCATACGTTTTTTCGGGTTGTAATACAGTTAGATAAATGGTGGTATTGGGGGAAAACTTTACAAAAGAAGCAAGGACATGTTAACGGTGTGTGTTGTCAGAGTTTATTGGCTGGGTCAGATTTAGAGCGATTTTATCCGACATTCTTCTGGAGTTAGGTCCTTTCAAGATAACAAGCAACCTATAAAGAAGGGTCTTTTCCCACATTAACATATAACAAATAACACATTTTTACAGAAAAAAAGTTGTGTTTAATTTGTTTGTAAAAGCTCAAAATCATGGTCCATTCAAAAGTATTTTACCATAACATAAACAACACAATTTAAGTTAGCTGATATGGTAACAGATCTTTCCTGCTAGAAAATTTTTATGGATAAAAATAGTCAATGCTAAAGGGTTTGACATATATTTGTAAACTTGTATTTGCACATACTTACCCAAAATACTCGGTTTAAAATAATTTATACCATCTTCAGTACAATTAGGTACAATTTTCATACATCTTGAAAGTGAACTTTGACAATATTGAATTTTACGAGTTTGACAGATTTTGGTTGTTTGTCAACCTATAGATTTGTGGGTACAAAAAAGGACACGTAAAATCAGAAAATCTAACAAATGAGATGTCAACAGGAGTGGTTAGAAATTGAACGAGATCTCACTTCTTTGCAATTTCTACGCAATATACGAGTCATTGTGTGCCTCCAGTGATAGATGAAATCTAGTGATATCACCGAGTGATTCTGTCACTCATATTTGGCCTTCTTCACTTTACAATACGCCATTAATTCAGTTTAATAACTCATTCACAATGGATATTTAAAAAAATATGATTTACAATAGGTTTTCTAATAAAGAAAGACATGCTTTCAAAACAAGATTCGTGTAACTTTATATTTAGTAACCACACTATTGGGATAGATAATGAATATTTTCTGTTTGATTAAAACAAGAATACTGTATATCTCCTGAAAACTAATGTCATACAAAACTCCGCAAAAAAAATATTTTAAACCGATTGTTAATTGTTTTACAAAACAAGCATTTTTGTCTTACTATAAAAGTAATATACACCATTTTTGTAAATATTATTATGCTTAACTATGTGATCAGACTTAAAGGTAATGATATTGAACAGATCTTATCGCACATTTTTAAACAACGGTACAGTACTAAATCCTTATGGTCACAAAATCTAGATAAATTACATCAAACTTTATCGGACACTAATCTAAATTGGACTTTTAAATCTCAAAAGTGTTGTAGTAATTCTGTTAGTGATATGGAATTAAATGTTTCATCCATAAAATGTTTTCCAAATGTTAAGCCAGTTAAATGTTTCATAGAATATTAGCCGGGGTGTTTTCAGTTGGGGTAGTCAACAAGATGAAATAGCCTGTCGTATCTCAGTGTTATGAATGAGACTGATACTTTTCTTTATTGGCTTGTGTTCTTTTCAAACAACTTTTCATCCAATTACTGAGCAAAAAAAGTTACTTGCTTGTGTTGTAGTTGTATAAAAATAGGTCGTACCATACATAGGTCTGCCTCCAATCCAAATGGCTATTTATCACTGATCCCTTTGCCAAGAAATCTTACTTCTTATAAATGTGAAAGTTTGTGTGTTTGTTTGTAAGTTTGTTTTTTTGTATGAAGTTCATTCACGCATTAACTACTGGACGGATTGAGCTGAAATTTGGCACGATGATAGCTCACATTCCCGATTAACATATCTCAAAAATCCTTTCGGGCTCCGCCCCAGTGGCTCTGCAGTTCCCCATTTTAACCTTAAAGGGAATCAAAGAATTTAGACAGCTGTTTCAACTAAAAAAGTTGGTTCTATGATATGCAAAAGCAATAAAAAGTTACAAGATTTACCAAGAGGGTGCAGCACTATTATTTTATTGCATTTATGAAAACAGCTAATTTGAACTAAGCAGCAACAAAAAACTGTGATAGGTAGGCCTACGCAATGAGAACTGTCAAAGTAGGATTGTTTACAGTTATGTTTAGGCTATGTTATTAATTACATGTAAATTTGTGATATTTTGCGAATTTTTTAAAATGAATATTTCTCTACTATTTAGGTGAAGTGGTAGAACATTATGGCTATGGTAAATGTGTAATAATATAGTATACGGTAAATTTAAAGAAGCAAATTCTATCAAACTGTGTCCTCTCCCATTGCAAACGCAAAGCTCAAGTATAACTGCAATAAGCATTTTACACTTATATGCCAACCCCATACGAAGGATGGGTACTCTGCTAGTCATTAAAAAAGTTCAAAATAAAAACATTTATGATGTTTCAAAACTCTAAAGCTAAAGTAATATAAAAATACCAAAATTTTTATAAACATTGCAAATATAAACGTTCTTAAACAAATTTACACCATATTTGGCAACAAATAATTTAAAAAAATGAAAAAGAAAATATTTAAATTCCATAAACAATAAAACCACACTTTTTCTCACAGGCTATTCAGTGAAGTGTGGACATTAATTATACAAACGGGATTACAGAAGTAAAGTGTTATGCAATAAAGGGTTTAATTAAATTTTCCTCGGCACTGTCAGAATTGCAATAAATTACATTGGTAATTAAAACCGGATCTCTCTTTTTACTTAACGCTTATATAGTATACTGGCCTAGCTTAACATCTGAACATTATTGTATTCTGTAATGTGATGTTATTACTGTGGTCTATAGCAAGTTGAGAAAAATTGTGTAGCAGTCTTAAACTCATAATATTATGTTATCCTTGCTATTTAGGGTGTCAATACAAAATTATTGGTACCTTAACTGTGACTTAATTACATGAATTTCTATGCTTGCTTAGTAATTGCTTAGTCCATAACTTTAGAATTCAATGCATTGTATAGTCATATTTTTATTTACTGGGTGTTTACTTTATAGTGCGGTGTAAAACAGAGCCGGTCTTACAAAAGAACCTATAAAATTATCTTATAAAAAATGTGCAACACATGTGCTCGGGGGGAAAACACAAAAAAATTTGTTAAAAGTCTGTAAATTTTATGTAAATAATCACCTTTTGTCCTCAGTTTACACTGTTACGATAAGTAAAAAAATGATCGTAGAACATGATCACGATGTTGCACAATCGCGAGAGATGATGTCGGATGTTGCCAAGACTTTATCAAAATATCGCAGATGCTACGACTTCAGGAGTTCAGGATGTTGCTGGGATCGTGATTAATCATCGATGAAGTTGCCAAGGGAAAAAAAATCATCAAGGTTGTGCCATCAATCTCAGGAAATCATTTGGAATTTGTCTGTGATCACGGGAAATCATTGTGAATGTTACTGCGGATCTTTGGAAACGATCACGGATGATTGCTGGAGATGATTACAAATGTTGAAAAAAATCACAGGAAATTATAACTGATGTTTTCAATCACGTTAGTGTTTAATATATTGCTGCTAGTAAGCGTTAACGCTTTCTAAAGTCAGTTTTAAATTAAGAACTGATGTAATATAAAGGAAATAAAAGTACCAAAAGATTGTTATAGTACGTTATGTATTGTGTTTTATAAAATGTTAAAATGTTAACGTTAATATTGGAGGGTTGAGACTAAATGCTATGACGTGTTTACTCATAAAGTAAATAAATTAATTATTAAGTTCTAAAAATTATTTGTTCATGCTCAGACACTAAAACATTACCATGGCATAAGATATCAAGAAAAAATACACACCAAGACTGTAATAAAATCATTCTTTAGTAGCTGTATTTTTTTTAAGAAAATCATCCTATATAAGCAACAATGGGAACTTAATATTTTAAATTGACTTATAGTTGGAACAGTTTGAATATTACTTTTTTAGTAGTAAAGGGCCCGCTCTGAATGTTTGAACTGGGCCGGCTCTGGGTAAAAATGTAATTCAAATCTAGGGTGAGAGTGTAATCTCCTGTGAAACCTCGATTTTGGCACTTAATGTAAAATATACCTTTATAACAACCAATAAAACATTCTCTCATTTCCCCCCCCCCATAGAAATACATTATTCAACAAATGAATATTTGATTGATTAATACTGTGCTCTAATCACACAAATAATTATTTAAACAATATTATTGTCTTTGAAAGCAGACAGAATTAAAAAAAATAACTGTTTTAAAAGAATTAATGGTTCAGTCTCTAAATGACGATGTAGTGTAAGGTTCCAGTGGATCATTGATGCCATAAGAAACTAACCATTCAAATCATGATACTTCAAAGAAAATTTGCAGTATACCATTTACATAGCAGCTTATAATGTTTATTCAAACATCTATTAATTACCATTGTTTTTGTTAGGCTTCCTCCCTTAGTTTGCTTATTCATTATGCATGGCAATCAATGCTTTGTTGTCGTGTACTATATAGTTTACTAGTAACTCGAGGTCGTCCTGTGGTTGAAAATTCGACCAAAAATACAGTTTGTATTGTGCAAACTTCTCTATTTTCACCCCACGCTATAAATAAAACATGTGATTAGAATTTCTTCCATTTGTTTTGATTTTCTGTTTATATTTCGTCAGCAGCATGGCATAAAAAATTATGTAACTGGCCCGAATCCTATACTAATAACATTAAGGAACGCGGCAGCGTTCCGCCCCGCCAAGTCCCCCAGCGGTACTCAGCTGCTGCAGTGTATATATACATGACGTGACAAAGTGGCTTTTTTACTCGTCTATAGCTCTGAAGAAACAAAAGCTATTAAAATAATTGTTCATCCACTGGATAGGGGCAATCATTCTTAGCAAAATAAACAAAAGAATTTAAAAAAAGGTTGTGTTTGAGCCAAGAAAAACTAGTTTGAAAATTCACAAATTTTCCGTGTTCTCCTTCTTCTCCTTAAATGTTGACGGACCTACAGCCCAAACCACTGGCTCAATTTTAATGTTTTTTATGTTGTTTGAAAGCCCTTAGCGTGTAGATGTGCCTTTTGAGGGTCTCAAGTCGGTGCGTTGACCCATAAACCCTTGGCAAGCCCTCAAAGTACGATTTTGGCCCATTTAAATAACATGGGATTAAAATCAAAACAAAAGAAGGACCAGCTGCGATTAAATCTCAATTAATTTAAAATGTTAGAGAAATTCATAGGAACAGCTGAAACATTATTTTAAAACTTTTATAAAGTATTTTTTTCATGTATACCGAATGATTTGAGATACTTACTATATAAAATTACTTAGAGCAGTGATATTCCCCGATACTTTCCATTGAAAAATGCAGTGTACTGATGGTACACTGGTACAGCAGCTCGTCATTTTTAACAGTTTAATACTACTTATCAAAACATATGAAACCTAGGAACTTGAAACTTAGTACTAGTACTAAGGTTAGTTTTATGTTTTGATACACTAAAACAAATAAAACAATCGGGAAAATCCGTCTACGTATGTTAAACAAGCAAAAAAGTGATTGTAAAAAGTGATATGTAAATTTAGGATAAAAATGAGTTTTTCAATATTTGTTTTGCCTTATGCTATTTCTAACAAACCTAATCTGTTTGATTACATTTTTACTTCTCTAATAAGGGCTCAATTTACACTAGTCTTTAGATATACGGGTTTAATTATCGGAACACTTATGTAACACCAATGCATTTTATATGTAGTTGTGCCCTGGTCTATATATAAGAGAAAAGAGGATTTTTATTTTTACTGTTAATTTTCTACAAAAATAAATAAAATCTAACAAAAAACCACTAAGTGGTAACACTTCCCCCGCCAAGTCAGCAACCCAAAAAAGACAATAAATCACCACTTTTCCGCCAAGTAAAACAATGTAATGTATGTAAGTTTGGCCACTTGGCGGCAGACTTTTGCTTGATCACTTTAAAAAATACAATAAAATTAGTTTCATTGAGCAAGTATCTCTCCCAATAGTACATTGCTAGATGAGAGCTTATTTTACAAAATTTGACCTTAATTGTGTCACATTTCATAAAATCATAATAGTGATGGTTTTATATTTACTGATTACCTCGAAATTATTATACTTAGTTGGACTAATTAATTAGAGAAGTTGATTTGTGAAATTATCCACCAACGTAACTTTAATGAAAAAAAAACAAGCAAAAGTCTGCCGCCAAGTGGCCAAACTTACATACATTACATTGTTTTACTTGGCGGAAAAGTGGTGATTTATTGTCTTTTTTGGGTTGCTGACTTGGCGGGGGAAGTGTTACCACTTAGTGGTTTTTTGTTAGATTAATATATGGTTTAAACATTTATGTTATTCATTGTGACCCTTGGTTGGAATATATTATTGATAAAATAGAAGAATTACCTTATCCAACCACAGTTGCTGGTATGACAACTAGTTTCGTTCCTTAGAACTTCGTCAGGTCATTGTATGCAACCACATCATCAATGTATTAATACATTGTGGTATGTCAAAAGATTCTTTTAAAACACTGTCAGAATCACAACAGTAAAAACTAGCCATGTTGATCAAATTATTAAAATTGAATAAAAAGTGATAAAACTAGTTAAAACTGTAAAGAGGCACTAAATAAAACTGACTGAATCATGAGGTGTCTTCATCTTCATACCTCCAGTGCCACCTTTATTTCAGTTTGTTTTATTCTTCTTATTTGATACTTCTTTGATTTGTAGCTTGTCAATATATGTATCACATATAATATTTGACTGGAAGGAAGTCTGATCATTTAAAATGTTGAATGGGTCGAGTTTTTTAGCTTTGTAGATGGTAAATTCTTCTTTAATATCAAGCTTATAATTTTTTTGAAATACTTAAACTATTTTGATGTTCTTATCTGGATAGCTGATGTTGTGATCTTTTAGGTACATGTTCTTTAAATCTTTGTTTGAAAGATCTTCCAGTTTGACTAATGTAGTACTTTGGTCAGTCGTCACAGTTAATTCTATAAATGCCTGATTTTTTATAGTTGTTTGTGGCAACAGGTTTGGCATGGAAAACCTTTTGAAGTGTATTGTTTACGGAATGTGCGACAGTCGTAATGTTTCTGTTAAATATTTTGGTGATGGCGTTGTTGATTTTTCCATAGTACTGTATTTTAATGTATGTATTATTTAAAAAAATGGAAATTTAAATAATGTTTACTTTCGGGCCAGCAACATAATTTGTTTATGTTTATGGTCCATACCGGGTCTTTTCTAGTATTCACAGTATTCACTAATATTCTCAGTCTTTTCTAGTGGTACATTACACAGTATTGATTTTCTGAGATAACAGATTTTGGAGATAACAGAAACCAATAACTATTGTTTTTAAAGAGTTTTCCTAAAACCTGTAACCTGCTTTAGAACTTAATATTCTAGTAAGGATTTAACAAAAAAGATAATAATGTTTCCGTCACTATTTTCAAGGGAAAAAACTTTATTCTTGTGAAAAACTCACACAAAAAACAACGAAGCATGCAAGCAAGCAATTCATATTATTTATGGTTGGAATAGAATCTGCAATTTGAAATAAGGAATATAGTGCTCACTCAAGAATATTCATGAATCTTGCATTTCTATAATCACTAGAAAGCACTTGGAAAGTGATTTAAAAAAGTAGTCAAGCTTAGGGAGATTTTATAATGAAGTAATGAAATCTTGCAGATTTGCACTCATTTTCTCTATTTTGCATTCTTAAAACTGAACTACATTACTAATAAATTTTACACTAGAAGTGTGTAGTATGGAAAAAATCCTTTCAATACAAAATTAAATAAAGTTTAAGTTCATTTAACAAAATTGTAAATGTAAAGAAACAAATCTATATAAGTCAGTACGGTACAAGTACAAATAAAGTGTGCTATTGTTAGATAATATGATGTGAGGTAATAATAAAGTGAGGTATTGTTAGTTTTAAAGCACTTTTGTTATAACACTAACAAAATTGTCACATGGTTTGTCAATTCTGTTTATTTCCGATACTTTTGGTAGGAATGGTAAGATATTTGTACATAAGATTAGTGCATAATAATAATTATTGCTGAATTAAAAATTAAGTAAGTGAAATAGTGTGATCTACATGTAAGTGTAACCTTCATAAGAAAACAGGCTGTTGATAACCACTACGTTTAAACAAAAAGGATTAAATTCATAAAACTGACGTTTTCCTCCGCCAGGTTTAGCTAGAACTTCATTTCCGTTGTGGCCGGAGGGATTTATAATGCATGAGTTCCCTGACAAACATAAACTTGACCCTTAAATAAGTTATTTTCCTGTTCCAGAATGTGTTTGAATTAAAATACAAACAAGTGCTGCATTAGTCTGCTTATAATCTGAGGTTTATCTGTTCAAATAATATTTAAAATTGGTCCAAAATTTTACCCTTCCTTTGAAAGAAAGAACTTATAAAGAACTTTAAAACAAGGTTTAAAATGTATGCAGCCTCTCACTTAGTGATATCAGAGATTAAAGAGTAGACTACTCTTTAAGTAGTACGCCTAATATTTCACAACTGATACTCTTATTATGTTTGGTATGTAATTTGACAAAAATATGTCAACAATATAAAACATTAGCTGTCGCTTATCCTATATAGGCAAGCTTGTTTCTTGAAAATCTTTTTTATAATCTCGAGTGCATCACAGGGAAAATCTACCGATACTGTTAGAAAGTTTCCTGAAAATGTGCTAAATCCCTTTATAAATTCAAATAGGCTAACAAATAAGCACAAACAATTAGTTAAAAATTTAAAAGGAATTAACAAGGGTATTAGGCCTATAGGTTCTTATGGAGCTGGTGACGAAATAACAAGGAAATATAAACAGAAAATTAAAACAAATGGAAGAATCACATGTTTTATTTACAGCGTGTGGTGAAAATAGAGAAGTCTGTACCACGAATACTAGAAAAGACCCCGTATCCCGCTTTGGATCATAGACATAACATAAACAAATTATGTTACTGGCCCGAAAGTAAACGTTATTTAACATTGGATGGAACCGTCTAAACCATATATTAATGTTATTAGTAAAGGAAGGTAACAGTTACCTCATTTGTTTATGTTTATGATCCATACTGGTCTGTTCTTATACTCGTGGTCTGTACATTACATATTTTGGTAGACTTTTCAACCACTGGATGACCTCTAGTTTTTAGCGAATTTCCCATATAGGGAATAAGCTATTACCGTAGTACTCATGGTAAAACCTGGACCCGGAACCGATTTTTGTTTTGTTTTGAGGTCCCTAGAGGCCAAAAACACCATCCGTTCAAATTCATATATATATATATATATATATATATTTATATATATATGTGTCCGTTAGCGCGATAACTCGAGCAAAAATGATCCGATTTTGATGAAATTTGGTACAAACGTGTAAACCTACGTTTGTTCGAACGAGTTCGCGAACCAGCATGATCGGACCATGGGAACAGGGGTTTATGGGGGCTTTTATGGGGTAAAAATGGGTTTTCCCTATTTTTGACCCAAAAAACATAAAATTTTGAAATTTCTTTCCAAACTATTTTGTAGAGCTTAAAAAAACAAATAATTTAGTATATTGAAGCGTTATAATGCGCCTAATGGTTACGGAGAAAATTCCAAAAAATTGTTAATTTAAAATTCCCATGTTATTCTTATGGAGAATAAGTAAACCGTTGTAGTGTGCTTGTTTATTAACATATTTTGCCCAAATTTGGAAAATGTTTTTATTTCTTACCAACTATTAACATTTTAGGCCTACATAAAAAAAAATTTTACCCTCCCTGTTGCAGCAAACCTAAGTATGTGTTAAACTGATTCTATTTAAATAGGGAATAAATGTGATATTTTTAAGGAGACATTTTAGTCTAAATCCAATCAGGCAAATGGAAATTCGCTTAGTCTGCAGGTTTGCTGCGGCGGGGGTATTTATTAAAAAAGAACCAGCCACAGAAAGCGCTAGTGTCAATATTCCACTTTCTACCTCATTTTTTGTTACTTAGTTGATGGGTCAACAGTTTTTATAGCTCACAATAAGTCGTTCCATTAGTTTGACTTGGTGAAAACGTTTCTTGTATTGGACATAAATCAGTAATTTAGATCAGCACAATCAGCACAGTTGGTGGCTCACATCATCCAACTACGAAGATTTTGATAAAAAACTGGCTACCTACCACAACTTTACCATGGGGATGGAATGTGTAGTTGTATCAATAGTCAAATGTACAGTTTTGTGCACTCAATTAGAGGTCTCATATCAATTAGAGACTATTATCATTGACTATATAGTCAATGTTATTATCCACATAAGTAATCTAAGAACTGGTTACATAACTTGATGAATAATATTAACCAAAGATGAATTGGGAGGTGGGAAAGTATTAAGTATACCCAGGGAATGTGCTTTTACCTACGACAGTTTTTTAAAGTAGCCATTTCAGTCCAGTTCTTAGAATTGAAAAGTTTCACTTTACAGCTGTTTACTTTCATATCCGCATAGTTTCATTTCATATCCGCATAGTTTTCTCATATCCACACAGGTAACGGACCAATGAGGTTCAAGTATTGAGAGAAAAGAATTAAAATTGTAATGCTTCAGAACGTCAACTAATCAGCTGATCAGTTGACCAATTTAATTGTTGATACGACTTGTTCATGTTGATACTCGCGTATTCTTAATTAAGTTGGTAAAAGTCCAAAAATAAATTAAATATTTGCCGAATTGTACCTGATACAATATTATTTATGGTAAGAATGCTGCTAGCAATGTAATATTTAACGAAGTTTAACAAACACGTAATTACAGGAAATCAGCTGATTATACAACAAGTCGTTGCATCACTTTCAGTGGCAATGACAATACACGAAATCATAACCTCTCTAAAAAGTTATCAGTAGTTATTGTTAGTAATTAAATCCAGATTGACAGTAATTAAAACACGGTCGTAGGTAAAGTAGTGTACGCAACTCGCGTTAATAGTCTTTACGACACTCGTAGAAGTTTTTAAGGCACTCGCCAAGGCTCGTGCCTTAAATTTTCTACTCGTGTCGTAAAGACTCACTTAACGCAATCGTTGCGTAAACTACTATTTCCACATCTAAAAGCAGTTGCCCAAATTTTAATCCTAAGTAGGGTGGGGGTTTTCATAGTATTTGAATTAGTATTAACTTTAAATAATTATTTATGCCAATGTATTAGATAGTCGATTGTCTCATAGCCGTTAAGTGATTTTATGCATGAACAATTTGGTCAAAAATAAACCGTCCCTGCAATGTTATAAGTAGGCCTATACTCGGCTTATAATCAGTTTAGTCAGAGTACCTTAAACAATGTGCAAACTGCTTTCAACATAAACAGTCTTTGTATGCTAATGCATCACTTAAGCCTTCAGATAACTTCTTCAATTGCATGCTTATATTAAATGGCTTATGCAATTAAGTCCCATTATGGATTATCTAACCTGTATACAATTTAACTTATATTAACAAAATTTATGATTTAAAAATTTGTTATTGTATTCTTGATTATAGATATTTACTGATATTGATTTATGATTTTTCTAAAAATTCCAATTAACTAATTTTAAAAGTAGGCTTCAGCAAGAGTACAGATAGATTACACATTTGGAAAAACATTCATAAACAAAATATAATCTAGTATGTTATGAAATTAAAAGTATTTCAATTTTTGCTAAAGTTATTTTGGCCTGCTCGTTCTATAAATTGACAAATACATTAGAGGGGTTCAGATCACGGTACAGAAATAATTTTAAAGCACAGTTCTTATTCTAGATTGAAACTCTGATTACTTTCTGTTTACTTAGAAACTTTGCAAATACCGTCAAACGATCTCCATGATTTTAATTTAAAGGTTTGTTTTATAAAAAATTTTTTTAGATTTCTATATCCAATTTTATATTATTGTAAAAAAAAAAAAAAATTAGCCACTCTCTAATGAAAAATATGTGCACAAACATGTTAAAGGCACAATTTAAACATTCATTTTTCAATTGGTACTCACGATTTTTATGTGATCTGATTAAAATATGCCAACAAATAGTTATTCTTTGTAATATCTGATAACTTCCCTATTGCCCGCTCATTTCTGGATTTTTTGTTGATTTTTCAAGTTAGAAATAGCTCACTTTTGGCCCAAAGAGTCAGAGCCAGGGAAAGGGTGAGAGTGAAGTTTTAAACATTGAAAAAAAAAATGTAAGAACCACAAAACATTGCATTTTCAAGTACACATTTGAGAACACACTCATAAACCTTGTTACTAATTTTGACCCAAGGAGGAATGCCATAAAAGGAAAGGACAATAAAATCCAATGGTTACAGACAAGAGTTATAGTTTAATTTCAGAAATTTAACAGAAAACATATCACCTAATTAATTGACATTGCTATCAGTTTGTGACTAATGACTTTAGGTCAAGCGAGGCCCTACATTATCATAACTCAAGTGTAGAGGCCAGGGCCCCACATGCTAGAGCTTCCGTGTGGTATGAAATGTCAACATGTGCTCTCATGACTATAACTAATCTTACAAATTAAATAAATATTTAAGATGAACCAACAGTTATAATATTCTAAAGAAAGTATTTACATAAAAGTAATGTTAATCAACCTACATTGTGAAACTAACGTAAATAGAAAAGTGGTTTCTGAAATGTGTTCCATTACTAAATCATATGAATATTTAAGTTGTCCAAAATGTACATTTTGAATTAATTTACACTTTTGTTGTTTAGGTACAGTAAAAAATCTTCAAGAACTACAATAATAGCACCTTAAATTCAACTATGGTACAAAAAAATATACAAACCAAATGTTAACGTAATCAATATATTCTATGAAATATATTGATGAGTAAAAAAAAACTACTTTTATTTAAGAGAACAGGAGTATTTTCAGTTTTCTCTAAGCGTTTACCCCTAAACAGAGAAAAATATTTTGCCTCGGGAGTACAACAAAATTTCATTAGGAATCAATGTTGTTATCCAATTACTTCAAAAAATACAATGAAAACATTTCAAGTTAAGGTAACAAACATAAGATTACTGCATTTTTGGAAAAGTTGGCCAAATGCCCAAATCATACACTCGATAGAAAGTAATACTTTTTTTGGTAAAAATCCTTTAAATTTAAACTGTATTAGTTGTACTGTATCGCATGTTATTAAAATAAAATTTTTAATGTGTAAAGTAGTTGTAAATTTTAACCAATCATAAAAAAAGTGTATAGTGTTTAGCAAACATGTGTAACAGAAAGCTTATAACTTTTTTACTCTTAGCGATTTTTTAAACAAACCCTTTGAATATTTAGATAAAAAATATTTAGTGTTTTAAAAGCTTATTTACATATTTAAAAATATGCACAAAAAATTACACAGTTCCTAAAAATTACATAAAACTTAAATATACCAGCATAGACTTAGAAGTATTTACAACAATTAAAAAACATTACTGAATATTTAATTTGTTGTATTAGTTTTGGAGCAGAAGACTTAATTTTGTTACCGTACTTCATTAAAAGATTTAACAGCAAATTTTAGAAATATGTTTTGATAAGTTAATTAAGTTTTTATTTTTATTTTAAATAACTAAAAAATAATAAAATCATTTAATGTGTTTTTTCATCCAACAGACACAGTAACAAAACTTAACAGCTACCAATAATTATACAAAATAAATAATTACCTACATTAATAGCAGTTATGGTACAAACAAAAATACATTAATTTATAGGAATACCTACCTAAATTTACTGATAAAACATGAGTTTTAAAAATCAGTTTCACAAAATGTAGCTATTGCTTGAAGCCCTAGGGGGAATTCTAATCTCTATTCTGTTGGCTTTCCTAATCATTGCTATCCTATTTAGGGATCCCTAACACAATGACACAAGGAAATGCATGACTGAATGATAACCTCACTCTAAACACAACAGTTATTACTCTATCACACCAAACTAGTTGTTCCACATTTACAAATTACGCCACTTAATGAAATTTTATTCCATTTAGCGAGATTAGGCCTACATTTTAATTGAATTGCTCCCCTCAAAAAGCATTATTCTTTCTGTCAATAAACTATACTATAATTCGAAGAATTAAAGTATAAATGGGGTCAAGGATTAGTTTAATTTGGGTTAAATAATACTGTACTGTACTTAAAGTTTAATTTTAAAAAACATGAACAAATTCAAACAAAATTGTGATTTCCAATATTTTGTTACAAAAACTATGCAGTACAGTAATATTTCCTGTAAAAATGCTGTATAAAAAACAATTGTATATTCTGTTTCATACAATTTTAAGGAAGGTTATAGAAAATGTAAAATAAATGTAGCTGTGGAACTTTCTTTAAGTTAGAAATACACAGAAATATGTTTTGTGAAGTCTGTTTAAAGAAGTGTCTTAGGTAAATGAAATATATCAGACATGCAATAAAAACCTGTCATATACCGTACACAATATGTGGTCCCATTGTTTTAAAATAGATTTTCTGGTCAGATTTAATAGATGATTAAAAATAGTTTCAATTATGTATAAAATATAGAATCATTTTTATTTTGGTATATCATTGATGAAGATGAATGGAAGTCTCTTTTCTAATGCTTTATCCAATGTTTCAAAAATAGTCTTCTGGATTTCATGACTAAATTGCTAGTTAAATAAAAGGTAAAAAGTAACATGTTTTAGTATTACAATGAAACTAATTAAATTGGCAATGTAAAATCAACATCTAAAAGCCAAAGATTACAAAAAATAATAGGCCACAATCAAACTAAAAATACTGAATATGATCGACCAATAGAATATTAATTTTATTACACAGCTATTCATTGGAAATCTTTGATAAATCACAGGCCATAAACAATACTAGGTTTAATAATAGCTAAGGATAGTGGTAGACCAATTCATAAAAAAACATGATTAATTTAGCCAAAGTAAGAAATATTCAATGTTGAAAATCCAAGATGGGTGATGTTTCCAGTTGAAAATATTAAGTATTTTCTTACTCAATACCATTAGGCTCAAATATAAGTGAAAAATACAATTCACACAAAACTGATATAACAGCAACTTTTTTTTTAAAAGATCATGTTCAATATTTTACAAACAACTTTAAAATAAACCCACCTTATCTGAGCTATAGTTATTTTCTTAACTTAGCAAGACAAAAGTTATTCACTCAGACTGCAACATTATTGGACGAGAAAGTTACACGCAGGTTTCTATACAACTATATACAGAAAGGAACGGACACGGATGACACGACACTGATACAACATCGATATTGCAGCCCAACCAACGATATTGTGATATTGCTCAGTCAAACGTCTTATAAAAATATATATTACAATAAACTATCTGTCATATTATACACAAGAATCAATCAAACTTTCCGAAATACAAGAAAGATAAATCAACAACTTAGTTCCTTTACAGGGAAATTAGATCTTTACAAAGTTTAAATCGTGGTTAATATCCTATCAACTACCTCACAAGTTTTTGAAACAGATGTAGAAGTCAATGACATTATACAAGTCGTCAGAATTTCAATACGATACAAGAGATTAAAAACCAAGATGATAGTTGTTTAATATTTTACAATAATGTGCCAAAATAAAAATACTAAATTCTAATACTTGCATGAGGTCAAAACTTTTACTATTCAGAAAAAAGTTATTTGTCAAGGATTCTTTGATTTGTAAAAGATTTGTCGATAAAAACCTAAAAAAATATTGAATGTTAAAAGCTTGTAATGATGAGATACTATGAAACTCATATGAGATTTACAAGATCATTTCATATGATATGATAGATCTGATGCATCTCATATGAGTTCAGTATGAGTATATTCAGTATGAGTTTAATGAAGAACAAGATTTAACTTCATAGTACAAAATTTTAATGCAAAAACATTTCAATTTGATAAAGCAAATTTGCATTAAAATCTTGTAAATCTACATAATTAACAATACAATGTATAGGTCTCATCTAGTGAGATGAGACATAAAACATGAAATTGAGCTTTAGCTCAAGATTATTGATTATACTTGCATGTAATTTCATATGTTTTAACATATGAAATTATTGTTGCAAGTATAATAATATTATAAGATATCAAATTAGTATTAAATTAATATTTTGTTTTTAATCAGTGATGATTATATACATAATGTAGTTGTTTATAAAAATGAAATGAAATTTATTTTGACAGTGGGGATTTATTTGTAACAATATAACTTCATTGATAACTGTGCAAGATATCAATGGGGTCAAAAACTTACATGGGTAGTTGGTATTCTGGCCTTACTTGCAGATCGAGTAATATTTATTTGCTTTCAATAAATTTTATCATACGTTTATACAGCAGAGTTTTCTTATTATTAAGAACCAAGCTTACAATGAAAAACCTTCATTAAAATAAGTACCTTATAAGCTATGGTACACTATGAGGTATAAATTGTCAAAAACATTTTTTGCAGTATGTACCAAAAGAAATATTTACAATAGATAGCAAAGGATAGTAGGGATTACTATAAGTAAAAGTTACTTGACACAAACAGTTTCTTGAAATATTAAAACTTTTAAAATTGTGTAAACTCAAGCCAAATCAGCATCTTTAGATGTTTAAAAAATGTGATCTACTATAACTTAGATCCAAAACATACGACAGAGATATGCAGCTATTATGCTAGAAAATAAAACTAAAAAGATAACAAATAAACAGGTTGAACATTAAGATTTTAAATACAATTTTGGGATTTTTTTCCCTAAAATAGGATTAAACACATACGACACTATAAGCAAATGTACAACTATTTTAAAAACACATCGATTTTATATTACCAATCAATGACAATAGTACAAAGGCAGAGTGCGTGCTGCTTTAAAAACTTCATCTATCAAATAAAATTGATGTAAAACTTCTAAGCTGTCTACGATGGTTTTCATATTTTACAATCATTACAGCTGGAAAAAAAATTAGAGCGATAAAATACTTACCCAAATAACTTACCTTGTGCAGCAAACAATCTTCTATAGTCAGATTTCCGATATGATTTACCATCATGGGAGTGCTGTAGCAACCTTTCAGCTTTTTTTCCCACACATTTGTGTCTTTTGGTATAAAAAAAAAACCTATAAACCATAAAAAACGGAATGGCTATAAACCAAAAAAACTGAATGGCTTATATTTTCTTACTTGTTTTATTTTGTTCTCTTCTGTTATCACGACCACACGGATTTAAATTCAAATAATAAAAAATAAAGAAAAATATTTATCTAATATATAAAATTCTCGTGTCACAGTGTTTGTCTGCAAACTCCTCCGGAACGACTTCACCGATCGTTATGAAATTTGGTGTGTAAATTCTGTAGGTATGCGAATCGGACGTAAACTATTTCCCGTTTCGAAATTCTTAAAAGGGCTCCGCCCCAGTGGCTCTGGAGTTTCCCATGTTAACCTTATGAGAAATGGAATTAATGAATCTTAACAGCTGTTTCAATTAAACAAGTTGGTTCTGTTCTATGATGTTCAATAGCATTAAAGTTACAAGGATTACCAACAAGGTGCAGCACTATTATTTCTTTTACATTTATGACAACAGCTAATTTGCAACCAAAAGGTGAGTGAGCGTAGCGAACGAACTTCAACCTGGAGGCGAGTTAGCGTAGCGAACGAGATCATCTTGAAAATTAAACGTAACGGTACTTTCTTTCCATCGGTCTGTCTTAGGGGAAACCTATAACTTAGGCGATACGAAGTTCGCCGGGTCAGCTAGTTTATTTATACAAAAATATTTTTGGTTTGGTGAAAACAACAGAACAGTAACTGTAATGTTTAAGAAATACAGTAGAACCTCTTCAATCCGAACTAATTGGGACTGGGGGTAGTTCGGACTATTGAATAGTTCGGATTACAGAACATATTGTTGTTTTTACATAACAATAGCTAGGGAAAAGTGGAAAATGCTTTATAAAGTAAAATACAGTGTTTATTTAATACAGTAGTAAACATTGGGAATAAACATTACTGTACATTACAGTTGAAATAATTACGGTGCGTATACAGGGGTTCGTATATACAGGACGTTCGGATTAAAGAGGTTCTACTATATATCAAATAGATAAAGTGAAGTATGGAATTGTCATTACTGTTATTTGATAACAACGACATTTCTTTAGAAGTAATTTTCAACACAATAAAGTTAAAGTTGGAGTAATTCCGAGACGCATAACATTTTTTAGAAAATATTTTAATTTAAATCCATAACTTCATTTATTTTAAGTTTCCTATGAATAACTCTTGTATAATAGGCCCAAAATCATCCTAATCTCTTCCAGTAGAATGTCCTGCCTTGTACTTTGAGATAACTCTGAATTCACAATTCAACAGTCTTTTATGGATATTCTGACCAACATAGCTCTGGACACATAGCCACACCTGCCAGTACACTAATAAACCTTACTCTTACTGCATTCTATACTCTTTCCTGCTCCTGTACTCAAAGGCAGAGACTAGTAAAAAAAACTTATGTGAGCAGGTTTTGATTTTCATACATACTGGAACGGTAAAAATCTGCACTAACAAAGCTGGAAAAATAAGTGCTGTGTCAAAATTTGACACTTTGAAATTTTTTAAAAAGATTTCAAGGGTGACTTAAGTGTACTTTGAAATCTGGTATTAGCGACAAAACCCTAGTACAAAGAAAACTTAGGAAGAATATACGTAGTTTAGTTTACCTATGACTTTTCATAGACAGCATTCAAGTTTGAATTCAGTAATTTTCATGCCTGTAATTCATCAGTTTAGTCGCTATGTTTGTAACGCAAATATGTGAATTCGTTCAGCTGAGTATAATGTATAATCATAGACAAAAAAAATTAAATATAGACTGTCAGCCGTGCTGCAGTTACCATAGGTTCTGGCGCACACCGCTGGGAGTGCCGTGTAGTTACATAGCGCGTACGCCATAACTACATGGTGCTCCCAGCGGTGTGTGCCAGAACCTATGTGGTCTATATTTAATTCTTTTTGTCTATGGTATAATACAGTAGATTCCCTCTTATCCAGACTCCTAGGGACCGAGGCCAGTCCGTATAACGGTTTTTCCCGTTAAACCAACGTCCCCAAAAACTAGCTATGTAACCCAAATATTTGACTTAAATTTAGGAGAGCATTGTATTTAGACACATGATCACTGATCTCAAATCTTTCCCACGAGAACAATCGTTTCAGTAACGGTACTGCCCACTTCCTGCCTATCTAATCCGGTAAAACCGATGTGCTGATAAAAATTGTCCGGTTAAAACGATGTCCGGTTAAAAGGTGTCCGGATAAGAGGGAGTCTACTGTACATTTAATATTATGGGATATCCATACTTTTGTTACTTCTTTGTTTTAGGAATTTTTTAGGGATGGTCAAGTCTCGAAATTTCGGGAAATTTTAAATCTCGTTACACGAGATGGGATTTCTTTTTGGCCGAGATTTTTATCGAGACAAGAATTAAAAAAAAAAAAATAAAAAAAAATAAAATTCAAAACGCCTGCAGAAAGTCAATGCAATACCCGTAATACAGGAGCGTGTTGTAGTTGCGTTTCCTTTGCGAAGGCGTTCTTATTTAATTAATTCTTTAAATGTAAATATTACTTTAATTATTTTAATAATACAGTATTACTTTAATAACATTTGAGAAGTTTTTTTAAGTGTAAGCAGTGTGAGGAATGTTTTATTACTATAAAAAGTCAAAACAAGTAACTATTTTATAAAAATTAATATTGCTTTTATTTTATTTTATGATAAGTTGAACTCTATCCTAACTGACATATCTATGTTTCCTAATCGTAGGCATTTTTAATAAGTTAAGCGTGATTAATAAAAAAATGTTATGCTGATGTTTTTTAATAAAAGATTGTAAATATTCTTGCCTATTATCATTATTTTTGTATTTAAACAGTCATCTAACAATGTTACAAAATCAGGTAAAAATTTTGAAGGTGCATTTCCCGTTGTGTATGAGAAGGGAAATCCCGTCTCGAAAATTTATGAAAAATAAAAAATCTCGTCTCGAACTAAAAATCCAATCTCGCCCATCCCTAGAATTTTTCATTGAAAATTTAATTTAAATTTAATTTTTAATTAAAAATAACCCCTGATGGGGTAGCGTGTCACTGAATAATTGTGCTAAAATGATTTTATTGCCCAGTAACTTTGTACCAAGTTTTGTAGCTCTATTTTTATTAGTATTTGAAATAATTAACTGTCCTGGGACTTTTTATACCCTATATAGTCATTAATTAAAGTAAATTAAATGTAAAATTTTAATTGATAATTATATAAGGAATATTCACTTTATTAATAAAAAGGCTTCCTTAAAGGGACACAAATAATCTCTTAAATTAAGAAATAAATTCATAAGGGGAAATATGTAATTGCTACAGCAGATTTGCTAAAAAAACATCTAGGTATTGTTAAGACAAACCCTGAGCCACTAAATTTACATAAAGTAATTAGCCATGCTACAACAAGCGCAGCAAAGGAATGCAGCAACCATGCAGGGAAAATAACGAAAAGCCAGTCAAATCAAATCAATAACTCTATTTGTCATTCATACAAACATTCAACAGTGACCGAACCTGAGACCGGCTACATTCAATGTACAACTAAGAGCATTCGTAAATTAGACTAAACACTAGCGTGACAATCCACCGTGAAGACGAAATAGTTTAAGACCGTGGTCAAACTTTTTACAATATTTATATTATAATCCATATATTAATACTGTACCGGTTTAAATATATGCGGTGTTCTCATTACAAATGTTACAATAAAGACCACAGACGGTACAGCATCACTTGGTGTTTTATGGCAACGATTGAAAAGTAAAATTTGTCAAACTAGTAAAACAACCAATCCCGGCTCAAACCGGTTCACTTCCGTTACACACTAAATAGTAAAAATCATAACTTCATGAGGAAATAAAAGAAGTGTTAACAATTCTCCTATAAATTACTGTCTTTTAGAACTTAACGGTTATGTTAGGTAAAGTAGGACGTGATGTTGATAAGCGCTAGCTTGATATGTTTTACGTTGCCAACAAGTAACGTAATGATAATTATTGTATTAACAAAAAAACTAAAAAAAAACAATAACAATATGGAAATCCTTGAAAAAAATAATCTGTCAATAATTAAAAAGTTATGAAATATTATTTTACAACAAACTAATTTTAAATTCCCAACTAAATAAAAATACATATTTATCAAATTTTTATTACAAATTTGTGTCAAATAACTTACAATCTACAAAAGACAGTAAAAACAATAAAAGACTAATCTAACGCTAACATATATGGAATTTATCATCCGTTTCCGAGTGGCAGTTTCTCTGCGTTTCCGTATGTTTTGTTTGACATTGACAGCAAATAAATTATAAACATCCACAAAACAGATAAACAATAAACAATTTTGGGTAATAAAAAAAAATAATTCAACTGAGGTGTTAAAGGACAAAATTAAACAAACAATAATGAATTTTACAGTTAGTTTTGTTGGGCTTATCATTAATAATTGACATGTAAAGAGCGAGAAACTGCCACCGGGTTGAGGGTCTACTCCTTGTCCCCGGCATCTAATGGTTCAGATTTGAAGTTGAGGTTCACCGGGAACCGGTTCGAGGAGAAGCACAGCTTCATCACGTAGGGGAATTTGCCACCTGCAATCATATTACAACAAACTGAAATCTAAGGATTGGCATTTAAACTCTCAAAGTAGGTTTTTGCTAAGCATTGCATCAACTACTTTGAATTAACTGCCACATAGATTGCCAACGGTTTTTCACCAGTTGACATAGAAAAGATTTTAACTTACTTATTGTTTTAAACTGGGTCCAATTGAAATGGAAAGTTGTCTTTGAAATGTAGAGTATAAGTGGAAACAATGGTGAAATCAGATCTTGACCAGAAACAAGGAAAACCAAAGTGGTGATAAGAACTGACCAAGGACAAAGTAGATTGATATCAAGAACAAGTTTTCTCTATGAGCTGCAGACAAACCAAATTTTCCTGGATTTTGCAGCAAGTAACTTATTTGTAAAAAAAAAATTAAAAGGGTAAGAAACCCCAACTGTGTTTACACACTACAGTAGATGCTTGCTAATCTGGCATGTTCAGGACTTTGGTGGTGACAGATTGTTTAAGATGCTGGAACATCTTCTAAAAACAGCCGTTATTGTGTGACTGACTAAAATATTTAAAATTGTAGAGCTTTTGTCAATTGCTCCAATGTCTGCCATTCGCTCCTTACATCTGCCGCTCGCTACCTTCTCTTTCAATCGGCACCGATTCTTCCGATCACTACCAAACCAATTCAGCCGATTGCACCTGCCTCTGCAGCGCAAAAGTAATCTATGGCTTAGAAATGCATTAAAAAAATGTTCGACATTTAGCTTGATGTCAGATTATTGAAAGTGCCTGATCATCGGGTGCTGGATTGGTGGGATTTTGCTGTAAAATGGTCTTCTAGAGTACGCCATGAGATTTCTGTCTTTGTGTCAGGCAGAAGTGTGCTTTTGGTAAATAAGCAATGAGTTTAGTACAAACATTTTCTAGGCAATGATCTGGAGATATCAAAAACTAGCCTATGGCACAACAAGCAGTAGTCCTGCTTTACAGTAAAACTTACTTGGATTTTTGACAGGGTGGTGATTGCAAAGCATCAATGCAAGAAGTGCCTTTTCAACACTCTGAAACTCTAGCAGGCCTGAGGAACTACGATCACCTGTAAACATACAAACATAAAACTATAAAACAAATTTTAATGTGGTATGAGTGAAAGACGATTTCTATGACTCTAAGCAAGTATGTGAATTGTAATAAATAATATACACAATTGTCACCTATTTAAAATGTAATAAATACCAGCTAATAAATATCAGATAATATTGATTGATTAACAATATTTCAACATTTTCTGTTCCATTGTTCCATTGACTATTCTCTGTGACTATAACTGCCCTTGCGTGGATCATATACAGCAAAGCAAGGAGTGAGTCGGTACAGTACAAAGGAGATCTGTACTGATACTGTACTGATCTGTACTAATTATCAAAAGTTCTGTATTTTTACAATAGAGTAAGCCTAAATTAATCTTTTCAACTAAATAATACTGGCCAGTATTCACAAAATGAAAACAAAATTTGAACAGATGATTTTTTTGTGAATTAAAATGAGCATACCTTTCATGGGAAACAGCTGCACATTTGGTCTTAGTTCACACTTTTCATAGAAAATATCTCTGAGCACATCTTCTGTGATGTTTGGCGGAGTGTTGAAGAAGTGCAAAACCTGGGAAAAATATGTTTTGTCAGATTTAAATAGAACAATAACATAGGAAGCCAAAAGGATGCACAAAAAGTAAGGTTAGAAAAACAAAAATTCTAGAATTTTTTAAATCTAGCATTTGATCAGGATACTTGGTGAAAGCGTGAACAATTTAAACATACTTCTTCATAACTCTACAGTAGTGAACCAAAAGGCCAGAACCTGACATTTTCAATAATTTAATACATCCACATTAGGTTCTGTCGTTTGGACGTAGTATTTTGTGCGGAGTTTAAGACTATGACACATGAATCAGCCAGTTACTCTGATTGTCAGTGTCATACATTGTATTTAACACGTTCGCTGCGGCACGTCAAATAGCGGGCGTATCCCCAGTGCGGCGCAGCCCTCAGCGTCGAGTAAACCCGATTGCCGCGTGTGATTGGCCTTTTCAATTTTGGTCTGACGAATAGCAAATAACGTGAGGGGATGTCCTGCTTTACAACGAGAGTCGATGTAGTTCGCTAAACACTCACAGATAGCAGCACTGCTTGGAACGTAGCCGGTCCCATTGGAATCGTATTGCCAAATGGAGGGAAAATGACGGGACAAAAAGAAGACTTTTGAGATTGCCAGACGGGGATTTTACGGGGAAATTTACTACCAACCTACACCACAACAAAATGAAAGTCACATACTACACGCTAACGTCGTATAGGTCCGATTTCGGCCGACGCTAGAGCAAAAAATAAGATATACAAAAAGCATTACCGAGCGTTCCCGATGGGGTACGGACGCACCGTACGGGGGCCAAGCGCCGTACCCGATCGGGAACGGCCGCACTCTACGTGTTAAAAAAAAAGTAGGTCATAGGTGTTATGTTTTTCATATTAGAGAAATGTGATTGTTTCACTATATTCCCTGATAACCCTACTGGACTGCTGATATTTTTACCTTAGAGGGTCCCTGTATCCGATTTTTGCTGGCCATGGTCGGGTTGATGAACCGGTTGTTCTTGCTGCCCATGAAGTCTTTGAAGGAAGGACTGCTGTCTGGCAAGTTGTACGGTTGTGCCACGTCACTCAGGAACGCTTGTTTAGAAAATCTACAAGCCATTACAGAATGAATAGAACACAACCTTAACCAAAAATAACTGCATTTCAAAGTACAACATTTCATACACCGTTAAGGGTTTTTATAAGGCATCAGGTTTAAATCACTCTCTTTCTGAATGGGAAAGAGTTCACTTCAACACAAGAAACACTAAACTTTACACTACAAACAATTGGAATATTTTACTGTCACTGTCAGTAAGGTTTGAAGGGCCTTTAGTTCAAAATACTGTCAGTGCCAGAGAGATATTCCAATTCTCGAGTGAATTGTGTCACAATAGATTCTTTCTCCTATTCAGATAGGCCTGTAAATACCCATGCATAAAGCCTTTAAATTAAATTATGGGAATAGCAAAAATCTGGGGAAAAAGCAACATGCAAAATTAATTTGATTTTTGTAATATTATAAACTATCTGAAACAAATTGTTATACATGTAAAAAAATACATATTTTAAAACAAAATTGTAAAAAGATAAGGAAGCCATTTTTTTAACTGTATTGAAAAGTAAAAGAAGTCTCTCGTTTCAGCAACTTCCGCAGTATAATTATGCTTTGAAGAGGTAAATACAGTCACAATTAATTGTTAATTTTTAATGCTCACCCTAGCTGAATCTGCATTTCGCCGACTGAAGTGTTGTTGAGATTGGAAATGCAACGCTCGACAGATATTGTGTCTCCCATCTGGATCATAGCACAGCCTTCCTTGGTCTTTAGAAACTTTATCTGCAAACACACCGTCCAAACTTGAGAAGTGTAAAAAAATATATCCATAATCAGTGTACTGTGTTAATTTGACTCTCATTCCACTTGAATAGTTTCATTTGGCACTCATCTACTACAATAGTTTAATATGTAAATAGGTGAGTTTTGTGTAGTTTAATAACTAAAATCAACCAAGATGCTTTGCCGGATGTTGATGTTTTACAGAAACGCCAACAGTGAAATCAGCTGACTTAAGCGAACAGGAATGAATAAAGCTGAAATGAGCTATTTTGCATACAGTTTACAGGTGTGGCAATGTGATAATTTCCATGCAGTAAAGGGGAAAAATGTATTTAATTTATTTGATTTTTTTACCAGTATTCAATCCTTTTTCTTCAAGCCTATGTTTAATATCATTTTGTGAACAATTGATTAATTGTGTCATGAAGTGAGTTGGTTCTCATTTAGTTAGACACACTACTCTAATTAATGTTAATATTAGTACACTTTGTAAGATTCTCGGAAAATTTATTGGCATTATTATTGGCTACAAAACATTGGTGTTACATTTCGCTTACCTTGATGACGTTGCCGTAAAGACAGAAGATGTTGAACAGTTTGTCCGGATTCACCTTGTCCTTGTCCAGTCCATACACCATCATGACACAGCCACCACCGCTGGTCTGGGTGCCGTTGGGGGGCCCCGTGGGGGTGAGGAGTCCGTAGCCAGGGCCCCGTGGTGCCGGGGGCCCCGGGTGCATCCCCTCCCCACGCCCCATGTAACGTCTGTTGCCATTGACGAACCTGCTAACATATTCAGAAAATGTATTCTCTGGCACAGTATCAATGGTGTAAAGAATCAGTGACTATTCAAACAATGCCCTGTTTAACTCAACCTACTAGATATCATGTCTAAAACTAATGTTTAAAAAGAAAACGAGAGTCCTAAAGTTCATTACTTTAAATCAAAGATCCGGCTTCGAGAAAAAAAATTCACATTTAAGTGTAACTACACAGTGGTAGTAAAAACATCCAATAATAGATTTTGCTAGTCAAAGAAATTCAAAATACATAGAAATTGATAGGAAAGTTAAGATAAAAAGGAATAATAATGACAATGTTTTTGCAGTAGCAGAAGATGGAAATATGTATGTATTGTAAATATTGAAATATTATTTAAAAATAAATTTAAATGTTATTTCACCCTAACATTTTAAAGAACTGCAACCGATAATCCATAAACTCCCACATCCAAGGTCTGTAGTTTTACCTACCCTGAGTCCATAGGTCCGCTGTGTGGAGGTGGAGGGGGGAACCTCTCTCCATAGTGGTCGTATCCGTGCTCGTTGTTATAGTTGTCATCGTATTGGTCCACATAGCCCCCTCGAAGTCCATCCCCTGAAAAAAATAAATATTGGACATCAAATAAACCCTCTAGAGCTATTTTATGCATAATAAACCTATTATACTCGTTCATAAACTATATAATAAACAACTTGCAGCACATCCCTTAGAGAATACGGATTAGTGTTCAGTCTACATTTTAAAATAACAATCTAGTTAATGACATAATTTTTCATGGTATAAAATTACTAAGGATTGAAATGCCAAAAATGCTCCAAATAATCATAAATCTTAAACAATTTACTCATAGAACAATATAAAAATAAAAAACATATTTTTATAACACTAAAAAAAACAAAAAAAAAAAAAAAACAGATAACTAACCAATTTTAAAATGGTAATTTGGTAAAAGGAAATTATTTTCAGTTGGTAGCACTGAATCACCATTTACCTAAAGCAATTGAAATTTTTTCCTTAAAAAAAACCTTGAGCTAAACAATGTGTAGGTGTAGCAAATGTGTAGACGTAGCAATACTGTAAATGGTTAACTACTACACCGTGAGTGAGGTAGGGATGCAGAGGAGGACATTGTCTCAGATGAGAGACACTTGTCTTAATGACCTGCTCTCTTCTCCTCCGCCATAATCACCCTCAACCCCCCTTGACTCAACTTCGGCCACAAAGCACCGCTCAAACTCGTTCAAACTCATTAAATTTCCCGACTCAGGTGCATTTGTGGTCTACATCTCGGCCAAGACACTTCGGCTGACCACAGAGCTACAAAACCACTGACTGAACTAAAGTTAACTTTTTCATAATATTACCAGCATCAGGAAACATTGAAATAGACAGAAAAATGATTATATTTGCATCTTCATCAGTTTTGTTTGGAAGATGAAACACAAAGGGCAGTGGCCTCTGGCGCATTGGCTTTGGTGTCAGCCGCAGATGAATCAGCAAACCTGCATCAAACAATAACAGTAAACTTGCCTCCCGTCCTACAACAATGGATTGCTAAGTAGACGAGTAATCATTGAGACTTTATAAAGATAAATGTTATTTGAAGTGATCCTGAAAGCGCAAAAATCTTTGGAGTCAATAATAGCAAACAAAACACACAATATAATGAACCTACATTAAGATATTTTACCTACAATAAGGTATATTGTTAAATAAACATTAACTAATTAAAGTTAGGAATGAAGCAACCCAATTAAAATTGAAAAAAAAAATTGTTTAAGATACAAAATTGAAACTTTTCACATACGATTATGACAACTACACTTAAGTAAAAAAAAAGAACATTTTTCAAATTAATCAAACAAATTGGCTGCTATTTAAAATTTTGTTTCTTAAATAACTAAAAAACCTACCAACGTAGTTTTACAAAACATTGATTTTACAAAAAATCTAAATGGCCGCCATTTTGTTTTATGAATTTGAAAAATTGTCATAATTTTTTTGTAGCTTTGTCTAGTTGTCATAAAACGTTTGTGTTATGTTTAATCAATTTTGTATCTTTAACCAACCACTTTTTTGTATAAAAAGTGAAAAAAAACCAAATGGTGGCTTTGTGAGTAACTAAGGACTTCCAGACAATTTAAATATGATATTTAGATATGTTTCTTATTTAGGAACAATGCCCTAAAATATTGGTAGAGAGTTCCGGAACACCCTGTAAAAATGTAAGATGATTTTAGTTTCTATCTAACAAAAAGTCGCTGTATTAGTAATGGTTAATACTAGGGTTTTGACTGTTATCTTACAACGTACGACAAACACAAATATTATATCCAACCTCTATTCAAACAATGCAAAATACAATAATCGGCCAGTGATTATATTTACTAAAAACCCCCTTTCAGAGAACTCCTCACTCACTTATGCAACAGGTTGCGATTCCTACATCGATCTTAAAGACTAGATAAACTCGGAACACACAACTGATGACTACAATCGTTAGCCAGTGATCCGAGAGAACTTCTTGATGGGCAAAGTTGGAGACACAAAGGAAGCCGAGGCAGCGACTGATGACAAGATCAAGCCTCATCTCTCACATGATTGATGGCTCAATACCCAACAGACCGAGTGACATCACAGTAATGGTTAATTAGACTGACTGACTTGACTTGTGTTCAAGATCGTTTATTTCTGCCTATTAAGCTATGCCAATAGTGGTCTTTTTGATCAGGTGTCATTGTTTACAATCAATATTTAAATTGAATCTTACGACTTGATTGGATACATTAGGTTTTATTTCTGTGACCTTTAAAAATGTAACAAGGATATTAAATGTAAGATTTTGTTTTAAATAATGTTGTATTAATATACATTTTATGAACTATTACAGGATGACATATATCGGTGTGCAGCAGAGTTGGTTATTCTAAGATTCCTCCAGCAAGACCTGACTGGAGAGTATAAAAAATACCAAATATATCTGGGCACAGTAAAATAAAAGAATATTACAAAACAAATAAAATGATACTACAAGATAACTAAAATTCTACTCATGCAAAAATGCTTTGTCAAGTCAAGCAGCATGCACATGCAATTTTAAAATCTACCAATTAAAAATGAGAAGGATCAAATAAGAAATGGCGCAAATCACTGAATCAGTTAATTAAGTGAGGATCAAGACAGGTGGGAAGTGGGAGACTGACATGATTAGAGGGGGGCGGAGACTGTAACTTGGCAATGTCCCGGGCATCTGCCAAATATATCCGGCATTGTCACCACGCACACGCACACATGCTAGGAAGTGACAGTTTATCTACGGTACGAAAAAACTACAGCAACCCTCCAATAATCAAACAAAGAAGCTCACAAAGAAAATGTGAGATAGTTGAAAATATTTACAATTATTTGAAGAAATAAAGAAATCAGTAAAAATTATAGTACATTAAAAAAATGCTTAGTCTTAAAAAAATTCACATTAATTACTTCATAGGTATAGAAAACCTTTCACAAAAAAATCTCAATTGTCTTGATTCATTCAGCTATGTAAAATAAGCTAATATTTGCTTGGTTGTTGTTTTGGAGGAATAACATTTTTTGTTAATTTAATGTTGTAATATTAAAGAGTTAGAATTGGTTATATATTGAAAACAAAATAAATTACAAAAAGTTGTCTGAACAGTTTATGCGTGGTTTGATCTTTCTGCACATTAATGTTAAGTCAATGGTTTAAGTTTAATGAATAACATATCTCTCGACAAACTGGATTCCACAAATAAAAGTAAGCAGTTCATCCTTCGAAGCTGAAGAAATTCCTAGTAGTCACCCACGGGAGTCCCAAAATATTCCAATGAAAAGTACGACAGTAGTATTGGAAGAAAATATTTACCCTTCACCGAAAATACATAAGATTCTTACCTCTTTCGTCGTCCCACGGACCATCAAATTTTTTGGGAAACTTATCCAAAGGTCTCCGAGCTTTAAACAAACAAGTTGGATTTCAGCCTCAGTACTAAACAATGTGTCGGCCTCTTTGGTAGGCCAGAATATGAGGGTTCTTATAGTTACAGTAGAGAGGATTTTTGGAAACAAAACCAGATATAATATGGTCCCAAATCACAAACAGGCTTGTCATGAGGGGCCGAGAGAGAATAACAATGGGAGGGTGTTTTGTTTTGTTCAACATCTCTATGAGTTTTACGTTGTAATTATTTCGGTTGCATTCACTTGACAAGAGTACTCACATGTTCAAACCAAATGTAACAAACTATATTTCATATCCTTTTGCTTACCATATTCTCTTTTAATGACACAAAGTATTTTTACAATTGTTTTACTAATAATACATTTTTACAGTGGAAAATAACAGAAAATATTGTTTACTATGTAAAAATACATTAATGATAGACCTAAAAAGACTAAAATTTTTGAATAAAATTGGGTAATCAATAAATAATTATTTAATTATAACCATTTGATGAAAGAAAAAAAAATGGTCCTTTTTTGACTTAAACAATGTGACAAATCTCATATTTTAGAGTGAAAGCTTTAGAGAACTACTACAAGGCTGTGAGGTTGTCGAGAGAACAGTGGTGGCGAGTCATGGCAAAGAGGGTCATTAAATGGAAGACGGAGATTATACACCTTCCATTTGAATATCCAAGACTCAATGTTTCAGTTAATTACAATTTCACCGTTGTTCCCATTTCCACTTCTCCTCCCCATTATTCTGCTGGAAGCTCTCCCTAATCTCCGCAAACACATTATACCACCGTTGTCTGTCTAGCTTACGGCTTGTGTTGCTTCAAAAGTTAATTTAATTATTCTAAATGAAAAAAAGTACAATAATTTTGCAAGCACTTAAAAATAAAATGATAAATGTACCAGATGAATACATTAACAAAGCATACTAAATTATTTTTTTTTTACAATTATTGAGGTTTGAGTATTTATATTTGATCCTAATGAAGTAACTGAAATGTTTTTTAAACAAACTGCCAAGAAGACTTCAACTGGAACTGCTAACACTGCATGTTTGTTTCCAGACTCAATAAGCTCCAGTGAAAACATCTGGGTTTTAGCCTCAAGATAAAAATCAAATATATCGAATTGTTATTGAATAAAAGTGCCTATTTGGAATCAACATCGTATCAGCTAAATTGAAAATAAAGAAGCAATTTACAGCAGCTATTATTTATGTTTACGTGAGAGTAATGTATGAAAACTGAGTATTTGCATACTGAACAAGTTAGTAAAACGGTAAAACATTATGTAATTGAACCTATTAGGATCTAGAAATAAAAAACATAACCTAGAATACGACTGATAAGAAATAAATTACACGTAAAATAAAATGTTTATGCATTTTCAAAGGATGAAGCTGAATGAATTGGTAGCATCACACCAAAGTAAATTTCTGACTCAAAAGCAAACAATGAAAAATCAAACGCAACATCAATGAAAAACAATAATAGGCCTAATTTAGCAAACACACTAAACAATTGTAACACCTAAAGCAAAACGAAACAATAGAAGAGTTTGAATTACCTGGAGTAAACTTGTTGTAAGGGGTTGGACCAGGGGTGAATCTGGGGTCTGCCAGCAACGGAGCTGGTCTGTTAGCAGCATCAGCAGCCTTAGCTGTAACACAGAAAATATCACATGAGACATACGTCACAGACATGAAACTGAGCCGTGTTGCGCAAAAGTTGACAAACCTCAAGCTGGAAAACAGATGATGAATTCAATTAGTAATTTTGAATATACGTGTGAATGGCTTGAAACAAAAGCAGAACTAGAATACTACTTTCTTTGATGTATTTTATGTGCAAATAAATTATATTGTGAAATCTCTCAAAATTTGATACATAGACAGAAATTCCTTGACCTGTAAAATGAAAAATATTACTAATTTAAGGGCAGATAGAGTAGAATATCATGTATTTTTTATATTTTTGATCAGCACATTGATTAAATTTTGAATCCTCTTAAAGTGTTAGATTGTTATAATAAGTTTTAACATATGTACTAGTAAAAATTACAAAGGTGGAAAAAACATAAATGTTTGTGAATACTAATTTAGAAACCAAACCCAAAGAATAGTTTAACTGTAAAATAAATTTAAGACACTTTTTTAACAAAGCCTCGTGACTTTTTGGCACATATTACACCTATACATAAAGAAAAATTCTTTACTAATATGCAGTTGATATCAAACAACAAATTTGGTACAAACAGTTGGTACAAATGAATGTTTAACAACATCCAACCGAAGGACACTACAAAATTAAAAATATTTCTTTTGTAATGCATATACTTAACTTTTAATGAATTATTAAAAGAAACACTATATGATTAACTTCAGAGCAAAATTCACAGGTACTTAATAATTAATGTTAATGAGCTAACATTGTGCAACAACAATTCAAAGCTAAAACTAAAAACTGCCATTAGGGGTTTCCTTTGTTATCTTATTCTTTGTTACTGGCTGAACAATTGTGAAAGGGTTCACAAAGACAAGGGTTGGGAAAACATGTGAAAGAACCACACTGAGTTCTCAACATTTGTGTGTTATTTCATGATAAATTACAACTGTATTTAATGAAGGATTAAAGTTTCCTCTTGCAAATAGAAACAATTTTCAGTAACTAAATATAGTATGAAAATTAAATAGCATTAAGATAATAAAGTAAATTTATGAAATTATTTTTTTTAAATAGGCCTACACAAATTACTTGACAGTTTACGTTATCATTGTAATCAAGGAAAAAACAATGATTTATTCTAATAAAATTTGAGAAAATGCCTTGCTGAAAATTTTTTAATCAATCAATAAGTAAAACTAATAAAAGGTACTGTCAAAATTAGGATAGTTTTTCTAGTTTGTTCACACAAACTCCAAAAAACAAAATAATTAAAACTCTTTTTCTATAGAATCTTTAATTGAGTTTACAGAAATGTATTATGTCTACAAAGACTTTTAAAGGAAAACCTTTTCACAATGGCTGAGTTTTAAGAACTTTATACACAAATGGAGGTATCCACTAAGTTCAACAAAATCAGTTTACAGAGAAATGTTTATGGTGATTCAACTTCACAGTTTAAATTATGAGCTTGTTTACTGAAAACTTTAACACCTTCAAGTCTTTAACGGGGTAATATGTTAAAGTAGCTTCAATCAATTTAATTGATATTGCTACAACAACTCGAAAATATGTTACAATATAAATGTGTTTCTTTTTTCAATAGAAAGTGTGTATAAAAAGCCATTTAAAAATAAATATAAATTATGTAGTTTACAGTGACTTTGTTTAGGTTTTAGAATTTTAAGATGCCAAAAAATCCTAAAAAAGGAATTTTGGTGATGAAAAGTACAGGTATAGAAACAGCAAAATCTTCACTTCAGCACAACAATATCTTTGCTTTAGCAAAATATCTGAGACGGCATGGCACAGGAATATCTGTTCTTCAGCCAAATATCTGTACAGGTATGAACACAGCAACATCTTCACTGCAGTACAATATCAGGATGTGTGAGGTAAAACGAGCATCTTCACGTCAGCACAATGTCCAAGACAAATGCGGTGTAAGCTACATCTACAACTCAGCACAGTTCTACGATTTATACAGTTACACCAACATCTTCACTTCTGAACAGGAAATTAAAAACTGGAAAACGTAATTTTGTAAAACTCTGTACTGCATCATTCATTACCACCGATAAGTTAACCCTTTCTCAGTCTTGATTGTCACAACTGTTTTGAAGGGGTGGGAGGGGGCGGGGGTTAATATGTACAGGGTATTTTGCTGCATGATTGCATGGAACAATTGACATAAAAAATTGACAATGGCCCCTGATGGAAATGTACCACTAATATATCAACACCTTCACTCCCTTGACCTTATAGTTTCATAGCTGCATGCATCACAAACTTTTTAGGATCTTAATACACTTAATATTTCTTTATCCCATTTTACCTGAGAACAAATGAATTAAGACATATAAAATATGACACAATTTCCACTTACAACTCTAACTTACCAAACTTATCTGACCATATTACCTGAATCAGTGAGTGTCCACGGTAACGGTTGGTAACAGTGGTTACGGCGGTAGTACCGACAGGTGGTAACACTTACACGGTCCAGACAGGTCCTGCACATAGACAAACATTCCTTCGCGTCAGAAAACTCAAGACATCGTTACTGTGTATGTATGTGAATCGGCAATTTGAAAAATCCTTTCGCATGTACTGATTTGAGATTTTTGATCCGATAGAGTCTGGCGCTCGGCCAAAACTAAACGGCTCGTTTGTCTGTGTGCAGGATGTCAATGTGTGGTCGTGTGTTGTCGTACATACCTTGTCAGTGTCCGGTTGTATGTTCTCTGTTGTCTTCCCGTGTCTGGTGTCTGATGTCTTCCACATCCACTTTTTCATCAGTCAATTAATAAACTAAATATGATCATTCGGTCAATAGTTAAATTTGGTTCGGAAAACCCCCCAATGTTAAAGAAATTTATTCACTCTCATCCTCAAACGGAAATTTAAACTTCCAATGTGTGTAAAGATTGATGAAAAAGTGGAGGAATTGTGTTGCTTCTATTGTATGACTAGTATGTTAAGTAAAACACTTTATAAATAAACAAACTGTAAGTATTGAGGAGATAGACAAGAGAGCCAAACATACCCAATTGTGTCATCTACAATGTCGGTATTGTACTAGAAAGATGTGTACAAACAAATTGAATGTAGCGTAAAATGTTTATAGTTATTTTTTTACATTTCTTAGGTTTAGTTACATTATTTTTCTATTTGCAAAGGAATTGTTACACAACTATTTTCATTGCAATCAAACGACAGTATTAATTTAACTTTTTGACAGTGCACATTTTGCTTTCACGCTCTCTGGTCACTCTTGTCTGTATATCCTCAATTGTTAGTAGACATGCGTAACATCTAATGTAAAAAAATAAACACTCATTAATATTGAAAATTATATTTAACTACTTCCAAATGACAACCAGCTTTCATAAAAAAATAATTACAAGGAGCAAGTAGATAATAATCTGACTTAAATTGTAATAAATCATAATGTTAATGGTGTGAATTAAATGTTTTGAGTAAATTCAAACCTTATTCTAGAAGAGTTACAGTATAAAACTTCAAGGAATTAATAATAAATTAAGAGGAATATTAGAAAAGTTGCAAAGCCTTCGCTTGATGACTCAAAGTTTATATGAGATGTGATGTTAATGGAAGTCAAGTTTGAACTTTTATCAGCCCAAGAGTAATTTATCACCTTCATGTAATTATAGCTTAACTACGGCTAAGCCAGTGACTTTTGGTCTTTGCCTCATCTACCTTAAATGGGCTCTAAAGCTAAAGCTGTTTGTAACAACATACAATGTTCAAAGTAAACTGAAACTTTGAAAAATGTACAACTTTATCTCTTTTAAAAGAAAATTGTTTACATTGAGTTGCCTTAAGTACATTTCAATATAACAGATAAATTGCAATAATTGTAGTAGACAATATATTGGAAAAATTGTACATAAAAAAAAATTGTAAATAAAACTATAGTATAAACACAATACTTGTTCCATAATTTAAAAAAAGTCTACTTCTTGGTAATTTTCACAAAATTGTTTGTAGTAAAAAATCCTCAACAATAATTGAGGAAGTTAAAGGACCGAAATAAGCGACAGTTGAAGAAAGCCATCTGTCATAATATCACCACTGCCAATAGCAGATTATGACAAATGACTTGAACTAATGGACTAACACCAGAGATAGAGGGTTGTGCTCTGAGGTAGCCTTAGTCATTATGAAAATCATCATTATTCCTGCTATAAAAATAAATTAACCAATTGATGAGTAATTCGTCGAATTTAGATTTTTAGAATAATAAGTCGATTTAAAATAAACGCACAGTGTAAAGTAACAACAATATTTTTAGAAAAAAAATATAGGATATAAGAAAGAAAGATCCCATCAATTATTGTTCTGAGAATGAATGTGAAAAAAAAATAAACAAACAAGGCCAAATATATTTATACTTAGAAAAAAAAAATATTTCAATTTGCATACATTTTTTTTATTTTAAGCTTTTTTATTTTGTTTATCAACCAGCCTTTCTGGATGGTTATTCAACTATGGAGGGAGTGTAAAAGAATGCCACACCCCTTACAAAAATTAATTAATGTAAAAACCCCTTGCAAATAAAACTAACAACCATTAGTTTTTCATTTAAAAAATAAGAAAGAAAATTATTACTACTGAAAACCAAGTAGAAGGGTGAATAAGTAAAGTGGGATCACATAAAAAAGATGGACTCAATCGTCTAAGGGTTGCCTGGCATATTGTCCCCCTCTAGCGCATTGTTCTGTGGTGGGCTTTTGACTGCCACTTCATCTGAAACTGCCTTCTGACAAAAAAGGATAAAAGTTCCACATTCAAATGTTTAGTGAAAGAATAAAATATCAAAGGGACTTTAAAATTTTAAATTTAAATGAAATTTATCTGCACTGATTGACTACCTTACTTCACTGAAACATCACTTAACCAGAATTATTATTCTTTGACAATCTCTGTAATATTGACGTTTTTCGAACTTAAATGTTGTGGTTTTTCACAGCTGGTGACAAATTTCAAAATTTTCGATATGAAATTTTGTGAAAATATGTAAAATTTATGAAATATGTTTAAACTTGTTGTGGATAGGAAAAAGTAAAATGTGGTTTCAAACATTATTTAAAATTAATCAGTTTCACTAAAATAAAATATTTTTAAATATCCAAAAATATTTAAAGAGTTCTATGCATAGAGAATGTAGCAATGATTGGGATTGAGTAAATATTTTTTAAACTTGTTGTGTGAATAGGAAAAAGTACAGTAAAATGTGGTCTTAAAATTTTTTTTTAAATAATCTGTTTTACTACAAAAAACTATTTTCAAATATCTAAAAATATTTAAAGAATTCTATCGTATCATAGAGAATGTAGCAATGACCAACAGTGTACAGAAAATATATTTTTGCAGGCATGACTTTTTACAAAACATTAGTAAAAAAAAGAAACTGCAGTTTTGAACAGTTAGACAGAAAACAATCATTATAATTAGAGACTCTTTTAATGAACTCGTCTTTAAAACTGGCATCTGATCAATTACTTTGAAGACTTTCAATAAGTGTTGATGAAAGTGTCCTTATATTGCTTCTTCTATAATCAGAACTCAACCCCTTCGCCCTTGCTTCTAATGTCAGTTGTGTTGGTAAAATTATTATTAGTCAATTTAAAGTAATTGTGGTCAGAAACATCAGTTTTAGGTTTTAACTTTTTTTAAGAAACAATAGGCATTTGCTATTCTAGAACTGCCTCAACGAGTGACGACTCCAACGTGTCCACTTATATGTGGAACAAGGTTGCGGGAACAAACTAATCAACTAAGTGATCAGTTTTATAGACAAAGCTACAAAACACCTGAACAATTTTATCCAACTCACATAAACTAAGCTGCATACAGGGACGCTCACTTGCATATTTATAGCCCTAGGGACAACAAGTGTACTATTGTCACAACTAATTTGTAGCAGAGCTCACGACTCCCATTTTAATTAGCAACAAAGTTGCCTTTTCACTTGTGCTGGAGCTCGACAGCTCTAGACCCTGATTCAATTAAGCCACACATAATGCGAGATACTCATTGTCCCGAGTGTTACTCGTGGGACGAAATTTAAGCCAAGTTTCACTTTGGATTTTTAGTCTCAGAATGAAATCAGTCAAAATACAAACTACAATTTTAATGTATCGAGGGTTAAATTGTTTTTCTACACACAAGCAATAAGAGAGAAATTTTAGGTTACAGTTTAGGACAAAATGAAGTTTAGGTAAAAAAAAGTCTTAACACTATTTGACATGTGAAAAAACTATCAGCCAAGTTTACGTTGGGTTACTATACTCTAAATCCATTGTTACCAATTTCAATTATCATTACAACTATTTCGTACACAGGACTTACAACAGAATCCTGTTAGCCTTTCTAAAATCAAAAATATATCTTTATTGGGCAACAATACTCATTTGGTATTCCCATCTTTAACTTTCAATTTAATTCTATTAATAACTCAACACATAAAAAAGCGTTTAGAAAACCTGTTTCACTTCTACAGAAAATAAACCAACCCCCGGGGACAATGATGGTAAATGTGCTGTCGGATCGTTGATTGGATGTATTCTGTCAACTGATGTGTGAGATTGTTGTTGGGGCTAATCGATCTCTACATAATATATCACCTCATCATTTGAGAGAATATGTTTAGAGTAGGGTATGAGTTGAGAGAGTAAGTTAATACTAATAATTTAGGAATACGTTTAATAGGTGCCTTGTTAGCGACATGTCCACCATTTTGCTTTAGTGTTTGAAATTTATATCGTAAAAATTTTAAAAGATTATCTTCATAGAAATTTTTTATAATGATTTTTTTGTCCTTATCAGGTTAGAACTCTTCAAAACTGTATACCAAATTCCAAAAATATATCTTAAACTGTTTGTAAGATATACATTTAAATACCAAAAATAAATAAATAGTAATTATCTTGCTTACAAGGGTTTTTAAGGGAAAAGTTTATTCTTGATTATTTTATTTTTATTTTTACCTATTGAACCCATTCCTAGATTGTTGGCACTTACAGGACACTCTGTAAATAATAATATTATTTAGGGGGAAGTGTAACACTGACAAAAATAATACTTATTACAGTTTGATAAGTTTAAAACAATGTTTCACAAACAAGCTAAACAGCTATTATTTGTAGCAGTTAATTTTTAGTTCTTGTCGTTTATAAATTTTAATAACAATTCAATCTGAAATAAACTTTACTGATTTTGCTCACATTATAATAGTTGGTGGGTAAAAAATTCTTGATTTAGTTCCCCACAGAAGTGACTAGTCAAAAATTAGGTTAACATTTGTATAAAATAATTTAAACATATCTAGCCTATTTCATTTTTTACAAACACTGCATACATAATTACGGGATTATGTACACAATGAATTTTTAACTCGAAATCACCTAGCTGAATAAAATACAATAAATTAATCAAGACTCGCTTACCAAGCTGAACAATTTTAACAAATAAAAAGCTTAAACGTTGATGCACGACCTACGAGTGACAGTGACACGCAAGCAGAACCGTAACCTAACAACACAGAACACAGCTGACTACGGTGCGCTTAACCACCTGGGGTTGACGTTTTAAAACCACCGAGTCTGCTGAAATAAGCGATTAATTCAGATATTAGTGTAATCGCCAGAGCTAGAGGCAGTGATAAAGTATTTAACAACTGCGGACAAATTAAAATTACAACTCGAGTGGAAAGGAGTTTGATTGCAATTGTTTTACCGTTTGTTTGCCAACTCATTTATAAATGAGTTCAATCTCTACCAGTGACGTTATATCATTAAAAGTTTGTGATATTAATCAACAGATTGGTTAGTGATTTTGCATATCTAAAACAGACAAGGAAATTTATTGCATTTGATTTTTATGTACAAGCAGAAATTTATAATTATTTCAAATAATATTTTACGAAGATATACATTTAATGAAAAAAAAAAAAAAAACAGTGCCATAAAAAGATTTCTTTCCGCCAAAGTGACCCGACAAAAAATGTAAAATATTCGACCTAGTTTGAGGAGAGTGCAGAGCCTTAACAAAGTAACAGTGGTATTTGTTGACTTTGGCTACTGGGTTCATGGCTATAAATATTTGGCCAACAGGTGCTCTACTCAGACAAGAACCAGACAACAGACACAATCTAACATTATCTACAAGAAGAGAGGAGAGCTTACGAAAACATACTATTAAGCTCAAGAGACAGGCCACTTAGGCGATGGATATAACAGGAGCACTTGTATCCCCAATTTATCACATGTGATGGTAATTTTAGTGGGCAACATTCTTGGCTTACAATAATGAGTCCATTGTCCCTATACTAGTCTGCTGGCAGACATGAGAAAGTAAAGAGAATTATTTACGGCTGATCGTGTCAGATTTATGTTCACATTTTGCATGTATAATTTGATTTTTCAATTCTAATCCAATTTGTGGAAACAGTTTTAATTTTACTGCAATGAATCCTTGAAATAGGGTTATACATCGTGTTAATGGATATTGTATCACCTAAAGTTACTTTGCAACCTAGTTGTGTTCCATTAAACTGAACTATACAGATTGCTTTAATCAACTATTAAAATTCCTTATAAATTTCCCCTTAGAGGAGGGGATATTAGATGTATACAGGTATTTCTATTAACTAAATAAATTCACATATTGTCCTCTGCTATTATTACGATTACTTAAAATGCATATCAAGCCAATAGTTGGTTTTTTGGACTTTGGGGATCCTAAAATAAACAATTCAAATATTACGTACCTAGATATTTTGGCAGGCCCATCTAACAACTGCTATTATAGCTATTTTAATAAAGGAATGTATATTTTCTTATTTATAAATTTTTAATGGGCGTTAAAACTGAACTGAAGTGTAATAATTTAACTATAGAAGACACGGAAAATTAAATATCTTGTGTCAATTTATATGCATGTAATAATTATTGTGAGTTATTTAACCGACAAACAAAAACATGTAAAAATTAAACAGAGTAATACTAATACCTTAACAGTTGTATGTGGTAAAGAAAAACAAATTTATATTAAACTTTTTCTCAATGATGAAAAAACAAAACAACAAAATTAACCATCACGGATACAACATTATTCACCAGCACGCACCCCGAGGTCTTACTAAATTAAAACCCCCCGGTTTATGATTTTACACCAAATCCTTCGTTACATTTACAAACCTTTAATCACAAAAAGTGTTTTAATCAGAAAATGGATTTTGTTGAAAGATTTGTAAAACATGTCGAGACCAAAGTTGATAGATAACATTCTCATATAGGCCTACTCTACTGCTAGTTTATTATTTTTATTTTTTTATGAATTAACTATAATTTTAAAATAAAAAAGGTATAAGCCTAGTGAACAAAAAAAAGCACCCTAACAAGAAATATAACTATTTTTTCTAAGTGTGCAACAAGTGAATTTTCTTGAGCAACTCCTTCTTTAGAAGATTTAAGTATACAAACTAACTCAACTATGATGTTAAAAGTAAGTATTTTAACTACAAATATAAGTATTTACCAGGAGTAGGTGTGGTGTAGTCCCAGCTTTCTGAATCATTCTTGTGAACATTCAATTTTGTGGGCTGAAACAAAAATTACAATAAGATTACGGTACAGGAATTAAATGATATTTATAAGCTAATAACCCAATATCATGGTTAGAAAGCTAATACCACAGGTCTCATGATAAGACCTAGACCCAGGACCAATTTTCCTTTTCGCTTCTTGGTCATAATGTATGTCTGTGTGTCCGTTAGCACGATAACTCGAGTAAAATGATCCGATTTTGATTAAGTTTGGTACAAACGTGTAAACCAATATTCTCTAAATATTACTTAACTTCTTCCATACCCTGTTACAAATAAATTTGATAAAGCAACGACCAAACTACACTTACCGAATGACGTCAAATTATTCATAAAACTACAAGCGATGTGAGAATCCAGATATGTTCAGAGATGGAACATATCGGGTTCAAAATAGCAATGAATGAACGTGCAAAATAAATAGTGTTTGGCTCGATTAAAGATGCTTGTTAAAGATGAAACGCTAAGCAAGGCAAGGAAACGCCTGGCATCTGAAGATCATTAGTGTAACGAACAGTCAGACCGCTACAGCCCAACATGAATACCAGTTAATGCGGCTTGCAGGTACACAGACATTCTTTTGTTTAGCATTGTACACTTGATAAGAGGAAACATTACTGCTACAAAAGATTATTGAGTTCTTTAATTTACTACACATTAGGGCCTATATCTAATTAATGTTACCCACTTTATATTAATTGTTTTTATGCCTTTCACACACTAGGGACACTAGACTATGGTCTGGAACTGTTAATGATGTTTTAGGCTAGGTCTGGAGGTTTGCGTCGCGCGTCTTTATCACAGACTATCATTGGTGATTGGCAGGGTTCGAGCCCCGGATTTTGGAAGCCGAAGCCACGTGCTCTACCACTACATGTGCTCGCTCCCCCATACATTATAGTAGAGTTTTAATTAAATACAGTAATCTTGGCGTACCAGTTTTTCTCAAATATTTAACCACCCGAAAGTGCTGTCTTGACTCGCCAGCAAAAGTCTGTTACTTTTTAAATATCATACATTCACTCTATCTTCTAAGTAGAGTGTTTGGAATGTACAAAACTGGATGTAAATACTGTAAATCTTGCCTAGCAGTTTACATGTTCACTGTTTATTTGCGTTTACAACTATTCCTGTTAAATACAACGGCTTCTGTAGTCCGATTACACATTACATTAACAAAATCAAAACTACATGCATTCCGTTCAGTCTGGTTTGTAACTGATCGGCAAGCCATCGTGGGTCTGTTGCACAATATTCACAGCAAGTTTGTTTGTAGCCTCTACCTTCGCTTCTGGTTTACACAGGTATTAGTGGCTCAGTTTTATAGCTTCGGCCCAAATCCTTCGTCTTGTTTCACCAGGCTTTCGATAAATAAACATGTTGTGGGTGGGTGTGTTTTTATGTTGCAAGAGTATCAACGTTTTTATTCTGAAAAAGTCATAATTTTCAAAAAGAGTATTGTTAGAAGCAGAGTATATAGACATATTGTCTTCAAATGTAAAGTTTACTAGTTAAATCATGAGAAGGACCACAGAGAATAATTTTAATATAAAAATTAAACTATTTCGGAACCAATGCTTGCTAAAAAACAGTTCAATATTAGCACAAGAGCAGGGTTTGGACATGGTAACATATTGATTTTTGAAAAAAGAAAACAAACAAAACACATTGCTAAGATTTAGGGGTACAAGAAATATTTTAAGCCAATAATCCACCATTTAATAAGAGTGAGAATTACAAATTAATCTACCCAGTTGAAGACCAAAAACAATCTATACTTAGCTCAAAAATTATATAGATGGTTCCCAATTTTCTGGTATGGTTTGGTGTGTATGGCTGTCGAAATTAGGATTGGTGTAGCCAACAGAGTCATAAAAATATTGTATCTTTAATTTATTGATTAGGAAAGAATGTAACAATAATTGCAAAACCCTATACTAATATGTATTGGATTAATAATCTAAAACAACAATTAGTTTATTTTTAGCTGTACATTTTCTTTTTAAATCTTCTTAAGTCAACAAACTAAGTCATTAATTAAGAGTGGTCAATCAGATTGGTTAATCTTTAATCAATGTTCTATTGCATCCTCCATAAGTAATACACATACTACTTAAACTGACACTACGGGCCTGTTTACAACCAAGTTTAAAACTCAAGTTTTACCAGCACTTTAAATAACTCTTTCCACATGGTTAAAAATTCTTGCCGACTTGTGCTCTAACCCAAAACTTTAGTGTTTGCGTGAATCCAGCTAAGGGTAGGGGGAAACAATGCTTCAAGTGTGATTATACCATAACGGATAAACTGGGGCATTCATTAAAACAACTTCTGACATTTATTGCATTCGTTTATCATCTAAAATTACACAAACAATTAATAATTTCTAAAAGTTAGCACGGAAAACTTAAATACACGAACAATTTGTTGATTAATAGTCAGTAGGAGTTATAGTTGAGATCAATATAAAACTTAAAAAAAAAATTTGATAAAGAATGAGGGAAGTGTTAGGGATTTCTTTACAGTTTTACAAATATAGCCTACTTCATAACTCTTTGTAAGGGTAAATGTGAAGCTAACTGAATATGCTAACAGTTTTACTCTACTATACCAAAACATTAAATTTTGTATGAAAGGGTGAGATTTCGTAAATTCATTACATTATTTCATTTAATTAAAAAATTAACAAGTTCTTATTGCTTAAGAGACTATAATTTAGATAGGTAGGGTAGCAATAATTTTTGTAGATAGGTGAATAGTTGGAGTATAGTAATACAGTAGTTGAAGGTGGTTTGCGAGTCACTGGGTCATAAAGTTATCTCATACATAAAGAAACACCTTTGGCATTAGCGGGATTAGAACCTGAGACTCCTGCACATTAACCACTAAACCAGCAACCACTTGGATGTATAAGTAACCAAACTGACATCTTAAATGCTTTAAGGCATGAACACCTCTGGAGAATATACAGAAAAAAAACAAATTGGCAATAACAGTTATGAAACATCTTCAATGCAACTCTAAACGAGGTTAATAGCATGAATCATGAATGCTCTAAAGGTTGAGAACATCAAAGGGGTGTAAATATACACACCAATGAGAGGGCATTGAATAGCAGTGTATGACCACACAGGGTATTTGTGGCTGCTGAGGTAAACTTTGGACTGTTTGTAGCAGTTAAACTGCCATTTAATTGTTCTAATACTACTCATTGTCTGATGGTCTATGTCTGCATGTTGCTGCATGTTGTATGTTGAATATCGAATGAAATAGCAAGAAAGTCACAACCTAACCCCAATATGTATACAACTGAGAAAACTTTAACAGCACTCTAAAGCAATTTAGATTTTTTTCACAATTTTTAACCATCAGTTCCACTATTACGTTTCATTACCAAAAGGTAATTGTAAACATCTGAATTTGTCAAGCTAATTTCTCATTTCAACTGTGTGTAGACCTACAAAATACCATCACTTAAAGCCAAATGTTACTACATTTCATTAAGGCAGGTGGGCATTAATTGTGCCAACTGACCTGAGTCAGGTAGTCAGGTATTCCTGAATTGCACCAACTACTTTAGGGAGCCACCCGATATATTCATCAACTGTGCCAATAGTCTAATAATAATAATAATAATAATAATAATAATAAAACGTCTTTTATTTAAAGCGGTTTTCAGTAACAATACTGTTTTTCAAAACTACTCAAGTCAATACATACAAAAGAAATATTACAATAACAATAAATGACTTATTAACTAACAATACCTTAACTTATATTTACAAAAGACATTTTTTGGAGTTCAGTCGAAAAGCTTTATAACTAAGTTTTTTTACATTTTCTGGCAGTTGATTGTATTTCTGAGGAGCAAAAAAAGAAAATCCCTTTTTACCATATTCTAACTGGACGCGAGGCAAGTGCAGCATGCTATCCTGTCTTGTACTCCTCTCTCTCACATCTCTCCTAATTTTTAACTTATCTTTCAGATAAGTCGGTCTGCTTGTGTTGGTGACCCTATGCACAATAGCCACAGTCTCTAACAAACATTCCGTCTGAACAGGCAACATCCCACTTTGCTTTCTGAAGGAAGATATGTGGTCAAATTTTCTCAAATCATATACAAATCTTAATGCATTGTTTTGTAAACGATTTATCAAATTAGTTTGTTCAATTGACAGACTGAAACCAAAGGCAGGCAAAGCATAATTAATGACAGGCATTACCAAAGACTTCACTATTTGTAGTTTTACATCTTCTGCCAGTATTTTCCTAAATCTATTAAACACCCTGAGCAAAGTCATGACCTTTTGAACGATTGATTTTACTTGTTTTGACAATTTTAACTCCACGTCAATTGTGAGACCAAGAACTTTAATTGTCTCAGTAGACTTTAATATCATGTTCTCCAGAACTACATTGAGATCGTGTTTTTGAATTAAAGAATGCATGCTGCGAGAATTAGTGAAATGTAATAACGAGCACTTTTCAACATTCAAAGCCAGCCCATGGTTCTTAGACCAGTGAGAAATTTTCATCAAATCATGGTTTATCAACTGTTGTGCTTGCAAACTATCTGTGGGCTTGAAAGAAAAGAGAAGTTGCGAATCATCTGCATACGAAAACAGTGAGCAGTGAGATAATTCTTCACCCATGTCAGCAGTGTAAATAATGAACAACGGAGGCCCCAGTACACTCCCTTGAGGTACTCCACAGTTCTTTGGGAGAGGCTCCGAAAAGACACCATCCACCCTAGTTATCTGCTTCCTATTTACAAGGTAAGATTGAAACCAGCTTTGAGCTATTTCACCAAACCTATAAAATTTTAACTTGGCCATCAGCAACTCAAAGTCGACCGAATCAAATGCCTGGGAAAAGTCCAAAGCCACTAAAGCACTATCAAGCCTTTCATCCTTTGCTCTGTAAAGCTGGTCCATTATATTTAACAAAGCTGAAGTGGTGCTAAAACCTCGCCTAAAACCAGATTGGTTTTCAGGTAAAACACGATCTATAAAAACCTCAATCTGGCTTGCCACTACTTTCTCAAGTAGTTTGGATACAGCTGGAAGAATAGAAATTGGTCTGAAATGAGACATAAATTGGGGTTGCTTTGTTTTTGGCAGAGGAAATACCAATGCATTTTTCCAACTCTTTGGAAAGCGCCCAGTCATAATTGATAAGTTAACTAGCTTAGTAATAACCCCCAAACAATATGGACTCACTGCCTTTAACATTTGAATGGAAATTCCATCAGTTCCACATGCACTTGTTTTGATATCATTTATAAATTTCTTTATATCGTTATCATTTACAGATTTAAAAATAAATTCTGTATAAACTTTGTCACACAAGTTGTGTCTATAGTAATCAATTTTACTTTGAGAAGCCTTGTTCCTAGAGCCCATGCTGACAAAATATGTATTTAGATCATCAGGGGAAAACGAGCAATTTATTTTTTCATTACTTTTCACTATCCCTCCAGTTTGCAAGACCTTCCAAAAGGATTTTGAATCCTTGAAATCTATATTATCTTTAAAATACAATCGCCATGTCTACCCTCTTTGACTGTATAATTGAGTAGGTTAGGTTAGGTTATGCTAAATGCTAAGTTAGGTTACATAAGGTTATGCTTAGATAGGTTAGGATTACACGAAAGGAGGACATTCCTTCTGCCGGCAACTCACCCCTACCTGGCTGGGGCTTGGCGCAAATATAAGGAACATATTTTGGGACCCTCGGAGGGATTGGCGCAATTAAGGAAATCTTTGGCACAATTAATGCACGACCATTAAGGCATTCACCAAAACATAAATAGCGTATCTTCCCCATAACAAATTGCTTTTTTCAGTTGGAAATGTTAAACTCCGTCCTGAAATCGTTGAAATAAACCAATGTGATACATTTTACACACACATCGTTTTCAATATGAATATATTACTTCATATAACATAGTATTCATAAAGACGGTCTAAACCTCCATAAAACGAAGCAAAAGAAGGGCTTTGATGACGCAGGGTGTAAACTGTACAGTTTAATAGTCAAGTAGACGTCAAGCTCATACAAAGTGAAGTAAATGGGGTATTCGGGAAACAATATTTCAAACCTGAAGAACTATCTTACCAATGATAATAACATTTCCATCACATTTAAAGTCCCCAAAAATATTTATTTAATTTTTGTGCGATTACTAGAAATTTTGTAATGTTCTTGCATAATCTAATTAATATGCAAATGAAATCAATATTTTTATTTTGTTTTATTTATGGAAAATAATGAGAATTTTACTGGGAAAAATACTCAATTCCTTGTTCTAAAAGCTAACCTAAATGCACATTGAATATTATAGCTTGAGTCTATAAATTAAAGACTAGCAGCAATAATGCCACGACTACCGGGACTAGGTAATACATTGTGTTATTAGCAGATTAACGCTTGGGGAACAGTACTGACTATTACATGCAGGACTAAGTGAGCTAATTCACTTATGTGCCCAGGAGGCGTACAAGATTAATGGCTAAATTTAACATCCATCCGCTAAAGTAAGTGGTAAAATAATGCACAACCAGTGTAGAGGTAACACGTTTACACAAATGTGTACATGGTACATATTACAATATCGTTGAAAGGGCTGTCTGCTTTGTATACTTTCGTGAACATACAAAATTAGTGTCATAGGCACTGCTTAAGTTGTTCTTAGAATCCTTAAAAAGCATGTTTTTAACAATTTTGACATTTTAATTAAATAATGGTTTTCTCAATATTTTAAATGTATTTGTTGGGACAATCTCAAAGCTAAACAATTTGACAAACTAAAGGACATGATTAAATAGATTGATTGATTGATTTGATTGATTTGACTCCATATGTTAATAAAATTAAAATTCATAAGGGCCAAAAAATATCCCCGATGCAGTAAACCTACAGACTAAGCGAATTTCCATTTGCTTAATTTGCTTTCTATCAAGGTATTTACTTAAGACTTATCAGATTTATTCCATATTAAAAAAATATAGGGTATAGAGTTCTTAGGATTGTTGCTACAGGGAAAAAAGTACAGTGCGTTTTTTAGTGGAATATTAATCGATTAATATATATATACAAAAAATTCACAAAATGTTATCAAAACATATTCATAAACAAGCTTGAATTTAAAATCAACTCTGAAAATGTTTTCTGTAACTAATGGTACTGTAATGACAAAACCCAATTTTTACCCCATAAAATCCCCCATAAGCCCCTGTCCCGTATTCCGAGCATGCTGGTTCGCGAACTGGTCCAAATAAACATAGGTTCACAGGTTTGTAACACTAATTTTCAACAAAATAGGGTGACTTTTACTTGAGATACCCTGCTAACAGACACACACCTACGAATTTGAACGGATGGTGTTGTTGGCATCTAGGGACATCGAAACGAGAATGTAAATTCGTCCCGCGCCCAGGTCTTACCATGAGACCTACAGCAATAGCTTATATGGAAAATTCACTTGTCACATTCTATGGACAAAGAAACACTTGCACATAATCTAGTCTGACACAACAGTACTTGGTTATCATTTATCCGACTAAAGACAGCAATATGAGTTTCCTCTGTTACTTCCTTTGAACTTGTATTGGTCATGCGTCTAGTTGCACCATCAGTGTAAACATGTGCACGAGTCAAACGGTTATTGCCACTTCTGTAAATACACTGGGTAGCATTCACTATCTGTGTCTTTATGGATGAGTGCCAATATCAGGCCTTATATACAAGTGGAAGGGTTTTACTATTTAAATACCCCCACCGCAGCAAACCTGCAGACTAAGCCAATTTCCATTAGCCTGATTGGATTTACACTAAAATGTTTCCTTAAAAATATCAAGGCGAGGGTAAAATAGGTTTTTTTTTTCTAAAATGTTAATATTTTAGTAAGAAATAAATGTATTTTCCAAATTTGATCAAAATATCCTCATAAACAAGCAAACTACAACAGTTTACGGTACTTATGCTCCATAAGAATAACATAGGGAATTTTAAACTATACATTTTTATACATTTTCTCCGTAACCATTAGGCGCATAATAACACTTAAAAATTTAAGCTCTACAAAATGGTTTGGAAAGAAATTTCTAAATTTTATGTTTTTTGGGTAAAAAAAAAAATGGGAAACACTGTTTTTACTCCATAAAACCCCGTTCATGCCCCGTTCCCATAGTCCGATCATGCTGGATCTCGAAATCGTTCGTCTATTTGGGAAATTCGCTAATAAAAGAGGATCTTTATTATTTGAATTATATTTATTGTGCTCAAAAGATATTATGGAAGAATAAAAGTCTAATACATGAGGCAAAATTGTATACATTTAAGATCCAGACTTCCTCCGCCCTGGTATGTAATTTATCCCTGCACATTTGTTGCCAAAATCACATTGGTTGAGCAAACAAAACTACAGCAAAGTGATTGTTAAAGCCAACTGCATGGACAGCACGTGGTCAGTGAATGAGCCGTGAAGCAGAGGACCAGAAATTAGTAGGTTTAATTGAATCAGAGTTATATAAATGTGTTTTGGGCAGCGGTGACTCAGAACTCAAGGCTGGCAGAGCTGAGATTGCACCTGTGGGAGCCAGCGCCAAGTATGACTCACCCTGTACACACGCACATCTACTACACACTCACATTAGCTGTTGATTTGGAACGTTTAACTAAGGTTTAACACGACTTACGACTTCTGGTTATAGTAACATTTGGTTACATGGGGGGCTGGCAAACAGAACTCCGGTTGTCGACAACTAGGGTGCATTTTACCTTAAATGCCACAAACCATTAATGTCCTCGACATCAAAACCGTTTGCGTTTTATCTCGTGGAAATAACTAACTACAGTGCCTGTAAATCAATTTAATCCTAAGCGTAAAATCTGCAAGTGCAGATAAGAGACTAATTTATGGATGGTTTGAGAAATAAATGAAAAATAAAATTCCAAACAAAATTCGAAAAACATTGTCTCTTATTGTTATGAAATACACACATCAGTTCAACCCACTGCTAAGCTGGGACCGATCGGTATGATAGCATACGAGAATTTTCCGTTTCATGTATACGTTTATAATTTTTGTAATGGTATTATTATTTATATTTATCTTTTAAAATATAGTAAGCTTTGAAAATATGGCATAACAAACCTAGTCAGAACCATTTTGTTGAAAAAATATGGACTACAGACGGAGATGTTTATCAGGTCAAAGTTGATCTAACAAAATTGTTCTAAACATTTATAAATAATTCTTTGGAGGTCAACGCATGTAAAAAAATTAAAACTTTTTCTGCCTTAGCATTAACCGCTTCTCAATCTACAACTAGGCTATTTGTTTAGACTATGATTATCAAATCAACGTCCCTAATAGCTTTCTTGAACGGACGCCATGAACGTCACGAAATCCGTAAACAGATCCAAATAATCAGAATCAACACAACCGGCCGAGTTTGACGGATACTTCCGCGTCAAACCACAACAGGGTAAACACACATTAACTGAGACAATGTTCGTCTAGCGGTCGCTATGTTAAACAGACCGACATCGCTGGAGCACGGCCAACCCCTGTCAAACTGTTACTAATTTCAATCTTTTGAGGGTGTCGAACTTTAATAGCTCAAGGTCGGGTATAAATTATTCTAAATAACTGGCTGGGTCATTTCAAACATTAGTAGTGTTTAGTTTATGGTAGGAAAAGCAAAGTTAGGCGGTGATGAAATCCAAAATTATTTTATTCGAAACGAACATCTTAGAACTGTGGCTCTGCTTTTAAACTAATGGTTGAATGGCTTCAACATTTACTGAGTATACGTATTCTCATTAAAACCGGTCCTTATTACGAGTAGATAACGCATAGACCAAAATCTATTTATCTTCAGGTTGATTCACAAAAGTCATAATTTTCTCTGCTGACTTACTCAACCAAAAGTACGACCAAACGCAACAGTTTTGTTAACAAATAATGTCTGCTCGGTAACAAATTCAATGCATTGCCTTCGAGTTAAAACTTAAAACTTGGGCAATCTAAAAAAGGTTCCATGTTAAGTAACATGACCAGGGTTTGGACCGTTTAAACAACGTTAAAATCCTAATGGCATACTGTAGATATAAAATAAAATATATGTAATCCGGAGAAACTATGTATTTAACATCATGACCGTTTGAATTCGGCATTCAAGCAAAGTTATTTGTAATCTTTATAATCGGAAACACTTCAAATTTTAGAATAGCTAACAATTAAAACGGCTGCGTTCAATGAAGTGACTACAAAGTACACTTGTGAAGGTTTATTACGCGTTTCACAGGGGATGGTACGAATATCAAATCGCATTTCACCCCTAGCATTTATTGACATTCAATTTTCCAATAACCCTAAAGGTTAGCGCTCAAAGTAAATTATCTCCGAGGAAGAATAAAAGTTGAGCCAAAGAGAGAAAGGAATTAATTACCGGGACAATTTAGTTAGCTAGAGCCTGAATTAAAAAGCACGCTCGGAAACTCCCTTCATTAATAACGTCGCATAAAATACAATCCCTCCTTATCCTGAAGAATATCTGTATTATGTTTTTGTCCTTTTTGTGGGCTTTGAATACGATTTGTTTTGGGTGAAAACTTAAATCGTTTCTCAAGAATGTTTATTGTTTACTTCCTTTAAAACATTTTTACAGATAAATCCAATGTCCCTAGTATTTTCAAACTTAGAGTAGTGCTTTGTCTTATTGGGATAGCTTGGAATACGATTTGTTGAATGTGAAAGCTTTAAACATTTGTGAAGATTTATTTAATCTAAGATATATTGAAATAGGTTTACATACCTAACGTCGTCAGTCCTTACTGTATTCTCAGGCGACTAGTTCCGAAACAACTGTTTCATTACCAAGCCTTCGTCGTCAAACATCAAATTATTTAAACACATTGTCGTTAATATACAAAAGTTTTACATTTAGGACACACGAAAAGCACGAATACATTAAATTAACATAAAATAGTGCGCCATAACACGCACGACGACCATGACGGACACAGCTCAAGAGACACTCTAAGATGCAATCAAGAAGCTTGATTCATGTAAAGAGATGAGAAAATGAAAGGCTATGTTGTTAAGCGTCTCCAAACTTAGCAGATGTTTATTATCCTTTCCACAAGTTTATTCTGAGGGGAATGATGAAGTTTCATTTACAATTATCTCCACACTGTGTGCCAGACGCCATTAGCTGCCAGTCTAGATACAGCCATTGTCCATTACAGATTACAGAGTTACATCGCACCGCGGGCTCAACCCACTGCCCAACACCCAGACTCTTTCATCTGTGGCCGTTACACTAAACCACGAGAGAGCGAGTTTTATGAAATCATATTTTGTGCGTCTTTTAGTTCACGTGTTACTATGGCGCCATCTCCTAGCAGATTATTTTATTTTGGTTCCATGAGTTTCATGTTTAATGTAACGATTGCTTGTTTCAAAACTTCTTTCGCTGTTTTCGCTTTTGAATTTTTGACTATATACATTTTCCTACACTATGAAAAACATTTTACTTGTACTTATAATAAATAACTAGCTGTGTGCCCGTTCTACGCACGGGGATCTTATCATAGTCAGTTAAAACCTTCTTATATAAAGCACAGCAGTTGGTTTGCATACTTTCAGATATGCTGACAAAACTATTCCTTCGCAAATACAGTATCTGACAGTTTCAAGCCAAAACTAATGCTTCGCAATTAAATGTCACCCGGATCTTGTTGGTCCATATGTTATATCCAATGATTAAACTAAATAAACGGTATCAGCATTCTGACACATACTTTCTCCCATAAGTTTGTCAACAACCTTTATCATGTGTAAGCGGTGAGAGTAAATATACGGAAATGGGATTTGTACAATTTTGTTCAGAATTTAAAGGACTATAACATAATGGTTAAAAGTATTTAAGGTACTACCTCAACCTCTTAATTTAACACTTTATTCGGGTTGACATTTTCATTATCAAGGCGCTCTTGTCCTTTCCGTGAAACATTGAGAAACAAGGACATTAATGCGTTACCATCATACATACACACAAAAATACCGAACTTAATTAGGGAATCTGCTACGCTTTAAGCATAAAAAGGTACATATAAAATTAGTACTTGAAATCTTTGTTAATGCCATAAATTTGATCATAACAATTTATATTTGCTTGGACCGGAGATGACTCGAAATTCTGTCGAAATGCTATCTGAATCGGTTTGCTATATGAAATGAAGTACAGTAGGCCTACTATAGACGATTTAGATTGGTAATTTGTAATAAAAATTACCAAAATAGGCCACGAACTATTAATACATAAACAACGTTCAAAGTGTTTGAACAATTCATGATGGTTTACTGAATAAATGTTTTACTAAAATGCGTATAGTTTTCTTAGCATAACATTTTGGAATCCAGACAGAAAAAGCAAAAATTATACAGTTAAACAGATCATCCAGACATCAATTAAATTGAATAGGCCTACACCTGTAATAAATAAGGTGCAACACCAACGATAACTAATTTGTAAATTACTGTGATGTGTTGGTACGTAAAAATGATTCTTGCTGCTACTAAAGGTTAAAAGGAAAAGAACCAGTACCGTACCAAAAACCAACGTTTACAGTTAAGAACTGTAGTACAGCCGACCAATTATATGCGTTAATCAAGGTTATTGATCTCTTGGTTTTGGATTTTCTCGTAAAAAGTTATCGGCAATCAAAGTTATTTCCCATTAATTGCTTTATTTGTACACAACTCTTAATGTAAACTTATCGGTGTCAGTTTGAAAAAAAAACCTTATACAACATAACTTTCTGTTATTTAATAGATTACGTATTCTCTAAACAATGGTTGCTGGTATATGTATTAACATTATAAGGAAATGTGACAAAAATCACACAACGTTGGGTTTTTGGACGTTTATAATTTTATTTCTTAAGTACCTAGGTAGGCCGTGTATTCTATGGAAAAGTACCGGTATCAAGGATCGTTGTCGAAAGGGTTGTTATAAATAATTGGGTAAGCATACGTACCACACGTACCCAAGAGAAGGGCTATGGGCCTATTGGCTGTATGGTCCAGCGATTGCATCACACGGTGAGTAGGAACTAATGACTTTATAAATAGTCAATGGTAGGAACAGAAAGTGACACATTGGAAAATCGAGTTCAGCATCATCCGTAAACCTCTGTTACAATCACCCACTGCAGTTGTAATTTTTTGCTTTACACTTTACACAACCGCCATTGAAGAGCCGTCAATGAGTGGAACATTGTTTCTAAGCTATTGGCGACGGTCATTAGTAAATTTAAGTTTCCCAGCCGTATACAAAACTGTTTTAATCTTGATTCAATGTCTTCTTTCTGGTTATCAAAACTCCAAAACAATTTTATACACATATTTCTGGTTCCTGACCTGGATGATGCCTAGTTATTTAATTTACGGTTACACTATATTATTCCACTTGCGATTAATTAAATCCTTTATGTAATAAAAACGTTTTTAATCTCACTTGGATGGGATTTGCCTTCAAAACGTGATCGGAAATGGTTGTGGTGTTTGTAAACAACATTTGTAAACATTTCAGTGACAGCTAGAAAAAATAATCTTGATCCGAACAGCTGTTCGTTGTTTCATAGATGATTATGTGATACAAATTGGAAGAAAACTTGACAAAAATCGCACAAAACTGCATTTTTGAACGGCCGTAATTTTAATTACAAAGTAGTGAGACCATATTTTAATGGCTAAAGACACTCTCGCCAATCCAGTGAATACATTAAAATGACTTGGGACTTGATAGGTACTCTCGTTTTCCTGGAGAAGATTGCGTAAAATGCCATCTTGACTGTGTCAGACAGACAGACAGAAATTTAGATGAGACTTGTTTCGGCTTCTTTAATGTATAAAACGTAAAAATAACCTAAAAATGTATGATTCTGAGCAATGTACAGACAAAACTCTAATTTTATTTATATAGATAAAAAAAACTAGCCATTTATTCGTAACCAATTACAGATTACCAACACTTTCATAGGATATATAGACATACCTAGTTGAAACTAAAGTAATTTGCAACTAAAATACATTGTTTTAATGCAAAACCCCTAACCTAAATCGAACAAATAAGTAAATAAATAAAAAAGGAAGGACCAATTAAGAATTCAAATCCTATCTGGCTTTCCATGGAAATCATAGAACCGCTAGTTTTTGTTGTGGTTTGGAAAATAAACATTACTATTGACTGGATACAGTAGTCACTACAGTAGTAGAGATGTCCTATCTATATGGACCAGCTGTAGCCAAAAGAGTTATAAAACACAACATATTTGTATGGTCTAATCACATAGCTTGCCAGTCTAAAATTTCAGTTTTACGTTAATTGTTTATGTGGAATAGCTGCATACAATATTTTTATTTTCAGATTAAAAGTTTATGTATTTGGTAGTTGTGATATAAATGTAAAGTACATGAGCACACTCTGTCGGCTCAACTTAACTACGTTAATTTCCATTTTTAAACTGGCTACAACCTTTAACGCGGTAACGGAATACCTAGTTCAATTCATGGTCGAAAACATAGATTTTATTTTTTTCTTATGTACAACTCTTGTATACTAGGTTGCTTGGTTTCAGCCTGGAACCGATGATACACATTGTTCCAGGGAATGCCTAGAGGTTAGCAGTAATATAATTTTAATAATAGTTACTGGTGATTGGAAGGATTATAACTAAGAACCTTGGGGACCAAAGTCTCGCGCAAGATAAGACCGCTCCTCCGCTAAAACCATATGTTACAATAATGTTATCCCGTAGACGTTGCTTTAGGGGTGAACGGATTGTTATGGTAATAGCAGGTCACAACAATTTCTCAAATGGACCAATTTTCTTTTCCGTGCGTTATCGCTCAGTTTAGTACTACTTTTATTACGAGACTCAAGAGGCCATTTTATGTTCCAAGTGAGAGGACATTACAGTTGATTCGACGGGAACACAACGTACGCACAAATTATAGCGAAACTCTTCTAGATAAGAAATAAGGCATCATACAGGATATAATTTAACTAAATTTACATTATGGACCAATGATGATATAAAAAAATTGCATCTCTTCAGCCTCTAATTGTTTAATAAGAGTAAAACTCTAGTCAATCAATTAAAAATGTAAAGCTTAAACATGAAGAGTTCTTCATTTACAGTATTTTTACAGTAATGGAACACGAAGAATACTTATGAAAAGTATAAGGAACGCAATTGAATCTATTTTTAATTACCTAAGAGCACTTTATGTTCACGGAAAAAGGAAAAGCTTTAAAATTGACGAATTCATTACCTGAATATTTAAGTTTACAATATACACAGAGTGAACAACTTGGTATATAGTAAATTGCCAACAATGGTATCTCATAAATTATCATATTTAGAAAACACATTATACGAAGAACTTCAACTATTTTCTTATGACACAAATGTTTTTAACTCTAAAAATTACAACTCTTTTAGCAGCTACAGCGTCGTGTTACAATATTAAAAATGGACATTCTACAATCCGTAACTCCTAAACGAATAAGTTTGGAGTGGAAAAGCTAAAAGAAAAAACAAATCTTCAGATTACATCAATGGAATTCTCTAAATACATCATAGAATACAAAATGTATGTTCCAAGAGGAAATTTCTTTTTGCGGCAATTTAAAAAAAAGTAGGATATATTTATTTTGATTTCTTTTAGAATGAATATGAAGTTTTAAGATTTATTTAGCCTACTCTAGATACTTAATCTTTTCTCTAAATCTAATAGTTTCTCAGATACAAATATAATAAGCACAGTTAAGTTGTTCACCCTTTAAAAAAAATTGAAATTTTACTATCTATTATTTTATTGTAGTCTGCTGTAGAACAAAGAATAATATTACATGAAATTTTGCAAGTTTGCTTAAACCTAATTATGATAATTGTTATATAGGTGGTTTCTTATAATATTAATAGAAAATTTTATGGCTGTTAAAGATATTAAATATAGCACTTGATTTTCCAAATTGAATTTCTTCCAAAATTTCTCAACTTGTTGAGGATGTTCCTCTTGATCCAATGCGTAGTCCATATACTTCAAATTTAGATATTTTATATTTTTCCGAATAATAGGGAATAATTTTCTTATAAATATTTACTTTTTCTTTATGGACTTTCTGTGGCTGATTTTCATTTGTCTCAAGACGAACTGTTGGGTCTATAATGAGACCGAAATCTTTCTCCTTGTCTACAACAATGATGTTACTCCGCCTCACAGAGCCCTCTTCTTCTATAGCTGTGACCTCTTCATAGACCTCGTAACTTTTCTTTCTGAATTAATCAGCTATGATTTTTCTGATGTATGGTGGCGGGTATTCCGTAGAAGACTACTAAATGGGCACTTTCCAAGGACGTGGGCAAGAGTTTCAAGAATAAATTTTTCAGATACAGGACAATTCAGTACTATAGTAAGAATCAGTATTCGTCTACATAAAAATTATAAAATTGTTGTTAATAAACAATGAATGCAATAAATACGAACGACGCCTCTTTATACGTAATGTTATGGTGGAATCATTAAGCCAACAGCTGATGAATGAAGCGTTCCTCAGGTGTGTAAGTGACTGGGTGACGAATGGTCGTACACGTTTAATTGCTCCAAGGGTGAGGGGTGGTGGGGGGAGGGGATGTAAACACGCCTAGCCGAGCTTTAGGCTGCGGCATTGTTGGGGCCAACGTCTGACTCATCTTTGCCAAAGTGGACGATTGATGGAAGCAACTACCCAACGAATTGTACGATTGTTTTTCTGTATAAATTGCTTTGAACCTTAAAAAATATTAAATTTACGGGTTATGAAGAATATTAATATCACCTTGTCGGTCAACATCTGTTATCTGCTTGTAGCTCTAATTTGAGCATATTGTAGGGGTAATGAATAAATAAAAGTTAGGTTAGATTAGGTTAGGGACAGTGGGTCTGAAATAAATCCTTATCTCATTGTTGCAAAGAGTCTCTGTCTCCGGTCTTAAAATACCTTAAAAAGTTAATATTTTAGTTCAAACATCATTCTATCAATGAAAAATAGGGTTCCGTACAGTTATAAGTCGATAGTAAAAAAATAGGAAGTTGCGGACAGATAACGAATCTTTACCAACTTTTCAATTTAATTTTGTGTCAAATAAAAGCAAAGTCGTTGGATGTTTTTTTTTTTTCTTTTTTCTTTTTTCTTTTTTTTTAAAGCTATTATATATGGGTGAATTTGTATTGTAACAAAAAAGATTGGTAATCGGACACATCAAATAAAGATATAATATGTGGGTGAATTTGTATTGTACAGTAATAAAAAGCATTGACAATCGAACACATCAAGATTATTCGAATTCTTAAAAAGTATCTTCTTTAACATATTTTTAAGTGTTCTGAAAAAACATAATAACAATTGAATGGACAATTAAAATGTAAGTGACGCACAAACTATAGGGTAATGTTATTAACGTATAATGCTTCAACAACAACACTATTTAAATTAACCACACTATGTTCAGCACATTTCAACTTATGCTCACATAAGCACACGCTATATTTTCAACTTGCAACACAAAGTGTACAACATTAATAACGCTGATGCTTCACACTACAGCGCAATTTTTCCATTTAAAAACTGGAGGGAAAATGTTGCTTACGTGTAGCGGTGAGTTATGAGTGTAGAAATGAAAAATGTTGCAGATAATAATTCGGACACGTCGCCATGTCAAGTGTGATGAGTCTCGCCCGCGATGGCGGAAAACTGCCACAGCTGTGTGCTGACGTGTGCGACAATTTTGAGGGAAATTCCCATGTATGGAATTTATGGAAGTTATTACCGTTCTCATGGTAAGACCTGGACTTGGGAGCGATTTACTTTATTGTTTAGAGGTCCACAGAAGCCAGAAACAGCCTCTGTTCAAATATATATATTTATTTGTCCGATAGCACCATAACTCGAGCAAAAATCTTCCGATTGAGATGCAATTTGGTACAAATGTGTAAACCTACGTTAATTGGAACGAGTTCACGAACCAGCATAATCAGGGGGTTTATGGGGATTTTAATGGGGTAAAAAAGACTTTTCGCATTTGTAAAAACACAAAATTTCATAATTTATTTCCAAACAATTTTGTAGAGCTTAAAAAAATAATTGTGTATATCGAAACGTTGTTGTATGTCTAATGGTTACGGAGATAGGCTAATAAAAAAAATCTAAATTTAAATTCCCATGTTATTAATCTTATAGAGAATAAATAATAAATAAATAACGGTTTACACCTCAATACCTTCCCTGTAGCAGTAAACCAAAGTACTCACCAAAATTAATGTGTTTAAATAAGAACATTTAAAGAAAGGGAATATTTAAATAGAAATCCAGCCAGGTAAATGGAAATTCGCTTAGTCTACAGGTTTGCTGTAGCGAGGGTATTTATGTCCTACCATCACATCCTACTTAATTACTAATTCTAAACATGTTTAAAGCAAAAATAATATGGGGTTGATATTAAAACTGAATAATTTGTAAGTAAAAATGAAAAGCTCGGCGAGATATTCACGTTGCGCCTTCAAACTGTGCGATGCAATACGAGTACAGCACCAGTTTTGCCTATGCGGCGCCTGCCAACGCAACCGTATCAAGTAGGCAGTTGGCATATGTACTGCAGAGGTGAATTGTAATACGAGTTTACAATTGTACCGAAATATTTAGAATACACCAAACACGAATATGTAATGAAAAAATATTCTGCTACTTGTTGACAAAATTTACAGTTTGGTTTTTTTAATTTTTGTTATTTTATGGGAAAATAACACAAGTTCAAATAAATTTTGAACCGGAAATGGGATTTGTACTATTTTGTTCAGAATATAAAGGACTATAACATACTAAATTTTCATTAAAATTGTTTCGAAATAATTAGATTTTTCTGCTATTTTATGGGGTTTTATGGAAAATCACAAAATGGATGTGCCTACATACAAAATATCATCAAAGTCGGACAACAGGTGTGGTCTGTAGCTCGGAACACATCTACACATACAGACACACACACACACACACAGACATCACTTCGAAAACCACTTTTTTGTAGTTCAGGGGGACCCAAAACAGATATATCCTCTCAAAACTCAAACTCGAAATTGTTGACGAAAACAATACTTTCTCAATATACTACGGTATAGGGGGAGAAAGTAATAGTTATTTGTGCAACCAGTGTGCAAAGTGAGGCGATTGCACTTTGCACTCGAGTTGCACATTATATTTTTCCTACAGTTACCATAAAACAAATAAATTGGTAAAGAAACGTGCATTCACGTTGCAAATCTGGAGTGAGATAAAGTAATTAGAGTGAGACAATGTTAACATTGTCTCACTGATGAGCGAATTGGCCACTTTCGTGCCTTCACGTTGCAAATCTGGAGTGATACAAAGTAATTAGAGTGAGACAATGTCAACATTGTCTCACTGATGAGCGAATTGGCCACTTTGCTTTCTCAAATCAGTGAGAGAACATGTACATTGTTAGGTAACTGTAGGAAAAAATAATTATCACCAACATCGAGGCTAGGGATTCTGGCTGCTTATCAAGACATACATACAGCTGTAGCATAACCACTTAGCTCCACCTCTTCTAAACTTATTCCTTAATCCTCGTCCAACAATAATTTGACACTCACACAGGTTGGAAGAATGGTTCATTTCCTATTACACATTTCCTAGTGTACATTGTAGTTTAAATTAAAGACTTTTCACGCCAATGACAAAATGAACCGTAGAATTCTTACTCAAGTATGGCTGCGAGATAAATACCTCGGGTGTTAACAAAATACAATTTGTAATCCGTTCTCCCCATTATCGTTGAATTACAAAAAATCCAACGCAACAATTTCTCCGTAATAAACATAGCACTCGGTAGTTCACCCAATTGCACAAACACTGTTTCAGGTTGAATCAACAATAGACAGAGTACGGCGCGGCGTCTCTGGCTTGGATCTTTGTTTTTGTTGATATATTTTGAGAACACAGGCCCGAGGCCGTATCCAACATTCATGTTAAGTGAATCTCCCCCTCTCCCCCCTCTCAACCCACTCATCCACACATTGCTGACCCAAATCCACAAATCCCGCACTCCGTGTGTTGTGTTTATTTTAGCAACATCCTTATGTGTAAGACAACGCTACGCTGCACGGCTTTGAGGTGTTAGTATTCAAATCAAAATATTTCAACGAGATGTTGGTGAATAATTTTACGTAGTTTAGCTACATTGCAAACCATTATTGTAATACAACGTGCTTGTTAGAAAATATATCCATAAACAATGGCTGTTATTGGACGAAGAGGACGAATATTTAAATATTTCTTTGTATTAACATAGGTAAGGTGGTGCTAAACTTACTACGCAAATGTAAATCACTACCGTACAAGGTTCCGAACAGAAATAATACAAACAAAACTAATATTATCGCACCCAGTCCAACTTTGGCCCAACATGCAAATAGCAACATCAACGTCGGATCAAAGTTATTGGACCTTGACTTAACCTTATAAATACAATTGTTGCACCATAGCCAGAGTTGTAAATGACATAGAAAAATACATTTCAAGACTAAACGTATTTCTTGCTTTACCAAAAAAGGTAAATTTAATCACGACTCATTTTGTAAATGAAGGACAAATGTTAAAACAAACGTGAGAATTAAATTCAAGTACTTTGAAACAAAATAAAAGTGAAAAAAGGCTGTAAAACGAAGATTCTGCATAAATAATCAAAATATGTATAATAATAAAAGATCCTTTAAAAATGTACTAGCAAGAGCCCGGTGTCGTTGATACAACGGTCTCTAGAAAAATAGTGTGTAACACATGCTTAATAAACATAAATCTAAATAAAATGAACAATTAATCTCCAATAAAATCAAACTTTCAAAAATCTACACGAATTAAGTTTTCCAATGTGAGAATTAACCCAATTTTCGTCTACCCATCTTAGTTTACATGTTGCCATGGTTACACAAACAGTTTCCCTATGAAAGCAGCATCAGCCGGTAAACAAGGGGCATTACGAGGTGGGCCGACCGTAAACAGAGGCGATTGAGGGCAACCGAGCAGTAAATTTGGAAAACCGCGGCCGGCTATTGTGCTATTCGACTACACTGGCTAAACAGTAGTAGATCGGCGAGAAGAAAATAAATATTGTATATACAAAACATTTCATAGCTATTGAAGAGTCGTCAAGAACAAGAACTGAGTTGTCATTCCGGTTTCAGAGGTCCCGAGTTCGAATCCCGCCAATCACCATCGTCTTTAAGCAAGTCACTATGTCGCGACCCTCTAGGTATAGCGTGATGTAATATGCAAGACCTTTTAAGCTAAAGCCTAGCGTGTCCTACGATGTGATTAATGCAGTACTCGTCTCGCAATTAAGAAAGCATTTAGCCAAAAATGTGAATAATATTGTGTAAAAAGCTTTAGCGGATTCAACAAAGCCAAATGTGCTTCAATTGAGGGTGGTAAATCCGTGAAATATCAACACGTGGCTCCATTAGTCACTTACCTTTGTGGCTGTGGCAAATTACTAGGCTAGGCTAAATTAACGAAGGTGGCGTCAAAATATCTGTCTTAACTGAAACTGACACTCTTCAGTCAGCAAGTTAAGACGCATTATGTATTTCGTCACGCAATTTAAACTGCATGCAATTCATCCACGAATTTACTAAGGTGCAAAATCACAAGTATTACAAACCTTTGCTTCACCATATGTACAAATCTTTTAAGCCACCAAGTCAAAAGTAATCAAGTATAACCGGATTTCCAAGAAGACAATATGAGAATTTGACACCTTTGTCTCACCATCAGCCCAATTCATCTTCAGGGGCCACGTTAAAAGTTATAAACTGTAGAAGGACCTGATTTACAAATCAACATATTTCCCAAGTATTTCAAACCTTTGTCCCAATTCTCACCAGCCACCAAGTCACAAGTTTTCGACTGTAGACGGACCAGAACGAGCGGCTCGTGTCATTACTCTACGACGTCTTATGACAACAAATCCGTCGACCGCCGTTAAACAAATTAGCGTGAACGTCTAAACGTCGCCGAGCCGTCTGGCGTGCTCGTTTGTTTACCACTTTACTGTTCCCGGTGCGGTTTTCAATTAGCAGTGACAACTACATGTGCTGACGAGGAGAAGGGGAAGTGATACAAGTGCAGTCCGAGGGTAGACTGTGGTTCAGAAGGTAGTTTTTTAGGGCTGTACAGTGAAGGGGTAAATGTTTGGTACTTTGGCACCTCCTTGTATTTACGTTTCGTTTTAGAGGACATGACTCAATTCCAATAATGTCTCTGTTCACTTCCACACTTCCCCATACGCGACATTCGGTAGAGCATGGATTCATAACCATTCATACGTTTTCCCCAAGAGTAATACTCCTCCATTTTTGACACTCGGTTAAAAACACGATTGATGACAATGCCTCGTTATAACGTTTACTGAAGGCTAAAATTTAGTTTATCAGAAAGCGTTGACGTTAAACAATCGACTTTAAATATACCTCACAAAACATGACATATATTGTAAATATCGACCGGCAGCCTTTTAATATACAAAGCGGGAAAAATAATTGGAATTTTTTTCTACAAAAAATTTTCTTACAGCCGACAATGCTACAATACACTGCTTTAGCAAGCTAACAATTAAAACGCGCGTAATATTCGACCGGCAAAATTCGCCCACTGTCATGCGGCCGTTGCAGTATGGGGCACAGAACGTTGCCGATACGCCGCTATCTGGTCGTTATGTCGCCGATTGTCAGATGGACGAGCCACATGTGCAATATCAAACGGTTATTGTTCTGACCGGGATTTATCACTTGTTTACGATCGCGAGTGTGTTTCGAAATTAACACGGTTAACATTAAGCCGGGGTACATTAGTTGATTAACACATACGTTCCAGCTAACGGGGTAAACGAGATTACGAATAGTTTCAAAACAGAGGAGTATTTTTTTTAAACGAGATTACACCACCGAGATATGAATGTATTTCCCAGTTTATTGGTTATAATTAAACCATAAAAATTCTACAAGACTCTGCGGAGCTTACCACACAAACTATAGTGCAATCAACTGATGATGTTGTCTAAGTGTTACTTTGCGAAAAATGCCTAGACAGAGCTACCTCCCTCTGGTAAATACATTCGGTCATGGTCCGTAGGGAATTAAAATAACTCAGTTTAACACAAAACATTCAACTCACTTAGCGCGTCAATACTGCAAGACCGGCACGGCGCCAAACCAAGTAACGGTTGATTATTAAAACTAATCACCTCCCGAGATTAACCACTGGTGTACCAATAAATTTAGCAAGAATGCGACAGACGAAGATATACAGCATGGTCACGCTCGGGGATTACATACAATGCTATGTGACGGCCAGGAGTGGCGTCAAGCTGGCAAGCAGCACACGCCGCTGTCAACACCGCTGTACCTGTAATGACGCGACAACCTTGATACAGCGGGTGTAAAGGTTGTAATATACCGCTTGCGAAGGTATGACGGCCAGTGGCGTCAAGCTGGCACGCAGCACACGCCGCTGTCAACACCGCTGTACCTGTAATGACGCGACAACCTTGATACAGCGGGTGTAAAGGTTGTAATATACCGCTTGCGAAGGTATGACGGCCAGTGGCGTCAAGCTGGCACGCAGCACACGCCGCTGTCAACACCGCTGTACGGCCCGGCGCATATTGAGACGCAGTCGGAGCAGCGCAGGGCAGTGTTTTGTAAACCATGTATTTGCTAGGACACGCGCATATTATGGCGCAGCGCAGCGCAGGGCAGGGCAGTCCCGCACGTGGACTGCGCGCACTTGTGGTCGAGTCACAAGTGTCTGTGCCGCATTGCTCACCTGCGCCGGGTTGACTAGTGTTTTGTGACGGATCTAGAGGATAATTAATAGAAATTGTGCGTTTTTATCCAGTTCTTACGTTACCAGTCATAGTAAGTATATAAAGAGTAATTACAAGAATTAAATCTGGGAGAAAATACGAAAATCACTAAACATTGCAATTTTTTTCGCCCTTTCTTTCTTGTTCTCAGGTGAAGAAGAAACAATAAATCTAGATCAGCACCTGAATCTGATTCAGAACTCAAATCCTAATATTTAACAACATGTTCACACAAGAAACTGTGTCACTCCTATACGAGAACTGTACGACACTGCTTCCCAATATGCGATGTCAACTGTGCAACACAGACTTTTTGCCCAATTCTGCCCTGTGCTGTGCTGCACTGCCCGGACCGTACCGCACAGCTCAATATGCGCCTGGGCTACCTGTATAAACGCGACAACCTTGATACAGCGGGTGTAAAGGTTGTAATATACCGCTTGCGAAGGAATCTAGATGTTGGCCAGTGGAGTTAGCTGGCTCACTGCACGCCGCTGTTTTTGTGGGCGGGCGGCAATCGCGCCAACTGCTCCAGGGATCTTTGACTGCACAATTGAGTAGGTTAGGTTTGGTTAGGTTAAATTAGGCTAGGATAGGATGTGTTAGGATTAGGTTAGGATGAAACCTAAACAAGGACATTCCTTCTGCCGTCAAGTCACCCCTACCTGGCTTGGGCTTGGCGCAACTCAGGAACATTTTGGGACCCTTTGAGGGCTTGGCGCAATTAAGAAAGTCTTTGGCGCAATTAATGCACGACCGTTTTTGTAACCGAAACACTTGATTGTGGAGTAAATGTAAATCGCAGTATACACATGGTTAAGAATAGATAATGATTGCAGAAAGCAACAAGAACAGAGCAATGGTGTTGCGGTGTTCCTGTAATTAAATCTACACAGATATAATTTATCAAAGTTCTTACCTTAGCGAACTCAATCTTGATTGTGCAGCAGCCCGAGTAGATGTCAGCCCCGTTCAGTTCTTCCTTGACACGCTTTGCTGTATCTACACTGTCGAACGTGAGGCAGGGGTTAAGGAAATTATGAGAAACATCTGTGAGATTAATACAACTATAAATAACAGATCAGTAAACACAAATGTCAATAAACATTTAACCTTAATTTTATCATTATTTTTCTTCTATTAAGTTGAAGTTGTTTGTGTTCGTATGCCTATCACTACTATGTTGCTAATTCGATCCTTGGGAAAGGTCATCATATTTTTTATTGTTTAGAAATGGAACCAGTTAGTGCCTTTGAACATTAAACTTTTCATTATTAATCGTTTTACTAAGTAATCTAATGTTTGTAAGTAACAAAAGCTAAAAGTATCTAATAGCTTTTACACTCATGGGGAATACGTATGCATGAAAAAACCTGTCTGCCTACCTTGTAAATGTGATCAATTATTTGTGTTCATAACCATGAAACCTTTGATCAGCAGACTACTTTTTAAACAAAATAAAGCTATACAATAAGCAAGAACCACATAAGACGTAAGCCTGCAATAAAAACGAATAAATGGGGTAAGGTAAACCAGGACGTTAAGTAAACCCAAAGGAAAAAAATTCTTCAAGAGACTAAATCAATTTTGACTCCTCTTCGTACCCTATTTATGACAGTGAACGATCACACAACATTCCAAACACTAAACATTAAAGGGGAATCCAAAACATCTAATGGGCAAACCTAGTTTGCCATTAAAGCATAAACCAACTCATAACTGATCGCAACGCTGAGATGAAAGGAAGGAAACGCGTGGTTCACAACACGTGACGATTCGCAGACAAAAATAACACTAATGAAGCCGCACAGCACAAGAGCGATTTCGCTTATTTATGGGCAACAGCTGACAAAGATAAAACAGGTTATACATAGCGAGTCAATTAATTGATGAATTGGTTTGTTAATTCTCTGCGTGTAACATCTGTAGGAGGTCGCCACTGAAGAAATAGGCGTTTTGATTGGCATCAGTTCAGAAATTAATTTAACTGTGTAGACGTGATGTAACGAACTGCAATAACTGTGTAGGAAACTGTTTGCTTCAAGAATGCTCAATTTGGTTTTTCTTGCTTTTTTACATGAGAAATTGTTTCATATGGAGTTGTCAATTGGATTAATGATAACAGCATATCGATTTGGAATGGTAAAAAGCATAGTTTGTTATCAAAAAGTTTGAAACAGCTAGCTAGAATGCTCAATTCTGTTTCTCGTGCTTTTTTACATGAGAAACTGTTTTACATGGAGTTTTTAAGAATTGAATGGTAAAAAGCACAGTTTATACTCAAAAAGTTTGAAATAAGGACATGAAAAATTATCAGCAATTTGTTTTTTGGTGTTAAAATCGTTGTTCTTGATGAAAAAGTGCCCGTTATCTGTATGACGACACAAAATGAGCGACCATGTCACGAACGGGGCAAGAAGGCTAGTTATTTTTTACATTTCAGAATACCTGTACTTAACTTCAGATTCGATTATATTATAAAAGTATGTTACAAAAAAAAAACAAAAAAAAAAACATGAGATGTTTAATCCAACGGCGGCGCTACAAATCTTACATCACGTTATAACAATTTGATAGAAATAATGGGAAAACAAAATACAAACAACAAATCGTGAATCGAACTCGCAAGAATTGTGTAAACCGTGGGAGGCTGTCAAGCGCAGGGCTTAGAGCCAATGAATTGATAAAATCAGAATAATCTGTCTGTTTCAGAAGCTGTTGCGCGCCATCTGCTTCAGACATTTAAAACATTCCGCATTAACTCGTCACATTCTTCTTCCACGTACTACGATAACCAACTGAAATAAAAAAATCGTAGAGAGATATGCACTCTATAAACAAAAGTTGTTCAAAACGTTGAAATGCTCCGAAAGAGATATGAGAACTACTTTGTTAAACCATATGGTGGATCTATTTGAGAAATAAAACACACCAGATCACAATGCGAGCCGGACGCCGTTTCGCAACACCGTAAATGAAAGACACGGTTTGTTGCTTCGGTACAAAAATAAAAACATCTGGTCTAGAAGTGGCTGATAGGAATTTGGGCAATGGCCAGCCCAGCATACTGCCCACTCTCAGCGTCGTATAAGGCAGGGGTTTTACATGTAAAACACACGACGCACGGGAATCAATACATTATAGTAGAATATTTTGACATTTATTAAAAGTTAAGAGTGTTAAACTAAGTTAACAGCAAAGTTACAATTTTATTTCAGGACAGAATCGTCTGAAAACTTGTCTATGCAGTGTATGGCACCCCATTGTGTTTTATCAAATTTTTCCTACGTCAGTGACATTTTTTACTAGAAGTCTACGCGAGTACTTAAAAAACGCTTTTAAGGCGGTACAAACCCATATTAAAGACTTATGGATGTGCCATGAACTGAACCCGTCCCTCCCGCACCGATGTCGGATAAGCTAGACTAGCAACACACCAAATTCTAGCCCTATACTAAATTCCAAGTTTAATGAATTATTTTTATACCATGTACTATATCGTAGGTTAACCACAATGCAATCACACAATTGTAAGATAAGTATTACACTATTTCAGTAATTAGGTCTACGATCTAATTAACAGAAAGAGGCAACACAAAGCTGAATTAGGATAACATTCTTGAACAAGTCACGACCAAAATACATTATTTACGCAATCTTCCATACATAATAATTTTAACACCAACGACTACGTTTAAAAATGTTTTCCAATTACAGCCCAAGATTAATAATTTAAGTTAAAATCATCGATCAGAAGTGTGCGGCAAAATTTCATTAAAAAAGGGGGATTAAAAGCTACACAGGGTCTAGTTATCTCTCAAAATGAAAAGTAGGTTTACACATCTCAATTGAGATAAAATAAAACACACAACTTAAGGCAAATTAGAATGAACGTATCATTTACAAGTGACAAAGGGGTTGGTAAAACATCCACTGATTCACCGTTTCTGGGGTAGAAACGTGTTCTTGTACGAATCCGTGAACATACAAAGAACATGATGGAAGGATACAACGCTAATCCGAATCTGCCCAAATGTTTGGATAAAAGATAATCCGAAATCAAAACCTTCCCATTGTATACTTACAAAAACATTGCAAATGGAAGTGATAAAAATGTGCTTTTTATTCAAATTTCCAAATTTGGTTAACGTTTCTTGTCTAATCAAACGTTTTACTGAAGTAAAAACATGTCAAAGTTATTGAGTAAGAGAAGTATTGAACAATCGGTTTCTTTTTTAATCTTTTTTCTAAACCGAATGAATACAAGTTTCAGTTTTTTAATCACACAACGAACAACTTGCTAAAATGATTTCTTCGATTAACTTTAAGCCTTCAAACTGTTACAATAGAAGGAGCAAAATATCTGTCAAAACAATCATAAACAAAGCATCACTACAAAAGTTGCAGTAAATTATCAAAATATATTTTAGATCAAATATATTTTACATATTACTAAGAGAGCGCTTTCCTTAATAGTCTAGTAAAATTATGATTTGACCTGGGCAAAATTGCTTCATAAGCGATTGAAGTGGTATTCTACTCATCAAATGTCGCTTTACAACATATCCAAAATCCGACAGAATCCATCCATGGGAAAGTGACTAAAATCAGAATTTAAAATGGCGGCTTTTCCCAACATTGGACAAATTGAAAAAAACCCTATTTCACATGCATTTGTTATGCACATTTTTCGAGATATTGACTTAGGACCACCGCCTGTATTTATTGGGTGGTTAGTACTTCATTTTGATACGGAACATGTTTTTGGCCGCCATCTTGGATCCGCCATATTGGACATACATAATTTTTTTTTCAATGCAATGATAGTGTTGTGACACATCATTACCAACTACATTTTTACACCGATTTAAATGCCGAAATCCGTTTTTTAAATATCTTTATTCATTTAGAAGATATATTCAAACGAAAACTCTCCACCATACATTTCTTATGGACGTTTCGTAGTTTGATAATTGTTTTAACATTATGTTTCTTATATCTCCAGTTCTTATTGACGCTTGTAGTTCGTTCTAGGCTTAAAATATTCAGTAATGTAAGGGCTTTCATTTGAGCTCTTGGTCATTAAAATCAGACGAGTTGAAGACCAGCAACAAACCTCAGAACAATATTAAATTTAACTTTTTAGAAATATATATATTGCATTGAAAAAAATTATGTATGTCCAATATGGCGGATCCAAGATGGCGGCCAAAAACATGTTCCCTATCAAAATGAAGTACTAACCACCCAATAAATACAGGCGGTGGTCCTAAGTCAATATCTCGAAAAATGTTTATAACAAATGCATGTAAAATATGTTTTTTTCAATTTGTCCAATGTTGGGAAAAGCCGCCATTTTAAACTCTGATTTTAGTCACTTTCCAATGGATGGATTTTGTCGGATTTTGGATATGTTATAAAGCAACATTTTCTGAGTTGAATACCACTTAAATCGCTTGTGAAGCAATTTTTCCCAGGTTTAAGGGTAATTTGTCTTAGTTTGACTGGACTATAACAATAGAACCGTAATTGATTGACAGCAAGAAAACACTTTTTTTTAAATCAACAGAAGTACAGTAGAAAACAACCAAGAACGGAGATAACAAACACCTAGGACGAGGTTTAAATGCAATTTCGCAATCAGCAAACAGCAATTTAACAAATGACCGAGCCACAGTTAATTGTTTTAGCCACACAATCTTAACTGTGGCCAGTGTCACAGTCGCAGACCATACCCGACTATCAATACACTAGTGGCATTTAAATAGGTATTTCACCATCGATCTCACTCAAATCATAGGCAAAAATAATTAAATTTATTTCTTTTTGTCTGTCTATGCTCAAATGTAGACTGAATTTTAACCAATGGTGATATGGTACACATACGTAAGTTGACTAATTAATTTGTTTTAATTAATCTGTTTCTTTAGGTATTTTGTATTATCGTACCCAAATACTATAATTTTTCCATTGATCTTAATAAAAAATAAGATTTTACCCTTTTAGTGATTTTTATATGGTGTACCCCAATGCACGTATTGGGTATCCATATTTTAATCAAGATATCATATTTTACAAAGTTACAAACTTGGCAAATTTCTTTATTTCATACTAAGCTATTAATATTTTACTACAAAAAAAAAAAAAAAAAACACACTGTATAAGTTTCCTTGTAGCAGCAAACCTAGGTACTCGTTAAACCTAATGTTATTTAAATAGATTTAATTGAAAATAACTTAATTCGGACAAATATAAATTCGCTTAGTCGGCAGGTTTGCTGCGGCGGGGGTATTAAAGTTTCAGACACAACTTGTAACAGAAACTTAAACGTTAGTCCCGGGAAGATATTAAACAAGAATCTATTAAACTGGAGCCCAGCGTGGCGGATCACAATCCAATTTACTTAGGTTTATGTTTTAGACCATCGTGATTGACTTTAACCCGGGCGTATTGGTCAACGATTACTGAATAGAGAGCCAGTTAAACTGTTAGCTTTGTTTACAACTAAACGTTCGCATAGGTAAATGTATAGTTTGAACGTGAACAATATAACGCTACTTGGTCACGTATTTTGTACCCGTGAGAAGATTCGTCGAATAGTTCAGACCTTAAAGTTATTGATTGTAGTTTGCAGTGGGATCTGAGTTTGTCAAAATTTTAAATTTCATACAAAAATGAAAAAAAAATGTAAGAAAAAAGTAGCCTAAGCAAAATTTACAAATGTAAAACAACGCTTTAAAATCTGTTAACGCTTACCTTAAATGGATTATTATGAATTAAATGAAATAAAAAATGAAATGAAAGGAAAAATCCTTTGTTTATTCATGCAAAGTTAGTGCAATATGGCTCTTTCTTACACATAATCTGAATATTAAAAAATGCATAAATTACAAATTACTATACAGTATAAAATGATGATAACTCTAAAACATAAGTTGGTTGAATTCTCTAACTAATGAACCCGTTTGAGTTACGATCAATACGGAATAAGTTTTTTTCTATGATCAAAATAAAATTATTTCTGCCACTAAACTTGGGGAAGGATTTCAAAGCAATAAAACTCTAACGCTAAACGATTTTTTTCAATAAGTCAAAAAATAAACGCATAGCTCTACAATATTCTTTACGTCTAGTATCTTGTACGTGAGTAAATTATTACAACTTTCCCAATTTAAGTTGCAGTGACTTTCGATCGGTTAAGCGTACAAAATATTCGTCAACTTAGATTTGTCGTCTTCAAAATGAAAAATTCTAAATTCCGCATTTATAAAAGATCAATACACAAATCAAAATTGACCAACAGTGGTTCACGTAACACATACAATAAAAAAACCAAGAAAACCACAGCTTTACACGATTAACTGGTCTTTGACGTTTGAAATATGTGTCCCAGGTTATCCAAGAAGTTCTCAGCAAAATATTTGCGGGCGTCCGAGGATAGATCGCAATGGAAGGACACGAGACAGGTCCTTATTCAACGTCACCGTCCCCGGGGGAAACTGCCCCAATTCCCTTCTTTATCTGGAAACGTCTTCAACGGATTATTTATTTAACAAAAAATCGCTTTGGAGGTAATCATGTACAGTGAGGTCCTTAAGTAGTGATTTATTGGTGCACGCCAATATTCGTGCAAACTATTATGTTAGTAATTGTCGCGTAGTGTAAATGCATGAATTTAATTTTGATTACTAAAAGTCTAAAAAGATGGGTCGTAAAAAAGTGGTATACTTAACGTCAATGAACCAATGCAATGTCATATTGTGAAGGCGGTCTATTTATTATTCGAAATAATTTGATTGAATTTTCGCCATGAGAAACAATTCAAATCGAGTTTAAACAAGGCCCCACTAGAAAAACAGGCCATGCTGCAGCACGGGCAGCGCATTTTTTCTAGTGGGGCCTTGGTTTAAACCCCCACTTGTTCAATTACTATCTTTGGCAATGTAATTCATTTTTACTTAATCTTGAGACGGATTACAAAAGTACATTTTACTGAGTTTGGAAAATTGGACTACGGTTCCTCTCATGGCTGGAAGAAGACATTCTATACTACTGATCATCATTAACTCTGTACATGATTAATACAGAGGTACCGTAGTACAAACTTGATTAAATGATTTTAAACAATACTGTTTGACAATATAAAGACTGTACGCATAATCGCAATCTAGAAATAAATAAGTAAATAAACTCCTGCATACAAAATACACAATTTATAACTTTTACAACACGACTTCAGTTCATGTTCAGCCAATGTAATCGTCCCTATTAAACAGTGCGGGGAGGGGACAGGGTACAATTCCAATGATACACTCCATTTCTAAAGCTCTACTTAGGTAATCCTTCGTTATTGGTTTGTCTTGGAACATTTAACTTTCAACTTCGAAGCTTAACACACATTACGCTTCAAATAACTATTTAGTTTCGAACACGGGTTTTATTAGTTTTCTATTTGACTTTACTAGATCGGAAAGACGTTTTTAAGTGACGTGTATAGTAAAGTTTTGTGTAAATAAAATCCAAGCCCATTTCGAGTTAAATTATAGCTTGATGTACAAACCTATTAATAAAAGACAAGTTTCTGATTACTTTCATGCCTTAATACGGTAAAACTGACGACGCGGGATTTCAAAATAAACTATTTAGGTACTTAAAAAATTTAGACACTCACAAATGCTATAATTGAATTTGTCATATGAATAAATAAATACAATCTACATAAGGATAAAATGGAAGACATCGTACTTCATTTAGAACATCCCACATGGATATTAGCGAATAATATATTGAATTCTTCATCTAAACACAACTTATGAGTGAACATGTATATTTTCAAGTCTTTTAAGAAAAAAAAGAGAACATTTTACCGTGCACACATTATTGGATCGGTATAACGAGTACAGGTCGTTTACACAACTATAAAATATTGAAAAATTGAAATACTCAAGTTAGAACCCACAGTTACAGAACAGCACAAGGTGGAGAGAAATTAAAGTCACACGAATGAATTTTAAAACAAAATCATTTCTCCCTCATAAAATATAATTAATTAAATGTATCAACTTTAAAAGGAGCGTTGTATAAACAAATTAACTCCTTCAAATCGACAATTCGTGACTGGCCGACAACGTTGCATGTAATTTCATAACCCGAGTAAACTTTTCGTGCAGCCATTCCGACTGTGGCCCTTAAACGTAATAACACACAGTAAACACCGGGTTATACTACGGTTTACAACTCAATAATGAAATTAAACTACGTGCAAAAGTCGCGTACAAAAGTATAAACTGTGAATTATACAGATATGTGTCGAGTTAAGTTTTATGTAGTGCCGCATTGCTGGCAAGAGAAATAATGTGCTAGAATCGCTGCTCATAAATAGTTTTAGTTTTATGGTATGGGCACAGAAAACGTACACGTTTTCTGTGGTATGGGTGATTATAGTATAAGTTTGGATAGTAAAATGTACTTAAATGCAGACAAATGAAAGACCAAGACTAGTTTTTTAACTTGAAATGGACATACAATTATCCTAATGTATACATTTGATACAATTTCTTCAACTAAATAACTACATCTGGTATACAAATTTCTAAATAATGAAATAAATGGAAAAATTAAGGTTTTAAAATTCCTTTTACCTACAACAACTCTATCGAAATTTTAGGCATTGTGCTTAAAACTAAAAAAAAAAAAAAAAAATGGAACATAAATTTCGTCTTCTAGTAAGTACGTGGTTGGCTACTATTAAAAACATTTAACTCTATTTTTCTCTGGTCGCAATATTTAGGGGGTTTGAGGGGAAGTCCCTCACTACTTTTTTGCATAATAATTATGCTACAGCTGATTGAAATTTTGGTAAACCTCAGCTGTGGAACTATCATTTTAAAGTAGAACCAAGTGGAGGGAATTCATTTCTTCCCCTAAAACTGCTTAAATTTTGTGACATTTGTTTCATACGCCTTGGTGGCTAGTTTCATTTTTATCACAAGGGATCACATCAAGAACTACTTTTCTTTAATTTGAGGCTTATGATAAATAGTAAAACCACCAGAAAATAAAAGTATACACAAAATTTCAAAGTAATCTCTAAACCACAACGTCGGGCTGTAATTTATAACGCAAACAAAAACATTGAAAAATGTGATAAAACCAAAACTGCGAATATTTTCATCGCGCGCCTGCCGCTTGACAGGGCCCCATATTGATGGAGTTTCTCGCAGGGCGCCATGGAAATGGAAATATGAGTAATGATCTCGGTCAACGTAATGTCGGAGACAAGGTCGGATAAAACTGCGACCAATCGAAGCGGAACATCTGCTCGGTTGACAACTCACAAATGTTCCGATAATGTTAGAATACAATCAATTAGTTTTGTTTTTAGTTGATAAAAATGTTGTTTAAGGTTGGTATAATTTGTTTCTGTGCATTTACCCGGTCGCGTAAGCCAGAGGTCTGTGCGTTGTTTAAAACGTATCCAACAAAGCAAGGGGCGAGCCGGTACAGTACAAGAGTGATAAGTACATAGGATATTGATAATTATGGTTGCTTCCTAAAAAGGACCGATTCTGGGCCAAATTAATGTTTCTTAACAAGTAAATGTTAGACGTTTGGACCGTTCTGCTCCCTTTATAGCCTTATAGCGAATGTCCCATAGGAAATAAGCTATTACCGTAGGTCTCATGGTAAGACCAGGACCCGGGACCGATTTACTTTTTCGTTTTGAGATCCCCAGAGGCCAAAACATGATAAGTTTAAATTCATATACAGGGTGAATTTTAAATGAGTTCCACCCTACTTTTTTCTTCATTTCTTAAAATATCAACTTCGGACCACGTCAGATCATTGTACTGTAGTAATTACTTCATTTTGACAGGGTAAACATTTTTGGCCGCCATCTTGGATCCGCCATATTGGATACAAATTTTTTTTTCAAATGTAAAGGTAGGGTTGTGACCCATTGTTTCAAACTAGAATTTTACGCTGATTACAATGCCGCAATTAGTTTTTGAAAATCTTGATCCGTTCTAAAGTTATGAGGACGTTTTATAACTTTATTTTTAGCCCATTTTAACATTGTGCATTTACAAACTAAGACCCTAATCTCAAAATAGTGCTAGATAAAGATAAGTATACACAACCATTCATTGTCGACCTATTATCACTTGGTTATGACGGATGTATTTTTTTCGGCCGCCATCTTGAATCTGCCATTTGAAATGTGATAAATTAATTTAAATATGAAGGTGGTGTTGTGACCCATCATTTTGAACTACTTTTTTATGCTGAACTCAATGCCGCAATCCGTTTTTGTCTCTAAGGCTTTCTTGATGAAATATTAAACTTATCTTACTTAAATTTCCAATATTTCAAAAAAACAAATATGAAAATGCAAAACGGATTGCGGCATTGAATTCAGCATAAAAAAGTAGTCTAAAATGATGGGTCACAACACCACCTTCATATTTAAATTAATTTGTCACATTTCAAAATGGCAGATCCAAGATGGCGGCCGAAAAAAATACATCCATCATAATCAAGTGATAATAGGTCAACAATGAATGGTGGTGTATACTTATCTTTATCTAGCACTATTTTGAGATTATGGTCTTAGTTTTTAAATGCACAATGTTAAAATGGGCTAAAAATACAGTTATAAAAAGTCCTCATAACTTTAGAACGAATCAAGATTTTTAAAAACTAATTGCGGCATTGTAATCAGCGTAAAATTCTAGTTTGAAACAATGGGTCACAACCCTACCTTAACATTTGAAAAAAAAAAGTTGTATCAAATATGGCGGATCCAAGATGGCGGCCAAAAATGTTTACCCAGTCAAAATAAAGTACTTACTACACTACAATGATCTGACGTGGTCCGAAGTTGATATCTTAAGAAATGTAGAAAAAAGTAGGAGGGGAACTCATTTAAAATTCACCCTATGTATATTTATCTCCGTTGGCGTTAGCACGTTAACTTGATCAAAAATGATCCGATTTTGATGAAATTTTATTTAAACGTGTGAACTGACATTTATTCGAACGAGTTCGCGAACCAGCATGGTCGGACTATGGGAACAGGTGGCTAAAGGGGGTATTATGGGGTAAAAATTGGGTTTAGCCAATTTTTCACTCTGAAAATATAAGATTTTGCAATTTCTTTCCAAACCATTTTGTAGGGCTTAAAAAAACAAATCATTTAGTATATTGAAGCGTTGTTGTATGCCTAATGGTTACGGGAAAAATCCAAAAAAGCGTAAATTTGAAATTGTTATGTTATTCTTATGGAGAATAAATAAACTTTTGTACAGTAGCTTGCTTGTCTATGGAAATATTTTAATGAAATTTGGAGAATGTGTTTACTTCATACTAGGCTATTAATATTTCAATAAAAAACACACCTTATTGTCTCCCCTTGAGCAGCAAACCTAAGTACTCATTATAATTAATAAGATCAATATAATAATAATATAATTGATAGGAAATAAATCTGTCAATTCTATGTGAATAATTTAGTGGAATTCCAGCCAGGTAGATGAAAATTCGCTTAATCTGCAGGTTTGCTGCGGCGGGGGTATTTCAATATTAAAAAAGATGGAGCCACGCTTAACGTTAGAAAAATGTAGGCTATGTAAATTACAAATACGGTGTTACAATATCATCCCACGCTGCAACACCAATCCTTGCAACGTCCGATACAGTTTACCTAACGCCCCTTTAACGATTGTTATTCGAACCATCGACTTGAGATTTTAACGGCTTCACGGACAATTACCTCATAACACGAGGGGCTGCACCAAACAGGATCTGGGGCTTAGGTGATTACCTAACAGGCTTCCACTGACTTAGCATACTCTTATAAACACTACACTCTACAGTGGAATTGTCATCAGTTTGGGTCAACAGTGTATAATGGATTTGACTTGTCGATACAGTATACCAAAGCGTAGATAAAAATAATTAAATACAGACTCACAGTCGTGCTGCGGTTATCATAGGTTCTGGCGCACACCGCTGGGAGCACCATGTAATTACGGCGTACGCACTACGTAACTACACGGCGCTCCCAGCGGTGTGCGCCAGAACCTATGGTAACCGCAGCACCGCGGACAGTCTGTATTTAATTCTTGTTGTCTATGATCATAGAAAATCAGATAAACGATCTGTAATGGAACTAGTTATTGGTATGTGTCAATTAAAAATTTTCCTTTGACTGTGTAAAAGGTTGACGCGACGAAGCGATATTTGAATCGTTGTACATGCATAGTTAGTACCTAAATTGTCTTCGGATTGTCCTTAACGTTGGTTCACTATCGCAGCGTATTTAATTGCTTTTAATGGGTATTTAATTAACTCATTACAGCGAAATAGTGTTTCATTGATTTGTCTACCACACTAAGGGAAATTTAACTCACATACATTATCATTCGGCAATAGAATACACTATGGTACGAATAACTATTGAATGTTATGTTATTAGGAGAAATAATGACAGGGACACTTTGGATCTTGAACTGATAGGAATAAGATAAGCGTATTTTTTTTAACTCCGTTAGCCTATCGAAAATTGAATTTTTGACCATTGCCTGGATTTTTACAAATTTCATAGAATCTCCCTCGGCATCATGCATTATTAATATTAGTTACTAACCGAGTATTTAAACGTTAATAAATTATAACATTTATAAGCATAACATGTGCAAATGAATATAACAAAATTAGAGCTCAATGTTTATAGAACTATGAACTCAGGTATTCATATGTAAATCACAAACGAGCACGAGGAATTGAATATGTTGATCGTGTTGCTTTGCGATTTTCACTGTTTACATCGAATAGACACACATAAATGTGAAAATATCTAAAATATAATTTCGATCATAACCATTTCATTGAAAACAAATTAACCAAAATAAACAACAGAAAAATTAAAAAAAAAATCGTCCCGTAAATTTTCTTTACAACGGAGAAAGGCTTACAATGAAGGTAAGCGAATTAGAAAATAATCAAAACTCTTTCAAATTTTACAGCGGCTTAGAAAAACAGGATTTGCACGACGTGACCGACTGAAAATAATAGGATTAATCGTCGGCCAAGTGCTAGGTAATTACTTTTGCAAGGAGGTGTGTTGGGCAGGGGGCTCTTTCCGCCCCCCTCACCCCCCAACAGATATCAGCTGATCAATATAGCCTACATCCACCTGTTCCTCGTTCGCGGGACTGGCCCGGCCGCCTCCCGGTTACTGCTCTCGTGTAGCTCGAAATCGAGCGTAGTTTTGGTGAATTTAATCAAAATTACTCATACTGTAGGTATACTGATATACAAGTTTTAAAATGTAAATACACATTTTTAATGGTTGAAACAGCGACTTAATTATCAAAGCTGATTAGGAGCGAGTAAATCTGTGGCATGGAATCAAGCATAACACTTAATGAACAATTGATGTTGACTACTTCTTTGAATAATTTAGGATACAGATTTATAAACCTGCTATTGACGATCTAAAGTGCAACAGTGAGCTATTAAATTAAATCAACTTGTAAAAGCATACACGTGAAGTTGATGAACCCATCACATACTTTTAAAACACAACACGCATACACTACACGTCTATTAGTAAAACTGTGTACTGTATACATTCAATAATCGTCATCTTTAAACTTGGTTATAATATTAGTGATCAGTAGCAAAATCACTTATTTAATAATTTTGTTTTTTTATTGAAGTAGTTTGTGTTAATGAAAAATAGGAAACTAAACTGAGATCTTTCCCAGAAGTTTAATAAAACTTTAAATTAGACTGAGTTCCAATTACTGTATAAAACTAGACTATACAATTTTCATGCTCGTGTCGTTTTAATAGGTCAATGAGTCAATGGTCAATATCCATTTGCGGCAATTTAGTGATATTAAACTGACCAGTTGTACTGTCATGTACTGAAATGTGAAAGTTCCATCGCAGTAATGGACAGCAACAAATTACGACATTGTGATGGCCTGAAGTACTGTAGGCACTTTTATACATATTGCAACAATGAGGTATGCATTTTCAGCAAATTGCAAGTTTCTGACAATCAAAACTCTCAATGACAAATTGCATTACTTATAAACTAGAGGCTGGTGAATTTTAAGGAATGCAAATGTACAAACACTAACAAAGAAATCGCAACTTTGTTATGTTGACGTACTTATTTGTTATATTTTGCAACATTATATAACTACAACACTAATGTATGTATCCAGGCTTTAAAAATCACGGGAACAGGTATTACTAAGTCATATTTTATTTAACATAATATTTTTTTACTTGGTTCAATTAATTGATCGCCGTGATATCAAAACATCAACAGATTTTTCAGGGCAACTTATTATTTATTCTAAATCATCTTACAAAAAAAATTAATAAATGAACCATACATTATTAACAAATCGCAGTTATATTAACAACCTCGTTGAATCAATACTGAGAACAGACTGACATTTTTCATGGTTGAAGCAACACATGGAACCATCACGGAATATTTGAATTCAAATACCCTGGCTAAAATAGTCTTATAAATTTGAAATAAAAACTTCACCAATATTTCTGAATTTTTAATTTCATGATGCCTTTCGCCAGCTATGCTGGCATCATCAGACACATCACAAAGGTAAAGTTTTTATTTCAAATTTATATTAATTCCAATATTACCAGTTCTTCTTGAAGAAAAATAGTCTTAATTCACCACACATGTACGCCTAACGTTTGTATCTTTGCGTCAAAAAGTAGTCGGCTGATTAAAATTCCAAGACTAGGCACGAGATCCAACACACAAACACGTGTTGCGGACCTACACACAACTGTTGTATATTTGGCCATCCTAAACAACAACACAGCGCCTCCCACGTGGTCTACCTTTCATCTCTTTATCTTCCCCAGCTAATCCAAGGTATTCACCTCATTCCTCGCAATTCCACGCGGCAACATTGTTTATGCATCAATTACCGGGTTGGTCCGGTAAAAGAGTAACATGGTGTAATCTGAATAAAAAAATGTGGATTTACATTCCTAACCAGTGGTCGTAGATTACATGCAAATTATACATGCAAATTATGTACAAAACATACGTTATACAATTGTCACAAGTATGAAAAGACCCCGCGATGGTTTAAATATTTCACTATTTTCTTAAATATGCAAACAATAGAATTAACATTTTTGTTGACTCAGATAATTTAGAACTGAGTAGGCCTACTTAGTGAAATTACGGAATGCGGATGAAAATCTACTGTACTATAAAATTATAGACGATATAATTGTACACTAATGGTGTTACATCACAGTTTTATGTCAAAAGAGTTAACAAGTAACCTGCATTATGTGCAAATTTTTGTTAAACGAAGCAGACGTGAGAAATTTCTAATTGTTTTCCAACTCCATAAATGTCACAGTGTTTCTATATTAAATTTAATGTATCAGTATTAGGCACAACAGAATATGGATTAAACAGAAAACAAATTAAGTACCCGAAAAGGGTGAATCCTTTCTTGTTTGTTTCGCTTATATAGATCAAAACACTGGCGAGAGATACGACGAGTGCCCCCTTGAGCAGTCTCTTGTCTGGGACTTGATGTGGTCACGGCCTCAACTGGTAGATAATATCTACACCCCCATCTACCCCCCACCTCCTCGTACTGCTCTTAAACTACCCTCTCGAGCCTAAGTCTTGTATAGTCAAAGTGTGCTTTTTATGATTATGCAAAGTTTAAGATATCTTACATTGTGCTCCCCAAACAGTTCCAAAAATGCTAAGGAAAAAATGAAAAAAACTTTTTGCATGAAAATATAGTTGTTTAGAAATAATTTGGTACATATTTGGATTCGAATACGGGAAAGAGTAACTACAATGTATTTTAATTTTTCTGTGAAATAAACCCTACAAATCACGAAAAAATAGTGTTGGGAATTTGAAATTGTTTTTCGGAATTTGAATTTAGGTTTAAAGAAATCAATGGTTTACGTTCAGCCAATCGGGGTTAAAATAATAATAGTTTGAGAATAGTCTATTTGAGATTAGCTGCCCCTAACACACAACGTAATAAAAACTCACCCAAAAATAAGCAAACATCGTAAAACTCTAAATACAGTATATCAATTTTTTCAGTTTTTTCAAATAACTTCACGACTACAAATCGTATTAAAAAAATTTTAAGTCTAAAACCCACAGGGGAAAACATAATAATGCATCAAGGGAAACATAAAATGAAAAAGTTAAACAAATTACAGGTGATTAACAAAAGTAATGCATCAAAAGACGCGAAATGAAAATAATGGTTTTAAATGACGAATATTAAACGGTAAAGGTTAAAGAGGGGCCGTCAACTCTGATGTTAAGCAGAAAAGAAAGTTTAACAAGGGAATCAGTCGGTTAGCGTATCGCTAACGTCACTCAGGCTTTGTTTAATTGTCTACCAACAACACCAAACAACACGAAACGCCGCGTCATGCTTATCCGCCGGTATTTACATTGCCAGCGTGAGCGTAAATACCGACCGATGTTAACTTTAGTATACGTAGCATGTGTTTGTCGGGCACTGTGTATTGATGAAATAAGCCAATATAAACAATTAGGCCACAGTTAAAAGTGTAAATAACACCAAAGGTTGTGGAATCTACAATATTAAATCTGTGGTAATACACGTACAAGCATTAGGTAATAGATAACGCTCCCTCCTTTACTTACTAAATCCTTGACCGGGATTATTCCTTTTCACACCATCATCCATCAAAGGTTAATGTAATGGAACTTTTATATAAGTGTAAAATACTACATCTGTAGACGGATAGAAATTAAGAGGAATATTAATTTCCATTTTTGTATCGTATTTACACTACAAATTAGTTTATACTCTCAATAGGAGGTCTAACTCATAAACTCTTTTGACACAAATTCTGATATTAGCAATACCATTGAAGAATTTTAAAGGCGTAATGATTATTCCATCAATAATGTTATAGTACAATGGATTTTCATCCGCACTCGGTAATTTCAACGTAAAATTACTACGGAAACCTAACGCCTATTACGGTACTTGTGACAAACAAACGATTAAATTTCACAATGAATAAGGGAAATATTTTAAGGTGTATTCATTTTCGGCCACATTATTTATCTCAAACATTGTAGGCCCTTAACGATCAGTACTTATTTTGTGTAATGACGTCATTTTCAGCGAAATATTACACATTTTTCCATCTTTTAAGGTACCAAAAATAAACTATAACATGAAGATAAACTGTGTTCAAACATAAAAGAAGAAGAGATTTCAAAAGTATTATACTTTCATAATTTATTCCCGACAACGCGTAATAAGCAGCGACTAACAAGGCGTTTCAGCACCTTATTTCTCACAATGTTCGTTCTCCATAACAGAGCTGAGCAACACCTAATCACGTCAAAGTTCATATTTCACTTTGGTAAACGAGAGATTCGTCTCTAAACGTGCTGAAGGAAATGAGGCGAGAGATAATAAATTGTCGCGCCCTCTAGTTGCGATAGCGGGGATGAACGTATGCCCGGTCTGAAACGATCGTCGTTTAGTAAACAATTTTTTACATGTATAAATTAGTGATTCTATTCTAAAAATGTATCAAATATGTGACCGATTTAAATTGGGAAGCTTAAAACATCGAGCATGTACAATATACTATCTTTGTTTTTGGTTTTTTTTAATCATGGTTATATGATAACAAAATATGAGAGAACAGAAGAAAATTCCTTAAGCAGTTTTACTGAAAATCGGCCATTCATTTGTACACTAAAATTGTACGAAAAGTGTTTATGGTGAACAGTCAAGTCAAGCATTCACCACATAACCCCTACAAAAATTTACACAATCGTTTACTGCCGCTGTTGTGTTCACAGTATACACGACACAAAACGCACAACACTGCTCATGTGTAGTTGATAGCGATTAATTTATTCGATATTGTCAATCATCCCACGTAAGCCTTCATGGGTGTTTCTAATCATATCTGATCACATAGGCTTAATTACTTATTTACACTCTGAGCGAACTATTTTTATTCAAATTCAATATCCTGAATGAAAGAGCAGGTCCACACACAATGATTAAAGAATGCTAGAGTGCTAATGGTACCATTACCGTCCAAGGAGGCTTATCTAACTATTTACGTAGATTTTTTTGATTACCAATAATAGTGAAGCTCAGAAAAAGAGCTTAAGTAAAAAATTTGAAGTGGTCGTTGTTTACGAAAAAATTAATTTCTACCATGTACAAGAAATCAATATTAACACTAATTTTCAATCGACAATAACGGCTTTTATTGTTACAACAGAAACCATCAGACACTGTAAAAAAACTGATTTGCCTAATTTGATCGATGATACAATTACACGTTGTTCCTAAATGCCAAATCAACACGTTATAAATTACAAAACCCTCGCTCATAAACAGCTTCCACCGGTAATCTGTTGCCAAACGCAGACTTGCTCAAAATTAATCTTTTTGCGAGCGAAGAAAAATTTCGCCGAGATTAATAGCGGCGCGGAGGACGCTGCCAACTGTTCGGGCCTAATGAACCAATTACGAGAAATCTGTGACGTACGGGAATAGCGAAAAATGAGGTAAAAGTACACGGCCAGACTTGTCATTAATTAATGATGAGTACAGGAGAACAGGGTAAAAACATTAATTGCAACCTCATAGCTTTTTTCGTGTTTAATCAACTGTATAAACCAAGAGTTATCGACATTCATGGAGATTGTACAATACGACCACTTTAACACAAAACGATCTACATAAGAGGCTTAAAAGTTGTGGGACATTTCACATACAGCGGAACCTCAATGAGAAGACCCTCCATAACAAGTGGCCTTTACAACAAAAGTGATTTTCAACCGATGATTTCATACGACCCTATATTATTGCAAACCGTGATAATAAGCCATATTCGATTATCCCTATGAGTTTGTTATCAAGGTTTTACTTAACTTTTCAAAATTATTCAAAAAAATGTGTTAAATCTTAATTAGAATATTTTATCCCTGAAAACGAGTGATTGAATGCACAAAGGCGGGTCCCGGACCACTTCGTCTCCTGATTCACATCCAAATCTGCAAGACCGCGACAGAGATGACTAATTGTGTTTACTCTGTGAGCCAAGACCTAGCTCAACACGTCTGTACATCATGTACCACAGGGATCAACCACCTCTGCGACCCCAAGTAATTTGAAACCAACTATTTAACCAGGGGAACACTTGGGATTGGCTTTTTATTGTAGATTTTATTTTATAATGCTAAAAAACTCTGAGAAGTCTTTTTGCCCACCAAAAACAAAATTCCTCCGGAAATTGACATTTTCAAGGACTATTGAAACTTTCTAGCCAATTTTAATTTGATTTATACTGTATCTGTAAACACTTCCTAGAATACGCAACACTCTACTGAAGAATAAAAACTCACCAATACAATCTAGTTTCTAAACTAAATTATTGCTTTTGGAGAAATCTATTAAAGTTAAACTGTGACAATGGGGCATTGAGATTGGACAGCATTACGTTGTCTACAATCACTCTAAAGCACTGAAGTAATTCAAAGTCTATAACTAGATGTTGGCTTAGTTTGCACGTAGTATATTATTGCTACACTAGAAACACCAGTCTGTATAAACGAATTGCAATTTTGGTACAAACTGAACTATAACTGTGAAACGTGAAACCCACGGAATGTAACCCCACAAATAATATTTCTTATGAAGGGAAACGTTTGGTTGTAACATTAGAAACTGATCGATGATACTTGGAAGTTAGTATAAGCGCGAACCGAATTAATTCTCCACTAATTCATTGAAAACTTAATAGCAATACCACACCGATTCTTGTCCAATAAAACATGACATATAAGCATTACCACAATTCAACTACAACCATCTGGACCAGTTTATAGCAGCTAAATGTCAAGTCGACCGGAGAGTGCAGTGTTTCAAAAAACTAGGAAAAGGGGAATTGTGTTGGGGGAGGGGGTCGGGGCACGCATCCAAAATCGTTCATCTTGTGAGTCAACATTGCAGCATTGCGATGAGTCAAGACACGACAAAAAACGCGGGGTTTGAAAACTTAAATCGTCGTCTTTACGATTCAATTACAGTTAAAGTTAATAATTATCAACTGAACTCGATTTCTAAATACAATTATTGTTAGGGACGAATAAGTAGGCTACATACGTGGTACGCGTATATAATTAAAATTACAAATAGAATAGAAAAAATACAATCGTCAAATTAATATTTTACAATATGGCTAAGATTCGTTACTTAGAACGAGATGAGAACATTTCATCCAGGAACAGATATTGTATTACAAAGTGGTGAGACAATTGATTGACGTAAAAGCTATGTTGTAAACAATTATAATATTTATTGCAAGCCACAGTCAACTGTCATGTTTTAATTTAATACGCAATTTGGAAATTCCAGTGTATATTTTTAAGTCGACTAATATTACAACTTCTACCAGGACTTACGCAATAAGCGAACTTGAAGCTCAGTTTCTACCTAGATGGACGGGAGACGTTTTTACTTCCATTATCAAGTTTTCCAACATCCGACATAAAAGCAAATACGTCCGCGGCTTGACTTTTATACAAATTAAAAGTTTCCGAAACCAATTACATCAAAGGAGCGCTCCGTTATTTTGGGTTGAGTTTTGTCTGAACAATTAATGGCAAATGGTTGGATTGTTTACAGCTCATTTCGCAATTAGTTCAATGCTAAATTTAATGGAAAATTATTTTTTATGAAAAATAGCCTTGTTCTCCATTTTTAATTTATCAAAAATCAGGAGAAGGCGTAGTTTTACTCGTACGTAGAGACAAATTTTTTCAAACAATAGTGTGTGAAAAATCTCCATTATTAAACGTTGCCTCTATAACAAAGCATTTTAGAAGAGAAATGCATTTTAAAAAGCTTTACAATTTGTTAACTCTTCCTAAAAACCTCAAAACACTCTTTGGATAGGAAAAAAATTGCCAATAAATACAACGTACACGATAGACATCCAGGAATGTAATAGTTTTCTTCGATCGATTTACTGAACAAATATCCAACAAAATATAAATAGAAAACACAAGATAAGAGAAACATAGAAGAAATTACAACTAGTGTACCTGTTGCTCGAATTCGAGCAATTGCTAAGAATTACAGGCGTTATTTTTAAACGAATAACAGTCATAATTTTCAACATTTCTTGTAAATATCTTATCATTTTTCAAAAGCCGATCTTGTGTTTTAGTGTTTTCCACAAATAGCCTTACTCATAGCCACATTAGGTTTTCCATAATAACCAATATAAATTAAAAAAAAACATTATTTATAATGCCTCTCCTTGGTTGTGTTCTATGACTTTCCTATGTTTCCATAATTTGCAAATCGGCTCTTTTAGTGATTACTAAGAAACGCAGCACCGTGTTAATTCAGTTTTCTTTTTAGTATATCAATTTATCCAGGTTCTCTCACTTTTTCCATTGTAATATTTACGCCAACCCAAATTCAAATAGTTAATATCTCATTTCAACCAAATAAGTAAATGTTTGTAGCAAACTGTTAAATTAATTAGCAAACTCACTGACTGTTTAAAATTAACATATGTTATTCTTCTCACTTTTAATTTCTGACAACAGCTGGAGTTTCATAACAATTTTTGTCTCCCATGTTAATCTTGTGGCGAAATACAAACCTTTAAAGGCCCCAGGGCCTCACTCTCTAATTATTTCCCTAAAAAGAAAGTTTCCTGCACAACTTCACGTTACGCTCTTTTCAATGACACCAAAAACATGTCAATTGGTTTAGTAGTTTCGGAGGAGTAATTGTCACAAAAAACCTGCTTGCGTATTAAATAAGTATAGATACCGAAAACTTTTGCAAATCAGTGCAACAGCATTACTAGTTCTTAAAAAAAGGTTAACTAAACGATAGGATTCAAACATCTAATATCCTACTATTTATGTAATCGGTTGGATCTTACCATGTCCGATTTTATGTAAGTGCATTAAAGGATATTCAACCATAGCTTGGACGCCGTTCTTCTTGAAGATAACGATCCTCTGCACCTGGCCAATGGGCGAGCAGATCGTGTGTAGAACGTGCTGCAACAAACAAAAAGAGCAAATTAGTTTCATGACATACGGCAGAAGTAACATTTGTCAATCGTACTACATACTACACACTGTTAACTAAACAATTTTTATCTCCAAAGGAAAATACGATAAAGACATTTCTTTATGTATTCTTTTTTACAGAACACACACATTTTATCTTGCAGAGGTAAAAAAAATGTACTTTGACTTGTCACTTGCAAAACACTACATTGCCGCATACAAAAGTTTTAATGGATTGTTGAAACGGCGACTAGGTCAACCCATATGAATGTGCATCGTGCATCCATGTGATGCGGGAATTTGCATGCAATTGCATTTGAACGTCATAGATTTAAAATTATTCTCCTGTTGATGACATACAACAATGATACCTTATTAAAGCAAGTGAACTCGTCAAATGAAATAAAATTGCTAAAAAGTTACCCAAAGGCATTGCAAACCGTTAACCGATGAAATGGTCCATTGCAAGGCTTTTCTGTAATAGAACAGATCAACTGGTTACTGACGAAAATGTCGGTTAAAAATCCTATTATACACTATCGGAAAGTACATTAATAGTGTCATCGCATCGAAACGTTCTCTACAATAATGTAACTACTGTAGAAGTGAGGGAAACATTGCATATACAAACAACCAAGTAATATTCACATAGATTTATTAATATGGGGAATTAAAATCCATTGTTTATAAACAGTACGCGATGGTGACCTGTCAACAATTCTCCCTTTAAACTGTACCTACCTTCGAAATTAACAAATTTAAATAATTCTGACCTCTACGGCTGGAAGAGAGCCACGAAGTATTACAAAGTCGACTGTAGGTTGTGGGAGATTGCAATCAATTGAAATCCACAAGTAGGAGCGGGCGCGGCTGGAAGAGAGCCACGAAGTATTACAAAGTCGGCTGTAGGTTGTGGGAGATTGCAATCAATTGAAATCCACAAGTAGGAGCGGGCGCGGCTGGAAGAGAGCCACGAAGTATTACAAAGTCGGCTGTAGGTTGTGGGAGATTGCAATCAATTGAAATCCACAAGTAGGAGCGGGCGCGGCTGGAAGAGAGCCACGAAGTATTACAAAGTCGGCTGTAGGTTGTGGGAGATTGCAATCAATTGAAATCCACAAGTAGGAGCGGGCGCGGCTGGAAGAGAGCCACGAAGTATTACAAAGTCGGCTGTAGGTTGTGGGAGATTGCAATCAATTGAAATCCACAAGTAGGAGCGGGCGCGGCTGGAAGAGAGCCACGAAGTATTACAAAGTCGACTGTAGGTTGTGGGAGATTGCAATCAATTGAAATCCACAAGTAGGAGCGGGCGCGGCTGGAAGAGAGCCACGAAGTATTACAAAGTCGACTGTAGGTTGTGGGAGATTGCAATCAATTGAAATCCACAAGTAGGAGCGGGCGCGGCTGGAAGAGAGCCACGAAGTATTACAAAGTCGGCTGTAGGTTGTGGGAGATTGCAATCAATTGAAATCCACAAGTAGGAGCGGGCGCGTGACTGGGAGATGTTAGGAGTTTCAATATTTTATACGTAATGTATTACTTGGTGGCAGATTGTGCACGGAACACAACACTGTAATGGAGAGAACTAATGTAAACCAATGATTTGTTACTGAACCAGAACTAACAGAGAGAAGGTACTACATGTTAATATTTAATTCATCCTTTATGCGTGTGTTGTGCAACGCACGGTACTAAATTTTTCGTTCACGTTCATGATTGTGAAGGATAACTATTTAAATTTTAGCTTATGGACGTTTCCTTTGCTACACTAAGTTTCGTGAGGCAAGGCAACTCCTACCGTATTCAAGTGACTATTAATATCTACACCTACCTAAACCTTACCTAACCTAACATGTCCATGATTTATTCATTTTTTCGTCCAGGCCAGCACCGTACTGATTAGTAGGCTATAATTGTGTTCTATTTTAGATTCACTGTGTTTAGTTTTTTTAGCATACTGTTTTTTGGGTTAAGTAATATATTTAATGTAATTTAATGCGTGGAAAAACATTAGTTAGGTTTAATAAAATTTAGGTTAGATGGATAGGTAGAGTATTATACATCGCTTGGTTGGATAGATTAATTAGGTAGTTGAAAATATGAGTTTCCGTACCTCGCCAAAAACCATAGATTAAAAACAATAATGTCAACGCCTTTATGCAGAAACGTAGAGAGGACTCAGCTTAAAATGCCCATAAACTACAATAAGAGAAAAGTTACTCAATAAAGAAACATATAAATACCAGTGGAACCTCAAGACTCTAAGCAGGGCAGATTCAGAACCCACTGTACTGCAATTGTGAAATATGTTTTTACATTATTGTCTGACCTGTTTTCAACCAAGGCGGAGTTATTTCTGATGCATTGTACTTATTTTATAAGCGTCTTTATTTTACATTATTTAGAAATAACTAAAAAAAAAACAAAAAAACATTACAGATGCAAAATATTCCAATGCCAACAACGTATTCAGATCAAATTACAATACATTTCTTATATTTTATTGGTTAATGTAACAAACATAAGTGACCCTTTTTGGAACATCTCATAGTTGAGTGCAGAATTGTGTCACCATATTGGTAATAAACGCCTTTCCATCGAATGAACCAAAAAGAAGACATAAAACTCTTTGCGCTCCATGGCTAAAACACAGTTTAGCGAATTGAGAAAAGTCAATTTAAACAATGCCATCGAAAGAAGGCTAATCTTGTTATTCATTACTTATAGCCATCCTAAATTGGTTATTCAGACCCTTGATTATAAAATGACTATGTTAAGCAAGCATTCTCTGAATCGAAATTGCAATTTTCAATTAGTAAAGTAGGATTTAGTAATGATTCTCTTCTATGCAAACGATTAGTAATCAAACAATTTCTCAAGTTTTTAACAACAATTAGGCTATGTATTTATTAGATAGCAACTTTTCAATGAAAACTGTAAATCGTAATTTAAATTTCACCATACGTATTGACTAGTTTGGATCCGCAAAAAAAAAAAAAACAGCTAAAAAGTAAACCAGAATTGGTTAGAAATAATGAGTTAAAAGAATTTTATAAATGCAAATCCCATCTATTACCATACGATTTTTATAAAAGAAACCTTTAAATTCAACGTCTCGGTACGAATATCGGAGCTGACGTCACAAAGTGAGGGTCGCACAGCGGGGGGCGGGTGAAGGGGGGGGAGGGTATTTATGTAGGGTAGTTAGTGGTTAAACTTTGAAATCCAAGTCTTGTGGTCTCCGCTAATTAAATACTTGTTCAGTATTAAATATTAAAATTGCAGGTGGTCTCAGAACTTTAATACAAGTTTTTATCCGGTAATGTACAAAAAATTGTAGTTCAAAGTTATAACTGTAACTTAAACAAGTTACAGAATAAACATAGACTAACTAGAATATTTTGCGATTTTTGTAGTTTCAAGTTACCGTACTGTAGTAAATAAACTTTGTTTGACACTTTTAAAATCTTAATCCTTGTCAAAGAATATTTATATTAGATCAAGTAATAGACCAAACAACTGTCACAATTTGCATATTTTAGATACAATGTATTTACATTGACGTAGACATTACGTTTCTAAGCAAATACTTTTTACCCAATTTAAATTGGGACTCAAGATCTTAAATTGTTAGGCCTAATAAAAGGTTGAAGATGCAGGTTTAAGTCAAAATATGTGTTAATAATAGAGAAAGTGATATAAGTTTTTCTGTCATATACTGAGAAGCACACAAATTAACTGTAAAAATTCTATCGGCTGCAAAAAGAGGCGAACAAAAAAGACCATTCTAAGGATCGTAGTTTTGCTCTGACCCATGGACCCTCAATTGAAACCATGAGTTTAACTAAATTTACATATTAAAAATACGATAAAAGGTACAGATAAAGTAAAATTTTATACTAAAAGCCGCATAATAAATTTTAATAAGAAAGTTTTCCCCCGAAAAATCCGAAATTAAAACGACACCATTTTTGTAAACATAAAAAAATATATATAAAAACAATAAACCTTCAACCAAGTCGTGTGCCGAGACTGTATGCTCGGTACAATGTTTTTGCTAATCACTCGTAATGGAGAAGCTGTCGTCCGGTGACAGCGACGTCTCATCATTTGTCACGAGATGTGTTTTGTGATTCCTCCTTCTCCGCACAAACACAACAAGACACAAACAGACTGTGAGTGACGATCTATCCAGCTGAGATGAACCACCTGGCCCTTGTTGTTATAGTTACACAGTTCCTAGCCAACGCAATATCTAGGGTATTAAATCCTTCTATCGCCAAGTAAGTAGAATATAATACACTGTAAATAGTCAATTTGATGAACATGAAAGATGATTGGGAAAGTTAAACCACGTCCCACACGCTCCTCATTCTAGGATCAGGTAGCGTTTTGAAACCCACTAAAATACGTGAAGGATTTAACATGCTTAATCCAGGTTTAAACGGAATCGGAGAATTTCACGAGTAATCCTGGCATTGGACACATATGAGTGAAAGAGTTTGGTGTCTGGGAACTCTACGTTGAAAAATTGCAAAGGTTCATCGACCCTAGTATGAAGATGTCAGTTAAAAAACAATTAAATAAAAATGGAACAATAAAAAAATACAGCTCAATAATAAATTCCATATCGTTACTCATCGCATCAATTGTTTTAATCTAAATATCGTGGTTTACACACTGAGATAGCATGGCAGATGTTTCTCTACTAAACATGTATAAAGTTTCATAAGATGACTGTATTTTATTTGGTCCGGGCGACAATATTTCACTACTCTGTGGCCAGACGGATCGTGTGACAAGTTCCAATTTGTCTCTGTGATCTGTCATCCCCCGCCCTGTATTTACCCTTGGGTGGAAAACAAGCGGCGAAAATTGTAGGAAATTATCCTACTCCTTGGAGTAAAGACTTCCGTAACATATCATTTGGGGGTTTGACCTGACGAATGAAGAAAAAAAACTACTTCGTGGACACAAATTGGGTATTAATTAAGTCTTGCAATATTGAAACTCAAAATAATCGTTGAAATGTTGAGAGATGATACCTATGACGATTAACACAACTACACACTCCATCCCCAAGTAAAGGTTGTGCCAGTTTACCAATCAAAATGGACGTAATTGAAGTGGGCAACAAAAAGATTGTGCTGATTTAAATTGCTCATTCTTGTCAGTTATGCTGAATTTCAAGTAAAACTGCAAGACGGCTTATTATAAGCTATCATCTTAACACGCCAACAAATCAGTGACAGAAAATAAGGTTAAAGACGAATTTTAGAATCCAACCGTATTATGTGACTGGATTACTCAACTAGGCTCTATCGGAAAAAAAGATGAATCGGCCATTGCTTTGGTTTATTAATAATATACCAAATTTAAAATCACAACAAAAAGCCGTTGTCAAAAAAATTATTTTGTGCAAAAAGTTTTTGAAATTGTTGACATGATATTTTAGTTTGTCTTTGGCCCAGGAAAGTTCGGGGACACCCTGTGCAAACCAAGTGACAATTACAGTAGATATTTCCGAGATCGCGAGTTGAAGTGGTAATGTCAACATTACCCACCGACAGTTTGTCCCGTTGGACAAACCTTTCCACCGACAAGATGTTTGTTCGTCGTTATATAAACAAGCTTAAACCCAGCTTATATAACACATTGGGAGCCTCTGGTAAACATTTACTTAGAGCGCTTTGGTGTTAATTAAAAATGCGTTTTAATGTTTAGATGGATCGGATAATATTAAGTTATTAGTAACAATTCTTAAGCAAGATGATTAACATAGTATTCCCTGTTTTGTGAATGTTCTGTACATTTACCGAGTTCTTTTTGAGCATTCCAAGATCTTATGGCGAATATGAGTGAACGATGAGTGGTGAATCTTTACTCAGATATATTTACATTCCATCTTTGACCAAAGATGTTTAAAATGTCAATGAAGTAGAATTAAAAATATAATTGTTACCGATACAATAAATGTGTGGGCATAATTATAACGCATTTAAACATAGCTTAACACAACTCTCAAATTAATTATGAAAGAAGTTTGATTATATATCAAACAAACACTGTTTCATAAATCAGAATAAAATCTAATTTAGTTATCAAAGGCTAATTACATAATTGGATACTATGTATAAAGTATCGTGCAACAAGGTACTGCTACGAAATGCACTCAGTGAAATTAAGTTTCAAACGTAAACAAAACCATATTTCACAACGCGATCTCAATGTGAAATTATTACACTCAGAAGCCAATGTAGTCCTACTGTATTTCCAATCGTTAACAAGTCACAACTTAAATATAGTGACAAAGAGTTAGTCAGAGCTTTGACATTAGCAACATCAACAAGTGTTTTATGAATCACAACGGAATGACGTTAACGACTATATTGTACAGTTTCAGCCCCTTCCCTCACAATTGTGGCCCCCGTACAGTCCAATACCCAGTGTTTAACCACCGCCATACACTGTGTATACGCGCGCGATATTGGGTTTGTTGTAATTCTGAATTGCAAATACGACTGGCTCGCGGTGCTTCTGACGCGAGATTTGTTGAAATACAAGTAGCTTACTAAGTCTGTCATGTTAACGACTATATTGTACAGTTTCAGCTCCTTCCCTCACTAATGTAGCCCCCGTACAGTCCAATACCCAGTGTTTAACCACGGCCATACACTGTGTATACACGCGCGATATTGGGTTTGTTGTAATTCTGAATTGCAAATACGTCTGACTCGCTGTGCCTCTGACGCGAGATATGTTGAAATACAAGTAGTAGCTTACTAAGTCTGACATGTTAACGACTATATTGTACAGTTTCAGCCCCTTCCCTCACTAATGTGGCCCCCGTACAGTCCAATACCCAGTGTTTAACCACGGCCATACACTGTGTATACACGCGCGATATTGGGTTTGTTGTAATTCTGAATTGCAAATACGTCTGACTCGCTGTGCTTCTGACGCGAGATATGTTGAAATACAAGTAGTAGCTTACTAAGTCTGTCATGTTAACGACTATATTGTACAGTTTCAGCCCCTTCCCTCACTATTGTGGCCCCCGTACAGTCCAATACCCAGTGTTTAACCACGGCCATACACTGTGTATACACGCGCGATATTGGGTTTGTTGTAATTCTGAATTGCAAATACGTCTGACTCGCTGTGCTTCTGACGCGAGATATGTTGAAATACAAGTATCTTACTAAGTCTGACTTGTTAACGACTAAATGTTTTGAGTCTTTATACAATTAATATACAAAACGAACATGACATTTGCAAGGTATTTCAAAGAGCCGTTAAAAAAATTAAATCTATTTAAAAAAGGAAACTTGGAAATAAATCGATGAAACTGAATATTAACGAAACTAAATATAAATGTGATTCAATATTTAAAGAAATTGTATGTAGTATAATCATTGTCGAAATTGAAATCCCTATTTTTTACAGCTAGCAAATGATGTAATTCATTTGACAAGGCCCAACATTGTCGTGTATTATATTTACTTGTGGTTACAATAACATGTGTACATCTAAAATCATGTATACATTTGCTCCTTCATTACATTAAAGTATTTGTTAAGGCCTAAATAATATTGATTCTGCTAGATTCCCGTGTATAGCTAATCATAGTTAAATGTAAAACAATTAGAAGATAAAAACATATTACTGTAGGCCTACGAAAACCTCACATCTTACAAATTAAAATAGCATGAGACTTTGTGTTAGATTTAGTTACCAGAAGTTAGAAATGAAAACGATTGAGTTTTTTATTTAGGATTTAACTGTTTTGTATATTTTATGCCGTCACTTTGTCCAGGTATTATTTAAAAGTTGTTAGTTTAGTGTGTTGTTTGTGTCAGTTTAATTTACCCCACATTTCTTTTGGTGTGATAACCATAAATTGAAAGAATGAGAAAAATACATTTTCACACAAAGAGACAGAAGTTCAAGACGGAACATCATACTGTATATACTGTAGTTCGAGAGACGGGTCATTACACTAGAAATTCTGTAGGTGGAATGAGTATTCGAACTCCACGAAATGATTCAACAGCGTTGTCGACTATTAACTCCTTCTCTTCCAGTAGTCATAAATTCATCTATCGACTTAGCAAGAAAAATGTTTTTTTTTTCTATTAAAACTATCCAGAATTTATGCTTAAACTATATTTTTTTATGTTTTTGCCCCTTTTACACAGACCACCTACCTTAATAACTAAGTCACTAAAGTTATCCCCACCCAACTATCGAATTCCAGCAAATCGTGTACACGGGTTGTAAATTAACAGACAGACACATTCTATTGCGGGGAGACGCGTTAGAACACTGCTTCAACCGATATCAAGGTAACTGCCTCAAAGTCTATTAGAATTTCGTCTGCATCGAGTTAGTGTCACTCCTCATCTACAACACAACTTCGCCGATCATAGAACCTAGATTGGTTTCGTCTCTGTGACAGCCGTTTCTAAAGCAATTGTGTCAAACTTTAATGACATCCAATACCATCCAATAAGTTCTTGTTTTCTATACAATTACAATTTTCCAATATCAGAACAAATGTCATTTACTTTGATATTTTTAATCACAAATATACAATGTGAGCACAATAAACAACAAATATACCTTCGCTTATCGTAGAGTGCACATCCTTTAAATAGCATTTTCGGTCCTCGGTGTGTCCTTAAAGATTTTATAAGACTGCTTCCCATTAAAAACGTGAAGAGTGTTAACAAAGAATTCTACAGGCGGAGAAAGCAAAAAAATATTGTAGAATCATGTAATTAAATAACAGGAAAGTAAAATACCTATTTCGATAACAACCACAAATTTACATGCAAACGGCGATAACCCGATATAAAGTAAACTCGACATAAATGTAATGAAATAGGTCAAACTAGTGTTAGGGCTTGAAAATAACATAGCAGCTATAAATCTGACAAATGAGCTTTTTGTGCAGAAACTTATCTTTTCGCGACAAGAAAATACAAGCTGCAACAAACAATACCGTTCCACTAGAAGTAAAAAAATATATAATATTTTATAATTTTCTTTTAATAAACTTAGTTTTAAAGTCGGGATAGACATATTTTAAATTATTAACTTGATTATTTAATGATATCGTTATAGAACACTAAAGTTCGTTTAGTGATCCATAAAACTTAATTATAATTTTTTCCAATTTTTTTACACCACTTTTAAATTAATTTAATAGAACAAATTGTTTTCATGAGAACATTAGGTAAACTTCTAAGATTTCGGTTTAGCCCCATAAAAAATAAATTGTATTACCTGATGGTATAATATTTTGAACTAATCCATTTAATAATAGCCAACAAGTAAAACAAAAACAAGGTTAGATATTTTTATTGCACGATTATGTAGCACTAGGTTGCGCAAGATTTCCAAAATTAAAAAGCTACTTATATTTTGATGAGCGACAAAGATTAAACATTTTATCTCAAACACGCGGCTGCATTTTAAACAACTCTGTGTTCTAATTAGTTGTATTACATTGGATTATTTCCAAAGCATTAATCTGTATCCAGATCTGACGAATCGTCGGCTAGAACCAGGAGCTTTGTTCAGATACTGCGATGAGCGGCACGGGGCACAAAGCACATGTCAGCGCAAATCCGGTCAAAATGAAATCAGCTTTTCATCCGCATTCCCATTGAACAAAATAGCAATCTGCCGCTTAAGCATTAATCATCGATTTCCGCCATTCATTCCCATTCTGCAATTCCGTTTCTATTTGTTAGTATGAGTTTGTGTGAAATCAGACGAGAAACAATGAGACTCGAGGAACCACAATAGTTTATTTTGTGCTGACAGCAAAACGCCGGAGACTGTACGGACTTTGCAAACTGATTGCTTTTGACTATTAATACATAGACATTCCATTCCCATGTTAAAGCTGTCGCCAGTTTTAAAATAAAAATCGTCGTAGTTGATGTGAGTTACCGGTATATTGTGGTGATCTACATGACTAATTTTTGTCGAATACACAAAATTGTCTACCAAGTCAAACTGATGGGACTTTATGATCTATATAGCAACTGTTACGACCTACCAACTGGCTCACTTAACTATGATTAAGTTTTGATAAAAAAAGGCTGTGACATCTAGTCCATATGATGGAATGTCTACTTCAGTATCAATTAGTCAGTGCTTTAATAAGAAAAGTATAAAAAAAATTAAAAAAAAAACAGTCAATAAGTAGCTAAGATAGTTAAACCTTAGAAAATGAATTCACCATAATATAGAGAAACTAACATAAAAGCTAATTGTAACTGATCCATTTTAGCATCATTTATTAGTTACCAGCCGTAAAATAATATTATTTGAATTAAGTCTCATAAACTTTGCATGCAATTATGCAATTTTCCTTTACAGTGAGGTTGTTTGCGAATATTAGGCTACATTAAGGGTTTAGACAGTTTAAGATTTTAATCCAATTTTAAGTTTATAATAAATACTTCTTGATCAATAATAGAACAACTTTCAACATTTCCGTGGGTTAGATATTATGCGGTTTCACTTGCATCGACATCGGCTCTCCGGCCCAACAACCGCACAGAGGGAACGGACACTTCCAATACATTGTTTGTACGTTTCATCAGTCCATTCGCATATTGAACAGGAATGCGAACGTTTTTCCTCTCCACTAAATAGATAGGATCCGTGATGGTCATGTTCTCATGTCAAAAAATTGTATACTAAAAAATCTATTTTGCATCGTTATCGCAAAATCCATAAAATATAGCTGGGATTTGAACCCGGGACTTAAGAAATGAAGTACCGCGCTTTAAGATCTAGCGCTTAAAAGAATAGAAGTTTGGTTACAATTTGAGCGAATTGTATTGAATACTACAGTAGATATTCCATTGATCTTTAAGCCAATTTAGGCATTTATTATTCACAGAGCAGTTGAAGCGTTAAAGGATGCTATAATTTACATTAATCTATCCTTTTAGTCCGTGATAACCGGATGTATCCACCACTGCAAAACTGTAGACTTAAGTACGTTTAAAAATGTCTGATATGATTTTTAACTAAATAATTTCCATAAACAAGTCATGTTTATTCCTTCTATACGATTAACCAGAGATTTATGCAGGTCACTAATTCCTGTTGTATACATCAATTTTTAAAAACAATACAAACTGAACTAACAACACATCCATATTAATTTTCACCCGTTAAATTCATTAAGTTATTTAAGTAAAAATAAATAAAAAAGTACAATCGAATTATTTTTGTAGCACGCACCATAGAGTCTTGGATAAAATATCCTCTTCAGCTTTTCCATAGTTAAAATCGATATCCTAAAATGTTAAATTTAATTGCAGTATATACTGTAAAATTGTGTAGCGTTTCAGCACCAACCATTTAACTATACACCCAACACACACAAAAAATTCCTCTCGCAGTGCATGTAAAATTAAATACTGTCTACAAGCACTCAAGGATACTGCAACGAATATTGTACTTCATAAACTATTGAAAAACGCAGGAACGCAATCTAGGGTAAAATAGGGAGTAATCCCAGCGAGGCCATCATCGCATTCATGTACTTGGCTTTATGATTATGTAAAACAGGAAGCGGGAGATTTCCTTCGCTGCCGGCGCACGATGTAAGACCGGTAAACTCCTTTGTAAATAAAGCCGCCTCTAGGATCATAGCTTGCAATATTAATTTAATATTAAAATTGTTACATTGGAATTATTAATCTAGCGTCGGAGTTAAGAGAATTAAGCGTGACTTAGGAATACCAACGTACGATCCATGCAATTAAATTTCTAGAGTGTGTTTTGAAATTGCCTGCTATATTTTCCCGGGTTAGTAACTACATATTTCCAATTAAATTTGTATAATATGACGGAGTCATTACCGCATAATCCAAATATCTTAATCCACGCGGCGATCCAGTGTTGCGATGTGGCAACCGGTATCGACTCACACATCTTCAGGCCAGTTTAGATGTCTTCTCGCTTCATTTGAAGGTAATGATGATAAAAATTAAAAAAGACAGTACACGGACAATAAATCGAACATTGATTATAAAATCGAAAGGTAACTGACCGGTGCGGGACACTACATGATCGGGCGTAAGTTATCTTGAATTAATTTCCAACCCCTATTCCATATTTTTTGTCCCAGAACGCTAGACACGAGCTCGGGATTCTTTTTTCGCATTATTTCGGACTAGAGCTAAATTGCGGCAAGTGAAAATCCATTGGTGATTTGGCGGGATTTGAACCCGAGACCTCGGGGACCGAAGTCCTGCACTTTAACAACTAGACCAACTCGGTCCCCCAACCCTATTTATCCAAATCCTGTACAACATTTTATAGCTCAATACTTCTAGAAAATGCGCACTTCGATGATGAGTTCTTTCGTCATATATTTACACACTAGTTTTTTTGTAAAATTACATGGTGCAAACAGATATAAATCCTACACACAAAACACAAACCCATTAAGCTCAACCCATTTTTCAAAGAAAGCACATCCTCGTCAGAAAATGAAGAGGAAATAAACCCTAACGAGGCGGCAAGTTGCAACAAATTTAAAGGAAGGAATGAAAAGAAACGAGGGATAAATTTAAATCGCCTCTCAAGAAATGATGTGGTGGAACGTCGATGGAGTAGACGCCGCGAATTTTTACGGCTCGTCGTAATGCGTCGAGTGCTTTATGTCACACTGCTTCATGTGAAGCTTTACATCGGATCTTCACTTGTATAAACATTTCCTAACACTGGCTATCTTGTCTGCACACACAATTTATGGTTGAAGTATCTAAAAGTCGATACATTTTTTAATGTTTATCAGAAATGTAAGGAATGCTGTTGGAAATAGTTTTAAAAAGAACACACTTGAGTGAGCCACAAAGAGTCTAAGATTGTTCAACATTTTATTTTTATTTTTTAAGTCTTTGTTGTTACTGTAATAGAGGATCATTAAAACTATCGTTCCAAACTCATGACGGTATCCTTCCATTTTGGCTTGGTTAAGAAATTGCATATTCGAAGAAAGTTTTAAGTCAAAGGTAGTTACACAGATATTAGAGCAGAAACAGTATGGATCATAATACATAAACAAACATAACATGTTTACTTTCTAGTCAGTGTCGTCATTTTTAACATTTATAATCCATACAGTTTCTGTTCTAATATCCATCGGTAGATCTGTATTTTCAATTTTTTTAGATTACTCATTCAAATACCCCCCCCCCCCCTCTACAGCAAGCTTTCAGACTAAGAGAATTTCCATTATTTGCTCCTGTGAAACGAAGGCAGCGGCGAGACATTAGGTTTAACAAGAGTAAAAAAAAACTTTTTGTGTTTTAAATTCTTCAAAATGGTTTTGAGAGAAGTCGGAAAATGTTATGTTATTTTGAGGGAAGCAAGTCAGATTTTTACTCCCTAAAGCCCCTAAAAACCCTGTTCTCGTTATACGATTAAGCTGGTTCGCGAACTCATAAGAGTTTATCGCGCCCTTTACCTACAAATCAAATGTCATAAAAACCGGGCAAAAATTACTGAAGCTATTGCGTTCACGTACGTATATATATAATATCTCAATTTGAACGAATATTGTTTTTGCCATCTAGGGACATTAAAAATATATAGGCCTATATATATACAGGGTGAGTTTTAAATGAGTTCCCCCCCTACTTTTTTCTACATTTCTTAAGATATCAACTCCGGACCACGTCAGATCATTATAGAGTAGTAAGTACTTCATTTTGACTGGGTATACATTTTTGGCCGCCATCTTGGATCATTTTCAACTACTTTTTTATGCTGAACTCAATGCCGCAATCCGTTTTTGGTTATCAAGCTTTCTTGATGAAATATTAAAATTATCTTATTTAAAATTTTAATAATTCAAAAACAAAACATGCAAATGAAAGACTGATTGCGGCATTGAATTCAGCATAAAAAAGTAGTTGAAAATGATGGGTCACAACACCACCTTCATATTTAAATTAATTTGTCACATTTCAAAATGGCGGATCCAAGATGGCGGCCGAAAAAAATACATTCGTCATAACCAAGTGAAAATAGGTCGACAATGAATGGTGGTGTATACTTATCTTTATCTAGCACTATTTTGACATTATGGTCTTAGTTTGTAAATGCACAATGTTAAAATGGGCTAAAAATAAAGTTATAAAAAGTCCTTAACTTTAGAACGGATAAAGATTTTTAAAAACTATTTGCGGCATTGTAATCAGCGTAAAATTCTAGTTTGGAATAATGAGTCACAACCCTACCTTTACATTTGAAAAAAAAACTTTGTATCCAATATGGCGGATCCAAGATGGCGGCCAAAAATGTATACCCAGTCAAAATGAAGTACTTACTACTCTACAATGATCTGACGTGGTCCGGAGTTGATATCTTAAGAAATGTAGAAAAAAGTAGGGGGGGAACTCATTTAAAATTCACCCTGTATATGTATCGGTCCCAAGTCTAGGTCTTATCGTGCCACCTACGGTAATAGCTACTTCCCTCTAAATTCACCAAAACTGTATTTAAAAAACCAAATTGAAAAAACTCCATTTAACAAAAAAAAAACAACTAGGAACACTTTCGCCAAGATTAGCAGCGAGGCACATAAAATCTGTTTCGCATTCCAAGTCCAAACGATTCCAAGTGAAAGACGCGTAAGGAGAATTCAGACCACACACGCAACGCGGCCATAATGAATACAGGATGTCCTAGGCAGCCTGAGACATTGCAGTAAATATAGGCCAGTCTAGTAGCCAGTTGTCTCTCCGCACTAGTGAGTGTGCCAGCGTGCGATCCCCAACTGCACTCAATGCAAACTCCACCACAGCAAATAACTTAGTCCGAATGTTGAGAGGTGTGTTACAAACCAGCATAGAATATTTCAAACATAGATTTTCCAAACAGTCGTTTGTAAATAACAGTTTGTACCCCAACACTCAAAGGTTAAGTCCGTGATCGTTTTAAAAAGACTTCCACGTATACTCCAACTGACGCTAATGTGACGCTAGGTAGTCACTAAATAATTATGATAACATTAAAACGACCGACGTTACAAAGTAACAAGATAGACTTGGTCCATCCCTTAAAATTAAAATAAACTAGGTATATATAACAAGTGCCTAAGCTGCTAGCTGACCTCTCTAAATAAAATTAGGACTGATAAAGCTGTGGCAAAAATTACTCATGAGATTTTTATAAACGTGTAGGAAGTGGGAAGAGCTCACCCTATCATTTGTGTGTATAATGAATGGTGCTCATTTTAGTTTTACACGTTTTGGAAGAAGTTACTTGCTGTTTTATGAACTATTAAGACCGTCATTTAGTGCAACAAATTGTATAAGTCAATTTAAAAAAAAAACTATGACATTCATCATTGGGAACTATCAATTGGCATATAATTCACACGGTCGAGGATAATACAAATGTGCAAGAAATAAAAACAAAATTATTAAGTCGTAACCAATGCAAATTATTTAATCCGACTTCTAACTTAGGAAACACACAACATCCAATCTCGCTCATAAGTTTAGATAATCAAAATGCATAAACATTTAAAACAACTTCTACATGGATTAAATTACGCATTTCATTTACTTGGGAAAAATAATAAACAAAAGAATGGTCATACAAGAAAACTGAGTCGTTGAATCAAAAGACATGTTTGTTATTCAGGAGAGAGTCCAATGCCAGTAAGGATAACCTGACATTCTTGTTTGCATCTGATTCCAGACGTTTTCTTCATTTCCCACTTCGTGTTTGGGATGGTTTATAGAGCTTGACCAGTCTCCACTTTCTTGCTCTTTTAACATTCATACTCATCCAATTATAAACATAAACGTAAGTGAACGATTTAATACGAATATTTTTACTGTCGTACACATCAATACAATGGACAACGTCAGAACAAGTATATATAGAATGTAATATAGTTATAGAACGAAATTTAAACTATCGTAGAAGATATTTTGATCCTACTATCGGAATATCCAACTGGTAACATTCCTAGTAATATAACTGAGAAATTAGATACATTTCGAAGATGTAGATAAGTTTTCTTTAACAGATAACAAATTTAAAAAAAGTATCATCATATTATATTAAATATAATATGATGATACTTTTTTTTAGCATAATGATCCTACCATAAATTTCCTACCATTATGCTATGTTTGATAAAGAAAGGCTTGCTGGTTATTCTGCTTCGGATATCAAAGATTATCCTCAGTGCTTTGACTCATGCTCAGACTGTGTCATAATAAGCCTTCCGTGATCCATATTTTTTTTTAAATTGATTCACGTGCACCATTGTGGCAGAAAATCGTTTAACAGAGAAAGGAAATAATCGTCTTTATAAGTTATTTCAAGTTAACTGTAACATCTGTGAGTTCAAAGTAGCAAGAAATAGCTTATTTTGTAGCGTTTTGTGGTATATATATATTTTTTTAATTCTGTTCACACTTATTTTATTTTTACTCTACTCAACTTGGTACCCTAAACCAGCGATTGATGACAACTATTACTGCATGTAAAGCTACACACTTATCGCCCGAGTCGTGATAGTTTCTTTGTTTACAGAGCGCGACACATTTTCCTTATTGTATCACTATGATACAATTTACAGGTTATCGACATCACATGAAGATACAATAATACAAGGAAATGACTACGTGTGTACAATCTGTTTATCACTAGTTAGTCGTTGCAACGATACTATTTATATAACTGAATGCATTTATTAAGGAACGCGGCAGCGTTCCGCCCCGCCAAGTCCCCCAGCGGTACACAGCTGCTGCAGTGTATATATACATGACGTGACAAAGTGGCTTTTTTACTCGTCTATAGCTCTGAAGAAACAAAAGCTATTAAAATAATTGTTCATCCACTGGATAGGGGCAATCATTCTTGGCAAAATAAAAAAAAGAATTTAAAAAAAGGTTGTGTTTGAGCCAAGAAAAACTAGTTTGAAAATTCACAAATTTTCCGTGTTCTCCTTCTTCTCCTTAAATGTTGACGGACCTACAGCCCAAACCAATGGCTCAATTTTAATGTTTTTTATGTTGTTTGAAAGCCCTTAGCGTGTAGATGTGCCTTTTGAGGGTCACAAGTCGGTGCGTTGACCCATAAACCCTTGACAAGCCCTCAAAGTACGATTTTGGCCCATTTAAATAACATGGGATTAAAATCAAAACAAAAGAAGGATCAGCTGCGATTAAATCTCAATTAATTTAAAATGTTAGAGAAATTCATAGGATCAGCTGAAAAATTATTTTAAAACTTTTATAAAGTATTTTTTTCAGGTATACCGAATGATTTGAGCTACTTACTATATAAAATTACTTAGAGCAGTGATATTCCCCGATACTTTCCATTGAAAAATGCAGTGTACCGATCACTGGTACAGCAGCTCGTCATTTTTAACAGTTTATTTAATACTACTTATCAAAACATATGAAACCTAGGAACTTGAAACCATAGACTAACCAACACAAGTAGACTTCTCATCCCATTGTAAATTTTGAAGCTCGTTTTTCATGTCTAGTTCATGTACGCCACACTGGGCGCTAGTGTCGACGAAATTTTGTTTCTATTATTTTAGGGTTAATTTCTTGATTTGTGCTTTACTGTTTGGTTATACAGGGTGATTACCGAGAAACGCATGTTTTTCAAAAAAAGAGTACTCAGGTAATTCAGAGCAAAAAATTTATTTATGAGTGGAAAAACAGTGTACACAATATGCAATTTCAGAATATAATTACTTGCAATTTAGCATTAAAAAATTACATCTCTAAGGTGGTGGTTAGAGAAATTTGATAATTTTACGGGTTGCCTTCTGCTTGGATACAGTGTTGAAGTCGTTCATAAAAATTTGCTACGGATTTTGCTATCATATCTCTAGGAATGGCGTTGATTTCCTGGCCAACTGTAGATGTAAACTCTAGATTTCAAAAATTCCCATTGAAAGAAATCTGGAATTTTAAGACCCGGTGAGCGCTCGGACAAGTGACACCACCAAAACGTGAGATAACTCTTTGACGGAATATTCGCCGAAGGAATTCCATACTAATGCGAGCCGTATGGGCTGTTGCCACATCTTGTTGGAATCATACGTCGTTACGTATCTAGACACGTGATGGCACAGTTCCGACAAGAAATATTCTTCCAACATTTCTAGGTACCGTTGTGGATTCACTGTCACTGCTCTGCTGTCGCGGCTAGGACTCTAAACTGTTGCAAGGCGCACTCTTACAACTGTCTCAGGGGTACTAACTGTCCTTGCCAGTCCAGGAGGTTTCTTCTGAAGCAGAGATCCAATTGAGTTAAAATTATGTATCCAGCGCAATATCGTGTTACGATCAGGGGTAGCGCCATGCCGTGCAATGTTAAAATGTGCACAAACGTCTCGCTGAGTCTGATTGACCAATTTCACCATTTGCGTAATATCGTCGCATGACAAACATACGATGCTCAAGGTCCCACATCTCGGCAAAAATTGAAACTGCACACTTCCCCCTCCACAGCTCAACAACTTCCGGCCGTCGCCAAACGATATTCCTTATGTACTACGAAAGTCAAAAACATGCGTTTCCCAGTAATCACCCTGTATAACTAGGAGACAAGTTATTGTTTATGATTAGATCATATTATTTGGTTAAACGAGGTTTTAAATGACTGTAATAACTGGAAACAAATTGTAAACAAAACACGACCTCTACATAAACCGTACAGAACTAACAATAAAATTGTCTTCAGCTGTTGCATAAGGATGAGAAATCTACTTGGGGGAGTATGTTTTATCTATGTTGAAACTTAGTACTGGTACTAAGGTTAGTTTTAACATTGTTTCTTCATAATATTGCCAAAATTTATTTAACTAAATAAGGTTAGTTTTATGTTTTGATACACTAAAACAAATAAAACAATCGGGAAAATCCGTCTACGTATGTTAAACAAGCAAAAAAGTGAATGTAAAAAGTGATATGTAAATTTAGGATAAAAATGAGTTTTTCAATATTTGTTTTGCCTTATGCTATTTCTAACAAACCTAATCTGTTTGATTACATTATTACTTCTCTAATAAGGGCTCAATTTACACTAGTCTTTAGATATACGGGTTTAATTATCGGAACACTTATGTAACACCAATGCATTTTATGTGTAGTTGTGCCCTGGTCTATATATAAGAGAAAAGAGGATTTTTATTTTAACTGTTAATTTTCTACAAAAATAAATACAATCTAACAAAAAACCACTAAGTGGTAACACTTCCCCCGCCAAGTCAGCAACCCAAAAAAGACAATAAATCACCACTTTTCCGCCAAGTAAAACAATGTAATGTATGTAAGTTTGGCCACTTGGCGGCAGACTTTTGCTTGATCACTTTAAAAAATACCATAAAATTAGTTTCATTGAGCAAGTATCTCTCCCAATAGTACATTGCTAGATGAGAGCTTATTTTACAAAATTTGACCTTATTTGTGTCACATTTCATAAAATCATAATAGTGATGGTTTTATATTTACTGATTACCTCGAAATTATTATACTTAGTTGGACTAATTAATTAGAGAAGTTGATTTGTGAAATTATCCACCAACGTAACTTTAATGAAAAAAAAACAAGCAAAAGTCTGCCGCCAAGTTGCCAAACTTACATACATTACATTGTTTTACTTGGCGGAAAAGTGGTGATTTATTGTCTTTTTTGGGTTGCTGACTTGGCGGGGGAAGTGTTACCACTTAGTGGTTTTTTGTTAGATATAACTGATTTATTGACTATAACGGTTAGCAAAGGACCACAATTACAAATTCAATGCGTACTAGATCCGTATAGCCCAGCCCTAAGGACTTGGCTATCAGAAAGATTTAACAAATATTGCTAACGATAAATGGTTTTAATGTAAAAGGTTATTTAGTAAAAACTATTTTATTTCTTTTAGAGAGTGACAAGTTATTTATGAAGTGTTCAGTGTATTTTTGACAAATTGACAAAAATATAACTAATATTTCGTATCTATCAAATTTTATGACACGTTAAATTGGTATCATTAGGACGATTAATATTAAGTTTAAATACAACTTGTCATAAAATAAGCGTCATTTCAACAACCAACAAACAAAGGGATTTGAAAGTGCATTCAAGAAACGTACAATTTTACCATTAAGCAATCGTAGACGAAATATGCAAGGTCAAATTTCGATTGTAATGGTGAGTATGAAAAAGCGAGGGGAAAAATATATAAATTCAACTTAAATTTGTTGCACTTTCTACAAATAAATAATTAATCGGAATGCTTGGTTCTTCCAGAGTAAGACGTACAAAGTAGAGGAGTTTACGTATAAAATACTGACGTTCAACCAAATCTTCTGTAAAATTATATAAGACATTTGAAAGCAGCAAAATTAGTTGTGTCAGGTCCAAATACCTTAACGCATGACGAGAGTTGGCCACTACGGTAAAAGTTGTAGATTATTTATAGAAAACTGAATCCTATAGTCTACTATTAAAACACTCTCGCACTAGTGGCTGTTGTGTTCAGAGAGTTTCAGTGTTAACTGGTTCAACAGCTTTATCATATGATTGAGAGGTTAGGTCTAGCCCGACTGAATACTTAAACAGATACAATTGCAGAAAATGGAAAGTATAATCATATTAAAGTGCAGTGGTTGAATAATTCTGCACAGGTACAAATGAAGAATAAACGGATATCAAAACCAAACGCCGACATTTCCAAACAGATTTGATGCATGATTGTATTCAAAACTTACAATTACAAAACAATCTTTGTACGTAAGAGTACAACTTTTATCATATTCTTTATGGCACGTCTACCAATCTTGTATTTAACCAGCGATAACAACGCCAATTCGATATACTTTTCCAGTGCCACCCGGCATCCTTAGAGTTTATGTAGCCTGTTTTCTTTGTAACATAAAAGTTAAGCAGAAAAAATACATATATTTAAACACAATAAATAGTTCATTTTTTTGATGTTATTTTTTAGTTTTTACTTAACGTTAGATTGATTAATAATTCGCAAGTGCCAATGAAATGCTTCTGAATGCAATAAGCCCAACGAAAACACACATTTATTTATAATCAAAATACATTTCGAGAAACATTTCGGGCATAAATAATGTAAAAAAACAATAGTAATTATTGTACTATTTATTGCCACCGTTGGGTCAAAAAGAGTCCCTTGGCCCTAGTGGTGAACTATAATTTTCGTCGTATTGCATCATTAATCAACAAACTAAGCAGGGAAACGTAATAATTGTTATGTAAAGATAACCTCTCAAAACAACTTTCAGCTTGTTTTCAATTATGATAATGCAAAGAAGCAGCTGATTAATTACACACAGCTGATTAGTAGTAAGTGATTTAATCATTTCGTCTTAACGATTGTGTACAGTACATTATACCCTCGATATGTCAAGCAATCGACAACAATGGCCTAACTTTACCTAATAATTCAATCGATAAATAATTTCGATCGATACGATTGCCACAATCGAAATTTACAAATGTTTACAACAGCTGATTTTTACTCCCTCGAGACTAAAAATGATTTTTGCTCCCTGGAGAGTAAAAATGCTACTTTCGACCCGCAACGCATGCATTAAAATCGACTGTTTATGCTGCAGTAAGACGAAGATTAATATGTTCTGCTTGAGCGATCTTTCCCTTTTACACTCAAACCAAGAAAACATTATGTGATTTGATAGGACGATACCTGAACGCAGTTTTTTCATTGAAACGTGGAAATGCATCAAAGAAGCGTGTAAGCCATACGACATGGCCGCCGCCCTTTCTGGATATATCAAAACCGATGAAAACACACATTTCGAGGCCGGATTTCCAGTATTTATTGTCAACGAGACAGAAAGAGCAATGAAACGTATGGCACGCATGGCTGACCCGCGATATTGAAGAGTCAACCCAGAACAGTTTTGAATTCAATCCTCTCTTGTTTGGAAATAACTATTCATTAGTCAAGCTTAGATATTGATTATGCATCGCAACCTCTTGATGCTTTTTATCCATTACTGCATACATAACGTTCACTAGTTTGATTGCAGTACAATTAAGATCACCGTGTAACTTTATAATTTACCTCCAATCCACATTTTGCAAAAAAGGCACGCAACCTTAAGCTAAACTCAGCTAGCGAAGTTGAAAGAGTCGTTAAAAAAATAATGAGAAAAATAAATTATTATCAAATAATTTAGATATGGACGCCACCTAGGTGCATATTTTAAATAACTCAAATATGATTGAAAGATGAGGGCAGAATTTTGTAAGACGATCTCTGAAGCTTTGTCAATACGAATAAGTAGAGTTGTTTGGTCGTACATAGTTTGCTGGTTACTCACACACAAATACATAATAAGCGAAAACACTAAACATGAATGTGTATAAGATATAACGCAAACCGACGATAACACCGTATCTTTGACAAACTCGCGTCATGCATACGTGTCCTGTATAAACCAGTCAGTTTTATTGGCATCGATCAAACCATCAAAGTTTAAGTGCCTCTAGACCGTTACCGTAATTGTGTTTTACTGTTGTAAACCGTTTTAAACACGTAAATGTCACTTTTAGAAGACCAAATACCGTTTTATAACTTAGCAGAATAGCAGTCCAACGTGAAATAAGTTTAATCTTACAAAACTGTGCATAAAAATAAGGTAGTTTACCCATAGACAAAAAGAATGAAATATAGACCGCCAAACGTGCTGGCGATACCATAGGTTCTGGCGCACACCGCTGGGAGAGCCATGTAGTCACGGCATACACGTTATGTACTACATGGCGCTCCCAGCGGTGTACGCCAGAACCTATGGTAGCCAAGGTAACCGCCTCACGGCTGATAGTCTATATTAAATTATTTTTGTCTATGGTTTAACATAAAATATCAACGCTTAATGAAATTAGGAAGACAAAGGATTAAGTTTAGCTGGAAATAATCACAATTTCTCAAACGAGTTGAAGATACATTTGTCACCAAAACGAGCACACTTGTAGTTCCAAAACAACAAAACTCAGCAGAATTGAATCATTCTCGCTGTATGACACGTGATATACTACAAACACTGATAACGGGACGATAACAGCTACCGAGCAGACGGAAAAAATCACACGTAAACACACAACGCAACAAACCGTCTGCACTTCTGTTTGAGCAGCACGCCGCGCTCTGCCTGTTTGTCTGTTACACTCACGCTCACAGGGAAGTGGGAACACTACTCAACGAATTACCATGATGTCTTCTAAGCTTGTACTCTACCAAAGAAACACTTCGAAATGACCTTAAGTTGCAAGTCTCACCGATGTCTCCACTAAATAGATTTAAGTGAAAATCAAATTAGGCAAATGAAAATTGTCTGCTATCAATTATATTTTAGTTACAAGAAGTTGATGTAAATTAAGCAGCTTAATTATGAACGCCTTAGTCATTAGCCCAAACAAAGAATCAATTCTAAGGGTGATACTGAAGGACGTTAGTACAAGAAGTCATAAAAAAATTCAATCATGATTAATTAAATATACAAGCATAGTCTTTAACTACCTCGAAACACGGATAAAAATTCGGTAACGACTAGCGAACGATTGTAAGTAATTACGACCAAAACGTAAACATTAATTATAAACGTGGATTAATGTTGTTTTACCATAAAGTATAAAGTAGACGTATCCAGTATTTCACGGTATATGTGTTTTACAAATTTACATATATTCGTTCAATTACGTCACGAATCGAGAAGAAATAAAAAGTAGACACGCACAAAACAAGTAATTTCAAAAACAGAAACTTAAATCAAATCTGCAAAAACCCAACAACCCACGTTCTGCAACCTCTATCCTTTCAATACAGTCCGGTGTGCGTGTTTGTGGGGCATTATACACACGGACGTCAATCCATTAGCAACATAAATGTGTAACATGCGACACTGATGAGAACAAACGCCCACGACCACTGCGAGCTTTGTGAAGAAAAGATCATGTTTCAGCGATTGGTTGAGATCAGATGATTGAATTGAAGTGACACTCGTCAACTAAAAGTGAAGTAGATCGATGGTGAAATAAGATTATTTTACTTACTCAATGCAACAATCAACAGCAAAACTCACCTGCAAAAAATAAACAGATTATGAAAGGCTCAGAACACAAGTTAAACGGCTTTGTTCCTGAAACGTATTAGGCGTTTGTTATTAAAATAGCCAATGAATGGACCAATAGAAAAATTACTTCATCATTGAAATAAGGCTAAATATTAAAGTTAATTAAATCGACACAATTCCAATTAATAGCTTTCTCAGCTGGTTAAAAATGAAGTCATAATCTTCCCGGGTGAATTATGCGTCTAAATTAAATTTCTACGCTGCAGTTAATTTATCTCACGTTCACTGGACAAAAATAAATTTTGTAAAATGAACTAACCATTTTGAAAATGAAATAATACCGATAGTAATTGCAATGATGACATAATACTGGCTGGTGAACCGTCACTTGTCACAAAACACCTAAACTATCTTACATTCGAATTTGTAGCTTGATAATCTGAATATACGCAATAAACCACAAACTAGTATAAATTTACTTAACAACAAACAATACCATAAGACTATTAAAGTGTTCAAGCTAACCAACCACGTACATTATCTTTGAAATGTTAAACGGGAAGGGCGGAGAGCAGATTTAAGGTGAAAGTTTCGCCTCTTCAGGCGCCACATTAAAGGATCGATCTCTAAGTAACCACGGACAAGTTGGTGACGATCTCCTACATTCTTTAACGTCCTCCGTCCACGGTCGCTTGGATAAACGATGCTAATCCCAACACTCACTCAAGTCCTTTCTCTTTCATTTCTTTTTAAGTAAGAAAAAAACATTGAATGTTATTGGTTTAAATTATAACGTTTCAAAAATACTTTATACTAACGTCTACAGTTTTACATCTAGGCATTCAAAAAGAATTTAGTAACGCCTTCTCGGTTATCAACAGGTTTAAATGGCCAAATCATAGTCATAGTCATAGAAATATGCACAGTTCATCAACAAAATGAGAAATAGTATTCCTGCTTTTTAATACGATCATATTTCAACAGGAGGACAATACGTATTGAACTATTTTTTATACAAAAAAAAAGAATACATCATGAAATGTCTATTAGATGTAAAACAATCCGAACTGACCTAAGAGTCCTTTGAGTAAAGCCGTGCTAAAACATAGTATTTCAAAATGATATTTTGGGATGCTTTAAAACATTGCTCTTATATCAAGCAAATCCAAGATGGCCGTTAGTCTCTAAGGACACTTAATTTTGTTCCGTACTAACCATTTGAACGAACCAAAAATCTCGCATGCGCAACATAAAATGAACTTATGCACTTATAAATTAATATTCATACAAATCACACTTGACTAAATTTATACTGCAACCACATCAGACTAGTACACACCAATGGAACTGACGTTGTTGAAAAACGGTACAATTAACCGATTGAACCTTTTGTTCCTTTGAATTTCAATGAGGAACGCAAAACAACCATCGTGATTGAATATTCATTGAAACGCATTAAACCAAACACTGAGTTGAGGGTATTGGCTGAGTCGTTTGAGGAGATATCACCACAAAGGCAGCTGATTACAAAGAGAATTTTACAATCGAGAATCGAACAAAATATTCTATTAGATCTTTGAATAGTGCGCTAATTCAGCCTCGCTCCATCACTCTACACTTATTACAAACGAATTTATCAGACGGTTTTCTGTACAATTCGGCACATGGGGAAAAAATGCCACAACCCGTTAGTCTTATGAATACTCTTTAAATATAATGTTTTTAAAATATAAGAGTCTTATACTCCTAGTACATGACTAAACAGACTACAGGGTAATTTGGGTATTATTAAAACATTAATATACTAATAAGCATTGATGGTTGGTAGTAGTGGGCAAGTAATAAGGTTTTTGTTAAATAATTTGCATACCTACTTTACTTGGAACATGTTCAATTAAGACTCTGTAACTGGAAGAACGGCACTTAGAATATATTGACGATTATTGTTTCAACTCCCTTTCAAAACACGAATAAAAAACTAGGCCTAATTGTTTTATTTGCAATTTATAATCGCAATTTATAGACCTACTTTTTAAGTTGTAACTGGAAATTGAATTGCAACTTTGTGCAAACAATTTCTCCTCTAGGTCATAGCTTATTATTTTTGGCCGGTGATTTAATATAAATTATTTTCTAAAATACCTGACCTTTTATTAAACGTGAAACACGACGTAATAAAGATGATCCAAACAGTCGCAAATGAAAGTCTTCCGATGGACCACTTTGGATTCAAGATTAATCGCATACTAGAAACAAGGCGAGATAAATTTATAGATAACTAGCTGTAGTCCGCGGGCTTTGCCCCGTTTAACTTCTTAATTTTCAAGATGATCTCGTTCGCATGGCTCAATCACGTCCTGGTTTACGAAAAAGTAAACCGGTCCCGGATCCATGTCTTACGAGACCTACGGTAATAGCCTATTTCATATATGGAAAATTCACACACAAAAACACGAACAATTATGAATACTTATTCAAGAAAAAATCTCACAATCACGCAACAAAAAAATTGAAACAATGTGCCTTACCAACATCACATATGATTATGCCTGAGATGCAGGTTCCGGCAGACATATCATATAAGCTCCATGTAGGGGTTGCGGTCAAGGGATGTAGTCCCCGGGGTTTACAATTAACTGTCAACCGAGCATCGTTCACCCGATACATCGACGTTATAATGCAACCGTAGAAATGAACATTTCTTAAGCAAAGTAATGATTAGACTTAAAATGGTGAGGATAAAGTGTGCATATCACCATGTTTGATTTTACACAATTATAATTATTTCATAATAGTTGAATATGGATTTGCAAATAAAGTTGCATGTTTACTACGAACTTAGTATTTATAGAGGCAAATTAAGAACGGAACACAATTGTGAATTTATAGATTAAACTAATATCTAAATAAAAAATAAAAAAAAGCATTTATAAAGTATTAACAGGAATGATTATCAAATACATTTTATAGAAACAACAGAGGGGTAAAACAGACAACACAAAATCGCCGTGGTTTTCATACAGTGAAAACAAAAAACCGACACCGATAGCATGCGATTAAATTCAAGAGGCGCAGACACACTAGGCCTATAACACTAAGCACATAATGAAATCATTCATCTAAACACAATAGCTTTTAATTTTCGTTTAAACACAATCTCTGCTGCAATTGCTTTGCACGAAGTGATATTTTTAAACCGTAGTTGGTTTGAATTATATTTTTAAGTTAAATAAATAATTATAATAATGTAACGATGTGTTTTTAACCATGGGGTTGCTCTGTTAAGTTTTAGCTGAGTTATAACGGAAAAAACGTATATAATACAACAATGTAATTCAAGCTAATTATGTATTCCATTATCATTGTCAACTAAAAAGATACGCACATTTATTTTGTATTAGACAAATTTTGTGCGCCGTACTTTCGTGCCACTAAACATACTGTAGTACAATCAATAAATCAAGGATGAAACAATAAATGTGTAACCTAACGAATTAATCAATTGTTTCCTAAAAGCAGCTATAAACAACTAATAATTGGCCTGTAATCGCTGGACGCAAGTGTGACTAACAATGCCAAAAACAACAGCGGAGGCCGGACACTTGAAATGGCGCGAAATCAACCAAACTACAGCCATTTCCGGTTAGATGTTATCTTAAACACGTGTGACGCCTAATAAGTCACGAATATTGTCGGTCAGTTTAGCAAGTGTCGCTTGTCACGTGACGCACTGCCAATACATCATAGTAGTAGTTGACACTTTACCTACAGCATGAGTGTGTGTTATATACACAGTCGAATCTGTTACGACTGCAACTTTAAACAAATATCTAACACTATCTGAAAACAGTTTTTTATGTATAGTTCAATGTCACCAGTATCTACAATCAACAGATATCCTTCGCCACAATTTCTGAGTGTTATCTGATATCAACCATCAACAGATATCCTTCGCCACAATATCTGAGTGTTATCTGATATTAACCCTCAACAGATATCCTTCGCCACACTATCTGAGTGTTATCTGATATCAACCATCAACAGATATCCTTCGCCACACTATCTGAGTGTTATCTGATATCAATCATCAACATATATCCTTCGCCACACTATCTGAGTGTTATCTGATATCAAACTGACAACAGATATCCCTCGCAACACTATCTGAGTGTTATCTGATATCAACCATCAACAGATTTCCCTCGCCACACTATCTGAGTGTTATCTGATATCAACCATCAACAGATTTCCCTCGCCACACTATCTGAGTGTTATCTGATATCAACCATCAACAGATATCCTTCGCCACAATATCTGAGTGTTATCTGATATTAACCCTCAACAGATATCCTTCGCCACACTATCTGAGTGTTATCTGATATCAACCATCAACAGATTTCCCTCGCCACACTATCTGAGTGTTATCTGATATCAATCCATCAACAGATATCCTTCGCCACACTATCTAAATTTTATCTGATATCAACCATCAACAGACATCCTTCGCCACACCATCTGAGTGTTATCTAATATCAAACCATCAACAGATATCCTTCGCCACACTATCTGAGTGTTATCTAATATCAAACCACCAACATATATCCTTCGCCACACTGTCTGAGTGTTATCTGATATCAACCCTCAACAGATATACTTCGCCACACTATCTGAGTGTTATCTGATATCAAACCGTCAACAGATATCCTTCGCCACACTATCTGAGTGTTATCTAATATCAAACCATCAACAGATGTCCTTCGCCACACTATCTGAGTGTTATCTAATATCAAACCACCAACAGATATCCTTCGCCACACTATCTGAGTGTTATCTGATATGAACCATCAACAGATATCCTTCGCCACACTATCTGAGTGTTATCTGATATCAACCATCAACAGATATCCTTCGCCACAATATCTGAGTGTTATTTGATATCAACCATCAACAGATATCCTTCGCCACAATATCTGAGTGTTATCTGATATGAACCATCAACAGATATCCTTCGCCACACTATCTGAGTGTTATCTGATATCAAACCGTCAACAGATATCCCTCGCCACACTATCTGAGTGTTATCTGATATCAAACCATCAACAGATATCCTTCGCCACACTATCTGAGATCAACCATCAACAGATATCCTTCGCCACAATATCTGAGTGTTATCTGATATGAACCATCAACAGATATCCTTCGCCACACTATCTGAGTGTTATCTGATATCAAACCGTCAACAGATATCCCTCGCCACACTATCTGAGTGTTATCTGATATCAAACCATCAACAGATATCCTTCGCCACACTATCTGAGTGTTATCTGATATCAACCATCAACAGATATCCTTCGCCACAATATCTGAGTGTTATTTGATATCAACCATCAACAGATATCTTTCGCCACACTATCTGAGTGTTATCTGACATTTAACCACCAACAGATATCTGACTGTTAAACACATATCCACTACTATCTGACACACAGTTTATTCACATCGTCGCTCGTGTGAAGCCTGTCAGCTCGTTTTGCCGCGTACGCCAGTTTGTTTTCTTCTTGTCGGTCCATTTGGAGTGACAACAAACAAGCGTCCATTACTGCCGCTGTCGCACTTCAGTCCGGATGAATTTCCAATATGCGGTGGAATTACTTTTGGGCACTAAAATGGAGTAATACCCGTAATAAAATTACGAATATTTGTTTGTTGTAAATGCTAAATACTTAATTTGTGGAGTATATTATAGGTATGAGTTATTGATATCAATCGCTTAAGCACCCGGTAATTTTGTAAAGCTCAGCTTGAACCTATTACAAATATATTTGTCAAATTCAATGTAAACAATTACATAAGTCACAGTTGAAGTTATTGAAGATACACCCCGTCGTCTTCTTTACAGTTAAACAAAAAAAGTGGTTTCACACATTTTTTTAACTGCCGGTTCGCAAAACTATCGTATAGGAAACATCCTTAAGAATAAATATATCTTTACGTGCTTTGCATTGCAATTTTTTTTTCAAAAGAGAATCGTTTGCAACACATCTAAAACTATGAATTTTTAAAGAAACGTAAACAAATTTATGTGTGAGCAGTTTTAATGAGATTATCATACGCATACTATGTATTTACTCGGCAAGTTTCGGGAAGATGATCCACTAAACAAGATTAATGAGATGTACTAAAGATTGTTAAAGTAGTTAACACATCATCATAAACCTGTCCCCCCAGTTTTACAGTTGTTGTGACAAGTAGCCTTCAAGTGAATTAGATAATGAATCTAAAACATTCAAGCTGAATGGCTCGAAATAAACCGCTAACGTCCCAAACGAGACAAATAAACGTAAAACACTGCAATTTAAAACTGCTCTTCGCTGTTGGAACTCTTTGCGCAGCGCTCGAGTAGATTTGAATTACAAATGTCATTGCCTTCGTTACAGGAGGAAAGAGTTCAATTCGATGTTTTAATTTCTATGATAAATACCTTTTGTTGTACAATGAATACATAATGAAGCACAAGTAAATAAATATTAAATAATAGTGAACGGATTTTGGGGTTCAAAATAGGACCGCGCAACCTTTCCTTTATACAAATAAAAAATCAGATTGAGAGAGTTTAACTGCCAAGTAAACCAAAAAATTTACTGCAGATCATATGAGCGATAATTTTAAACCGTAAAATACCACAGTCAGTAAATAAAAATACTCTAAATCAACCATCTTTATTGATTACACCTTACAACAAACATCAAAAGTAGTATAAATCACCATTTATGTCATAGAGACTTTTTAAAAGCATTATCACAGACATTTTTCTCCTATAAGATTCTTTCTCTTTATGAAATTCCCGCTCTCCTAAATGAAATACCGTCTCCTACTCTTCGAATCTGAAACACGTTCACCATAGGTGGAGAGCTTGGTAAAATATTGTGATCGAGTACTGTACCTTCAACAAACATACAAAACAGGACAAATCAACAAAGTATATTTATTATGAATTTTCATGAGGATTTCCATTACATCCAATTGATATAGCAATCCTTTGCATATCTAAAATTGTCAAACAGATTTTAAATTCATATTTGCAAAACTTAAGTACGACAAATAAAGTGTTACCATCAATAAAGAAAGTATTCTCGCCCCTTATTCGAGCTGTAGAATGAGCGATCTCACTGTTTGGAAGAAGTAGATCGCAAGCCCTTGATTAATAACAGCCAAAGGCCGCCAGATAAACTTAGCTCAACATGTGACCAAAATACCAGCAGTCTAGTGTTGTGACGACGATACACATTAAGACTGTGCACTTGCTCGACGTATATTACGTGACGAAACTTATGTGACGTGGCCCACTGTAGATTAGGTCAAGAAATAATATCTTTCAAGTGTCTGGCAACAACACTCGGACACTGCACTTGCACTCGTGCATACAATGACGTCATATGTGACGTGGCCCACTGTAGATTAGGTCACGAAATAATATAAGTCAAGTGTCTGGCAACATTTGGACACTGCACTTGCCCTCGTGCATACAATGACGTGAGATTAGGTCAGGTAAAAATGGTATACAGTTGATGGCGATGTATTGTGACGTAGTTTAATGTGAAACCAACCTCACGATTACGCTCCGGTTGCATTTCCGTCACGGCTCTCCTCGCGTTTGCTCGTATTTCCATGCATTTAAATTACTTTTAATGACGAGAATGTAGTTAGGGGTTAAACGAAATTATTCACATTATTTACGTTCTAAAAAAATAGGAATACTTAGTATTCTAACCTAGAACTAAGCTATTTCAACAATGGTTGAAAATGCATGATGTCTACAGTTGTTGAAAAGTTAAATTATTCGATAAAATTAAACTATTTATATAATACCTAATTACGAGTGAAAACAAACATCATGGAACATATAAGGTAGGCTACTATATAAAGCAAAAGAGTCCCGACAAATCTATCCTTAACTTTGGGAATGTAAAATTTTGTACAAACCAAAAAAGTCAATAATTCAGTTTTGCATTGCAAAAATTTTGCATTCAGTTTCAGCACTGTTTACAGTAAAACTAGACCTGTTTGGATAAATTAAATAAATAAATACAAATGTAACGATATGCTGAAAAACGTTAGCTGAAATGATTCAGTGGAGGAATGCGCGGTCGAGGTGACAGATGCACCAGGTCAAATAGCAATTTTCCAAACGACATACTTCAGCGTCGATATTACCTTTACTGAATAGATTACCCGATCTCCTGCTCAAAGTTAAACGGCAATTTTCTTGGCTGAAACTAACAATGTTTCTTCTTAATCTAATACGAGTTAACGTTTTTATTTATGTTGACTTTTGAATACTCTGGGATTAAACGTTTCTTCCGACTTAAGTGACCTTTACTCCAACGATTTTACATCACCCACAAAATAATTGAAATCTTTGTGCATTTGATACTCAGAAAAACTCCAGTGTTTTCGTGAATCATACACATTTGATGCTTCAATACACAGAGTTTCTGTGCTGTCCTTCATAAAAATTATAATTTATATATGAAATAAAAAAACTTATATATCATAACGATGTGCTGTACGATAGGACATCCAACAACACACAAAAGCTATACTGGGACATCTACTTTTTGTAGTATGAAAGAACATTTTCTTCACTAAAAATTGTTCACCCAGGTAAAAATTTTACATTATCTACAAATCGTGTTTGGGGTTACGTTAGTTAAGGTTGGGCTGGGTTAAATTAGAACCAAAATATAATTTACGACATCGATCGTAAATTGTTAATCTACATACAAAGTAAATTAACGAACAAAGTCCCGTGTGCAAATTTGGGGTGAATAAAGTCGATTTCACAAATCGCCCATGGTTACTCCTCAAAGTGAAATGCTTAAATCACCCGAAACATTTAGCACAGGTGTTTGTGTGAGCCACAATCGTTGATGAGACGTTAGAATGCAGTGTTGGCCTTTATTGCACATTGCACACTGTGAACAGAGGCGATAAACTGTAGAAACGGCCGAGGGTAGCCAAACTACACACGCTTTATCTATACTTGGTCTGCAGACGATATATAGTGCAGCTGGTTGCGATAAGCTCAAAGTTAAAACTATTGTGTAGTAGGAAACATGGAAATATAGAGGAAAATCTTTTGGATTGTGATTCAGAAGAAAACAAATCGAAAACGGAAGTTGTACATCTAAGTAGATAGGAAAAGTCAATGGACACAAAGACATTTAGCAACAGCCAACAATAAAGCCAGAAGAAAAGGTAGAAATAGCCATATACCTTGCAAAAGTAGATAATGTTATACTTTGTGCACACTAAAAGACAAAAGATATATACTGTAAGGGGAGTCGCTACTGAAATAGCAAAAATTTTTGTTATATAACTAATTTTTATTTTGTAACTGGCTTTTATACTTAAGAAAGACCTAAAACCACAGTAAAACCTTTCATTTAAATAAACAAAAAATGTATTCACTAAAAGGGGGTTTCTTCGGTTTTTTGGAACATTAAAAAATTGATAATCAAACAAAACTACAAAACTTACAAAAATAGGAGTGGGATAGTTTTGTTCAGCATGAAATTTACTTTAAGAACGTATTGTTATTGTATTACAGAAATATTTAGGCCTACTATTTGTTTAAATAACAACACATTTTAAGAATTTCTTTATATTTTCTATTTTTTAAATAATTTATATATACAAATTTTATCAAATAGATTAAAAATATGTGTTTTTTAGGTTTGTATATGCAAAAGCCATGTACGAAATTTCAGAACTGTAGCTCAAGTAATTTTTTTGGAATATCAAATTTTGTAGGCTGAAAAATGGAAAAAGACACCCTTCGGGAAAATAGAGATTTCCCGGCAGATCCTTGGATTCTAGGACTTGTAAGCAATGTATATATTTTTTTTCTTCTATGTATATGTATGCAAAAATGATTCTGGTTGGGTTTTCAGATGTTAAAATCTTCAACAATAAAATATATATATATATAAAAAAAAATTTAAAAATTTAAATATTTTTCACTACTTTGAGTAGCAGCTCACCTTAATTGCAATTTTACAGAACATGAAGATGGAGAAGTCTAAAACAAGAGGAAAACTGCAGAGATAGTGAAAATTAAGAGAAAAACTTTATGAGCACACCACACGAGCAAGTTAGTGTCACATGCAATGCTTGCAGCTAGTAGGAAGGTTGCTCATAAGACATGCCACAAATGAATGGTACGATCGTCCCTCCAGCTTCGAGGATTTATTCTTATGATAATATTTTTAAGAAAATACAGAGATAGCAACGGAAACATAACGTAGTTCTTTTATCATTCAGCACTAGTTTAAAAAAGTTCAATCAAAAGTAGTAGACAAATTTATGAAACTCACGCCCAATGATCATTTATAAAAAAAAATTTATTTAGTCTAAAACTATATGAACTGTAAATATATAAATTTAATTACTGTGTAAAAAACAATGCTTCGGAGAGATTTTTAAACATAATATTGGATTTGAATCGTAATAACTTTTAAAGTCTCAACTTTAGTACCAGCGAAATTTAGTATCGAAAAGATTTACTAAGATTTAAGAAGATTACCATAATTAAATAGATGATCACACAACCACATACAAAAAAAGATGATTTTTTACATAGCCGGACAATAATTTTGAATTGTTACTGGCTAAAACCACAAACATTTAGTAGAAGCATTAACACATTATTATCAATTGCAATTGAATCTTCATAAACGTTTTCTCAACGTGGTTGAAATTGATTCATTAACATAAATAAAAAATGAAATTACATAATGTTTAACTCCGCCCATGTCCATTTAACTCTATATTGTTGTTAGTCTAACAAACTGAGGTAACCAGTTAGTATTTATTTATAAAAACTTTGACAAATTTGCTTAACTTGTTTTATACAACAAAATATAGTCTATGAATTTGGTCGGTCACCATCTTCTATTCATTGCAATATTCATACCTTGTTGCTAGTTAAATTTTAGTATATGTAGTGCACCTAGGAAGATTTACAACTATTTTACTGGCAAGGTGAAAATTCACAACAAGACCATCAATTATAAGGATTTGCCAAAATCCAAATGAATGCAGTCAGAAATCACTGGCTAAGTACGTCACGTCAGAAATGAGGTATAAATCTAGCGAGAAGAACGGAACCTTGCATACGCGAGGTGGTTAACATTGGCAGGTTAACATTGGTTGGTTAACAGGTGGAACTGGCATTGGCTCGTTGAATGAAACTCAACCTGAGGTGAATGTACGTCACACCTATAGCAGCATTTGTCTTACTTTGAGTCTAGCAATGAATGAGTTGATTATAGCAAGAAGAACAGAACCTTGCAAACGCGAGGTGGTTAATCATTGGCTCGTTGAATGAAACTCAACCTGAGGTGAATGTACGTCACAACTATAGCAGCATTGATCTTACTTTGAGTCTAGCACTGAATGCGTTGGTTATAGCGAGAAGAACGGACCTTGCATACGCTATGTGGTTTAGTCATTGGCTCGTTGAATGAAACTCAACCTGAGGTGAATGTACGTCACAACTATAGCAGCATTGATCTTACTTTGAGTCTAGCACTGAATGCGTTGATTATAGCGAGAAGAACGGACCTTGCATACGCTATGTGGTTTAGTCATTGGCTCGTTGAATGAAACTCAACCTGAGGTGAATGTACGTCACACCTATAGCAGCATTTGTCTTACTTTGAGTCTAGCAATGAATGAGTTGATTATAGCAAGAAGAACGGAACCTTGCAAACGCGAGGTGGTTAATCATTGGCTCGTTGAATGAAACTCAACCTGAGGTGAATGTACGTCACAACTATAGCAGCATTGATCTTACTTTGAGTCTAGCACTGAATACGTTGATTATAGCGAGAAGAACGGACCTTGCATACGCTATGTGGTTTAGTCATTGGCTCGTTGAATGAAACTCAACCTGAGGTGAATGTACGTCACAACTATAGCAGCATTGATCTTACTTTGAGTCTATAGCACTGAATGAGTTGATTATAGCGAGAAGAACGTAACCTTGCATACGCGAGGTGGTTAATCATTGGCTCGTTGAATGAAACTAAACCTGAGGTGAATGTACGTCACAACTATAGCAGCATTGATCTTACTTTGAGTCTAGCACTGAATTAGTTGATTATAGCCAGAAGAACAGAACCTTGCAAACGCGAGGTGGTTAATCATTGGCTCGTTGAATGAAACTCAACCTGAGGTGAATGTACGTCACAACTATAGCAGCATTGATCTTACTTTGAGTCTAGCACTGAATGCGTTGATTATAGCGAGAAGAACGGACCTTGCATACGCTATGTGGTTTAGTCATTGGCTCGTTGAATGAAACTCAACCTGAAGTGAATGTACGTCACAACTATAGCAGCACTGATCTTACTTTGAGTCTAGCACTGAATGCGTTGATTATAGCGAGAAGAACGGACCTTGCATACGCTATGTGGTTTAGTCATTGGCTCGTTGAATGAAACTCAACCTGAGGTGAATGTACGTCACAACTATAGGAGCATTGATCTTACTTTGAGTCTAGCACTAAATGCGTTGATTATAGCGAGAAGAACGGACCTTGCATACGCTATGTGGTTTAGTCATTGGCTCGTTGAATGAAACTCAACCTGAAGTGAATGTACGTCACAACTATAGCAGCACTGATCTTACTTTGAGTCTAGAACTGGATGAATAGGATGTTGTGGGAAACATTTTGCATTTGCATAAACATATGGTTAATTGTGAGAGTAGTCAATTTGAATTGTAAATGTTGAGTAAAAACGGCATGGAATGTGTTACAATAAAACTAAACTAAAAATTGACCTGTCGAATTGAACGTAAATAACAAAGGAATATTTGATAATATATATGTTTACTCACTAATTGCTGACTGATATCATTTCAGCCTTACTCACCTGTAAAGAAAAAAAGTATTAATAAAAGAGGAAACATTTTGACGAGACACAAAATATATCCATCACACTTTCGCCTCATTTGAACTAGGCCTACATCTTTGTATTTAATTAATTAATATACTATTGCACGTACATTTTCAGTACAAAATTTCATCCTATTGCATATGAAAGCAATTCAGGCAAAATCAAACCCCAAATAGTAAAAGTAAACAATACATAGCTCAATAAAAATGACTAAACACTAGAATTCTTTTCATCCCTAGAAGTAGGAAAAAGATTTCCTTAGACGTAATTATTCTTGTATCCTAAAAATGTATCTGAACAAGCCAACAAACGTCCTTTGTAGCAATAATAAAAGATTTGACTATTTAGACTACCAATAGTGAAATATGAACATTACAATCAACAACACTCAAAGCTACTCCAACGGCAACCCATTAAAAACGAAAGTGAAATCTGCAGCGCTGTCGGAGTCGAAATCCTCAATCTGTCAAAATAATTATTTTATCGGTCCCGTCGCGTCGCGTCAATCATTCTGACACGACTTTCTTTTGTTTCAAGCGACACGTCGCACGTGACGTCACAGCAATGGCGTGTGTGTCGACTGTGTTTTTAAAACTAACCAACAATTTAATTACGTTTTTGTTTTACTAAACCGAAACAAGGTAGGAATTCCCTGAAGAAAGTTGAATAGTAGGCAGCCGGAAGGACTGAGGTGTTATATTGTACGTTGTTAAGTTTAGATTCAACTAAATTTATCGTGGTTATTATTAAACATCTCTGAATAATTCATGACTGTTCCGCAGTATAGTTTTAAAATAAACCAAAAAGGCCTTAAACGCCAAAATTTTCGTGGTTACATATTAAGGGTTTTACAAATATTAACAATAAATTACAAAAACATGATAATATATTGCTGTTTTAAAATGTAATAATACAGTTTGCCTGGAATAAGGTGTTTTAATACGCTTTGGGTATGTCAAATAGTAATCTCACTATTTAGATTATAGCGAAGATGGAAACGTTAACCTTGTATCTCTTATTTAGGCTATCAATATTACACGCAGAGTTGCATAAACTTATAGTTAAATTAAAGCCACGGTAAATCTGTAGCCAAAGCGAATTTCCATTTACCTGATTAGATTTTTACTCAAACATTTCGTTAAACTTGTAAGATTTATTTATTCCTTTTTGAATAACATCAGATTTAACGAGTAGTTAGGTTTGCTGCTACAGGGAAGGGTAACGCGCATTTTTGATAAAATATTAATTGTACAGCATAGTATTAAAATAAGTATATCTACCAAATTAGATCAAAATATATTCATAATCAAGCAAACTACAATATATATTTTTTTTAATTTCCACCGTAACCTTAAATCCCTACAACACTTCCAATATGTAATACAATTAGTTATTTAGCTGTACAAAGCGGTTTGAATGAAAATTGGACAATTTATTTTTATCAAAACTTGAAAACACCTATTTATTAAAAAAAAATTAAACCCCAACTCCCATGAACAGGTTTTGCTGGTTCGCGAACTCATTCAAGCCCTACACGTTCCTGCCAAATTACACCATTCAAAAGTAGTACAAGTTTTTAAGTATTATTGCAGACTTGATCATTTTTCAACTGCAGAAAAAAAACTCATCAAATAAAAAAAACAACATTTCCAAGTATCCCTATATACTTAAAATGTACCTAACACGTCTCAACACACCTATCTAGTTTCCCTATTGGACAGTGGGTGTGAAACGATCGGACACAAACAGAATCTAATGTTTCACAGAGAATAGACGCCACGACCACAGCCAATGGCGGTCTCGGACGATAAACTCCAAATGCATCGTCACAACTAACAAATGCACTTGCCGACACGTCCACCTGCACATAGCAAACCTTGCCACAAACATACACGCATGTGCTTTAAATACAGCCACATTACATCATGACGTTTGAACAAGAATTCTTTAGGCAACAGCAAGTGATTACACAAAGTACAATGTAATTAAACTCTGTCAACATGCATTCCATGTTTTGTATGTTGGCTATCTGACAAACGAACTATCTAGATAGTTTAACATTGCAGCACGACGATCATACATCACAATCTAACTTTTAATTTAAACTTTTAAGTAACTAACTTTAAAGGAAAATATGCACTTAAAAGTTAAGAATAGGCCTACATATTACTCGTGATCATAACGATGACAAATTGAAAACTCAAGATAATTGCATAGGGGCTGTTCACACCGACAGGTTGTTGGAAAATGCATAAACTGACTTCCCCACATAATATTTTAAAGTTTCTCTTTGGATTATGGCTAATTAAACACGTAATGACTAATGTTACCAAAGGTTCCCTGGTTTTAAAAAGCCCAGTAGGTTATCAAAATCTTAGTTGAAGAGATGGGCAATAGTAAAACTACGCCAATTAATATCCAATATGAGGGAATTTCACTCTCCCGTCAGAGGCACCGCGAGCCAGTATTTGCAATTCAGAATTACAACAAACCCAATATCGCGCGTGTATACACAGTGTATGGCGTGGTTAAACACTGTGTATTGGACTGTACGGGGACCACAATAGTGAGGGAAGGGGCTGAAACCCAAGTAGAAGTTAAAGTGAACAATAAAAGCTTTCACGAGTATTGCTATCGTACAGAAGTGAGGGGTGAACTGCTGCAGGTTTATATCAAGAAATGTCTGCCGTGACGTTACGTGATTTGCCTATAAAAAATGACGTTAAAATATTTAGATTACCATTGTTAGGTCTAATTTCATAACAAGAAATATCTTATGTAATAAAGGTCATACAGCTCAATGACATTTGTGTATTTGGATTATGAAAATTAACGCTTCGTTATCAAATGTCGAATCCTTGAAAACATAACTACTGTCGGTGCAAAAATTATGTAGACTCGAGTTTAAGATATCACACCTCCGAAACGGCATGTTCGATTTTGACGAGACCTATCAAATTACAGGAAATATTGCCAAATTTTATAGGACTATTCAGCGATTTTTTAAATTTTACTTCACTTTATATGATTTATATGGCGAAATTGTTTTTTTTTTTTAATCAGGGTTTTTCACCATTGTCGATTAAATCTCAACTTCGGACAATTTATTATTACCAAATAGCTATTTATCGTATGAGCATCAAATTTTAATGGTTTAATATTAGAGTTGTTTATAAACATTTTTGTCAAGTTTCATAATTTTAACATTATTATTACATTTTTACTTACATTTTTTACCCCTACATGTGAGCTAATGGTCCCATATAATTATAAAATAATCAATTTCTATAAAATAGAGTTTGTTGGGTGTCTAATCGACGGTTTTACAATGGTGTTCCCAACGTTTTACATTAGGTAAAAGGAAATGATGAATTTTGAGCGCGCCCTAGCGTCAGTTTGGGACATCGTAGAAATAAAGTTATTATACGTAAACTGTAGGAAATTTAGTGCACTTTAATTTAGAATATGACAGTTATTGCAAAAAAAAAAAAAAAAAAATACCCCGTTTGTGAGTTATACGCAAGAAATTAAAACAAGTACAGTATTTTCTTTTTTGCGATTTCTGAAGTTTGCTCACCTCTGGCGAGGTGGCAAAGTTTAAAATCGGATTCAGCGCCAAAAATTACATAAGAAACCACTGAAAAAAAAAAAGATTTGAGAATTTTTCTCCGGGAAATTCATTATAATATATGACTGGACTAAACATCACCTACAACCTACACACATTATAAAAGGGTAAATGCTGTTGTTTTTATGTCGTGTTACACCTCAATATTTACAATTACCTAAGTTTGGAACGTTAATTAAAAATAATACATAAAATTGGATACCAAGGTAGGAACCACAGTGCAGCGGAGTTTAGAAGCGCTATGAAGTGTGTAATTCCACGTTTGAATGGAAGCTAATTTGTCGCTTGAGTGAAGATGTCATGAACTTGGCCGGCGCTGGGCCGCTGCTATGAAGCTGCCGAGTGACAAATTTATCTCGTCAAATGCATTATTGTAGTGAAAATAGCATGAACACATTTTCAATTAAAAGGAGGGTCAATAATATTTAACTTCCAATTATTTTTGTAGAATGTCAGATTATTTAGAAAATAGTATCTCTTTGTTTTACTTTTGGGTTGAAACGTAAGCTTAAAAAAAATAAAAGCGAATCTTGATGTTTTTGTGAAGAAAGAAAACAATTTCCCCTCCAAGAAAATGTGCAGAATGTTTAGATAATTTACAAAATGCGACCAGACTTTTCTTCCTATCTAATTTTTTTTTCTTCTAATTGCTTGTAACGTTACATCACTGTATTTCTTACAATGAAAACGATCAAAGTCCATTGTAAATTATCAACATTAAAATGAATCTTTATGGTATTTATCTAGACAAACACTTTTGCGAACAGCTTGTATTGTGTTCAGCAAAATTCTTCAGAAAAGCAGTTCTTCTTCAGCAAAATTCTACGCAGGTATTAAGTCTTTTTGACTAGCCAAACAAGACACAAACCGTTACACAAGATGGTCTCCCTAGAGGTGATCTATCGCCAGTTTTGTGGAATGGGAGGGAGGTGCGGAGAGGACCAACTTGTGATATGGCAGTTGAAACCTTCCCTTGAGACCTTCCACCCTCATCCTCCCACCACACAAGTCTTAAATGAAGAGGAGGTCGACCCAATTTATTTACACAGATACACTACACTCATTTTACCAATGGGAGTCCCTGGGGTGGTTGTCTACTTCAACTTTGTATTCCACTTAGTTTTACAAAGATGAGATCACAGTTGCAGGTCAGACGATTCTGAGTGCAAGTATCAGTTTATTATGGATTTTAACAATTAATAACGAGAGGACCCATACGAAAATTACGCAATTTAAATGGTTTATAAGTTGTTCCCGAGGCAAAACGATTCCTGGCAATAGCAGATTATGGCCTTTCAAAGATCATGTTTGTTTAAAATACATTTAATATGCGAATGAAACTACGAATTTAAAATAGATTAAATTTTCTTGCTTTAAATCTACACCATAAAGAGTGAATTGCATACTCAATCGGGTAACAATCGTCAAAAAAAGTAGCTAATTAAAAACCATTTACATAAACCGTTGCACCTGTTATTTGAAATCTAACTATGATAAAACAACAAACTGAAGCATCAGCTGTTAAATTACAATCAACATTCAAACCGTTATAAAGAAAGTTGGGCACACCTAGATTTTGAAAATGAACTCTAGAAGTAAATTAAACGCTATGGGGGCGAAACACTACAAGAAATTACGGTATCCTTTTAGTTACCATTCGTTCCTCCGCCAGATCATGGGCTTTAAAATGACAACTCAATCGTAAAAATCGGTTACTCCGGACGGCTAAGGGAAAGCGGTCCATTGTTAGTGCATAAATAGATATTCCAACTTAAAAACTGAAATTCTACATAATTGCAAACGTATATAAACTATAATTAAGAATCTAGCATTATAGACAGTAAAAATACGATACAATAAGTGCATTCTTTTTTTCTTCATCGTCAAACGAAAGTAATCATAAAAGCCACTACATGTTTTATAACTAGGAACAGTAGTGTAACGGTATACCGCAAGAGAACAAGAACAAACATAGTCATGAAATAGGCTATGTCAAAACTTTTGACAAACAAAAACATGTCCGCCCCGTTAACAGTGGAATTAGTAATTCATTGAAACACCAGCAATTCATCAACTCCACATGCATGCAGAGAGGAATATTTAATAAACGTACTATCGTCATTTAAACCTCGACGTTCGACACTTGCAAAACGATAACAATCACGTGACCGATGACTGAGGTTTACAAATATTTGACGATTGGTCGCTAATTGGTCACAATCAGTTAATTGCCGTTGACCGACTTGTGCAATCGATTAAACACATACTCAGCGTGGGGTTCAATACATAAATACTTCGTTTAACTTTACCTTGAATATATTACGAATTCATTCCTGAATAATTATGTTTAGGTCTGATTTTGAAATAGATTACGCTAGAATATGTATACGAGTGGATACAAACTAAGTGACAAGAACTAAGGACGGAATATCAGATTTTTCTAGTTTGTGATAGGCACAAAAATGTTCCACACAGGTGCGAAGGATTTTTAACTCTACATTGTTTTATTTCATAAAATACACAATCAATTAATTGATGGCATTGCAATATATGTAGTTAAATCCTGTTGAAGTGTGTGAATAACATATGATAAAAAGACTTTTAAAGAATAGCACAAAGATGATTTCATGGCTCATTGGCAGCTAAAACATACTAGTACTAGAGTGATGAATCAGGTATAAAGCTACTTGTTGAAGTAACAAAGTTTTGATCTCCACTCATTCGCCTAGCTAAATTAAATTAATCTTACAAAAACAGAACACAGATTCGTTAACCTTCTTACTAATGATCTTAGCTAGAATCAGTCAGGCGGGTAAAAGAGTTCATTGAAAACATTTCACCTTCCATTACTTATTCATTATATCTCCTTTAAAAACGGATTTGTATCATCGGAGCATTATTGAAGCCTAGTGATTAAGCAAATTGGAGGAATTACGATTTCCTTTAAAAGTAAAATTAACTATAACCTTCCATACCCTTTGAACCAAACTTAACAAACACAATGTATTTGGAAAAGATTCAAGTTCAAATAATACAAGAGAGCAAACATCCTTTGAGTGTTTTCGCTTCTCTTATCCTCCAGCGCACTTGTCATAGTGACATTTCGTCATGTTCCTTTTACAGACAAGACCTTGTATTGAACATGTAAAAGATGTTACACATAACGTACACTACGAAAATATTTTATCCAAGGCGAAAAAAAGGTTTCAAATTGATAACAATCCAATACAAGCAATAAACTAAATAATAGTTCCTATTTTTGGCTTTGTTTTCTGTCGAAGTAGAGAAAACAACTACTTAAATCGCTAAATGAATCGTACTTACTAATTATTTCAGTCATTTAAAACACCGTTTGACCAAATAAAACGATATAATCATAAACAATAATTCATCCTCTAGTTATATAAAGCACAAATCATTAAATTGACTTTAAAATGTTATAAACAAAATGTCAACCGGACATGAACTAGACACGAAAAACGAGCTTCAAAATTTACAATGGGATGGGAAGTCTGTGTTGGTTAGTCCATTGGCAGTAGTACTACAACTACAGCTGCTTCGCACATCTTCTGGCAGAGAATGTCTTGCTAATAATCGCTCATGTGGAGTTCGTCAACATACTCCACATGAGGGATTATTAGCAAGACACTCGACCTGAAAATGTACTACTTTTTTGAAGCACGAAACAGCTGTAGTCTTCGTACTACCAAAGATTGGTTTGGCAGCAAACATGTAACAACAAACCCACAGTTTAAGACGATCCAGAGGCCATTCCATAATGAAATCGTTGACTTACGATAATTACAAATTTCTACTGCTAATTTTCCATCGGCGAAACCGCAATTGCAACCAAAAACAAGGGGGGAAACGTCGATCAGGTTGGATTAAGTAATCAAAACATTCAGTAGGTTGGCGAGCCCAGAAATAGCCGCAATCCAGTGCAACCAACACGTGTTTTCCAGTCTTGGCTCCGGCACAGACATACGGCTGCATTTACGACGGCTTTATTATTTACAAATGTCCGTGTTTTCTAATAAACTATGCAGGTCGTGTCACACGACAGATTAACACTGGTCCTGACAGTAACGGCATGTAAAATGTGTTGTGGTTATTGGATGGCCTAGTAAAAACTGAGGAGCAAATAAATCTGAGAGGTGGGTAAATACTGTGTTAACTGAAGGATTATCTCGTTTATTGGTTGATTAAAAATTAGATCAGTAATTCACTCAAATTAATTGACTGTACAACTGTCTTACTGTGTTCAGCTGTTAATTGTAGTTAAGGAGACACGTATGTCCATAGATAAATAGAATTAAATATAGAAAGTCAGCTGTGCTGGGTTACCATAGGTTTTGGCGCACACCGCTGGGAGCGCCATGTAGTTACGGCGTACGTGCTACGTAACTACTCGGCGCTCCCAGTGATGTGCGCCAGAACCTACGGTAACCGCAGCATGGTTGACAGTCTATATTATTAATTATTTTTGTCTATGGTATATCTCATTGATAAAACCATGCTTATACACAGAGAGTATAATTATATGATGAATTTGAAAAATGTGGAACAAAAACAGCATAATTAGTGACGGGCAGACAAGGTAGATCAAAGGACTCAAGTGGGACTTGATGACCTAATTTAAGAACTGACTTAACTAAAAAGCATTATTCATCGTGTCCTTTGTTAAAATAAAACTAGTTTTTGTTTAAACAATTATGACGTCTTAAAACTCATTTTCTTTCAAGAGTCTTTTCACTTAAAAATGAATAAGTCATGAAAAACATTTTGTGCAAAAGTACTTAACTCCCAGTTTTCACCCAATGAAGTTAGTGTATAATTACCATATCATAACATTTATCAACATGTTCCAACAGTGGAGTTCCAGTAAAAAAGACAGTCTCCAAATACGGAGAGGAAGTAATTTTTCACGTCGCATTATTTATGAGCTGGACACTCACAATAGTAAAAATAAGAAAAGAAAAACTCTTTCCTAGCGACATTCTCTTTTAGAAGAATATTCCTTGAAACCGTGCCTTTATATTTTGAAAGGTTATCTTAGCACAAATTTACCCTTCGCCACAAAAAATTGTTTTAAACCGAAATATATATTAAACGTCCGACAGCAATTTACGTCGCTAGCAAAACAGGGTTGGCATTAAAAAAATGGAATGCATTATTATTATTTTTTATTTACATGCAAAGAACAGTTATTTTTTACTAGGACCAATTATTATTGAAATAACGGGGTTTGAACCATTAAACGCTTTGTGAACCGTTTCTGAGGTTTTCTGAGTACGTGGCGAATATGAATTTTACTAAATGTAAAACTATATCCAGTAAATTAAATCAATAAATAAATTAAAATTCAACTCAATTTAAATCTTACAACCCTAAAAGATGTCTCGATGTACTTAAAGTATAAGTAAAATTAACAAAAGCTATAATTGATTAATTACATTCAAAAAATATTACTCTCATTAACATAAAGTGTAGCCTAAATATTATTTCATCCAACTGTTTGAAGGGAGGTAGGCTGGGCAGAAGACGCACCGGTGCGCACCGACGATGGACGACTGCTCACTACAGCCATGAAACCAACTTTCATATTCAAATGTATTTTTCTCCTTTTATTCATTCAACAACATTTTATTTCAAATAATACTTGAGTTCGCCTTTAGTTCATCTGTTGACAGCAACCTCAAAGTCATCTTTTGTTCGTTAATTTTCAAACTTGGTTATCGAAACTAAATAACGTAACACACGAATAAAGTATCATCGACTTTTCCTTTTGAAACACGATTTATATTGTTAAACCATTTGACTTGCTGCTTCGCTTTGAGTCAGGATAATATTTTAACAACAATACCTCCTTTTTAAACTTATTAACATTGACTGTATATTACTTTGATTCCAAACCGGTTAAAAACTAGTCTAATCAGGTTGACATCTTCGTTTAGAGATTATACAAGATTAACATAACGAATTCGCGCCATATTATTATGTAATTAGTCAGACTTGTGCAGCACTTAATTGACGATATAATTTACAGTACTTCTCGGGAATCGCTGAAGTAAAAAGTTTCAAGCGAAACCAGCAGAAAACCGATTGACAAACCGAAAATGTTTTGGAGATTCCATCTATATGGATCAGCTGTCGCCAATTTTTTACTAAAAAAGAATGTAGTTGTGTGAGCCAGTCATAGATTGCGCTAGTGGCTAAAACTATATTTTGTAACTTATTTTTTGTTACTGACATAGTTGCTGGGTCACTACAGTTGCTATAGCTCATAATAAGTCATTCCATCAGTTTGACTTGGTAAAAATAATAATGTCATCGGTAAAAATCAGTAATTTAGATCAGCGCAATCTGTAGGTGGCTCACATCAACTAATACAAATTTAATCAAAAACCTGGCTACAACTTTAACATGGGGATGGAATGTCTAGTTATTGTATTGACTTGATAGTTAAATAGAGCCATACGATCAATATCACAGTCTAGTGGAACAAAATATAATTTGCTAACACAAACAACGTGCTGCCATCCGCAGTATTGCGCATTTACCTTCAACATTAGGATTGTTAGGAACGCAATTTCTTAAGCTCATACATCAAACACGCGTGGGACTCGAGGTGTATTTGTAATTGTCAAAGATACGCGAGTGAACGAATAAATCTCCTTCAGAATGATTGACACCCAATAGGATCAGCGCAGCGTCAGCAACAGCGTCTCTGCATTACATGGCGTGGATCTTGCCGATACGCACTGAAAAACTAGTAATAGAGCAACTTGTGCGACGAAATACAATCCGCGATACAATCTCTTCCAACCAGGTATATATACGTTAAAGGTTAATAACAACATTGAATAATTAGAACAGTAATCAATGTGTAGTAACGACAAATTTCAGAATCAATATTTTTATTAGGAACCTTTAACACACTACTATTCAGTACACGGTTATACTTTCTGCTTAAACGAAATGAACTATGTTACATGTTTGTGAAACTAATATGAGTAATATTAGGTTGCACAACTCAACATGCACTTGAGTTACACACAGACAAATTATATCTGCAAATTATCACTGTGAAACTAGCACTAGAGCAATGAAAATAATTTGTTAACCCCATTTAAACAAAATATTATTGAATTTTGATACAAAAATTAGACATGATAATTATAAATCTTCGAATTGGCAAATCAACTTGTATTTTTAGCCAGAAATATTAACCATTGAATTTCTAAAGGCTAGTACTCACTAGGACACCCGGTCGCTTATCAACCGGCGATCTGGTTGACGAGCGACCAAATTGCACAAATATCGCCGTGTGTGTACGTGTCTGTCAATTTGGTTGACGGCGATTTGTAGGTTGCCAGGCAACTTTTTGGTTTTCGGACATGTATCGAAAACCTGGGGGTTTCCGATCAACCATTTTATCGCCAGGCAATCAGATTTCTCAAAAAACTAGAGTGTGTACGCTTCAGCGACCAAGTTGATCAACTAAAGACGGCTAGCGCATGTGCAGTACAACGAAAAATGAACTGACGAAACAAAACCATGCTAAAATCTCAATCTGACGTCCTTTTTTCTATGTGAGGTGTCACGGGTGTCACTGGTTGCTTAGTATGACGGAAACTGTCATCTGACATAAGTAAATAGTTCTTAAAATCTTGAGGATTTTAAGTCTAAAAGCTCGTAGGAGTGCCAATGTGGCTGGCTGTAACTATTTCTACTTTAAAGCCACCCTTTAACCCAAAATCTTCTAAACAATTTCTTTCTTCTTCTCTACTTCCCACAGTTTTTAATATAATCAAAACTTCGGGAGCTATTTCCTCTCCGTCGGGGGCATGGTGTTGTCATTGAGGTTCACACTTTGATAGGCTTAAGCGTGAACCAGAACAAAACAAATTGTCTATCCCCACCAAATTTTGATTGATTTCCAGCTTGGTTGAAAGTGCTAGGTATCCTAGTGTGTACCACCCAGCAATAAAACGTTCAATCATCAACTTAGTCGCTCGTCAACCAGGTCGCCGGTTGATAAGCGACCGGGTGTCCTAGTGAGTACTAGCCTTAAAGGCTAGTACTCACTAGGACACCCGGTCGCTTATCAACCAGCGACCTAATTGACGAGCGACTAAGTTGATGATTGAACGTTTTATTGCTGGGTGGTACACACTAGGATACCTAGCACTTTCAACCAAGCTGGAAATCAATCAAAATTTAGTGGGGATAGACAATTTGTTTTGTTCTGGTTCACGCTTAAGCCTATCAAAGTGTGAATCTCAATGACAACACCATGCCCCCGACGGAGAGGAAATAGCTGCCGAAGTTTTGATTATATTAAAAACTGTGGGAAGTAGAGAAGAAGAAAGAAATTGTTTAGAAGATTTTGGGTTAAAGGGCGGCTTTAAAGTAGAAATAGTTACAGCCAGCCACATCGGCACTCCTACGACCTTTTCGACTTAAAAATCCACAGGATTTTAAGAACTATTTACATATGTCAGATGACAGTTTCCGTCATACTAAGCAACCAGTGACACCTCACATAGAAAAAAAGGACGTCAGATTGAGATTTTAGCATGGGTTTGTTTCGTCAGTTCATTTTTCGTTGTACTGCGCATGCGCTAGCCGTCTTTAGTTGATCAATTTGGTCGCTGAAGCGTACACACTCTAGTTTTTTGAGAAATCTGATTGCCCGGCGATAAAATGGTTGATCGGAAGTAGTGTAAAAACGCTATTCACTGCAGGATCAGGATGAGGAGCAACCCCCAATTGTACCATAGCACCCCACCATGTGTACACAATATTTTACTCGATTGTTTTGGATTTAATGCACAATTGCTAGTACATCTACCATTCCCCTTTCCAGTTGATATATTATATTTCTATTTAAAAATCATGTATGTGCGAACTCGGCTCATGGCGTGGGTGTGCTCCCGGTCACGGGCATGCTCCTGCTTCTTGCCTCTAGTGGTGATGTTGTGAAAACGTCACTCACTTGGGCTTGCTCTTTGCTTTTTTTTTTGTCTCTAGTGATCTAGTCTTGGATCTGTTGAAGTAATTTTTAAAAATTTTAAATTTCTAGCTGAAAATTTAGAAAATTTCCAAAATTTTGAAATTTTCGAAAAGTCTATAAATAGAAGTGACATTCGGGTGATATTTCATTCTGGACCATGAGGCCCACCTGTCAACACTGCTCCGTGTCGCTCTCTACCAAAAGTAACCTGATTCGCCACTACAAGGTAATTCATCAAATGAAGGTATGTAAAGTTTGTAATTTAATCTGTGATAGTAACATTGCTCTAAAATCACATATATTACAAAGTCACAAGAGTTGTAGTTTTTGTAAGAAAAATATTGTTGGACATTTTAGAAGACATGTCAATTCTTGTATCAAATGTCCATACACAATGATTAAATTTGTTGGTGAATCGATTAGAGCTGACCTTGAAAATACTCTGAAGTCTTGTCCTCTTCCGATAAAATGGACGTTAGTTAGGAGAATCAAATTTATAAAATATTCAATGGATCAAAATGGAAAATTAGTTAATGAGAAAGATTGTATTGCGGATTTTAGAAGCCTTACTATCTTAACTATTGAGAAGAGAGATTTAAAGCCTCAAATTGAAAATGCACTTTTAAAGATTGATGCTTCCATACACAAATATCAAGCCCAAGGCAGTGGATGGATATATGACCATACTAAATATTGGCAGTTGCATGTTTACAAGTATAAGCCCCTAACTCCAAAGTCATATATTCCCACGCCAAAAAGTATTCAATCAAAACATGCAGTTCTAAATATAAAAAATTCAGACAATAAATGTTTTCTTTGGTCGATTTTAGCAGCTTTATACCCAAGGAACTTTAATGAACATGCTGAAAGGGTCTCAAACTATACACCCTATGAAAATCAGTTGAATATGACAAACATAAAGTATCCTGTGAAAATATCTGATATAGATCAATTTGAAACACAGAATAATATAAGTGTTAATGTATTTGGAGTTGAAGACCAGAAATGTATATATCCATTAAGAACGACTAAACTAAATAGTAATACTCATGTAGATTTATTATTATTACAAGAAGGTCGTAAATCACATTATTGTTTAATTCGTGATTTTGATAGGTTAATGTTCCACTCTACAAAACATGTCCATAAGCAGCATTTTTGCAAGTTGTGTTTGCAACATTTTTACACTAATGATATATTAGAACGTCACACAACATATTGTAAAAACTTTGATGCTCAACGAGTGGAAATGTCTAAACAAGATACATTACAATTTAAAAATTATAAATATCAACTTAAAGCCCCATATGTAATTTATGCAGATTTTGAATGCTTTATAAACTCTAACAACCATACTCCATCTGGATTTGCATTCGTTGTAGTAAATGATTCTACAATTATTTCTGAAGAGTTATATAGTGGTGCAAATGTTATGGATGTGTTTTTCAAAAGATTATTTGAGACTTATGATTATATTAAAAGTCAAATGGCAATATATATTCCCCTTGTAATGACTCCAGAGCAAGAGGCATCTTTCCAAAACTCAACACACTGTCACATTTGTGAAAAGCCCCTATATTTTGATAGGGTGAGAGATCATTGCCATTCCTCTGGCCAATACCGTGGAGCTGCCCACAATGATTGTAATTTAAATTATAAAGTAACAAAGAAAATACCAGTATTCTTCCATAACTTGAAAAATTATGATGGACATTTAATAATGCAACACTTGGGAAAGTTTAATGATCGTAAATTAAATTGCATAGCTAAAGATATGGAAAAATATATATCATTCTCTGTTGATGATTTAGTATTTTTAGATTCATACAACTTTCTGTCCCTTCCATTATATAAATTGGCTTCCAATTTGAACACATTTAGATTCATACAAAATCCACTACTACAACGTAAAGGTGTATATCCCTATGAATATATGACGGGACCAGATAAGTTCGCAGAGTCTCTACCCCCAATTGAAACATTTTACAGTTCTATAACTAAAGAACATATCTCTCCCAATGAATATGAACATGCTAAAAATGTATGGACCTATTTTAATATAAATAATTTACAAGAATATCATGATTTATATCTTAAAACAGATGTATTGCTACTGGCTGATGTGTTTGAGACATTTAGAGACCTGTGTTTAAAAGATTACAAACTTGACCCTGTACATATGTATTCACTTCCTGGACTTACATGGGAGGCCTGTCTTAGAATGACAGGAATAAAATTACAATTATTCAAAGATATTGACATGCATTTGTTCATAGAAAGTGCGATTCGAGGAGGAGTCAGTATGATTTCTACACGTTACGCTAAAGCAAATAATAGATATATGGGTGAACACTATGATCCCAATCAAGAGAGTGTGTATTTAATATATTTAGATTGTAACTCGCTATACTCCACAGCTATGTGCGAGCCACTGCCTGTGGATGAATTCCGTTGGACTAATGAGATGGACTACAAATATAATCAAAATGATGAGTTTGGATACATTTTAGAAGTTGATTTAAAATATGATAAAAGCTTACATGATTTACATAATGACTATCCATTAGCACCAGAGAAAATGAATGGCAAATTAATACCAAATTTAAATGACAAAACTAAATATATTTTACATTATAAAGCATTACAAAAATATGAGGAATTGGGTTTGATTGTTACAAAATACCACAGAATTTTAAAATTTAGACAATCTAAATGGCTTGCACCCTATATTAATTTTAATATTGAAAAACGAAAAAGTGCTAAAACTGATTTCGAAAAAGACTTTTACAAATTGTTAAATAATAGTCTCTTTGGTCGAACAATTATGAATCAACGCAAGTTTCGTGACATTTATCTCAAGGATGAGTCACTATTAACAAAATATGTCACTAATCCAAGGTTTGATTGTAGCAAAAAGTTTGATAACAATTTACATGCTATACATTTAAATAAATTAGTTGTAAAGTTTAATAAACCAATATATTTGGGAATGACCATTTTAGATATTAGTAAAGTAATAATGTATGATTTTCACTATAATTATATGTCAAAATTTAAGAACAAAAGATTTCTTATGACAGATACAGATTCATTAATGTATGCTATAGTTACAGAGGATTTTTACAAGGAAATAGAATGTGACTTACAACATTTTGATACCTCTGGATATAGTAAAGACCATTTCTTATACTCTGATAAAAATAAAAAAGTCACTGGAAAGTTTAAAGACGAATTAGATGGTCATATTATGTATGAATATTGTGGTTTAAGACCAAAGTTATATTCTTATATTCCTCTAAAATGGTTATATGAAGAAGACAAGCAAGCTTTAGAGGTGAAGAAAGCTAAAGGAGCTGATGGTGCCACAGTTAAACATCTCCTAAGACATCAACATTATTTGAACTGTCTTGCAACTGGGCAAGATTACTATGAGAATGTGACGAGAATTAAATCTACAAACCATCATCTTCAAACCTTAACCATGCACAAGAAAGTACTATCGTTTGACGACGACAAGAGGTTTATTCTAGAAGATGGCATCAACACTCTTGCATTTGGTCATTATAAAATTGATGTTCAAAATGTGTAGATATATAATAAATACAAATGTTAAAAAACTCCAGTCTTTTATTTATTTACCCTTACCATCCTCTTGATAGAATTGGTCAAACATAAATCTATATTTGCCATTATTCTTTGGCCTTTCTTTGTCTATTACAAGAAAGCCGTATTTAGTTTTATCCCAACATTGATGACAGAGATTTTTAAATTGGTCAAATGAAAAGTCATTACCAACATGATTGTGATATACATGTTTTAAATTTAAATCATCTTGTTTGAATAATATTAGGAAATTTACATTATCACGTAAATGTTTGTGTACTTTGCTGTAAGATTGACACAAGTAAAAACAGTTAATATTTTTATGTCGACCCATTGAGAAAAATTGTGTAATATTTGGACTATTTATGTCATCAAATACAACAACTGACTGTGATTTTTACATCATTTGGTGTGATTTCACAGTCAGTAAACGTGTGTAATTTCACTTCATCACACAAACTAAATATTTCAATTATTTTTTTATATTTTTCTTGTTCCAAAGATTTAGATATTAAATATAAGTTTGTAAATTTTAATCCTTCCTTTCTTACAATTAAGTTATAAATTACAACCGTCTTCCCACTTCCACTTGGACCGCAAATAACACATCGAATATTGGTAGGAAATAGACCCAACTTCTTTGGTATATACTCCTTAGTATGTGATATTTTAAATTTTTGTTTTTGTTGAATAAAAGACATTTTTTATATAATAAAAATGGTAAAAAATGTTAATAAGAAAACATGTAAAAAGGGCAAAGGTTTATTCCTAAAGCCTTACAGGGGTCGAGGGTTATTGAATACTCTTATAAATAACCTTCCATTCCCACTTCACATACCATCATATCGGTACTGTGGACCTGGAACGAATATACGTGAAAATATAGCCAAAAATGTACCTCCAAAAAATAAACTAGACTCTTATTGCAAAGAGCATGACATATTCTACATGAATAATCCCGATACCGCTGCTCGGAACAAAGCAGACATGAGATTAGCAGACTTAGCTTGGACTAGAGTTACAGCCAATGATGCAAGTCTCGCTGAAAAAGCTGCTGCTTATGCCGTGACAAATTTGATGAAGGCAAAAGCAAAGATGGGAATGGGATTAAAATTTAATAAAAAAGATGGACAACTACCAGCTGTTAGAGGCCGCAAAAGACGTGCCTCACTTCAGAGGGGTGTACCTAAAAAACGAGCTAAAAAATCTAACACCAAGAGTAAAAGAGTGCGGAATAGTTAATTTAGATAGTTCATCTGGCACACATTGGACAGCTTATCGTAAAAATAAAGATATTGTAATTTATTTTGACCCATTTGGAATCCAACCTCCAAAAGAAGTAATTAAATATTTTGAGGGATATAAAATCTACTATACAACCGATCAAATACAAGATTTAAATAGTTCTATTTGTGGAATTTTATGTTTATCATTCATAAAAAATATTTCTTTATAAAAATGGATTCATTTACTATAACATTTTCGGGTACAGAGCCAGAGCTAAAGTCAGTATTCTTTCCTCCCATAGAATTAAATGATGATTATGTAATTGGATTGGTAGATTTTCAAAGTTATAATTCAATATTTAATGTTAAAAAACCACTAAATACTTTAACATATTACAAAGTAGAGAAAATGACATTACCAAAAGGAGAGATCTCAGTTGATGATTTAAACCGGTTATTAAATGGAAAACTTAAAGTTATAATAGATAAAAATGGAGAAGCATTAATTAATACTAAATCCAAACTTTTATTCAAAGGGCTTATTCCAAAATTAAATCAACTTAAAGGAAAAAAATTAACCATTAGTGAAGGTGATGATGTTTTCTATTATGACCACAATGCTCCAGTTACAATAGAAATTTCTGAAGGAACATATGAGGTGGTTGAGCTTGCAAAGGAAATTCAAAAGCAAGTCCCAGACTTTTTTCCTTACAGCTAATAATAAAACTATGAAAGCTACACTACTTTCTAGCCATGTGTTTGATTTTACAAAACCATGTTTAGGGTCTGTTTTATTGGGATTTAAAGGTGTTTCTACTCCTGGTGTTCAGTTTGAATCTACAAATAAAATAAACATTAATAATGTAAATGTGATTAGAGTAAAATGTAATATTGCAAACGGGTCCTATTTAAATGGCAACAAATCACACACCATACATAGCTTTTATCCAGAAGCTCCTCCTGGCTACAAAATTATTGAAGTTCCAAGAAATATTATATATTTTCCTGTAAATAAGAGAAGTTTAGATGTTGTCAGTATTACATTTGCCGATCAGCATGACAAGGCAATTGACTTTAACGGAGAAGAAACTACAATTACTTGTCATATAAAAAAGATATGAGAATTTATAAGAATTTATCTATAAGTGTACAAAATGCTAGGTTCCTAAAGTCAATAGGACTAAAGTTAAAATTTTCTATTAATAAAAATGGAAGATTTTCTAGACGTTACAGGGAAATCCCAATTCGATGATAGTGTGGTTAAAATTACAAATCACTCATATGTTCCCCACAACACTTTGGCAATAAATAATTCTGATGAAATTCGAATATGTATTAATAATCAAGATTTGCTAACTCTACCATGTAGGAGTTATCTGTATATTAAGGGAGAAATTGAAAATCATGATAAAGGTCATTTTATAAATAATGCATTTGCGTTCTTATTTGATGAAATTAGATACGAAGTTGCAGGTAAAGAAATAGACATTGTAAGAAACCCAGGAATTTCTAGTCTTATGAAAATATTGAGCTCTTACAATAAAACTACTAAATTGTCAAATGTAGCATTTGATTCTGACACGAATTTAAAAGAGTTCCATAAAGGTGGCAAGTTTAGTACTTGTTTGCCATTAGAGCTGTTAATGGGTGTATTTGAGGATTTTAATAAGGTATTAGTAAATGTCAAACAAGAATTGGTGTTGAAAAGATCCAAAAATGATTTGAATTGTATATTAACAACCGCTAGTGCTCCAGCCAGTGGCACTGCTGATACGATTCCTAAAATTACACTTAACTCAATTCAATGGGTAATGCCACACGTGATACCATCAGATGGAGAGAAGTTACAATTACAAAAGATGTTATTGCAAAATAAAAATTTGCAAATTGCATTTAGAAGTTTAGAGCTGCATGAACTTCCATCATATCCCAATACTACAAGACATACATGGTCAGTAAAGACGTCTTCAAGTTTGGAGAAGCCTAGGTATATTATATTTGGTTTCCAAACAGCTAGGGATAATAGTGCACGAAAAAGAACTGATGAATTTGATCACTGTAAATTAAAAAATCTCAAAGTATTTCTAAACTCTGAATATTATCCTTATAGTGATTTAAATCTCGACTTTGAAAATGGAGATGTCTCTAAAGCTTATGAGATGTTTATGAGGTTTAGAGAGACTTACTACAATACTATCCCAGATCCTATGATTAGTAGGGCTGAGTTTATGAAGAAATATCCACTAATTGTAATAGACTGTTCTAGACAGAACGAAACAGTGAAGGAAGGAATTGTTGATATTAAATTAGAGATTGAAACTGCAGAAAATGTGCCAGCAAATACATCTGCATATTGTTTGATAATACATGATAAAGTGTTTGAGTACAATCCTTTGTCAAATGAGATAAATAAAATGTAAATAAAAGATGAAAAACATTCAACAAGAATTGGTTGACTCTGCAAATCAAATACGAGAGAAATATAGAGCTTTAAAACGTGGCAAGTTTCTAGAGGGTGAAGAGAGGTTCCAAACATTCCAACCTTTACTAGAGCCATTACAAGAATTAAAAAAAATCACATCAGAGAGGCCTCGAATGGAGATACTCCCAATGACTCCATCTAGAATATCAATGATACCAAGATTACAACCATTACAACTATTACAACCATCCACCCCACAGAAATTAGATTTTGGTTTTTTAGCATCAGACTATTTAGGAAATTACCTCAGTAAAAGTAGTATGACAGACACTACATATGGTATTAGACGAGAAGCAAATAAATTTTTTATTGGAAATAAGGAAGTTGATATTGCCAATGATGATGTTACAGTTGCAAATAAAACCTACAAGGGGACAAAAGGTTTATGGGAATTGTTAACGTTAAAAGAACCTGAGAACTATACTCAGGCTGATTTGCAAAATTATAAAGAGATTTTGGAAGCTACAAATGGGCATTTAAAGAGTTACAAAGATGGTGCAACAATTTCAAGTAATAGACATACTAAATATCTTAATATAATTAAACCTCTATTTAAATCTGTTGGTGAAGGTTTGAGACAAGTGACTGGTAATAAAATAGACTATATTTATTGGGATGATCCTAATGAGCTTGTAGATAGGTTAAGACTTCTTTGGCTAAGTCGCCAAGCTGGTAACTCAGGAGTGGATAATGAAATAGATTCCATTATTGAGGAATTGAGAGAAAGTGGAATTATTTATTAAATAAAAATATGTTTATAGATAAATTTTATCGTTTATATAATCCATATAATAAGCCTGCAGAACCCAGGGCTAGTAGTGAACCTACTTTAAATTTACAAGATGATAGTTGGAATTGTTTAAACCGTAAAATTGGTAATGTTAAAGATGGAGAGTTTGTAGATGATGTATCAACTTTGGGACAGACATTAACTAGAAAAGGTGATGTCTTTTTACAAGGTAAAACTAAATATGAGTTTTTAGAATCTAAGAATAAAAATTGGAATGCTAAAAAACAGAAAATTACTAATGTGAAAAAGGGTGAAAGTTTAGATGATGTGCCCACTTTACAACAGACTTTAATACGAACAGATGGTGGTACATTTGTACAAGACAATAATAATTATGAATTTTTAGAATCAGAGAATGGTGTTTGGAATGCTAAGAAACGGAAAATTACTAATGTAGAAAAGGGTGAGAGTTTAGATGATGTGCCCACTTTACAACAGACTTTAATACGAAAAGAAGATGGTAAATTTATACAAGATGATAATAATTATGAATTTTTAGAATCAGAGAATGGTGTTTGGAATGCTAAGAAACAGAAACTTAGCAATTTGATGGAAGGTACAGATAGTAAAGATGCTGTGAATGTTTCACAAGTTCCAAAAATGGAAGCAGGCTATTGGAGTTTTTATAATAAAAGGTTAGTACGTGTTAAACCTGCCATTGATGAAACTGACTGTGTTATAAAAGAACAGACTATAACTTTTGATAAAAAAGAAAAATGTTGGGATGCCAAAAAACAATTTATAAGGAATCTACCAGAGGGAGAACATTCGGATGATATTTGTCTAATGTCACAAGCTATGCATTACGATGGATCAAAATTTGTATATGGAGAAAAAAATTTTAATTTGATGGAATATAATCCTGATTTATTAGTTGCTGACCCCACATCTTTGAGTGGATTTAAGTATATAGATAATAGACCATATATACCAGAAAACTATGTATTTAAAAGAATGGAAGATAATCTATTGATTGGGGCTAATGGTGATGTATTTAGAGTTACAGGAAAGGATGATGTTATAAAAAATGAATGAAATTGCATACGAACTTCATAAGCCTGCAAGAAAGAATTTCATTAGAAGGTCTTTTAAAGTATTGGGTATAAACGAAACCATACAAATAGATTTAATTGATATGCAAAACTATGCTAGAGAGAATTCTGGCAATAAATATATTTTAACTTTAATAGATACATTTTCTAAAAAAGCTTATGCTGCTCCACTAAAGAATAAGACAGGGTTAGTGGTTACAGAAGCCATTAAAACCATTCTACCAAAGGGGGTTAAAAACATTCAATCCGACAATGGAAAAGAATTTTTTAATCAATATTTTAGCAAACTAATGAAACAATTAAATATTAATCACTATCACACTTTTTCTACAACTAAGGCTGCAATTGTGGAGAGGTTTCAGAGAACTTTAAAGAATTGGTTGTATAGGGAATTTAGTGCTCAGGGAAGTTATAAATGGTTGGATTTACTTCCAAAGTTAATTCGAAAATATAATAATAAAGTGCATAGATCTATAGGAATGAAGCCTAACCAAGTAAATATTAAGAACAGTAAATATGTGCATGAGAGGTTGCATGAAAGGACTTCTAAAGTAGTGCAAGTTAAAAAACCAAGATATAAGGTAGGTGATAGTGTGAGGATTTCCAAGTATAAACATGTTTTTAGTAAAGGTTATACTCCAAATTGGACAGGGGAACTATTTACAATAGCAGAAGTTAAGAATACAAAGCCTGTGACTTATATCTTGAAAGATGAAAATGGTAATATAATCAGGGGAGGATTCTATACAGAGGAGTTGTTAAAGACCAAGTATAAAGACATGTATTTAGTAGAAAAGGTAATTAGGAGAAAGGGTGATTTATTGTATGTCAAATGGCTTGGGTTCCCAAGTAGCCAGAACTCATGGATTTCCACTAAGGATGTCCAAGGGAGCACACCCACGCCATGAGCCGAGTTCGCACATACATGATTTTGAAATAGAAATATAATATATCAACTGGAAAGGGGAATGGTAGATGTACTAGCAATTGTGCATTAAATCCAAAACAATCAAGTAAAATATTGTGTACACATGGTGGGGTGCTACGGTACAATTGGGGGTTGCTCCTCATCCTGATCCTGCAGTGAATAGCGTTTTTACACTACTCCCAGGTTTTTGATACATGCCCGAAAACCAAAAAGTTGCCTGGCAACCTACAAATCGCCGTCAACCAAATTGACAGACACGTACACACACGGCGATATTTGTGCAATTTGGTCGCTCGTCAACCAGATCGCCGGTTGATTAGCGACCGGGTGTCCTAGTGAGTACTAGCCTTAACATCTTAGTTGCGTCAACATTAGACTTGTTAGGGTGGCTTCGCACAGTTACAATGTAATGGTGTAAAACGCTGCAGGTCCCACAACTGGGTACACGGAGTTGTTACACAAACAAATAGTCCCCATCCATATCGCCTGGCAACCACGCTACCAGTGACAGCGCCATTTTTCTTCGGTGTTCGGAAGATTCACTTTTAGAGGTAAACCCAAAAGTTACATAAACAATGCAATATTCGTAGAATATACATACTGTCCCAGATTTTTCGTCACACGCTCTGACTCTCCTTTGTAGTGGAGGCCCCGGGATTCAGCTGTAGTCTTCTTCAGAGATATAAACTTTTTCTTCTCTCGATTTTTCTTTTTCTTTACAACTTTTAGTTATTTTCATAACGTTTACGTTATCTGCTGTGGCTTCCTAGAGAAATTGTGTTTTTCCTTTTCTACATGTGTATTAGTATGTAGAGTAGTATAAAGATGTTTAGATTCTAGAATGTGGACTGATTTGAACTAGTTCCTTACGCAATGGCTTTGCCTATGTGGGGACCATCCATATATTTTAGAATTGTAATTTCTGTAAACAATTTGTTTATGTAACAAAAATTATGTTTGATTTGATTTGATGATGAGACGAAAAATTTGGAATGATTGTATACTTGGTAAAACAGCTGTAGTGGCCAATGGCAATGAAGGACCACGTCTGCCTCTTGTATGAAACATATTTTAACTATTCTTTGTTGTGTAAATCATAGAACTTATTACTGTAAAAAGAAATGCTATAACACCGAAACTATTAACGAGAAGTTAACATAAATCAAGGTTTTAAATTATTTTTTGCAAAAAATAAATGGCCAATATTGCAAAACAAAGAAAACAAAACCATCCAGACAAATATAATTAGCAATGCTTGTAATCCTCCTTTAACTTAGGTCTACAATGGAAACTCCATGTACAATTTCGAAACTTAAATTTATTAATTATTATACAAAACTGATAGTGTAAGAAAAGAAAGGGGGTTCACAATAAATTGTCACAAACAGTGGGAAATGAATTTACTTTAAAATCTTTAGGCTAGGCCTATTACAATGGTTTTAATTATTTAGGTTCAATGTTATAATTTACTGCAAGGATCTTTATTTCAGGTGGGGTGATCGAGCGACATTTGAATTTAATCTTATGATATAAGCCTAATTAAATTTTGTTTTAAAATATAAAGTATGTTCGAATTATAGATTGGTTGAATTAATAATAGTTTTGAATAAGTTAAGCTTCTATTAGTTCTTGACTTTGAATTTGAGTATAAATGTCCAAAGGTTAGGCCTAAAAAAGGTTTTAATGGCTTCCAAAGGGGAAAATGTCTATTGGAGTAATCTCACCAAAATTGATGTCTTCTTTGAAGTAAAGTTCTTGATGTTATAAATGATGAATGTTCGTAATAAGGATGGGTCTTCTTTCAACAAATTCCACTAATTTTGTCCGAATAATGTATTTTTTTTATAAAATTTTGATATTAAATATGGAGTATTCAGTTTACATCTGCATACTATCTTGGTTCTATTTGGAGTGATGATGGTCTGATGTATTGTTGCACTCACATATGTCAATGCTGACTTAATAATATAAAATTATAGGCCACTGTTCACACATATATTATAACAAATTTCATTTGCTAGAGAGCTAAATTATAATTTTGAAAAGTTTATATTGAATTTGAAACAATTTTGTTACAAAAGTTATAGGCTATTAAATATGTACATGAAATTAGGTCATTTGAAAATTTCTATATTATAATGTATGAAATTGATTAACTATTGGTCTGCATGGACAATTAATTACTATATATGGTTTGAAAAGGGATTGACATTTAAATAAAACTAGTGTACATGTTGCTCGAAATCGAGCAATTGTAAAGAAGTATAGGAGTTATTTATAAACAAATAACTTGTTTAAAAACTAATAACAGTCATAATTCCGATGATTATCAAAGAGTCAACTAAAAGATTATTAACTAATGGAAATACTCACAATTTACATAACAGTCCTATTCCAGTTTAAAGGGTTAACTATTAACAATCAAACTGCCCATGGACGGGAAAAGGTAAGCTTACAATTTAAGTGAACGTAAAAAGGCTGTCAGCTTTTATAAAGTACCATACCTAAGTTATTTAGCCAGTTTGTAGACAATAAGGTGTAGGCTACTTTAAACTCTACAGGACACAGTTAGGCAAAAACTGGCAGAATTCGAAAATGGTGTTATTTATCATAGACTTACTCATATGCCAAGTCCTTAAAATAAAAATTCAATAACTAATAACTTATATCATTAAACACAAACCAATATCCAAAACTATAAACATTTTTAATACAACATAGATAATTTACACATTGACGGTTTACAATTAACATGTTCTTTTTCCCACTATTAATTTTTGCTTTGCAACAAGAAAAGTTTCATGATCATTGAAATAGATTTACAATAAATAATCCATCATAAAGTTTAAGATTAAATTAACCTACCACATAGTTGTATATTTTTTTTAATCAGCTGTCTGAAATTGTGAAATAGGCATTTGACAGTTCTCGTTGTTTACATTTAAATGTCAAAGCAAATGTAAACATTGTGAATTTTCTCATGCTCCCATGGAGACCAATTATTAATATTTAATTTCTGACAACAGCTGGAGTTTCAAAACAATGTTTGTTTCCCATGTTAATCTTATGGAGAAATACAAAACTTTAAAGGGCCCCAGGGCCTCACTCTCTAATTATTTCCCTAAAAAGAAAGTTTCCTGCACAACTTCACGTTATGCTCTTTCCAATGACACCAAAAACTTGTCAATCGGTTCAGTAGTTTCGGAGGAGTAATTGTCACAAAAATCCTGCTTGCGTATTAAATAAGTACGAGAGGTCGTCCAGTGGTCGAAACTCGACCAAAAATATGTAATGTACTCACTTATCTATTTTCACCCCACACTGTAAATAAAACATGTGATTGGAGTTTCCTCCATTTGTTTTGATTTTCTGTTTATATTTCGTTGTTATTTCGTAACCAGCATAGCAACGCATAAGATCCATGTTAATTTTTTCAAATTTTTAAACTCATTTTTTGTGCTTATCTTTGAGCCTATTTAAATTTATAAAGGGATTCTGCACACCTACAGGAAAATAGCTTTCCAACGGTATGCGTAGATTTTCCCTACGATTCACACGAGCTGAGAAAAAAGGTTTTAAAGAAACATGCTTGCCTATTAATATATAGATAGATGAAAAACATATGGTGGAAATTAAATTATTCTATTAAAAAAAATATTAGTGAAAATATTGAATTGTTACAAAATCCCCGCAGAAATCGAGTTATAATGAAATTACTAACGACATTTCGAATTAACAATGAAAATATTTACACTGATTAAAACTGATAATAACACACAAACAAGAAAAGAAACAATAAATTATTACTTTGAAGTACATGAACATAACAAAAAAATTAATATCCTAACTAACATAATGAGAGATATTTAAAAAAACACAATATTTAATGGGGTTTCCTAACTATTTAGCATAGATGGATTTCAATGTCTTTATTCTTAACTAACTCCTATTATTTTTATAAATCATTTTCCTAAAATGCATTCTTATGTAATGATTGGTTATTGTTCTATATACATATACATTCATTTTATTGTTTTATGGGAAAAGGGAGGGGAATTGTTTCTATTAGACTGTACACAACACAACAGGCGCGCACTAATCGCATCACTACTCTTCATGTTTGGAGGGAATTTTGGTTTGTTGGATCTTGAGGGGTGATGTACCTTTTGAGGGCAGAGACGTGGTAAGGTCCATATTCGTTTTAAGATCTGATGTATTGTTGCACTCACATATGTCAATGCTGACTTAATAATATAAAATTATAGGCCACTGTTCACACATATAGTATAACAAATTTCATTTGCAGAGACGTGGTAAGGTCCATATTCGTTTTAAGATCTGATGTATTGTTGCACTCACATATGTCAATGCTGACTTAATAATATAAAATTATAGGCCACTGTTCACACATATAGTATAACAAATTTCATTTGCTAGAGAGCTAAATTATAATTTTGAAAAGTTATTTAAATAAAATTATATTGAATTTGAAGCAATTTTGTTACAAAAGTTATAGGCTATTATATATGTACATGAAATTAGGTCATTTGAAAATTTCTATATTATATTGTATGAAATTGATTAACTATTGGTCTGCATGGGCAATTAATTACTATATATGGTTTGAAAAGGGATTGACATTTAAATAAAATGAAAAACATATGGTGGAAATTAAATTATTATATTAAAAAAAAATATTAGTGAAAATATTGAATTGCTACATGCTTACAGTTACAACTTCGGTCAGGAATATTCTGCCCTATTTCGCAAACCTGTAATACTGTATTGATATGGCTGGGAAACACTCCGAGTTTATAGCTAACTAATGTATTGAGGCTCAATACGATTGTGGAGCGTCCGCTATGCCTGGCTTTTGAATGTTCCTGCCGATCATACAAATATTATTTCGCAAACCTGTAATACTGTATTGATATGGCTGGGAAACACTCCGAGTTTATAGCTAACTAATGTATTGAGGCTCAATACGATTGTGGAGCGTCCGCTATTAGGTGGGAATTATTAATACTACTGCCTGGCTTTTGAATGTTCCTGCCGATCATACAAATATTATTTCGCAAACCTGTAATACTGTATTGATATGGCTGGGAAACACTCCGAGTTTATAGCTAACTAATGTATTGAGGCTCAATACGATTGTGGAGCGTCCGCTATTAGGTGGGAATTATTAATACTACTGCCTGGCTTTTGAATGTTCCTGCCGATCATACAAATATTATTTCGCAAACCTGTAATACTGTATTGATATGGCTGGGAAACACTCCGAGTTTATAGCTAACTAATGTATTGAGGCTCAATACGATTGTGGAGCGTCCGCTATTAGGTGGGAATTATTAATACTACTGCCTGGCTTTTGAATGTTCCTGCCGATCATACAAATATTATTTCGCAAACCTGTAGTACTGTATTGATATGGCTGGGAAACACTCCGAGTTTATGGCTAATAAATGTATTGTGGCTCAATACGATTGTGGAGCGTCCGCTATTAGGTGGGAATTATTAATACTACTGCCTGGCTTTTGAATGTTCCTGCCGATCATACAAATATTATGTTGCAAAATATTATGACCGTATTTATTCTGTGATCAAGAGTTAACTGTTGTTTGTAAGATTTTTCTAAAGAACGTTTTAATACAAAATGTTGAAAGAAATTAGAATTCCTCTATTTTTACCCTAGGAGATGAAGTTGCCGTTTATGTAAAGATATAATCTAGCCTCAACATAGTAGATGGACAAGAATTTCATAATACATAACCATTTAGTCGATAGTTCAGGAGTTATTTTTTTAATCAGGTTTTTTCTAGCTGTTAGTTAAAGGTTGTTAGATACCATATTGTTGTGGGATATAGATATAAACATTTTCCCCATCAGACAATTTAAGGGTAGAGCGATTAAGAATAACATTAACTTCATCAGCCCTAAGTTTAATAATCCTGCGAGAACGATGCTGGCTGTGTGGATGGCGTTGAAAAATAAAACGTCAATTGTAAAAACAGTTTTTCAGATAGCAATTTTTCGTATCCGCTTCAACTATTTGTTATTACAGCTGGACATTCTCATCGCTCAGCCTTTTTTACTGGCTACCTGGGCGATAGAAACTATTAAAACATCATGTTTACATTTAAATGTGGAGGCTTATGTTCGTCAGTATCTGATGGATTGATTTTTAACAATATAAATAGGTTTGCATACTTAGGCCATTAATCTTAGTCCAGTCTCTGGCGATCATATTCATTATCAAGCTTCTAAAAATGAAATGGATTGTTGTCGTCAATACACATAGCCTAAGTATAAAAAAAACACACACACGAACAAAGATACATTTTATTAACAAACACGAATATGTGACCGTGTGAATTTGATGTTGTGAGAAATTTTGTTCAAATAATTAGGTAGGAGTAGCAGTTGCTTAAAATCTTCATTAAAAAGCAAAAGGTTTTCATCAACAAATATTTTGTAAGAAAAAATATTACATGGAACCTATGCAGAAATATTAGTAGCCATAGAAAAGTGCGATAAAAATAGTTGTTCAACACCAAGCTGAAATCAATACGTGAATTGATCGAGAATTCGAATACAGTATTTTTAACAACACGTTAATGTTCAATACTCTCAAAATTATAATTAAAACAGTTACCACTAACACAGAAACTGACGAAAATAAATACAGAACACCAACCCAACACTCTTTACATTAAAGAAACCAGTGCCCCGCGAATTGAATAATCAAATCAAAGCGTCCCCAGCCGCTTTTAAAGCAGCGTTCGACAATTACAGTCACGTGGCTTTCTAAAGGCCGGAACCTGGAGCCCGCCAAAAGAGACGCGCAACTCCAAATAGCCCGGGAACCGGTGAAATATTAAGCAGACACTGTTTGTCGGCGGCACCTCTTATGATCGATAGAACGGATAAAGCTGAGCGAGACGAGTGGCATTATAACTCCCACGAGGCATTTACAGCTCTAATTGACATTCTTTGCGTAGAATAGGGGAGAGCATCGCGAAACTTGATTGGAAAACAATAATTCGTCTAACCTTGTTTATTAGGCAACCTTCCGAACATGTTTGGTAAAAACGCTGAAAACAGAAAGCGTGTATAGGCCAAGTGGTTATAGTGCTCGCCTTAAGTTTGAGAGGTCAATTTTGGGTCAACTGCAAACTTAGGGAGTAGGCTAATCTAGTAATAGAGCACGACGCTTCGATCCATGAGGTCTCGGGTTCAAATCCCACCAACCACTGATAAATGTAAAAGACCTATCCGGAAGTAATTTTAAAACAATCCTGCACTAGAGCCTAGATAGTCTATTAAGTCCAACGTAAGCTTGACATTAAATAGTAGCCTAACAAAACCAGAGGTTGTACCGTTACAAAAAACTTAAAAAAATACCAGTGGCGAACAGTAACACAAAATAACAGAAACAAGATACATCCTGGAAAGTAACGGAGCGCAGTAATTTTTCCCCCTTTTCATTAAATGAGACTACTTACAAAAAACATACTTTTCAGATTGAACCATAAACCTTAGACTATTTAATTTGATGAAATATTAAATCTTCCCGAATCTTCCCGATCCCCGAGCAATATCTAAATGATGCACACGGAAAATGTACTCAATATAATAGTTTTCCTGACAAACAATTTAATAAACTTCCAACATCTAGAATACATTAGAAGCGAAATTATGTGAACTACCAACTCCCTACGTTTAACCCCAAAAACTCATCTATTCTAATGTTGGAATCGTCAACACAAACGAGCCAGCATGCTACAGAAGCCGACCTTGCTATCTTCTGCCCGTCATTGCCACGCAACACGCTCGTCCTACACACAGTTATGGGGGTGGTCTAGTGATTGTATAATATTTCAACGTAGCGTGTCGTGCCGCCCTAACCCGCCACGTAGCATCCCTCGCTGGCGAGAGTGGCCCACTTTCTCGCCCCAACGACCTTGGACAAGGTTACGGCTGTGGCCCACAGCTGTGTCGAACGAGGGTGGAGTGTGATTTAGCTGGAGACTTTAATTAGTGTATGCAACAAGGCTGATTTACAGGTAGGGTATGAAACCTATCTGAAAGCAGCATTTTTGACTATATATTGGCCTACAACGATCCAATTCCCATATTAAATATGTTAACATTAGTTATAGAATAAAAGTAGTTCAACTGAGTGCGCCGATATAAATTACTCATTTCTGTAGAACAAATACAATGTTTAACCAAGACAAACTGAAACAACACATTATTTTTAACCGTAGCATTTCTTACGCCACTTAAATATTATCTCAGTAGTATAATTGAAAGAGGGGGATTTTAAACCGAGTGGGCGACTCATTCATTTACGTTCTAGGTAAACATTGCACACAGCTAATTTTACACAACACATAAGCTAATAAGTCTACTTTAGAATACAAAAGTCAAGGATAGCACGTTTTCCCTCTGATAATCAAATTAATCTATTCAAGTATTTCGCATTAAAAATTTTCCTAATGCTTTGCAAAAAATCACTATCAAATCTATTATATTATTATAATAGTACTAGCTGACCCGGCGAACTTCGTATCGCCTAAGTTATAGGTTTCCCCTAAGACAGACCGATGGAAAGAAAGTACCGTTACGTTTAATTTTCAAGATGATCTCGTTCGCATCGCTCAATCACGTCCTGGTTGAAGTTCGTTCGCTACGCTCACTCACCTTTGGGTTGGAGCTCGTTCGCTACGCTCACTCACCTTTAGGTTGGAGCTCGTTCGCTGCGCTCACTTGCCTTCAGGTTAGCTCGTTCGCTACGCTAACTCGCCTCCAGGTTGAAGTTCGTTCGCTACGCTCACTCACCTTTTGGTTGCAAATTAGCTGTTGTCATAAATGTAAAAGAAATAATAGTGCTGCACCCTGTTGGTAATCCTTGTAACTTTAATGCTATTGAACATCATAGAACAGAACCAACTTGTTTAATTGAAACAGCTGTTAAGATTCATTAATTCCATTTCTCATAAGGTTAACATGGGAAACTCCAGAGCCACTGGGGCGGAGCCCTTTTAAGAATTTCGAAACGGGAAATAGTTTACGTCCGATTCGCATACCTACACAATTTACACACCAAATTTCATAACGATCGGTGAAGTCGTTCCGGAGGAGTTTGCAGACAAACACTGTGACACGAGAATTTTATATATTAGAAGATTAAAAGAAGCATAAACGTATTATTATATATAGTAGGTATTTGCATGTTTTTGAATCTTTAATTTTGAAACAAAACGAGGTTTATCTGGGGCGAATATTCACCACCCGTTGTCACCATCACTTCCTGAGTCGTTATTGCCAAAGACTACAAGTTTTCTAGTACCTACAATAAAAAACGATTTTCTTAGAAATTTTGGTTCCAATGTTATTGTCACTGCTTCCTGTTGTGACGACCCTGTCTACCACCCCACGAGTATTTCCGGGAGATTCCTGGGATTTAATGGGGAAAGCGCAAGTTGAGCTACACAACACACGACAGAAGCAGCCCAGGCAGTGTTTCTTTTCCCTCTTTCGACAACACTAGGCGGATACATTAAAAATAAGTTTTATAGTTTATAGCAAAGTTGGTCGTGCGCAGCAAAATTGTTAAAAAAATAACACGGTGGGCATAATACGTATGAGAGTGATTGAAAACAACACTGCAGATAGTTCAGTAATATAAGAAATGACTCGATAGAAAATTCGTAATATTTTCGTGGTACAAGATTTACATCATATGTTAACATAACTATAACAGAGAGTAGACTAGACAATATGGACAAACGATGAACAATATATAGCCTTATATTAATTATGTGAACCACCAAAGTTACAACATGAATACCAAAACAATCGCCCAGATAAAAAAAATCATAAATAAGGTCGGTAAACATTTCGAGGCAATATTCAATTGACGATAACTATACACTTACAACACAACATCCAGAATAGTGGTTGAACAAATACAATATCTCTAATAAAAGCAAACAGTGCGGTAAGAGACATTTGAGGGAATATTCAATCGTTATTCCTACACATGCAGCTACGTGGTGGCGTTTACTGTGGAGGAGGGATTCATCAAACGACTTCTCCGCTACATAAATATTCCCGTCTTGACTCAACGACTCATCCCACGACACGACCTTGGGGACTACGGGGGTCTTTAAATGTTTACACTCAACTATAAAATACTGCTACCGCCATTGACAACACGAATGTTACTAAACCATCAAACATGAGCTATCTTTGGCTCGAGTTGAAACGATTTCAGGTGTAAAACTTAATCCAGAGAGGCAAGCATGTTTCTTGAAAACCTTTTTTCTCAGCTGGTGTGCATCGCAGGGAAAATCTACGCATAGTGTTATTTCCTGTAGATGTACAGATCGCTTCATAAATTTAAAAAAAAACTCAAAAACAAAAAACGAATTTAAAAAACCAACATGGACCTTATGTGTTGCCATGCTTGTGACGAAATAACAATGAAAATGTAAACTAAAAATAATAAAAAAAGTGGAAGAAATTCCCATCACATGTTTTTTTAGTTACAGCGTGGGTGGTCGATTTTTCGACTACTTGACGACCTATAGTTAACATTGGAGGGTAGAATTCTACCACTTTACTGCATTCCCGCATAAAATTTGGTATGACAAGGCTTTAAACTAATCACGTGATTGCTGTGTATACTGAATTACTGTTTACAGTATTTTTTAAAAGCAAAATGAGAACTACATTAAACTAGATGCACCACATAAATGTTTTCGGATTCTTACGGGTTCTTTTTAACAGAGGGTCAGGCTTTTAGTGGACCATAGGATTGCATTGCAGCTGAAACCGCTTATTCTGCACCCTCATTCACAGATCGTCATTCTCTGTAAAAGCCCAGGTTCTTTGTGAACCATGAGATCCTTTTGACTATGGTTACCTGTTCTTCCCTTTGATCTACGGTCGATAGGCCAAGGGATCTCACACGCAGGCCTTGTAGGGCACATAAATGTCACGTGGAAGGCTGTCTTCTCCTCCTCACCACATTTTCTACATAAGAGGATTTCAACTTGAATTCCCATCTTGGTAGCTGATGAAGCCAACCACTTTCCAACAGAGTCTTCCTATTTAGCCCAAGGGGCATCTGCTACTATCACACCGGTAGGTGTCTGCAGCATTCTCTTTGACTCTTTGTTGCCTCCTGTTCTTTCCCAGCTCCTTCGATGTTCTATCATAGATAAAAGGAGTATAGACATACATGTCTATACTCCTTTTATCTATGGTTCTATGCCGATCCATTGGCGAACAGCTCTCCGGGGTGTGTTGTATGCAAAACACACGTCGGCTCTGGACCCACGAGTGGTCTTTCAGCTCCTTTATTTGCCCACTTGTCAGGTCCCTTATTGCCAGCAATACCTTTGTGCCATGGAATCCAACTAAGGATAACCTTCCTTACGGGTTCTCCTAGTGGGTCCCTTTTTACATTAATCCGACTGTCCAATAAATGTTAAATTTACGTAGGGCCTAATCCATGAACAACACTCAGGCCACTCGTATCTTGAAAATCCCCCATCAATTACTTACACCGCATTGTGCGATGCTTGAGCACTTAATGCCGCCAAGATTTACTCAACATGACGGCCAACAGTTTAATCCAGAGGCGTTAGACAAAGAGTGCAGCCAATGTGACATTAATGTCGGCGACCGCACACAAGTAGTCTAATGTAGAACGTATTGCCCGCGCGTTGCCAACAGTTCCAATAACACCTGCAGTAGATCACGCTGCGGGCCAACAGCATGCACTCGACACTCGCCGGTATAGACCATTGGCGCCAATAGTGTAATGTTCACTTGAAAGAACCATTGAGGCGGTTGACTGACGCGTAAAAATAACAAAACGCGACTCCTTCGCGTTCCGCTGTTCTAAGATTGTTGAGGTTTAAGGAATCATTGCGGAGATTACAACGACAAAAAGTAGGTTGTCACGTTTCGGAATCTGGAATCCTACAGGTTGACAATCGATTAACACTAAAAGATTATTAGTATGCAAAATGTAAACCGATCGGAAAAAATAGACCGAACCTGAAAATGAGTACTAAACAAATGTGTACCTAAACTTGGGCATGCTCAGTTTGGTTCATTCTCAAATCGTTACATAGAACCCCTGATAACCAGCCTTGGTTTTCGCGGTCCTATGTTATTACTTCCATTTGTTAGGATTTTCTGATTATATTCTGTAGTTATTATTCGTCACCAGCACGGCAACTCACAAGGTTCATGTATTTTTTTTTTAAATTCATTTGTTGTGCTTATTTTGAGCCTATTTTAATTTATGACGGGATTCTGCACATCTAAAGAAAAATATCTTTCCAACAGTATGATTGAACTTTCCCTGAGATGCACACGAGCTGAGAAAATTTGTTTTAAAGAAACACGCTTGCCTATTAATATATAGATTTCGTAAGAACAAAATAGATAAGAAAACTGAGTAATGGGTGTACCAAGTCCTAATTACCTTAATTGAAATTGATACCTGGAATCATATTATTTAAATGTTTATTACTTAACTCAGCTACAAACTTACATTAATTTGCCATTAATTTGTAACTAAGCTACAAATTAATATTTGCTTTTTCCTTTTACAAAAATGTTTATTCTTCACAATCCAAGAACATTAATGAACGATACTTTTTATTTTCATTTGGCTAATGTGGTTTGTAAAATATCACAGCTGTTATGAACAAAGGCTATCGACAAGCGAGATAATATCGTAGAGTGGTAGATGTTGTAAAATCGAGTGCCACTTGATCTTTACTGGCTGAAATTTATCTCGACGCCAATGGCACTTACAATGGCGATTGAATTACACGAAATTGTTTTTTCATTAACCCTAAAATGAGGAATTGTTCCTCCTAGACCATTGGTACAACTTTCTTTGTCCAACAGAAGCATGTCAGTAAAGTGAATAAAATAGCTCATCTACGACAATATAGGGATCACTTTTCGCAATTTATATGTAATTTAAACATGTAGAGTTAAAGAAATATGTTTCTCAGTCTCTCTTGAAGAGGTCACATAACCATATAAAAAATTAAAAGATGGAAAGACCTTACAAACATTTGGATATTTTTTTATTGAACATGAAAGAATAAATCATAAAAACAAATAAACGCAAAAATAACGAATACATCTGAGTGATTACTCATCAGAAACTGTTGAATAATCCATGAGGAGCAGTGAAGATGTATACCTTTTAATTTCATACATCAAATGATAAGACATGCTCGACTGGGCCAGTAGATTCAAATCGCAACACCAGATCGACTGATATCAGAATCATTGTTCTTCGTAGGAACATCAATCGACGCGCCGAATGAAAGGTAAACTTTTGACAATCGAAAATGACGACTTTTCCATCAAACTTTACCAATTCTCTCCTGCGTTGTATCGTCCAAACAGTTTACATCGTCATAACTAGAATAAAACACACCCTTGCCGATAAACCAACAACTTATTACGTCTATTAAGTCTTCTTTACAACTTTTAAGTGGCTGTTTCAACTCTTCCGGAAACAATGGAGGAAACTTTTAAGTTTTTCAACTAATTTTCACGCTACTCCAATAAAACTTCATCTTCAAGGGAAAACATTTATATTTAAATATCAGGTTAAAGTACATATCGTGCGAGCGAGAACTTGTTAAAATAATTTTCCACCCGCAGTATATGACGAAATCTTTCCCACGATAACTTAATCGTATCACTAAATATACCAGTTCGCTCCTTGTGTTTAAAGAATGTTAAGCTCAAACAAATTTGAATTCAAAATAAAAACTTAAACCACGCAGCATTGAGAATTTGGCAATAACATGATATGCTAGTTCCTGGTAAATTGAAATAGAATGACCCAGGGCGGAAAAAATCGATTAAAGGGAAAGCCACTTGATAGTGACAAAACGATTAACAAGTTATTGGTAATGAAATAATTGCACGACCAAATGACATTCTAGAATAGACAGCTACAGTTACCTACAATGTTTTAACGACGACCTAGACCGTCAGTGATGACAAAATCAATAGCAAAGTCACTCGCGACACGATTTATAAACACTAATGACGGATGCCTCCTTTTTATTTGCATAAAGACATTCATCATCTAGTAGCTTAACGTTTCATACGAAAATATGTTTTTAAAATGAATATTTATGTGACAATTCATTGGAAAATATGATTTCACGATCACAATGCTCTAGCTCCCATCAGCATATAGTTTATCTTACATTGGCTACAAATATACATGTACTACCAAGGCTATGCCCACCTATAAACTTTATACAATGAGGATTTATCATTAACTTTTGTTTTTCAACCGTCCTTCTAAACTGATTTTTACGGTTGAGGTGTCATTTTAAATATTGTAAGTTGGCAAGTTTTATTTCATAACTTTCCTAAAGAAACTCACTATTTTATAAGGTTTTTTCAATATTTAACATTTTCGGTTAAGGTACTTAAAATTACCCATATCTATTTACCTGATCTTTCCTCAAAAATGCCATATTTTTTATTCCCTAGACAACATTAATTTAGAAAGTAATTACTACATGGACTGCTTCAGCACAATAAAATGTGTCAAGTTAATGATGAGTGAGAATTTAATATATTAACCACTGGGGACGTCAAAAAGAAAAAAGTAAAACGATCCCGGGTCTAGGTCTTACTATAAGGCTAAGTAATAGCTATATGAGAAATTCGCTAAACATGTTTTTAAAATCACGTAATTAACATAAATCTTGAATGCGAATAAACTAGGGAAATAAGCCAAAGTCGTATGTTAAAAAATCGTACTTTGTGTTCATTTTTTTAAATCCAGCATACTCATGAGAGTTTTAGAATTTGTTTGAACAGGTGAAACATTGATAAAAATAACCATCTGAGGTGCTTAACCTAAGTAAAGGGTTGTCGACGACCGACGTACAAAGCACTACCCCACTTTGACAACCACAAGTTGACCTATGATCTCAACAAAGAGAGACTGTAGTTAAGTTGATAAAGGGGAAAATAGGAAGAAACCCCATAATCGCTACACTTGACAAACCTTTCACCTTGCTTAGTTTCCTTAGTGGGGGTGTAAAAATATTATTTTTAAATGGTTTTACGTCGGAATAGACAAAATGTGTTTTACCTATCTTTTGGCAAAAGTAGATTTAATTAGCCATTCAATTGAAATGAACGAGCAAAAAATAAAGACATGATGTAAGGAATTCGGGATTCAAATTGAACTCAAATATTGAAAGGATTTCATCATATTACTTATGATGTACGTTTGCCTCAACAAGATTTTTATGTATTGTTGTTAATATTTAGTTTTACGAGTATTTTGTGGTATGTTGTGTTCCATTTGTTTAAATACAGAGCACCCCTACTATTGTGAATTAAATAAATTGATTGTAATATTTTAAAGGCTGTAATTAGTAAGGAAGTTTATCTTAGATTAGCCGGATCTTAGAGGATTCAATTTGAAAAAATACTTCAAAGAACCGATAAATTTCAACTATTTTACAAGTTACAAAGAAATCATGAATAGGCTATTTAAATAGTTTTAAGGCCCTTATGTTACAAGCATTACGCATTTAAAATCGATGAATAAAATCATGTTTAGTTTTTATTAGAAGTAACAATATTAAGTGCAGTCATGAACGAATAGTTTCTCAAAAACTGAAAACACAGATAGCTGCAAAAACGATAAGGAAAATGTTCCTATGAAGACAGTAAAGAAGAGAGACTACACTAGGCTTAACTTTAATAACTCTTGCCAGAAACAATGGAGAGATATAGCCGAAGGATGCCGTGCAGAAGAAAACAAAACTTAGCAACTTTGTATTGAACAAGTTCTCCGCACAACTTCTACGGACTTCCGCAACGTGCAAGTCTAATAAACTAGTTCTTTAACACTCGTCGCAACATTTTCTATATTCCTATGCAGCGTATGCGATTTAATAAAACTCTGGACTAAATATCAGTTTTTGAGATGATTGACCCGGTATTATAGTTACTGTAACGGAGATCGTACAATAGAGGTATTAGGCACATAAAATAGTTGTATATTGTCAGCTTAATCTTTCACCTGGATTGAAGTAGAAAAAAGGGTTATAAAAAAATAAAAATTTTGTTATAAATAGCACGTTTTCTAAAGATGCAGATGGTATTTCATCTGTCACAGGTCCAGGTGAGGAGGGAGTTTACCGGACATTACAAAGCTTATCGCAGTGAGGCTTGTCTGACAGCTTACACGGGATTATCTTCTCCAGAGACAAGCCCTCCTCCCTCGTCTCATCTCGTCACTCTACACCTACACTGTCTCTGTACCTCTATACCACACTCATCTGTCACAGGTCGAGGTGAGGAGGGAGTTTACCGGACACTACACAGCTTATCGCAGTGAGGCTTGTCTGACAGCTTACACGGGATTATCTTCTCCAGAGACAAGCCCTCCTCCCTCGTCTCATCTCGTCACTCTACACCTACACTGTCTCTGTACCTCTATACCACGTTCATCTGTCACAGGTCGAGGTGAGGAGGGAGTTTACCGGACATTACACAGCTTATCGCAGTGAGGCTTGTCTGACAGCTTACACGGGATTATCTTCTCCAGAGACAAGTCCTCCTCCCTCGTCTCATCTCGTCACTCTACACCTACACTGTCTCTGTACCTCTATACCACACTCATCTGTCACAGGTCGAGGTAAAGAGGGAGTTTACCGGACATTACACAGCTTATCGCAGTGAGGCTTGTCTGACAGCTTACACGGGATTATCTTCTCCAGAGACAAGTCCTCCTCCCTCGTCTCATCTCGTCACTCTACACCTACACTGTCTCTGCACCTCTATACCACGTTCATCTGTCACAGGTCGAGGTGAGGAGAGAGTTTACCGGACATTACACAGCTTATCGCAGTGAGGCTTGTCTGACAGCTTACACGGGATTATCTTCTCCAGAGACAAGTCCTCCTCCCTCGTCTCATCTCGTCACTCTACACCTACACTGTCTCTGTACCTCTATACCACGTTCATCTGTCACAGGTCGAGGTGAGGAGGGAGTTTACCGGACATTACACAGCTTATCGCAGTGAGGCTTGTCTGACAGCTTACACGGGATTATCTTCTCCAGAGACAAGTCCTCCTCCCTCGTCTCATCTCGTCACTCTACACCTACACTGTCTCTGCACCTCTATACCACGTTCATCTGTCACAGGTCGAGGTGAGGAGAGAGTTTACCGGACATTACACAGCTTATCGCAGTGAGGCTTGTCTGACAGCTTACACGGGATTATCTTCTCCAGAGACAAGTCCTCCTCCCTCGTCTCATCTCGTCACTCTACACCTACACTGTCTCTGTACCTCTATACCACACTCATCTGTCACAGGTCGAGGTGAGGAGGGAGTTTACCGGACATTACACAGCTTATCGCAGTGAGGCTTGTCTGACAGCTTACACGGGATTATCTTCTCCAGAGACAAGTCCTCCTCCCTCGTCTCATCTCGTCACTCTACACCTACACTGTCTCTGCACCTCTATACCACGTTCATCTGTCACAGGTCGAGGTGAGGAGAGAGTTTACCGGACATTACACAGCTTATCGCAGTGAGGCTTGTCTGACAGCTTACACGGGATTATCTTCTCCAGAGACAAGTCCTCCTCCCTCGTCTCATCTCGTCACTCTACACCTACACTGTCTCTGCACCTCTATACCACGCTCATCTGTCAGAGGTCCAGGTGAGTAGGGAGTTTACCGGACATTACACAGCTTATCGCAGTGAGGCTTGTCTGACAGCTTACACAGGATTATCTTCTCCAGAGACAAGTCCTCCTCCCTCGTCTCATCTCGTCACTCTACACCTACACTGTCTCTGTACCTCTATACCACGCTCATCTGTCAGAGGTCCAGGTGAGGAGGGAGTTTACCGGACATTACACAGCTTATCGCAGTGAGGCTTGTCTGACAGCTTACACGGGATTATCTTCTCCAGAGACAAGTCCTCCTCCCTCGTCTCATCTCGTCACTCTACACCTACACTGTCTCTGTACCTCTATACCACACTCATCTGTCACAGGTCGAGGTAAAGAGGGAGTTTACCGGACATTACACAGCTTATCGCAGTGAGGCTTGTCTGACAGCTTACACGGGATTATCTTCTCCAGAGACAAGTCCTCCTCCCTCGTCTCATCTCGTCACTCTACACCTACACTGTCTCTGTACCTCTATACCACGTTCATCTGTCACAGGTCGAGGTGAGGAGGGAGTTTACCGGACATTACACAGCTTATCGCAGTGAGGCTTGTCTGACTGCTTACACGGGATTATCTTCTCTAGAGACAGTACCTCCTCCCTCGTCTCATCTCGTCACTCTACACCTACACTGTCTCTGTACCTCTATACCACACTCATCTGTCACAGGTCGAGGTAAAGAGGGAGTTTACCGGACATTACACAGCTTATCGCAGTGAGGCTTGTCTGACAGCTTACACGGGATTATCTTCTCCAGAGACAAGTCCTCCTCCCTCGTCTCATCTCGTCACTCTACACCTACACTGTCTCTGCACCTCTATACCACGTTCATCTGTCACAGGTCGAGGTGAGGAGAGAGTTTACCGGACATTACACAGCTTATCGCAGTGAGGCTTGTCTGACAGCTTACACGGGATTATCTTCTCCAGAGACAAGTCCTCCTCCCTCGTCTCATCTCGTCACTCTACACCTACACTGTCTCTGCACCTCTATACCACGCTCATCTGTCAGAGGTCCAGGTGAGTAGGGAGTTTACCGGACATTACACAGCTTATCGCAGTGAGGCTTGTCTGACAGCTTACACAGGATTATCTTCTCCAGAGACAAGTCCTCCTCCCTCGTCTCATCTCGTCACTCTACACCTACACTGTCTCTGTACCTCTATACCACGCTCATCTGTCAGAGGTCCAGGTGAGGAGGGAGTTTACCGGACATTACACAGCTTATCGCAGTGAGGCTTGTCTGACAGCTTACACGGGATTATCTTCTCCAGAGACAAGTCCTCCTCCCTCGTCTCATCTCGTCACTCTACACCTACACTGTCTCTGTACCTCTATACCACACTCATCTGTCACAGGTCGAGGTAAAGAGGGAGTTTACCGGACATTACACAGCTTATCGCAGTGAGGCTTGTCTGACAGCTTACACGGGATTATCTTCTCCAGAGACAAGTCCTCCTCCCTCGTCTCATCTCGTCACTCTACACCTACACTGTCTCTGTACCTCTATAACACGTTCATCTGTCACAGGTCCAGGTGAGGAGGGAGTTTACCGGACATTACACAGCTTATCGCAGTGAGGCTTGTCTGACTGCTTACACGGGATTATCTTCTCTAGAGACAGTACCTCCTCCCTCGTCTCATCTCGTCACTCTACACCTACACTGTCTCTGTACCTCTATACCACGTTCATCTGTCACAGGTCGAGGTGAGGAGGGAGTTTACCGGACATTACACAGCTTATCGCAGTGAGGCTTGTCTGACAGCTTACACGGGATTATCTTCTCCAGAGACAAGTCCTCCTCCCTCGTCTCATCTCGTCACTCTACACCTACACTGTCTCTGTACCTCTATAACACGTTCATCTGTCACAGGTCCAGGTGAGGAGGGAGTTTACCGGACATTACACAGCTTATCGCAGTGAGGCTTGTCTGACAGCTTACACGGGATTATCTTCTCCAGAGACAAGTCCTCCTCCCTCGTCTCATCTCGTCACTCTACACCTACACTGTCTCTGTACCTCTATACCACACTCATCTGTCACAGGTCGAGGTAAAGAGGGAGTTTACCGGACATTACACAGCTTATCGCAGTGAGGCTTGTCTGACAGCTTACACGGGATTATCTTCTCCAGAGACAAGTCCTCCTCCCTCGTCTCATCTCGTCACTCTACACCTACACTGTCTCTGTACCTCTATACCACACTCATCTGTCACAGGTCGAGGTGAGGAGGGAGTTTACCGGACATTACACAGCTTATCGCAGTGAGGCTTGTCTGACAGCTTACACGGGATTATCTTCTCCAGAGACAAGTCCTCCTCCCTCGTCTCATCTCGTCACTCTACACCTACACTGTCTCTGTACCTCTATACCACGTTCATCTGTCACAGGTCGAGGTGAGGAGGGAGTTTACCGGACATTACACAGCTTATCGCAGTGAGGCTTGTCTGACAGCTTACACGGGATTATCTTCTCCAGAGACAAGTCCTCCTCCCTCGTCTCATCTCGTCACTCTACACCTACACTGTCTCTGTACCTCTATAACACGTTCATCTGTCACAGGTCCAGGTGAGGAGGGAGTTTACCGGACATTACACAGCTTATCGCAGTGAGGCTTGTCTGACAGCTTACACGGGATTATCTTCTCCAGAGACAAGTCCTCCTCCCTCGTCTCATCTCGTCACTCTACACCTACACTGTCTCTGTACCTCTATAACACGTTCATCTGTCACAGGTCCAGGTGAGGAGGGAGTTTACCGGACATTACACAGCTTATCGCAGTGAGGCTTGTCTGACAGCTTACACGGGATTATCTTCTCCAGAGACAAGTCCTCCTCCCTCGTCTCATCTCGTCACTCTACACCTACACTGTCTCTGTACCTCTATACCACGTTCATCTGTCACAGGTCGATGTGAGAAGGGAGTTTACCGGACATTACACAGCTTATCGCAGTGAGGCTTGTCTGACTGCTTACACGGGATTATCTTCTCTAGAGACAGTACCTCCTCCCTCGTCTCATCTCGTCACTCTACACCTACACTGTCTCTGTACCTCTATACCACGTTCATCTGTCACAGGTCGAGGTGAGGAGGGAGTTTACCGGACATTACACAGCTTATCGCAGTGAGGCTTGTCTGACAGCTTACACGGGGTTATCTTCTCCAGAGACAGGACCTCCTCCCTCGTCTCGTCTCGTCAATCTACACCTACACTGGTTCTGAAAAATCTGTATCTCTAATGATATGATTACCTCGATTGCATATCGTGGGTAATTATTCTTCCTGGAAAATTTCTAGGACGTACAAACCTATGGACGCAACAACTTACGATGTAGTAGCCTGTTTATACCGGGGTCTGTTACTAGGGTAGGATGAAGTTTATGACAAAGTGAACATTACGTGCGTCCGCGAGTGGTGAGTCGAGTTATGGCGGTAGCGTGACCCCGGCCCACCTTGGAGGGTGTGTGCTGATGCAGCAGATTACCGATTCATCTTCCAAAATATTTAAAACGCGTCAATTATTACAATAATTATGTTTGAATATCTACGCCTTGCAGTATTTATTTACTTCGGATTCTTAGGAACCTAGGAACCTAAAACTGTTACAGTGGAAAAGCACCCACTAGTAACTACGAGTTAAGAAAAATTGACAACATTGGCGTGTAACCATAAATATGTTCATAATAACACGTCAACCTTGATTGCGAGTGTCATTTTCAAACCCCCTTCAATTTATTTTACCCCTAATCACACGTATTGCAAACCTTGATAGAAGCCTTTAACATTAAGTTATTTTCTTCGAAATAATTTTTGAAGATTGGTCAAAAACAAGCTGTAAGATAATTTATAAATATAAACACAAAGGGAACGTCACTCTCTAAATTACTTTTATTTTGGGTGGAAATAGATACAAAATTACTGCATAATAACTGATTGTACTTTGCGTTTAGTAAAAGCATCCCCCTGTTTGAGCCGGTTTCAGATTAATAAAGGCAATGACGCACAGCGGCTAAATCTTCAAAGCCTGATTAAAACTAAACAATCTAATTATCAATCTCTTGAATAATCTGATTAATCTAAGGCCGTCCTCATAATTATGTTTCTAGACTGAAGGCTGATTTTAATTTTAAAAGCGGAAAAACTGTAATATTAGATTATTTTTTTAATCTATGCATAAAAATTAACTTACGATATCGATAATATGCGTTATATTGTGAGGGTATTTTGTTATGGTGAAAAAATGGGATTAAGCCATGATAATACCATTTTACTTTAAATATTTAGTGAACGTAAATGTAAAGATGAAGTGTACAAAACGGCGTCTTTCATGTTTATAAAAAGTGCGCTGGTTGTAACAGCAAATGAGAATTGTCTGTGTAACATTTTCTTTGATTGTAATTTGACGTTGTAAAAAGATAAACAAATTACGGTACAGCTTTACAAAGACGAAACCTCAGAATTAAAGTGTATATGTCGTTGTAAACCCCGTTGTGGTCTTAATCAACCAAATTGAAATGCTGGTCAAAACTCCCAAAAATGAATTACAACAATAATCAAACCAAGATGACTACAATAGTTGTATGAAATCACGATTACTGAGGAGGAGACTAACCCACGAATAGATGAACGATTACTTAAAACTTTGTAAAATAGGACCAATGTTCACTAGTCTTAACTACGACTTATAAAGACAGGACCAAGCTAAAAACACTAGAATCAAACTACTAAGGCTATAAAGCGAAACAAACATCGCCAGAAGTTAAAATTTTAATTTTTGAACTAAAAACTGTTAACAACCTAGTTAAGTTACATCTACATATAATCTTACCAAATAAACTTTTGAGTACATTCTAAGGCTAAAACCAGACATATTTTAACCCAACCTTGGTACACAAACTTCAAAGTTGTATTTTCTACCAAAAACACAGCGAAACATTTCGACATTCAACAGCCGCCTAAGATTGTCGACACCCAGTTAGATGTCGGTGATATGCTAATCCATGTAATATTCATATCCGCACGACACACCCGCCGGTTCGCGTGTACAAACATATCAGACCGGACAGATTACATTCATTTGTACAAGTTTGGACGTACGTTTAAAACTTTGCTAACGACATCGTGCCGGGGCTCCATCAATCGATGATGGCCGAACCTCATTCCTATCCCGTCTCTACAACTACCATTATGTGCTCGATAACTTTTAGTTGGGACAAATTGACAATATTGGCGTGTAACTATAAAGATGGTTAGTCTTTCACCTAATGAGGTTCCTTTGACGAGAATCAGTTATAAAATAGTGTTACAACGTGAACTGGATAAAATTGTAAGCATGACTTAATCATTGCTTTCATATGTTTAACTATTATTGTATTTCAAGTATATTTCTTGTGTACGAGTATTAACTCAAATGGCAATCCAAAAATCTTGATTTATTTTTGTTAGTCCCGTATCTTAAAAGCTGATAATGGTGGTTTAATTTGGTTCTTTTCTTACCTGAAAAGTAATACTATAGTGTTTGAGTTGAGACATAGCAAATAATTTAATTTGTTTGCACGATAATTGAAACTACAAACGTCAACCATGATCGGCAAAGGTAACCATGGCCGCCTGAAGGTGCAATAATCTACAGCTTGACTTGATGGTGCCAATTCCAGGTTAACAATTATTAGTTTATTGATACTGATCTTTAACTAACATTAGTGAATGTATGCGTAGATTACTTTCAATTGTGTGTTTCCTTTATTAACTTTTTACTAATTCTAGGTATTTTTTTTATTTGTTGAAACCAGCATAAGATTTGAAATTTTTTTTTAGAGTGCTGTCAACCACGTCTTGGAAACTTTAGTCATGTTTATTGCAAATACAATAAATAGTCATACCGTATAGACGATTCGAAGTATAATATCGTCTTTCACAATAATTTTATATGAAAATATTTAACAATATATTTCCAAGTAAGTAGGCCTATTTTGAAGTAGGTTAAAAATCCTAAATAGGGTATGAGTGTTTTCTGGATTTTGCATAATGGGATGATATGAAACTTACAACATTAAAAGAAAATACACCACATTTTTTGCAGAATTTCACGTAACAATAACAGTTAACACAATTGCAAAGTGTTCAGTTATGCTGATAGCGGCAACTTCAACGCAAGATTTGCAATTAATAAACGCAACTTGGTCGCGTAATCGAGTGAAACTTAAACTAATCTTGCGGGACTGGAGAATATTCAATATTGGGAGAGAAGATGAATTTCATCTGGCAAACCCGATAGTTAAAGCTGCCGCCTACATCGAATCTGGAAATATTAAATGTTGAGTGTTGTGGTTTAAACGTTCCACCACACATAAGAATAAACTATACTTACTTACTTACTTACTTACTTGATCTCTTCATCGTTGACCAACAAATGTTGGATAGATTGCGTCATTTAATTGTTTCACTATTTACTAACACTATATTACATATATACAATAAAACTGAACTGACGGATGTGACTTTTTTGGGGAAAGCGAGTGGCTCGTCAAACAGTTCTTTTAAAGCGTACAAGGGCCTGCTGAGTAGGCTCTGGCGAAGTGCGGATTTGAATCGCTTTGGGTCTAGAGCTCGGATATTAGTCGACAGCATTAGCATAGCTTTACACGTTGTTCTATTTTATAATACTGAAATAGTTTTGGGGATATGAGTGATCAATACGTGCTCAATTTGTATTCCAAGCCATTCATTAACGAATAAACAATTAATCGATTAAATAATGTTTAATGCATATTAAGTCTCGTGAAAATCTTAATTCGCCAATTCCAGTGGAAATTAAAGGCTTGGTTTCGAAATCAATATTACATTATAATGACTAGTGAGAGGTCTCTATCATTAAAGTGTCGTGCGAGGTATATTGATTGACACAAAGGCTAGACCTTCCGTATAATTAATCTTGTGTTACAAATATATGGTTTGAAAGTGGAATACGCCTTGGAATTGACCTTAATTCATCTTCAAAGAATTCAATGATTTATGTGTCTAAAACTACAGTAGTTACTTTAAAGCAAGAGCAAAATATTTCGTAGCGAATTTGATCTTAAGATACGATAACCTCCGAAAAAAATCTCTGCATTCTGACACCTACCAAAAGTGCCTAAGTTTGACGATTTGGTTTAAAAAGTTACGATTAGCTCGCATAGTTCTTAATAATTATTTTTTCATGCCCATCCTAATTCAACACTAAAAGTTAACACAACTATTACTTAGCCTACCCTACAAAACCAACTAACCAACTTGATGGAAAAGATTATAATCATAAAAAAGGTTCTTCTATTACATGGTGTGCACAAACATTTGTCATTAATTTCCAATAATTTCCATAACTATCCATGACCATTTACCATTGATTTCTATGACTCACAAGCTTTATTTGAAGATTATAATATCCATCATTGGAGATTTCCATGACTTATTGCCTTTTTTCAGGACTTTCCGTGACTATCTATGACTTTCCAGAATGTGGACACCCTGTATTATGTCTCTGATAATAATAAGTCCCGACCAAAACAAATGATTGTAAATTTACATCACTTCCAACACATTGGTGTGACTTGTACGGTGGGCCACAGCTGTTTGACTTGGAGAACAACAAACTGGCTTTGTGGCGATACAAGTACAATGCAGTATCTCAAGCGGGTCCCGCTCAACTGTGTAAGCGCCGTTTACAATGGTGGAATAGACGTTAACTGTTCAGTAGTTCCCAGGGATACAATAACACTTTTGAAAATCTTCACGATTGAAATTCGCTGTATGTTGTTTATCAATAACTATCTCAATATGGATTTTGACGAGACCTTGTCGTATAATACATTACTTTCTACTAATCTTCCTAATGCTCTGTAAAGACTACCCAGATTGTTATAGTTTAAACAGTATGAATTAATTTGTATTTAAAAATAAATAAGTTAAGAGTTGCTAACAGTGGTATACTATCGAAATCCTTTCCCCCTTATAATTCTTAACACGATTCATACACAAAAATATCAGTCATTCTTTTAGTTGGGCACGATTGAAAGGTGTTTATGGCCCGAGCTCACTTGGATATCAGTTTATTAAAATCTCCGTGTAAAACAGCAACAATCTTGGACTTGGGCTATTGAAGAAGATTTCATTTTAGACCACCTGTTGCCAATTCTATTATTTTCACAGACTAGGCGAATGAGCATCTTATGGAGTCAAAGTTCTATTATATAGATTATCTTTTAATTTTCCATACGATAAAATTTGATGGTGACAAAGATACATTTAACAACATGTTGCCCATTGTGTGGCATTATGATGATGATAAAACTGTATTTTACACGTCGTCACTCCATAAGTGAATTAAGTGAACTAAATTATGTATTCAAAACTTAGCAACAATGTTAAAATTTAACATGGTAATAGAATGTCTACCTTTGCAATAGTGTATGTAGGCCCTATCTAGTGATACGTTTATCAACTTTAATGAAGGGATATACTGCTAATACCTTTTTTGTCCTAGGACGCTAGGCACGAGCCTGGAATTGTTTTTCACATTACTTCAGGCTATACCTAGGGGTTACGGCATTATCACTTGAATAACATCCATTGGTGACTTGGCGGGATTTGAACCCGGGATCCCCGGAACCGAAGTCCCACGCTCTAACCACTATACCAGCTCGCCCCCCATGCTGCAAATACTAACTACAGTTCATCACACACAATAAAATTGAAGTTTCAACACAAAGTATTAAAGTATTGTCAACTCACCACTGTGATGGGGTAGAGAGGGTTGACGATGGTGAACAGCAACACATGGTTGGGGGTGAGGTTCTCTGGCCTGCAACACAACAGAAGGGTTAAACAATCGTGCATTAGACAATATTCATTATGTGATACATTAAACAATTTATTCATGTTATAAGAATTTACACTGTTGCTAGTTTGTTACTACAGTTTGTCCTGTTATTATTATGTTCTTCTTGCTCAGGGTCTGTTCTGCGTTATTAATATCAATTATTGGTAAGGTAGTGTTTTTTCAATACAAATTTTAACCCGAATTTGATTCAATTGGCTCAAATTGATACAAATATTTAGCTGTCAAACAGAAATTATGTATTCCTCCTTTAAAAATGGTGAATACAAATAAACGGTATCAACAATCTCACACATACATTTTCCCATTAGCTTGCTAACAACCTTTATCATAAGTAAGCAATGGGAGTAACGGTATTGTATGGGGACATTCACTAAAGTTGCAATAAACGTTTTTAACAGTGATTTTACATTAATGCGGGGTGTACCATTTCAATTATACTGTAATTACAGTGTTAGGATCGTAGATACTAAATGTTATTCCAAATCGGTCAAGGCAATTTAAAAAATTCAATTTTCCGCTTTTGTATCCCCATACGTTTTATGGGGAATATCACTTAGGTTGTGACTTTTGAACCGTACTTTTTCAAGCAACGGGGATCGTGCGAGTTTGTTTCGGATTTTTCTTTATTGCAAGGTGTTGTTATTGAAAAAATCATTAAATCAACATTTAAAAAATGAAAGAAAACACCTGGATATACAATGGATTAGTAATAACCCCCTCGAATAGCACCCTACCGTGAGTATGTACCAGTCATCAAAATCGGACCACAGGTGTGGTCTGTAGCTCTGTTCTCTACAAATCCACACATACAGACACCACTTCGAAAACCACTATTATGGTTCAGGGAGAAAATGTACTCACGATTCTCTCAGTAAAATCTATGTTTACTACCAATTGGTGGATAAGACGGGTGACCACAGTTTATAGAGTTTATATAGAAGTTCTCGAAAAGAAGTATTGTTATCCAGGTTAATGAGCAGTAGAATACTATCGTTCGTAAATTTAATAGTTTAAATTCGATATATTATCCAGTATTATTAAATCGTGAATTTAATAATACTTGATAACATATCGAATATAAATCAGGGCACAACAATCATTGACGAGAACATTACAATATTTGGTTGTAAAAGACTAGTGTGATGTAACAAAATTACATTCCTCGGGAGTGCACAAAGTAGTTCTTTACAAAACGCAATCATGAACGTGCAATGTTGAATGGCGAGAAGTTGGTTAATGTTTTCATGAGAGACCTATAAAAGGAATCAACCCGCGTATTGTGTCGTTGAAACGGTCTACTGGCTCAACTCAACGACGATGGAAACATTCCAACATACTTCCTTTCAACTTGTATTCTTGTCAGAAATGTTACACTTTCTTCCTTAAAGTAACTATACTTTTACAATTTAGGCTTATAAATTTACAATTTTCATGTAAATAAGCATCCACGTAGCATTAAAATGATTATAGTCATTAAAAGATGGACAAAATCTGTAAAGACTAGGTATCATTTATCTTGAAAGGACATACCATTAGATATATCTTTATGATAAATCAATTTAGACATTTTTTAGCCAATGAAACAACACGAATACAATACGAGGGCTTGAAATAAGGATTATGTTAGGGTCATTCTGTATTACATTGTTATATTACCAAAGCAGAATAGTTGTATAATTCAAAAACTAAATGTATCGAACAAGGTCCATTTTCTGAAGCAACCATGTAAAGCCAAACATTATACATGGAATCAAAATTTTTATAAAGCTATTCATTCATGAGCATTTCAGACGACGGTATAGAGTCGACATAAGCATCAGTGTACACTGCGGTGCGGCCTAACTAGTTCATTAAACGTATCAGTGTATAGGTGGAGCAAGGGATGTTAACAACCCGCTCTAACTAGCACACCAGCAGGATACAACACCCTTGACTGACATTTACCACCTCATTGACACCAATCACAGACATGCCTGGTAAATACATCAGTGTACACTGCGGTGCGGCCTAACTAGTTCATTAAACGTATCAGTGTATAGGTGGAGCAAGGGATGTTAACAACCCCTACCGCTCTAACTAGCACACCAGCAGGATACAACACCCTTGACTGACATTCACCACCTCATTGACACCAATCAAAGTCATGCCTAGTAAATACATCAGTGTACACTGCGGTGCGGCCTAACTAGTTCATTAAACGTATCAGTGTATAGGTGGAGCAAGGGATGTTAACAACCCCTCCCGCTCTAACTAGCACACCAGCAGGATACAACACCCTTGACTGACATTCACCACCTCATTGACACCAATCAAAGTCATGCCTAGTAAATACATCAGTGTACACTGCGGTGCGGCCTAACTAGTTCATTAAACGTATCAGTGTATAGGTGGAGCAAGGGATGTTAACAACCCCTCCCGCTCTAACTAGCACACCAGCAGGATACAACACCCTTGACTGACATTCACCACCTCATTGACAACAATCACAGACATGCCTAGTAAATACATCAGTGTACACTGCGGTGCGGCCTAACTAGTTCATTAAACGTATCAGTGTATAGGTGGAGCAAGGGATGTTAACAACCCCTACCGCTCTAACTAGCACACCAGCAGGATACAACACCCTTGACTGACATTCACCACCTCATTGACAACAATCACAGACATGCCTAGTAAATACATCAGTGTACACTGCGGTGCGGCCTAACTAGTTCATTAAACGTATCAGTGTATAGGTGGAGCAAGGGATGTTAACAACCCCTACCGCTCTAACTAGCACACCAGCAGGATACAACACCCTTGACTGACATTCACCACCTCATTGACACCAATCAAAGTCATGCCTAGTAAATACATCAGTGTACACTGCGGTGCGGCCTAACTAGTTCATTAAACGTATCAGTGTATAGGTGGAGCAAGGGATGTTAACAACCCCTACCGCTCTAACTAGCACACCAGCAGGATACAACACCCTTGACTGACATTCACCACCTCATTGACACCAATCAAAGTCATGCCTAGTAAATACATCAGTGTACACTGCGGTGCGGCCTAACTAGTTCATTAAACGTATCAGTGTATAGGTGGAGCAAGGGATGTTAACAACCCCTACCGCTCTAACTAGCACACCAGCAGGATACAACACCCTTGTGACATTCACCAACTCATTGACACCAATCAAACACATGCCTAGTAAATACATCTGTATACAGTTAATACAGAACACGACGTTTTGAGAAAACTGCAAGTATCACATCCATCAACCGCATTATTGAATGCATTTGAAAGGGCTTGATGAGAAACTTCCCCGAAACATGTTTTCGATAAACTCTCTCCTAAGGGCAGAGACCTCAATTAAACGGCTTTATTTAATCTCATTGAAACAATTGAATACCCGTAAACTGTTACATTTGTTTTTTACTTTTAATAATTAAAAGTTTTTTGTTTTAAATTATTGTTTGTTTTCTTTATCCCGAGTTAACCTTTGGATCCTTCCCATTGATTCTCTATGTTGCGCCATCAAAAAAAAAAAACCTGTAAAACATTTTAATTCTGAATATGGCTTCCACACTGTTTGCACATTAGTTCAATATTCAATGCCGTTTTTTGTTGTCGTTATTGTTTTTTTTTTTTTTTTACTTTCAGCAACAGGAACTGAGAAATAATTACACGAAACTATAAACTCAAAAGAAGAAACTTGGTATTCTGTAAATAGTCTATGTTTAATAAACTTGAGTAGTCATGGAATGCAGTCTCAATTATAATAAACCCTTACAGCCCATTTACAACACCTTCCGTACACAATTACCGTTTATTATGAAGAGCTCTCTAAGTGAAACTTTGGTCCGAGTTATATTTCAGTTCCAATCACAATTACCAAGGCAAATATTGTTTGTTTGTTTCAACTTGGACGCCTTACTTGGGCGAGCCCTGAGGAGGCAGTAACTTGCCACAAACTTACTTCCATGTCTCCAAGGTAGATGATAACTGCGTACCTTGTTTAACTTGCTGAAATTATTGTTTCCCATATTATACACCTACTTTGTAAAGGTTTGCTACAGGAGAGTGTATATAATTTCTGTCAACTAATAATTATTTCCCAACAATGTAAATATTCTTATATCTTATCCACCTCCAAAACTAGCTGGTAGGAATTTTCTCGAAGGCATTATGCGATAGCCCAACCTAGCAGTCTTACAGATTTTAATGAAGGATTGTCTGGTTTGAACAACAAGAGTGAGACAGAACGTCAACTCGTTTATCATCTCAAAGATATCCTAAGTTTGTTTTGGTCCTAGGACGCTAGGCACGAGCCCAGAATTGTGTTTCACATTACTTCAGTCTAGCCCTAGGGGTTGCGGCATTATCACATGGATAAAATTCATTGGAGATTTGGCAGGATTTGAAACCCGGGACCTCTGGAACCGATGTCCCGCGCTCTAACCACTAGACCAGCTCGCCCAACCCATATATCCTAAAATAATTCGTTGTTAAATTCCGACAATTTATTATAAGGAAACTTTTAAACACAAAACAGCTAGGTCCAAAAATATCCAAAATTTTTTTAGATACTTATTTTCCAACTAGACCAAACTGTCCTCAATCACTAATTAAACACGGTCTATATAAATAACAAATCAGCTGGTATTCGTCAAAACATGTGATCTCATTAATCCAAACCCAATTATTCACCCTTAAACAGCGCTAGTACTCTGTGGTACTCGTGAAAATTGATCAACCAAACAAATCTCATCAACGCATCACCTTGTGATACGCATTCATAGTCCACACAGTAGATTTACGATACTCGGGCGTGTTAAGCGGACAAACTCAATTAAGCGAGAGGGATGGGGAGGGGGTGTTGTTAACGGAATATAGTGTTTAATACACCTTTAATTAAACAGCCCCCAACAGGCAGGCTGGCATTATTGTGTCAGATCGGGCTACAGTAAGTACATACCAGGTAAACTAGACTAGATACGTCACACAATCTAGCACGACCTTGTCCAATAGACGAAAATTACCTCGTATGACTTGACGAAAATATTCCTGTTTCGATATAGGCCTACGCGACTGTTGTAAACCCAAAATTCTATTTCGAATGATTAAAATAAATGCGATGAATACTTAATTTATTTTGCTAAGTAAAATTGACATTTCGAACAACATAGAACCATTGACTAAGGAAATAAAAGAACGCTGCTTTGAATGCATTGACAAGTTTAGCTAATGCATCCAGTTAACTGAATTTTCTCCACATTGTCAGTTGTATGTATTGTACTTTTAATTACATTAATCAAACAGCTCTCCAAACTTATTTTTACCAAATACTAATAGAACTAATTGGGGGGAGCGAGCTGGCATAGTGGTTAGATCGCGGGACTTCAGTCCCTTACGTCCCGGGTTCGATCCCCGCGAAGTCACCAATGGATTTTATCTAAGTAATAATGTCGCAACCCCTAGGTCTAGCCTGAAGTAATGTGAAAAAACAAACCCAGGCTCGTGAAATAAATTTAACTAATTGGAAAAAGACAAATAGTGCGACAGTAATTGAGTATAAGCCTAAGAATTGATAAGAAAGCATAATACAGCACCGTCAATAAGACAAGTTTTAAATTGAATTATCAAAGTTGCATTACACCCCCAACATAAATGTTGCCAAATTAGTTTGACACAAACACCAATTAACCTGCACTAAACACGGCCCGTAATTTCCGCAATAAAAAGCACCATTCACAACATACATAACGTGAATTTGTATCATAAACAAACAGTACATAAACTAGACTATAAATTGCCGCTCCGTGGTGAGCTACACCGTGTCAAACTCTAATTCCCTTACCGCGGCGGGAGAAAAACTGCGCAAACAAGCAGTAAAATCTGACCGCATTAATGTATACTGAGTTATGGCACCTACAGGCGACACAAATGCGCGGGAATGTTTGGCGGGTAATGAATCACACTGGTGGGACTGTTGCGAACGTTGATCGAGTGAGATCGGACATTGCCGTGGTCTTCCAGACATACGTGGATCCGGGCAAGATAGTGTGAAGAAAATGCAAGTAAATTACGCCTTCTACAGACATGGAAAGTATAGAAAAACTATGATTTGAGTACAAAAATTACAAGTTTTCATCCTTACGGGGAGGTTTGTAAATAATTTGGTCGATTGCCAATATTTCGGGATAGAAAAGGTAATCTTAAAAAACTTGTCCTAAAATCACCTTAAGGTATACACCAACCATTACCACTATACCAACATGTCAATCCTTGAACTATTGCATTAAAAATAGGATAGTGTTTACTCTTGTATTTGTGATTAGAATGGATGTTTATAAAACAAAAACTTATAGTGAAGAAAAAATAGAGTTTACGGTGTTATTAATTTTTTTGCACGAGAGAAAAACTTACTCCTACCTCACATTATGTCCTACGGTACTTCTAAGATAAATAGGCCTAACACTATCAAGTTCAAAACAAGACTAAAAACAGGGTATTCGACGCAGAGGATTAGACATTTAATTTTATATTACCAGCTCATTTGCACTACATACAATCTTTGAAATTTATAACAATTTATGGTAAAAATCACCTTACAATTTAACAATTATAAGGTAGGTTTTGAAAGTATTTTGTTAAAACTTCAACCTCTTAACATTTGTAAAAACAAAATGGCGGCACGTTGAAAATTGTAATTGTTGGCTATAACACACTACTTGTTGAAGTTATTACCTTTGTTTACTGAGTTTTGACACTAATGTTGGAACAGCTGTGTTCAGAATATTGCTTGAACCATGACGACAGGTTTAACCTACTCCTCAAGTTTAGTTTTAATCAAACTGAAGTTGAAGAAATCGCTTTTCAATTAAACAACGAAGTTCTAGGACTGACTTTTTATGTTACACAAAAAGTAAAGTGCTGAGCAAGGGATTTTGCTTTTGGTATGCCATAATTTTGTCTCCAGAAGTTTTAAGAGGCTAAAATTTGCATGGTATGTTTTCAAATCCTATTTTATAAATTATACCGTTTAAAACTTTAAATGCATGAAGTAATATCAAAGCAAACGTCAAACCATTTTCGTGGGACCCTCTGTATGACGTTAATGAATAATATGGTAATAGTAGACAAAGTGTATAAATAAATTATTGTAAAAATTAAACCAACTTTTTAGGGGCGTCGCAATCAAAAGGTTATTCCGTGTAACTTGACTCAAGAGGTTGGGTTAGGTTAGGTTAGGTTAGGATAGGTTAGGTTAGGAACTAGGTTAGGTTAGGTACATAGAACCAAAACACGTCGTGTGAAACCAAAGTGCAACTTTATCGCATAACTTCCAAATATTCCAAATCTTTCATACATCATTGCAGACAAACACCATAAACTTGAACGAGACATCAACTCCATCACAACCTTCTTTATAAAGTTATATACAATATCACACAAGTGAAAGCAACCGTACGTGAAAGGGTTATCGTGACGTTCACGCACGACATTATCGTCCACGCAACAAGCCCTACATAATGAATGACATTGACATGGCCATCGCAGGACCGAGGTATTGGGCCGAACCACGATATTGAATATCGACCCTACACTTTGTCATTCCTCGTGGCCATTGTCCCGAGCCCTTTCTGTACTTAATTGATTGCCTGCCCTACGCCCTGTTTCCATTTCACTTTCCTTGTAATTTATGGTTTACGTTCAGCGTTGTCTCCGGTTTAATACCCTGTATAAATTCGACTCGGTTGACGATAGCGGTTCGATTGTTAGAGCGTGTTAAATTCTATCCAAATATGCGGCTAGAAATCGAATCACCGCAGTAAATTGTTTTCAGGCTGAGTCGGCCTTCAGCTGTGGATACTCATATCAAGTAAATAAGAAATGTTTCTCATACGAAGAGAACATCATCTGTATTCGAGATTTCCCGACACTAGAAGCCATCAAATTTTAATTTCAATAGCTGTATAGTTCTATGTCGTTTTACGGGAAGTACAAAAGGGTTTAAGAACAAGCATATTAAAGAAATATTTTAAGGGTCGAGACTTATAACCAGCCAATTATTTATTTCAAATTTCTCTTAACATTTTACACTGATTTTAAAACATTTCGCATAGTAGTGTCCCAGATCGTCTAATAGGAAAATGTTGGTTTGGTTTTAAATTTGTTTTCTTATACTCATATTTCTAAAGTTTTACACTAACTTTTTTACGTATATGATTAGGAAAGTACCTTTCCATTACGGGCGGACATTGATTGCGCCAACTGACATGATTTAGGTAGTCTGGTATTCCTGAATTGCGCCAACTACTCCAAGGAGCCACCCGATGAGTTCATTGACTGGATAATTGAGTAGGTTAAGTTAGGTTAGGTTAGGATGGCACGCAAACAAGTTATTTTTTCTGCCGGAAACTCACCCCAACCTGGCTTGGGCTCGGCGCAACTAAGGAACATTTTTGGGATCCTTAGATGGCTTGTCGCAATTAAGGAACTCTTTGGCGCAATTCCACCTTCCATATCACTTCTGACCTCTAACAGGCTAAAAGCCCAGATTTCTGAAGTCTACACAATCTTACCTCCGCGCGCTCTATTGTGCACAAAGTCGTAAATAGTATAAGTTAAATAAGTATCGTGCACATATCGTAAAACAAAAATTTCAATCTCAGAGAAGAGCAACAAGAGCGAAAATACCGTAGTTTATAAGACAAACAAACCCATTTCACAAAACGCTGACGCGACGTGTGACAAAATTGTCAGACTTCGACTCTTTCCATGCTTCACTGCTTAACACATATTCCTCAGTTTTCCTTTACTTTTATGACTGTTTATTTTTTATTATTTTATTAGTTAATTATTTTTCTCGGATTACTACCTAAAACTATGCCAGTTTCGCAGAGCTACTACAGTATACATATTTCCACTGTAAAAACCGTTTATAAATTCTACAAAAACAAAGGGTCGTAGAATCCAACTAAATATAAGAGCTTATTTTATGTGTACTAGAAACATTTACAAATTTTATTAGAAAAAATTAACATAACATAAATTATTTGTACCTCATTTCATGCGCGTCTAAAACCCATATAATAATTATGATGTATATATTGCCGTTAAAATGTTATGTTAAGGTATTTACACAGGCAACAATATATACTACAAAAATTTTACGAACGATGCAAATCATTTAAAATATGTTTTACAATACAACTGGAACTGGAGAAAACAAAGTAAAAAAATAACACTACTCTTGGCAAGTGTATTTATTAAACCCCTTAGGCTATTGCATGCAGTTCCAAGTGTTGTACAAATTTAATTATTGCGTTACGTAGTCAGTATACACAATACAGTAACTGCAAACTATGCATATGCAGCAGGCCTCTCCTCAGGCTGTATATGCGCACTGCACATGCGATACATGTAATTGCTTTAACTGAAGTTAGGCCTCGTCAACGTCGTCTGCATTGCTTACGGGAGAAGCAGCAATAATAAGAAATACGAACTTCCTGTTTTATGGCATTGACAACACAGAACGATTAAAATAACTATTGGCCTCTTTAGTCCTTAATTTATAAAACCCTTATTATCTGCCCTTTACCATTTTAAGAAGTATAAACTAATTGTGATAGTCAATAAACTTAAAAGTAGACGGTAAAAGATGTTTGGTCGTAGTGTTACGTCTTGATATTTTTAACACACTATTATTTTTTGTGGTAATCAGACAAATGATTTTGCTACAACGTGTAAACAACTAAAGCTCTGTACAGTGAGATTGAGGAAGCAAATATTTAGTTGTAGGGAGACATATAATTTTACGTGAAGTAATTCTCGTCAACACACAAGAAAATCGTCAATAATTGAATCGCGATTGATTTGGTTTTAATTTAATATTTTCCCACGATGATTAATAATTTTAGATGTACAGTAAAACTGTAGGGTTGCATTTACCGATTCCAGGATTACCACTTTAGTTACAGTGTATAGCAGTAACTACGGGTTATCAGCTAAATGCACTCAAGAGAAGTAATTAAATTGTAATCCAGGATTATAAGACGGGAATACTGTCAAAAACCAATTACAGGGATTATGCCTGTATGGTTTAGGCCTTAGTACATCGAAAATATAATACAAAATTGTATTAACGGTTAATGAAAGTTGACAACCCATTTCCTTGATAATGCTAGTTTTTTTTTTTTTTTAATAAGCCAAGTTGACAGATGACACTGATGAGAATTACAGATATCGATTGACTACGATTTTTAACAACCATCACTGATAGTACAAATTACTATATTGTTAATCACACTATTTCTTAGTCTACAACTTATTGTGAACTACAACATCTACAGTTATGGCGTACAACTATCGAAGTATCTAAAATCAAGGGAGAAAATTGCATTTAGACATAAGCACACTCAATAACTAGCACATTATGTTCTATTATAGTCTAACCAACGCCTAGAGAGTATGTTAAATCTAAGGTTCTATCCTTTTTGGATACTAAAGTAGACATCCCATCTATATGGGACACGTTAGATGTATAGATCTATTTATTCCATATAGATGGGATGTCTACTTCAGTACGGTATCTAAAAGACAATGGTAAAAACATAGATTTAACATTCTCCCTTAGAGTCGGTTAGTCTATGATAGACCAAATATAACATGGAGCAGTTGTCGCCAATTTCAATATACACAAAGCATATAGTTCTGGGAGCCAATCAAGAATCAGGTTTGCCTAATAATATATAGATAGTCAAGGGTTCCATGTTCGAGTTGAATCAAAGATTGGCATCGTCCTTATTGATATGTCTACTTCAGTGTCCATAGGCCAATGATTACACTTAACGGTTTAACTACGCACAACATAATCTACTGATAACTAATATATCCTATATAGCATATAGAGCTGTCACACTGTATGTTTATTCATTAGAGCTAGGACAGCTGGAGATAGGACCACGTGACAGATTAATTGAATTGTATTGCTGCACTGACCGACAAATTAACTAGCTACGTACGTCGCTCTGTTGACATAATAGCACGTCGGCAAATATACAGGCTGCACTGACACCCTGAAGGAACATGTGTCGAATACTAACTCAATCTGGCGCAATTAAGCAGCGGGTTAAAGGGAGATTTGTGTGAAATTACCACTACGTTTACGTACATAAATATTTGAAGCACTAGCAGCAACAAGTGTACACGATAGTAAATATGTGTCAAGTAATGAGGAAGACACTTCTCATATGCTTATTTGAGGACGTTTCAGAATTTTATAGACTACATTCCATCCGAGATTGAAGACTTATTCGGTAGTTTATTGTTTATTGAACTCTTGAAAACATAGACTATTGCTAACGTTTTTGGAAAATAAACATTAGTTAGGAAGTAGACGCTTTTGAAAAGGGATGGTATGTTGTCCAAAATGCATTGACACAAACTTGTACGATCGATGGTTTCGTAAAAATATTTAGTAATGGTACAAAAACTTCAACTGAAAAATAAGTGACTTAAGCTAGGATATCCGGACCAAAGCTTTGTTTTCCCAAGCTTGAAAATGAGTTAAATATCAAAGTGGGACCTACCACCATCACTAACGTAATATCTAACCCTATTATCTAAGGGTTAACAACCAACAGCTTACGTTTATTTTGTAAAATACAGAAATATTTCAATCTTGTGACAGCAAAGAGGCCTATGGTTCATTATTGCATACAAATGTGATTACAATATTGTGCTTCGTTGAGTGTAATAATTACCGCATGTCATCAACAGCGCCCAGTAAAGATAATATTGCTATCAACCATCAATTGGTATAGACATGTATCAAAATGTAGGCTGCTGAAAACCCGATTATTTATCATGTCAACACGTTTTTAGTTTACTACTTTAAAATCACGTCTTGATATAGTAGACTTTATTCAAATTCTGTCCACATAAAAAAATTAATATTAAGTTTCGTGTAATTAAGTACCGGTATTATAATTGTCAAATTGTTGGATGCTTTCCTCTAAACATCGTGAACCATCAAGTCCCGTTTACCAATCGTGAAGCTACTAGAGATAACCTACTAAATGATATTGTATGCTGAAGTTATGATTAATCGTAATAAAAAGCTTGAAATCACTAGTTAAAATAGTGTATAATACATAAAAAAATCTTGAATCATAATTTAATATTAGTAATATGTAGGCTTATAAAACTCGCCCATCACCCTTTATGACTTGCGTAATCAATATGAGAACAAAACCGTCCAACTATTTTTACAAGTTAGAAAAAATCAATGTTTTGAAAAACATCAGGGCAAATTTCGTCGAATGGTCTTGTACAGATACTGTATAGTTTGGTGGGGTCATTGTTTGATGTTACAAGTGGGTATGATCGATCCAGAGCTACATCAGAGTTCCATCAAGATACGCCCACCAGGTCAGTCAATGGTCAGTCCACATTTCGTCTCCAAACCACGTCCTTTAGCTTAAACCATTGACAAAAAGAATTAAATATAGACTGTCAGACGTGCAGTGGTTACCATAGGTTCTGGCACACACCGCTGGGAGCGCCGTGTAGTTACGTAACTCGTAGGCCGTAGCTGCATGGCGCTCCCAGCGGTGTGCGCCAGAACCTATGGTAACCGCAGCACGTCTGACAGTCTATATTTAATTCTTTTTGTCTATGCTTAAACGGAATATCTCTCGGTAAAACACTAGCCACTAAAAAAAAATATTCTCATATGAACTATACAGCACACAATATGGCCAATGGCCGCAATGTCCCACACTATTGAGATATTAACCATAATGGCGGACCGAGTCAACGGCCGTAATAACTTAGTAAGGGTTAACGCCAGTTGTAAAGCACAATGTGGTCATTACAGGACTTAAGCGGCGTATAAAGTTGGGACGTTAAAAGTTGCCATTTGGCTATTAGAGGGCCTATAGTGTGTCACAGCGGCGCTGATATTCCTAGGGTCAACGAGATAACTTCACTATTGACTAATGTGACCAACATGCGGTTCTATGGGTAATTAGCACCGGTTCCCGAATGTGTGTGATAGTGGTCTAGGGAGATTATAGAAATAGAAAAGTTAAATGCAATCCAATTTTGAAAGAAGTCCCTTCAAACATCGTCCTTCTACATCATATCCCACTGTGCTTGCCAACGCGCCAGTGAAAATATCATGTGATTAAGCCTATGTATGTAGGCCTAATGTTTATTAGATTAAGTAGGACGAAAAATACCAATAAGTATTAAATTAGGTGTCATGGCATCATAAACGAATAAATTTATTTTATCTGTAAGATAACTTTTTTCAATAACTTTTGCTACTCTCAGCATTCAATCCCTTTTGATTTTAACTATTTTTAGCGAATTTCCCATATAGGGAATAAGCTATTACCGTAGTACTCATGGTAAGACCTGGACCCGGAACCGATTTTTTTTTTCGTTTTGAGGTCCCTAGAGGCCAAAAACACCATCCGTTCAAATTCATATATATATATATATATTTATATATATATATATATATATATATATTTATATATATATGTGTCCGTTAGCGCGATAACTCGAGCAAAAATGATCCGATTTTGATGAAATTTGGTACAAACGTGTAAACCTACGTTTGTTCGAACGAGTTCGCGAACCAGCATGATCGGACCATGGAAACAGGGGTTTATGGGGGCTTTTATGGGGTAAAAATGGGTTTTCCCTATTTTTAACCCAAAAAACATAAAATTTTGAAATTTCTTTCCGAACTATTTTGTAGAGCTTAAAAAAACAAATAATTTAGTATATTGAAGCGTTATAATGCGCCTAATGGTTACGAAGAAAATTCCAAAAAATTGTTAATTTAAAATTCCCATGTTATTCTTATGGAGAATAAGTAAACCGTTGTAGTGTGCTTGTTTATTAACATATTTTGCCCAAATTTGGAAAATGTTTTTATTTCTTACCAACTATTAACATTTTAGGCCTACATAAAAAAAAATTTTACCCTCCCTGTTGCAGCAAACCTAAGTATGTGTTAAACTGATTCTATTTAAATAGGGAATAAATGTGATATTTTTAAGGAGACATTTTAGTCTAAATCCAATCAGGCAAATGGAAATTCGCTTAGTCTGCAGGTTTGCTGCGGCGGGGGTATTAATATATCTTGGCAAATAAAACTGCCTAATTTTCCTTTGTAACAAAATTATACACAAATAGTATACGACAACATACAGTTTCATTTATATTAAAATTCACTTATTGAACATTTGTAACAAAACAGTTGTGTTTGTACCAATAATTTACTAAATCAATAACACGTTATCGGCGGAGAAAAACATCGCGATGTTTTTAAACTTTATTCGCTCACGTATTAAGAAGCAAATTCTCATTAACTAGTACAAACATTGTATACAAAATGTTCAAATATGTACTATTTATTCTTTTTTTTTATTGAAGTAAAATAGTTTGTTCTTCGTACAAATACGTTTGATAACTAAACCATTGAACCGTCCAGCTAAATGTAGTCATCAACTCTACGAGAGGTCTGTATTAGCAATACGGGAGGGTGCAGCTACCGAAGGTATCCATCCATCATTCAGATCGATATTTACCAATGGTTGATTTGCATCTTCCGATCTGGCGGACAATGTATATTCAACCATTCAGTCTATTCAGTTGTCGACGGCCGGGGCGAGTTTATCACACATGTACAGCCTACTAAATATGAATCATGTAGGACCATACAGGTTTAGTTCACAAGCATGCATAAAATGTACTTGACACATATAGCTTTTAAAATTAAAATGATTTATGGAACCTAAAATAGCGATTTCTATAGTAATTAGATATGTCCTGTGTGTGGTGATCAATAACTCATCAAATGTTTTATAATTTGATTTGTTTGACAATAAAAGCGATGAGACCACGTAACTAAGTTATAGAAACCATTTAGCAGCAATTGCGACCATTGTAGGTCACCGGACAAAGCAAATGCATTACCGACCTCATTTTAATGAAGAGTTGGTTTTGTAATTTTTATATACAAAAGATACGGGTCAACGCATGTGTAAAGACTGTCTCGAAATGGACGAGTGTACATTAGAGAGAACTACCTCGAAATTTATCGAAATCGACAGGATTTGCACATTAGGCGTTTGGCGAGAACCTCGATTAAGCATCCCATAATCCTCATCTGGTCCGGCAAGAGAGAGATAAATCCAGACTAGTAGATTTGAGTACGTTGCAAATGACAAAGACAGTCGATTAGTACGTTACAAGTAATACAGTCGATTTAATTTGGAACCATCTCTTAAAAGCATTGATAAGTTATGGTTACTTAGTCAAGTTTGAATTGCCCACCTAAAAATGATTCGACATGAATTAATGCCACCGTTTCATTAATGCGCTTTCAGTGTCCAGCCAAGTATGACGCTGTCATTCTATTTAACACCAAGCAGACACTGTGTTCTACTATACAATCTCAACTATTGCAACTCCACAATAAATTTAAAATAAAGTCCACGTCTGAACACTTTTATTGCATGAAATCTGAAAAAGCCAATTTCTATTCAAACAGGTCAATTGTGTAGGGGAATTTATGATTGGATTTATTATCATTGGAGTTAAAATTTCAGACCACTGTTGCCGGGAACAAAAATACTTTTTGCATTAAGTTTAAATTCAATGCAGAAATGTGTTTATCATAATGAGGACATGCAAGATATGCATGCATACTCTGATCTGTTAACAAGCGTACGACAGATATTACTCGTAATTTATTTTTCATGTGGACAACATGGAAGATAAAAAACGTACTACGATATGCCGAAGAGCAAGAAACAAATATACTATTTGTTTTTGTTTATCTGTTTGTACGAATAAATCGCATATTTTGAAATTAGAACACGATCTATCACCGAAATGAAACAATTCACCGAACTCAGATGTTAATGCAATAAATAACTTACGAACTCGTACGTAAGAAAGGCTGCGACTGTTATTAAAAGTCCCTAGATATAATGTAAAGGGTTATCCATATAATTCGCATTTTAACAACAAACTAGATAACACGTTGCTCAAAATCGAGCAAAACTGCAACTTTCAATAAAATAATAAATAGCGAAAACATAAACAGCTAGACCTCAATCAAAGAGTCACATAAGCTCCTCGAAGCTCTCGTCCCCACATATTTCTGTCACAGTCTTAAAAGATTGGACAAATTGGTTGGTGTTTTCAATGTGAGACCCTATCCCCGCATAAGATTTTCATTACATTTTTTGTCTGTATTTTGTTTTGTACGCTGTTCGGTTCCAATCAATGTCAACGTCGTACGTATAAATCTGTGCGTATTTAGGATACCGACCTTCTTGGGGAATGACAGGACCTACTCGGTGGTAAAACGTGTCATGGATCTTGAAATTTTAGATCCCATGCGCGATCCTCTCATCTAAAAGAGCTTCGGAGCTGACCATGACAAAGGCGGAATTTAATTGACGGATTTTATCCAAATAATTTCAGAATCTAAGTCACACTGTTGTTTTTCAGATTTGGAGTTTCCGATAAGTTCCTGAAAGTATGGCGAATTCCGTTAGAGGCAACAAAGAGTATGAATTGAACTGTCTCGGTCAGTCTTTTCTTGTTTCAAATGTAAGCTACCACAATGTTCACCATTTAACGTTCATTTGTCTGAGGTTGGATGCAGCGCCACGGCGGTCTGGTACTGCCTGTATTCGGCAAATGTTCTATTGGGAGGGTGTTGCAAGCCGTCACATTCGCGTTCCCTCCGGCCTCTCACAGTTCTTTGTTTTGTGGCATTTAATTTAAAATTTAAATAAAACCCTAAGTTTAACCAAACAACAGAAAATTATACTATACAGAAATTTAGATTTCAAACATCTGTTTTCAAGTCTTGATAGGAAATACTTTTTTATGGACCAGACTTATAAACCAAATCCCGGCTTTGCTGTGGAAGTAAGTCCTGCAGTATGTGGTTAACCTTAAGAATTATTTCAAACCATGATCATATGTTTAGTTGCACACCAAGTGAATTGAGTTTGTTTTAATGTCGACGTATAGCGCCACCGTTTCTGAAACTTTAGCCCTTACCTGGACTTAAGTAATGTCCTTCCTTAATATTCTGAGACGTATTTACACATCTACGTGAAAATACCGTTAATTTGACACCTCAAACTTTAAAATCCGTCAAGCCGTTATCAGGTTTTGACTCCGAAAATAATCCCGCTTGCGTATTAATATACCTATCCATAAATAAGTAAAACAGCTGATGCAAATCAGCTGTAATTGTCGTCACTGCATCTAGGGCCAATAGCAGTTTGATATAGTACTGAACGTGACACTGACACTGACAGGGGTGTTTTGCCGGACAGTAGGCGCCTCATGATCGCTACGTGACCAGCAACTCAACTGTCTGGTGAAATATAGTCTACAAGAATTGTAGCATTGTACGCAGTTAAAATGATAATCCGAGTAAACGTGATTAGGATTAGGGATAGCCCAAATGATTAATTGATCACTTGTTGTATGGTCGGCGATTCTCTTATGCGCCATGTTTAGTAGCTATCTTTCAAGGAACTTGTTTGTCAACTTGATTAGTGTTTTTCAGAGCTAGCTATGGGGTTGTGATCATACTGCAACAATTTCATAGTAAATTGCTAGATTTCTTACACCAAGTTTTGTATCAATGTTCAATTCGACAAAGAAGGCTCTAGAGCACTACAACAAGATTTCTCCAAGATTTTGTCCTAACATGTCCCACTTTGGAGTGCTCCTTGGTAACAATTCATAATGTGTACTAAATTTATTTCTCCCAGATTTGTTCATAGCATTTTTCAATTTTACAGGCTTCGTTGTCTTTTCAATACATAATCATGCAATCCTTGCTTCGTTTTCAGTCGTGGATTTTACGAAAGACTGTATTACAATTTGATGGTGAAGTAAAAACCTCGTGTAAACAGAGACAGAATATCTCTTTCTGAACCAAGAATAATATTTTCAGATACTTTATTCAAGATACAAAAAACAAACACAACTATCAGCCCACGATTTGTAACTTAGTCCCGATTTGTTTGTCCCAGAGCAAAGCTGAAAGTCAATAAACAGTTTTCAATTCATTGCATTGCAATCAGCCATGGACCAGTTCATCTAGATTAAAATCAAGGCATTTAATCCCGAATAACAATTCCAATCCCAAGATTAGAAAGATTAATCCCAGTAGCGCATTTTGGTTGATGCATAAGGAACAGTTACATTCCTGTTTTGATTTAACGATACACAAAAACAAATATCACTATCTAATTTACATTTCAAAATATTGATCACATTTGTTACTCTTGATTTAAAGAACGAAATCCTTTTTCATCAGGCACGTATATAAAAACGAATGTTTTAAACTTTTTCAAAATGCTGTAAAATAAATAACATATCGGATATGAAGAATATAAAGTGAATACAAATAATACATCGCTCACTAACTATGAATTAGGAATGAAGAACACGCATACATTATTCACAGACTTCCGATTGAAGCTGGCGTTTTAAACCATGTTTTTTATTATTTTTTATTATTCTTGTGATTATTTATTGCTAGTTGATGTTGTTTATTTAACCGCATGTTTCGTAAATTATACATACAGTAGAACCTTGATAACAAGACGCTCATGGGTGATCATAAAAAAGACTTGTTATCAAGGTTGACTTCTTATCAAGGTTTGCAATAGCATGTGATTAGGGGTAAAATAATTTCAAGGGGATTTGAAAATGACTCTTGTTATCAAAATCAAGGGTGACTTGCTATTGAGGGTCTTCTTATTGAGGTTCTACTGTATTTCATTTTATTCTAAACAATCTTCTATTTCTTAAAATTTGTATTTAAGTCTAACTGGTTCTGTTTGAGTTATAAACCTAGAATCCTATAATTTCCCAACAATTAGTTTTGAGACTTTTTAATCTCGGGTTTTCCACTATAATTGGTTCCAGATACTGGGATTGAGTTCCCAACTTACAAAACATTGTAGCTGCAACTTTGTCGCAGACATTCCTTACGCTAAGTGTTTTCTAACGAACGAACAATCCACATTCGCGGCCAATTTACTTAACTTACTGCTGCAGATTGTTTTATGGTTAAAGTACGTTACACTTGGAACATATTGTTGTGCAAGGTTAGGGCAAAATGTTAAGTTCAGTTCCCAATAACACAGATAACAAATAATTTAGTTATCATAGTTGTACGAGAATTAGATGATTGTTTTTTTATCTTTGCAAAATAAAACAGAAACCAGAGAGTATGTTGCCAACTTGTTTAACATAGAATTTTGCCGCCCACGTGGGCCTGTGTGTGAATGCGGCAAGCCTGTGCAGTATGGTATACTGTAATCATGGATCTAATTGGACAGACAATTTCTTTTATATAGTATCGGAACACTGACGACATTACTCGACTTGACAGTTCGTCTAACATATTGACACACCAACTACACGATATTTATAATTCGTATTTGCAAGCAATTATCATCCTTGTGGCCCCTTTTCGTAATCCAATTTGTTTTAAAATCATCTTTTCAAACATGCCATTCCATGCTGTGTCCATTATTACTCCCACTGCTTAAACCATTAGTATTCAACTAGACCTCCGAGAGCACGGGGGTTTAAACGTTACAGCAGTCAAAAGAGGGAAGAGCTGACAATGGGGAGGGGGAGGGGGTCTCTAATTGTCATTAGTTAACGTCTGGACTAAGCGGCTCGGGGAAAAATGTAACAACACTCCAGGGTGTGATGGGTCCTCTCGCACCTGCACCGCCTTCTAACCGCCCTCGGCAACATATCTTTGGGTAGAAGCGTTAAAATACATCACTTCAATGTAATTTAGCTATAAAGCAACTTACTGTTAATCAACATAACTGTTTCAACAATTTTTTCTATTTGTCACACAATTCCCTTTAAAACATTAGCTATTATGTAGCTAGTTAGTTATCAGCAGTAATACAATTTACTATCACATTACATACACATAGGACCTCTCAAAGATACCTGGAAGTGGATTCTGTTCGAAATCCCATCAGCAAGAGATCGAAAGCACATCAACAGAGATCCCGATTAAGGTTCCATACCACGTACGCGTAAAGAAAACGAGTTGGAAGGATTAAAATATCACTTGAAAAGTTTAACATGATCTTAGAAGTTTATTCGGTTTTACGAAAAGGGCGAGATGGAAGTAAATGCAGTAAATATAAACTATTTATTTTTTTTTTATGTAGAATTAAGGACCGTACAAAACTTGAAAAAGAACTCAACCGTCAATTTCAGTTTGAAGTAGGCTAGCCATTACATCTTAGGATTATGGTACCAAAATTGTATGTGATGGTGCAATATCCCCCCCTCATATATTAAAAAAACCTTGTCAGTTCCAGTATGAAGAGCTATCCCAATCTTGGAAAAACATCTTTGAAAAAATCCAATATTTGGTTTAAACACGAAAACTAACAAAAACAAATAAATTTTGGAACATATATTTCTTATTCGTAACGATAACCAGTACCCGAAGTAACAAGATGGGTAAATGGTTGTTATTTCAGTTTATTGACTAGTCAAGGATTTGTTTCGGGGAGGGGGGATCTTTAGTAGCCTATATTGATAAATAACTTACGACAACTGGTAGCGTATGTGTTAGCGTCAGCGTTACGTACCTGGAAAAAGAACAAATGTTAGAAATATATCACAAATAGGATCAAATGTTTCTACTATTTCTAAGGATTTTTCAAATGAAATAAACCTAACGTCAAAAAACTTATTATCCGGTTAAGCAATATAATTTAGACATTAAATACCAACAATGGTTAAAATTCAAAGTTATTGATGGGGATTGCAAAGATAATTCCTTTGCTTGGACCAAGATGGTTTGGGATTTAGAGCAACGGGTTACAAGTACATTTAAGACACAAATTTTCTTTTACACATTAAGTTTAACAATTCAATTAACCACTGGGTGCGAGTAAGCGAAGCAAACACCACAGCAACAAATTTGAATTAATTTTACCGCTTTGTACACTGGCAATGGGTTGATTGTGGCGCAAACTATGCACCATTGTATCCGTGCCTTAGTTGCCTTATCAGGGCTGCGGATGTTATCACGGCAGCCGTTTTGTGAATACAATGTCTAAATAGATTCGCTCCGATGTTGGGGAAAACTACTGCAGGCCAACCTTTAAACTGGCGTAATTGTGGTTCGGGGTTAGAAGTTGATCGGTGAAAAGTTGAACGTTTAAATCAGATCAAATGTATAAATTATTACGTTTATGCGGTATTTAGAAATAATACTAATATTGTTATTAGAAAATATTTTATGAATCCGGCTACAGTTTATTGTTGGGAGTATAAGTACGTTTTGTAATTTGAATATGCATAATTTGCTAAATGTACACGTTCCAAACAACATTTTCGATGGTAAACAAGAATTAGTTTAATTTTACTTGCATGCCTACTTAATTCAAGACGATAAATAATACAACATCCGTACCTTAATTATTGATAAAAACTTAAAATGTTCTTCATTAAAATGCAACCTAGCTAAAAATAATCTCCATTGTTATCCATTTTATCAAACCGTTGGATAGAATACTGTAGATAGCGCGGAGTAACAACAGCCCATTGATGTAAAACAAACGGATTAAACCTACGCCTGGCGAGTTAAGGTAGGCATAATCCGCAATATATGTGGTGTGTGAATTGTGCGTGCAGCTATTGAAGGCGCAGCGTGCTCTAATACCCTGATATTCAAATACAGTAATAATCAGAAAATTAAAAGAAACCTGATCTTTAGTTTTTAGCACATAGTTTTCGCCACTCTTTAGTTTGTATCATAATTAGCATCTTTTAAGATAAAAAACATCTTGGATTGTACAATTATACTAATTTTTTGTCCTAGGACACTATGCACGAGCCCGGGATTTTTAACATTACTTCAGGCTAGATATAAGGATTGCGGCATTATCACTTAGAAAAAAATCATGGTGATTTGGTGGGAATTGAACCCGGGACCTCACGGATCGAAATCCCGCGCTCTAATCACTAGAGTACACAATCAATATTTAATTACAATTATACTAATGGAAATTATGAGTAAAATATAATTCCCTTTTATACTATCACTGTAAACTTTGGTAAAAATCATAGCCGCATACAAAAATTAACACTTTTTAACATTTGATACGACCAAGTGAGTGAAGCGTGTCAGGGTTTGCTAGAAACTATATGAAAACAAATCTTTCTCAAGAGTTTTAAATGGAAAAAATTAGAATATTCATTAAAAACTCGAAATTGAATTCGTGTAAAATAATTACCCAAATACCATTAAATATATTTCAAATACAACAACATTTAAGTTAACTTACAACATTAGCTACTCTATGCAATGTATTTGACGATTGACATGGACATTGTATATCATTTGTACTTTCTAGTCTATGTCTAGCTTTAACTCCTAAAATAAAAAATGTGTTTATCGAAGTGAAGACAACGCTCACATTAGATCAACAATTTCAATTCGAACTGTAAACATGAAACCACACCGATGAGTCTATAGTACCTGTTTAGTCTCATCGTGCAACTGACGGTGATACGTCAAATAGTGTATTACAACTACAATGCAAGATGACGCTGTGTGCGCTATGCAAACAACAATCAATCTGTAACTAGTTGCAATTCACTGTATACCAAGTTTCTTACGTACAATTAATACCTCCTGGTGCAAACTACGAATGTACGAATTTTGTAAAGACTTTTGAATAAATGTGTCCACATAATGTGGTTATAGGGCTCGCCTATTAATCAAAAGATCACCGGTTCGATCCTGAGAAAAGTCAGTAGCTTTTTGATGGTTCGAAACTGGACCCAGCTGTTCCTGATCATTGGGCTTTAAATAAATGATCCTGACTAATTAAACCGCTGATCTTAGTCAGTAACAAAGCTACACACCATTCTACACTCATCCTTCACTCATATTTGGGTTAAAATACGCACCTAGGTGGCGTCCCCATCTCAACGATTGCATTTTTTGTACTTTTTTGTACCTTGCCTATATTAGGTTATTACAATAAACATGCAACAAAAAGCTTTTGAACAGAAATCACAAGTATAAACTAATTTATTGTAAATACTACTAATACTGAACATAATGATTCAAAAAACTTTGAGAATCCCTGAATGACTTTCACTTAATAAAACATTCATTTTGGTAAAAAAAATATTATGCCTCCTTTAAAGTCACACATACACACATACACGGAGTAAGTGTGCAACCTGTGCAAAAGCTAGGAAGTGCAATTAAGGTACTTTTGTTAACAACTTTAATAATAATTAATTGAAAACTACATGTAAGGTTTTCAATGCATTGAAAGCATGACTGCGAGGAACGTGTCAACCACACGGTTAGTTCCACCCCGAGAGCCCTCGAAACATTCAACTTGCAACGTCTGAATTAAAACAGCTTCAACATTATTATATCTCCGCCATCAAGTTTTAAAAGCACTTCACTACGCAGTGTTCAACTTCTCCGACTCGTTTTCTGTGTAATAATACAGCAGAATTATAATATAACTTTACGAAGTGCGTTTTTACTATTACAAGCATCAACACTGTAAAACACAAACATTTTAGTTTAGGACTACTTTATATGTTAGCTGTGTATTCAAGGTAATGACATTGACAAAATATAAACTAATCAGCTAGCTGGTGATTTGCAAGTTCCTTCAAACGAAACTCATCATATTAACTAAATAAACACTTTTATAATTGAAATGGTTTGCTCCCATTGAACATATTCATTGAAAAAATTAACTACCTACAGCAAATAAACCTAATGGAATCAGCCTAAAATATTGCATTATAGTTCTTATCCTTCCCCCTATAGTTATCATTTCCCTTTGAGATTTAGTATGATTAGGGGTCATCATTCTAAAACTGATGAGTAACAATTCTGTTTTATAGTATGGACGGAAAAAAAGCTGTAGTCTTTAATGAACCAGGCTGATTCTTACGAACTGGTTTAAATGATAAATGACGTATCTTTTTAGGCTTACTAATTAATAACGTCTAACAATAAAATTTTGTTTTATCAAGGGTCGTTAAGAATGTTGGTATAAATACTAATCAACTTTTATATTCAATGCCTCAGATATTCTTTCCTGATTCAAAATAAATACTTGAATTTGTGAAAAAAGTGTAAAATGAATTACGTGAATTTAACGTGAACGGATTTCGCAAAAAAAAAAACACTCGCGGGTGATCTAATTATCCTGACATAAGATGCAGTTCAACGATTGTCATTGACACTAATCTTACGAGATTCATCACAGTATTGATAACTCAGATGACAATATTATATCCATCAACTTTCACGTAATTTGACTAATGTTTATTAATTACTCACACTACAATTGTCAATTATATTTTGTTCTGTACAATTGAGTTATTTAAACAAAAGCATACCAACTACATACTTGAAGTAACATTTGAATACATATTCAAGAAATTAAAAAAAAAATCATACCACTACAACCAAGTTAACCTGTTTTGCACAGATTCAAAGTCAGACGAATTAACAACACGAGTCGCCACAGCTAAAACTCGCGAGACTAGTTAGCAATTTTTCATTCCTCAATTAACGAACAACCAATTAGGCAAATCCGTGCACGATTTACACCTAATTGGTTCAATGACGCGGAATACGGGACAAAGTAACACCCTCGCAAACGCCACTATTTATTACCTCCATTCCGATTGCGTTCAATTTGAATATATAATTTAACGTTAATTCCAATTCAACGGCAAGTTATCAATCCATCTGGTGCTACGCTAGGAATTAATTTAAAAAATTACATAGTTAATCACCTATTAGTTTTCTTAAATATTTATTTGTTTAACTAGTGTGCGAAGTGGCACTTACTGCAGAGAAATGTTTACGCACGAGTCGCAGGCGAGTGTGGATAGTTTCTCCAGTGCAGCAAAGGCACTTTGCACTCGTGTTACACATTATATTTTGCCTACCATTATTACAGAGCTTAGAAATAATTAGTCTTTCAAACACTTAACAGCACGTTTTAGGTTAGGTTAAATCCAATCGTTGAACGAAATGGAACACAGCAACAGCTGATCGTAGAAGTTTTGCCAACTTATTTTCAAGCGTATACGGAATACGCACCTAATAAAAACACGTTGTTTTATGTTGTTTTGTTGGAATACTGGAGTGCAGCAAAATTAAAATGAGTGCGGCAAAAGTGAGTAAATGTAGCAGTTAGCAACTTTCTGTACTATAATCAGTGCAAGGAACATCACTTTGCCAGGTGACTATAGAGAAAAACATGTTTTTTGTACTAACAAGCGTTTACTGGGTAAAAAAGTTGTTGGTGACGTTAAAGGACAATCAAACCATGTGTGTGTGTTGCTGATACATACAAAACTAGTCGTGTTTCATTTATAATAACTTTAAGAAGAAAGGCAAAACTATTTGACACGGAATTAAAACAAAAAAAACCCTCCAATCAAATACAAAATCGCACACAAATGGGGAAAGCCATTTCTTTGTCGTGGATTGCGTTAAAAGCCACAGAGACTTCCACTGGCCAAATTAAAACTCGCCCTGACACATCAGTGATTACGAGGGATGTAACAAGTAACTAAACCGTTGAAACGAGATAAACTGTAATCGCACTCGGAGACAATGAGCCAATTAATATTAAGGGTCGGTGGGCAGTAGGGCAGCCACCCCCACCACATAAGGGTAGGCGAGTCGCCAGGTGGGTATTTAACGGAAACAAAAGCGGCACGGGGCAGCTCCTGTATTCATTTCCCCAGAGGTTCCCCTTTCTGAGTAATTCATAAGCAATTTGCCCCCGCGTCTTACCCCCTCATCGCTCCTCGGCCAGTACCCGCCCCTCCTCATTGCAGCGCAGTGACTGTTTCAACATTTCAACACTGTGTTTGCGGTCTGGTATTTAGTCAAGAATACATCCCCGCCCGTTCTGAATAATACAGTGAATTCTCCCAGGATTAGCTGTTTGTGGAACGGCGTTGGCTTTGTTTCTATTTGTTCTATTCCACCAGACCTTTTTTGCACACAGTTCTAAGATATCAAGTGAGCATATTCATACAAAAATAAATGTATGGCAAGTTGATAAACTGCACACATTTATTTCTGTGTAGTGAACATGTTTCAAGCTAATACTGAAAACCGTTTGCAAGGTTAAGAAAATAATCTTCTCACTCAGATGTGTTTGAAGGAATTATTTTTATTATTTTAATAAAAAAATGTAACGAACCGTATACAAAGCTAATATTTAATTATTTAAAGACGGCATCAAATGAACAATTTTTTAGATAAAGTTTCCCATTTTAGTTCAAAACTTTGCATTTAACTGGCATTTGCTGCTCAGGAGCAAAAAATCTTACAAAATTGTTGTTTTATTTAGCTTAAATCTCTTCGGTATGCTAGCAAAAAAATGTATAACGCGTACTTTAAAAAGGTGCATATCTATTAATTGGCCTACTTGTATTACCACAATTACAAGATTTATGTTGCCTACATTGTAGCCTATTCAATGAAAAAAGCTATCGACAAGTGTTTAATACATATTGGAAATAATATATATTTTTTAGATTCATTAACGTCCAAAACAAAAATTATAAAACCACAACTACATCCTTCAGCCGTATTGCAATATCAAACTTTATGGCATTGAAATTTGTTTTAGTAAACCTAATGCGAATAATTTTTCAAATAAAAAAACATAACACATTTATTTGGTAAACCCGTCTGAACCTTCTTTAGGTATAATCGTCACTATTTGAAGAAGTAAATAACTTATTTCACATAACTTGTTTCAGTAGCACACAGTCTCCCAATTTATTACAGGAATGCATCAAAACATTGAGATATCCATAGAGAAACAAAGCAAAGCGCAGGGATTTGCGCATTGTCAAAACAAGATTCTCAATTTCTGGAATTAAATTAGTGAGGTGGATACAAGTTTCAAAAACAAATAAAACGATATCTTCTCTCCTCGCCCGCCCGGCGGCTGTCACACGTTCGCAGTTCACTCCCGCAGTTCCCAAACTTGAACAAAACATACTCCATCTCCCTTTTTGATAAACAGCTCCTTTTTGCCACTGCATCAACTTATTTCACTTAAAGTTCGCATGCAGTCATTATTCACAGCGGATACATTTGTTGTAGGACGTCTCATTTATTAATTTACTTCATACACGCGTAGGGTTTTGTACATAGGTCTTCCAGATTTTCAGTAATGAACTCAAGAACTTCATTGGATTTTTGTAGGAATCTGTAATCTGTGATTACAACAACACTAATCTTAGTTTACACCGTACTTTACGAAACTGTTGTTATTTATTACTACAGTATATTATACAGTAAACAATACCTTTCAATTTGTTAAATAAAATTAACAAAATTCAAAATCCGTTATCCACAAGAATTTTAATTATTTCACAGTCCAATTGTATGTGTTTCCAATTCTAACAAAACCATTTATATTCTTTCTTACAATAATTGAATATACAGTATTTCAATTGCCAGATTAGGTAAGTTTTACGCTCTTTACGAGAAAATTTTAACGTACAATAATCTCTTGTTTATTAAAACAAAATCATAATAGAAAACAACATTTTATACATACGACATGATTACAATAATAAGTATCTAGTCCAATGAGCGATACATCCCCATATTAAACAGTTAATATATGGCTATGGCACATCCACCCCCGTATACCTTGTTTAATTGACTCAAATCGTTACAATGGGTGGGCCATAATGGGTTAGATTAAAAAATTATCTAAGTGTAGTTTGATAATATGTTGATTAAATTTGGCACAAACTTGTAAACCTATTCGAACATCAGATATGGGAACGGGAGTTTTATGGGGTAAAAATTACTTCTTCCTATTTTTAACCCTAAAAACACAAAAAATGCACAATTTCTTTACGAACTATCTAGTAGAGCTTAGAATTAATTTTGTATATTGAAGCGTTCTTGTATGCCTAATGACTATGGAGATAATTCAAAAAAATTTTAAAATTTTAAATTCCCATGTTATTCTTATTGAGAGTTGTAGTTTACTTGTTAATGGATGTATCTTGATCAAATTTGTAAATTTTGTTTACTTTATTCAATATCAAACGCACCTCAATACCTTTCCTGTGGCAGCAAACCTAAGTACGGTACTCATTAAAATAATGTTATTTAAATAGGAAACAAATCTTATAATTTTAAGGGGATATTTTAGTAGAAATCCAGCCAGGAAAATGGGATTTCGCTTCAGGTTCGCTGCGGCGGGGGTATTTCTAACTTCACATAGCCTACTCGAAATGTTAAACCCAACAAAACATAAATACCAGAAAATAAAAAAAAACATCGCAAAAGTGTAATGTGTTTACAGGAATGCCCCGAACTGCGACGCTCGAGTGGGTAGTAAGGGATTGTGGGAAGGGTGGGAGGGTGGTAAAACTTTTACAAACCCGCCAAGTGGCAAACTAGAGGCGATGCTTGTCGGAATGGTACATTGATCTCGCTATTGGCTGAGCCACTCAGGCTCCCAGCGATTCCGTCGTTACACTCCCTTGGACCCCGCTACACTGTTACACTGTGGCTAAGAGATATTTGTGATTTGGTGTCGAATTGTGCTTTGAGTACGGCGAAGAAAATACACTTCTCATAATACACACCACACAAAACACACACACACAGTGTTTGTTGTAGGTCTTCGTACAACGATCACCTACATTGTAGATGTTTTAATATTCTTGATGCAATTTAATAGTTATTGAAAATGCCAGCTAAAATAAGTATTCACTTTAGGTTACAAGCAGTCGTTAAATTTGACTTGCCTTCGTAACTCAATTTTAGACTAATTAAAGGCATCAAGAATAAGTTTAGGAAACATTTTAGCCATTGACACGTCCGTATTCTTCTCCTACATGTGGCTGCCCTACGTATCTAAGCCACATCATACGGGCGGGGGTTAATTGTGCCAAATAACCTGAGTCAGGTAGTCGGGTATTCCTGAATTGCGCCAACTATTTCAGGGAGCCACCCAACAAGTCAATTAACTGCACCAAGTGGTGAGGTGGTGGCCCTCTTTGACTGTATAATTGAGTAGGTTATGTTAGGTTGAATTAAGTTAGGATGGGATAGGTTAGGATGACACTTAAACAAGGATATTCTTTTGCCAGCAACACACCTTGGCTTGGGCTTGGCGCAACAAAGGAACATTTTTGGGCCATTCGATGGTTTGGCGCAACTAAGGATGTCTTTGGCGCAATTAATGCACGACACATCATACACAACGCAACGCAACGCAAGGTTAATTATTCACCACGCCTCGTCAGCTGGGTTGTCTGTCCAGGAAGATTAACTGTTCCATTAACAATGCAGTTGCGGAGTTCTCGCATTGTATCTTGTATTCTGACTTCCCTCGTCACCGGATCCCTTGCTTAACTGCTACAATTGTTATAAATTATCTTCACCATCCCAGCGTAGTATAGTGCGGATGTGTGTTGATTAGGATTCGAGGTGGCTTACTTAGAAACATAAAACATTGGACAGTTCACTGTTGACAATAAATTAGAGGAAGCTTAAGTGACAAATATGTCGAAATAATGTCACATTTTGCATATAAAATGTTCAAACGTCAAATCGTACATTGTTTGCGACAGCCTCAAACAAACGAAACATGCACCCCTAATCCATATAAATGCACAATCCGTTGAACAAAATAATTATCAAAGCAAAACCTACCACGCGGAAGGCAGGAGTTTCACATCGAGCTAAGTTGGACTAAACTATTATTTCTGTGGATACGATTTTGTTAAAAGTTTTATAAAATAACCGTCACGGTCGGCGAGCGCTAACTGTTTCCGCAACATTCACTATTGTGGGACGCAGACAATGGCCATCCAGCGTGGCTGCCACTGTTTTACATAAAATTGTGCTAAATTAACTCAATCAATTGTACAACTGCGGTCTGCATTTTACATTTAAATTGTTTAACTACAGTATAATTTCCTAAGGAAATTTAAAAAAAAACGTTAAATAACAATATAACATCACAAAATAAAATTGAAGCACTTAAGTTTTGTGGTGACAGTTTGGCTATATTCAATTGTAAAATCGTACTCTTTCGAAACAAGTCCTTGAAAACTACAAATCAATAGGGGTATGATGTTGATTTTACTGTATTGTATTAATTCTGTTAAAGCGTAACAACAGCTGAAGGAGGAATTCGAGAAATTGGGAGCAACGAACATTTAATATACAGGGTGTCCAGCTTCGACTAGGACAAACTTTAGGAGGTCTAATTATACATGTGTCTTATCTCGAACCGTTTAGCATCTGTCTCTCCGTATGTGCTTAAAAAAACATTCATAACTCCATAACAGTTTGAGTTATAACTTTGAAAATCAGCCAAGCAACACAATTAATACCATGCAACATGAGCAAATACAGGCAAAGCAAAGTTGATGCAATGTTCGGTCATTAGGTTGTTGCATTTAAACTACGCTTATATATGTGCATGTAATATTATGTGTAATGTATAAATTGAAAGCACTGCAGTTTTAGGCTTCAGAATGAATGAATGTTTCTCTTACACAAAACTGACTAAATGCCAAACTTACGAGCGTGTAATAACACTATTTATGTCAAAGTAGGCCACAGAAAACAAAACGGTAACGGAGTTGAACTTCTTAAACAGATGCCAAATGCAGTTACTCTTTGTTTTAATTTCATTATTCCTTTCGATCTTTGTCTTTAGATACTAAATTAGACACCCTGTCTAAATGGAACATCTGTTAACAGATATTTTCCCAAAGGATTGATAAGCCTCTCACGCAGGATTTTACAATATCAATTGTATTCTCTCTTTAAGTTACTCTATCGGTTGATTTAAAATAAAATATGCAACAGTCTACGATACTACAATTACCCGTTCTTAGGCTATAGTAGATTTCATCACTAGGAGCGAAGGTGGATATTTCTGGCACGCAATCGTGTTTTACGAAAACGATTAAATATGCCTACCAAAAAGACAGTTTCACTCCGTGTGATGAACAAATATTGTCATCATACTTTAATATGCTGGATAATGTTATACCAAGTTTGTTTGGATATTACAATAATTGTTTAGTTACATTTCAGCTTTTTAGGGACTTATGCCCTTCAAGCCATCGGTATATCTTTAAATATCGTGTGATTAGTAGTGTTTTCATATTGCACTGATAAAATTTTGATGTTAGCGAACCGACAAATTTACCATATGTTTTTCGGTTCCCTATTTGAAGTTACCCGAAAACGACGATTTTGCTAACGATTTAGAGAACTAAAACCGGCTGCTTTCTAGACAGTATGATGAAAAAAAGTGTATGTGTACGACGGTTGAATCAGCACACTTTGCCCTAATTTCAATTCAATTGCGTACATTTGTATTCTAAAACTGACTACAGGTTGGGAATGTGATGTCAACTTCACGGTAGCCTTAAAAGAAACCGACTAGCTGATATATGCAGCAATTATCATCCATTAGCGTAAACATCAGTGGCACGTACACCAACAGGGTGTTCAACAAGACAGGCCAAACACTGGGGAATTTAATAAACGAAACGAGAGTAAAAATAATAAAAACCGACACAAAGAGCGGAGTTAATTCTGTAATGGAGGCGAAGATTGGCGCGTTTCCAACACGGCAGCTGATTTGCGCGGGAGAGGCCTCTTAAAAATCCTCACCCTTAATGAAAACACCCTGAAATAGCAAGCCGTGTTTCGTGTAGCGAAATCAGCGACTACAAATCTTGCTAGTAGTGGAATCATTTTAGTGTTGAACCCCAACAAAATTGCAACACGAGCAATCTTTTTTTTAAATGATAGCTAAGAGTGCCCTTAATAAGCCCACAAAAATCGCCATTAATCGTACCTTGGCAACATGCCCTAAAATTCAAAATGGCCGCCAAGATGGCTGCCAAATTATATATTTTGGCATATATCTCGAGAACGGTTAGTTTGATCAAAAACGTTAATTTAGCAAATATGTAGCTCTTTTCATGCCGATCAGTTTTTATATATGCATTTTGTCTGTCAGACGTATGGTATGGCCACAATTTGAAGAGCCGTACTTCATTATAATCTGCCTTTTTCAAAAAAATTCAGAAATTTCATTTTTGATGACTTAATGTTAGAAAATACAAATTGTACCTCAAAATAATTTTAAAGTTGTTTGCCATGTGGTTTCCTACTTATTTTTAGTTTTTACACAGTCGCTTTCTTTCCTTTAGTCTTACAGAGTCGCTGACAGCTTCTTATTTTACTTATCTATTGGTGTAATATTACAACAAATTACAACTTGCTATTCAGAAGTGACAAACGACTTTCAGATCATGTTTATACCATTAAAAAAAATTAGATCCTCACTTCGAGAAGATTTAGCTAAATCTCTATTAGCTCTGCACGCCTATACAGGGTGCGACACTACTTCGAGGATTTTTCACATCGGAAAACTATCTGTATTCAACAGAACATTAGAAGACGAGTATTTTCAGGGTCTGATGTCATCTTTCAGCTCACAAAATCTGTGTCCAGATCAAGTTGAAGAAATCGGTCTGAAACTAATGGTTAGTCTGTTCAATGGGAATAAGAACGAATCAATGAACACATGTAGATACAAAAGTATTTTGTCAAAATTAAAAAAAAGCTAAAAGCTTTGAAAAGCCTCAGCAACTTCCTTCAACAGAGTCAGCAGTAAAGTTTCACAGTCTGCGTGCCTATTTACAAATTCAAATATGGAAAAGGGCAGAAGATAGTATGATAACTACAGACTGATGATGGACTTTGCAGGACAACATGTATGTGCCCCAAACGATGGATTTGCCAGCAGCACCAGAGACATTGTTAAAAATGATTAGATGCAATTGCAAGACTCCTTGTAATTCAATGAGATGTGTGTGTAAAAAAATGGATTTAACTGCACTATTTCCTGTGGTCATTGTTTAGAAAACAATAGTGAAAACAGTTTCCAGTTTTCATTGGACAAAGAAAAGACGATGAGATTAGTATTTTTGAAAATGTTAACTTAACTTTTAAATCATTTGGCAAAATGATGTTAACACAATGGTAAAACTACGTTTATATGTTCATGTTATACATATTGTATGTAGGGATCTTTTTTTGGTAGTATTGAATAAAATTGTATGATTTAAATAACATATATTTTTTTATTACATATCCATATCCTGGCTTCTTACTTATCCCTTAAAATGGGAGATTATTTAAATCATGCAAAAAAATTGTTCATAATCATAAAATCCCAAGTAAAACTGAAAATAAGTAGGAAACCACATAGCAAACAACTTTTAAATTATTTTGACGTACAATTTGTATTTTCTAACATTAAGTCATAAAAAAATGAAAATTTTGAATTTTTTTGAAAAAGGCAGATTATAATGAAGTACGGCTCTTCAAATTGCGGCCATACCATACGTCTGACAGACGAAATGCATAAATAAAAACTGATTGGCATTAAAAGAGCTACATATTTGCTAAAATAACGTTTTTGATAAAACTAACCGTTTTCGAGATATATGCCAAAATATATATTTTGGCATCCCTCTTGGCGGCCATTTTGAATTTTTGGGCTTGTTGCCAAGGTACGATTGATGGCGATTTTTGAGGGGTTATTAAAGACACTCATAGCTATCATTTCCAAAAAAATTGCTTGTGTTGCAATTTTGTTGGGGTTAGGTCAAATTTTCTTATAAAATGATTCCACTATAGTTGAATGTAAACAATCATGTGAATAGCGGCAGTAAGTGGACATCGGGGAGTGTTTAACCGTTATAGCTCTTGGCCGTTACTACCTTAAGAAATCTCCCGTTATACTCGTGTTTAGTAATAAATATTATTTTATTGTACAAACATGTAGGAAGTGTGTGTGTGGATTGTTTTAAACCTCATCTACAATGGTTTCTTTAGCACATTTTATACTGCAAAAAGTCAATAAAACAGTGTTGTTGCATAAATATTAACTAAACAAACTTCCTTGTTTATCAGTAAAATGCAACGTTGTCTTTCGACGATATTATTTACATAATACTGTGTATTAATTATTTAGATGGGTTTTCAATTCGATTCATAAAGAAAAAGAATACAAGGACTTTTGCCACAGTTAAAAACCCTACGCCAAATAACCATATCTCTGTGACAACTGGAGTTGTTTAGTATCAAAATATCTTTTAGGATAAAACAGAAATTTGCTCACACAGGTACTTCGAAAAAATGTACCCCCCCCCCCCTATATTTTTCACTATTACTCGTCCCTAATTATTAGACATATGTATCCGGGTTCGTACACTATCATCACACATTTTCCCATAAACCAAATACACGAACCAACCCCCAAAAACGAAAACCAAATTGCTTCCTTCGTCATATTCGAAGCAATAAAGCCGGGTCTAGAGAGAAAATCCGGCGAATTGTTTTAATTCAATATCGCAGATATAAGATGTATGCGGAGCGTCGCGGTAAAAATCAAATATTCGCTCGGAGTAGACAACGCGGCAGATCAAGACGGAAATGTGCTCCAGGATTATCTTGTTACTCCCTCTCAGGCTGCAAGATACGTGATATCTACCTCTTCCTACCTCACCTGTGTGTAAACATCGGATGTGGATTTTGTTATCTGTTCAATGTTCACATCACAAATCCTGCAGTCTTGACTGTCGCTTGAGACAGTCTCGAGATCTCGATAGGATAAACATTGCTGCTCGTTGTTTTGGACCACATTGCCAAGACAGATTTTTTACTGAGTATATATCAAAAGGAAAACTATCCGTACGCAACATGAACTATTTTGTGAAGTATTAAAAATTATAGAATATATTTTTTACTCACTACAGTTTGAAATTTTTATTTTGTTTCGTTCCACATTTTCAAGTTGTGAATTGTATTTATTTTGGACGTTGTGACATGTTTATACTTTTTCATCCTAACTATCTATGAAAGATGTTTGTTATATTTATCGTTGTATGGATTACTATTCACTGCTTTATATTTACTATTTATGGGGAGAAAATATTAAATTTTGCCAAAATACTGTTTTTAAATTGGATGTAGCATTTTCTGCGCTAATGTTTTTGTTACATGAAGATAACATTGTGAACTGATTATAAATTAAAATGTTAAAGGAGTTGTTGGTTACAAGCTAGTTTCTTGTATCTTATATTTTAATGTTTCAGATAATTATTTGCGACAGAAGTAAAACTACCTGATCAATTAACAAGGAAAAAATTTGGATAAGCACTTATTTTGTTTACGAAAAAACAGAAATTAAACTTACACCGACTAATAAAGATGACATAATTGTGTAAAACTTACCTAGAACCTAGATATAATACCTTTGTTATTTCGCATCTAATCTTAAAAAAATTAACGCGATTATTTTAAAATTGTATGTACCTTTTTTATTTTACTAAGGGAAAGGATTTGTTTTAAACTTTGCCAAGTTGTACAGTGATTAATTTATTATCATTACTAAGAGTGTTTATATAATTAATTCATAAAGCCAATAATACTTTAATGAAAAGAACAGAAGTTTTGCTTAGTTTATTCTCTCGTCAAGTTCTGAACTTCAACCGTTTATATAATCATAAACCCTACAATAGCGTATAAAACAATCATCCGATGATGTTTTTAGTTAAACTTCCTTAATATCATTGACTTATTGAATAGCATTTGTACTTAAAATTATACAAAGGGCATCTTTAAATATAGCCTAGAGATTAAATTTATTCGTTTTGATAGTTTATTACTTTAATCGTTTAAAATGTAATTATTTAAGTACCTAAACTGTACTCAGCATATTTAAACAATAAATTATAAACAAATATTTGAAAATACATATCAAATCTCTTTATCTTAATTACTTTTTCCTGATTACAGTCATTTGCTTGAAACCCATGACATGGACGCTCCAACAATAATCTTTTAAATCCCCTACATCAAATTCACACGAGTCCATCTCAACTACTAATTGTTTTATGAAGGAAGTTTTACTAATATCTCAATGGAAGCAACCCAATAATTGAACGCTGGGGTTGGCCTGCTCGTGCTCAGTGCTCAGTCCCCGAGGTACAGACAACCAATCATCAACTGTCTAAACTGTAAACTGTGTCTACAGTCTAGTGTCTAAACATCGGACATTGGACAGTGAGACTAATCAATGTTTGGCCTGATCCATTGTTTAAGGCTATCCCCATTCCCGCCTGTCCCCGTTGAAGAACGACTTTATAATGCAGCTCTGAGTTGTTTATAATGTCTGTACAGTACTAATATTTATTATTACGTTAAAATAAGAAATTCAACCGACTATGACCTTTGGAACGATAAAATATGTGCTGCTAGACTTTTTCAAAATTAAAATTCGATTTCTGAAAAACAGAAACCTAAAATAATAATTATTGTTTGGCATTCCCTACCTCATAAATTATCAACAGAACCACATTCCTTCGATTGTTGTATTTTACCAACTTCGGGCAGGGGTAAAGATCCTAATATTTACAAGGGTCTGGCCCTTAACAAACTAACTCGTCCCGCTACATGAACCTGCTGTACTCACGACGCGTATCAATACGAGGCCCTGCTCAAGGTCACAACGAGTTTCGACGAACCACGCGTATTGATCGGATACCGGAGGAGAGATATTGAAAACGTTGTCCGCAAACCTAATCGCGTGAATATGCCAAATAAAATAACATACTTCTTCAGGATGAACTGTAACAATAGTGGTACGTTTGAAAATAATGGTGTAGAAAATATTCTACAGAAACATTTCTCAACTTCAAATAATACTTTGACTTCCCTAACTGTGATCGTCAGAACTTACAACACCTAGTTTATAACTGCTCGCTTTGCTTGGTTGAATAACATCTGTCAATCAGTAGGTGGCGAGTCGGTGAGTCATGACACAATTGACCAGTCACCGGTCTGATTCAATGATTGAACTATCCAGGCTGGGATGGGTGTGAGTGGAGGGGGGGGGGGGGTATGGCTCGGTCTGTAGGATATCCGGAGATACGTGACCAAGTTACAGATCACACCATTACTGCGAGTCACCGCTGTAGCTTACAGTCAGCAAATTACCGATATGACAACTCTCGAGACTCTGTATTAACATTAGAAATCATTGTCAATTAAATAATTCCTCAGGTAATTCCACTTACAAATTCCGAGAGTAACACGAAGATTGTAATAGGTTATGCGTGTGGCACCTTCGTCAACTAATTTGCCTACAATAGTTGATACTAATTATGTGCTAGGTAAACATATCACATTTTAAAAAGCTATATTGTCAAATAGAAGTAAATGGCTCATATTTGATTAGATATAGGCGTATTTAAAATTCAAACAAACGAAAGATGACAGTTAGATGGATGGAAAGTAAATAAAAGAGACGTCTTTTAACACTTAAAATTTAGATGGAGTTAAATGAAGGCAAGATTGGATCACAGCATAGCCTCCTCTAGTACAAGTCCGCGACAAGGCAAAAGTGGCAACGCCGCAATGCCGGCCTACAGAGACAGCTGCAGCGTCTGCGCAATGCTAACTCGTTTATCATTAGTCCTATGGCGAATGCGGCGTTGCCACATCGTTCGGCACGTTAGTAAAGTAGGGCCCACTCTTATGCAATAATGAACAACCAGAAAAAAAGAACGATAAATGCGTTTATTATTAAAACATCAACTGTTTACTGTACCATCCGACAAATATGACATGTGTTACAAGATTATTGACAAATTTTGAAATACTATGGGATAAAACTGTCGCCTTCACGTTTTGAGCTAGCAAAATCATGCAGTATGTGGATTACTATTCAGAGCTAAATTGTTGCTACATACCGCATTTTGGATTTCAGTGTACGTACGAGTCTTGGGCAAGCTAGTGAGTGCAAAATAGTAGGCCTACGACGTTTTAATGGTTGCATTAATAATATTGCATTATTATTATTGAGATTATTATTTTAGGTTTGTGGTGAATATTACAGCTTAAGCGATCACTGATGGAATATAATTGGGTTTTGACTGACTATTACAGCGTAATTGAAAACTAAAAGATTTTAAAATGAAATAATTTAGAAATGTTTGCAGGAAACTCTCGTATGCGTACAAACAAATTGCTACATAAATATTTAAAGAGAAGCGTGTGAAGTTACTCCTAAAGATCACAAATAATGTAAAATAAAATTTTGTACCAGGAGTAAAATTTAATAGATCCTTCAAAACTAACTTGTATAACATACTATTTTATTGGCAACACTCAATGTCATTGAAGGTGACGGAATTATTATCACTGAGGTTTATTTACGAACACAACATTTTGCAGTCGAATTCTTGGCACGAATATCTTTGATTCTGTCAAGTCGTTTAACGACGTTTTGAAGACGTGAAATTAAGTAATGTCTATTGACAGAAGACGTCGATATTGAGATGAAAATACAGCTGAAGAAAGACTCGACAGCGGGCCCGATTGAAAAAAAAATGATTTTAATATTGATGCAGCGCTTTTTTAGTGAATGGTTTTTTACTAGGTTCAAAATAAGTAAAACCCAGAATAAGTTATCATATTAACTTGCATTTTGCAAAAAGGGGGAGAGATGTGGAAATTCAATATAATGAGAAAGTTACGTAGATCTCGTGAGTTTGTCTTATTGCATTGATAACATGTTTGCTGTTTACTTAAAACTTGTGATAAGTACTCAATTCATTACCATACATTTAAATGTAGTCTAAAAAATATATTTTTATGATGCATTTTTATTCAAAGCCGAGCCGATTTAATTTAGGTTAGCATAGCACATCTGAATTCGCAAAATCCGCAATGTTTTTCTAACATAGGCCAACATACAAGTTCAATTTCTAATAACGTAACTTCAGACCCATCAAACACCTCACTGAAGCCCAAGAATAGTGGACTATACCTCACAATAGCTCAACTTCAACTTTTAACATGAAATTCATAATTTCATCATGTACATACTCATACGCTTAAAAATCTCGAAGTTTTCCAAAACGTCCAACATAGAACAATACCATAAGACAAGAGTGATTGGCGTCGCTGAGCCAATAAAGGAGCCGAAACGTCGAAACGTTGAGGGAGTTGAGAGACGCATTTGCAATCTAAATTAGCTGCTTCGTCCAACTTGCAGACTACACAGTACATTACTTAATCACATTCTGTTTAAACTTCGCGCGTACTAGTCTAAAATCCATCACTTCAGACGACGCTATCGACAGATAAATAGAATTTAAGGTTAATCGACTTTAGAAAATAAAATGTTATAACGGTAAAAAAGGCTCCATCAATTTGACTTGGCAATTGAATAAATGTGAGCGAATGTTTTTATTATTATTATTATAGACTAGATGATGCAACCAATGTACAATTGAGTAAAATAAAATAGCGCCGATTTGCATTCCGAAGCAGTTATAGCATTGATTTCAGTTATTATTTTGTACGTTGCGCCTAAAGAAATACAGTTTAATTTATTTTACTAACGAAAAAATATAAAATCATATTGGCGTAAATTATTGACACACACTGCAACACGCTTAAAAAACCCCTCACATCAGAACAAGCATAAATACCAGATTAAATGTTTAATATATTCTTAGTACAGTCAACCCGAACTTGGAGTTTTTACCATGTGACATAATATGATTCTCCAATTATAAAGTTGGCAGAAAGAGTTTGCGCCACGCCATTATAACTTGGAATTTCAAACATGGAGTTCGGAGACCATTAGGTAAGAGTGTGTCCCGCTTGATGTGTTTCTAAAATGTCGCAAAGACTGAAATGTAGGCCAACATGATGAACATGATTTACAAGTAAAAAAAAGTATTAAAAACATAAAACCCTATGCACAACGGTTAAGTTGAAACTCAACCGTTGCCAACGAAAATATTAAATTTTATCTTTATCTTCTGTCAAATCCTTCTAAATCTGTAATTGGGATCATAATTTCCTTAGAAGTTTAAGCATATAGCTAATAAGTTTTGGTACCTAAGCCTAATAAATGAAATTCAAAACATTACTCGTACATAATATTAAAATATTACTACTGTATTTCAATGTGATGGCGACCAACAACTTCATGTGTAAGTAACGTAATGTATATGCCGGAAAGGTCAGATGTGAGTGTAAAGTGCTTACCTTTTTCGCCTCAACTCTTCATTGAAATTGTTAGTATACTGCTCCGAGGTGTGGTTCTGTAACAGATATATCAGAATGTTACTGTTTGTACAAATCTTAGTGGAAATGATAGTGTAGGTCTACAATGTACAACTGACCTGACCAAACGCAATCCAACATAACCTAGAATAGGTTAGTAGTGGGGTTATGAAAGTAGTCGTATATGTCTGAATGTATAGTTTCTGAGCTAACCTAACCTAACTGAACTTTGTAGTGATATGTTAATTTGTACGTGTCACATATGAAAACACAACTATATGCAAAAACGTTTCCTCCTTAATAGATTTACTCAGGAATCGTGGTCCATGGCTTATTATACTTCACGTAATTGTACTAATTATCAGCGCAGTGATGCAAATGTCGAATGTTCGTGTATTTTCAGTTATAGTGTAATACAAGTACAACAGTAATACATTCTGTTAAAACGATTTGTGTTGATAACGATGATAAAATGTTCCAACGCTCTGACGATATGGTTGCAACGCACAGCACCTAATTTTCTTTAGTATTATTCTTTAATACCTACGAGTGCAAGAGGTTTCCTTTATTTTAAAATCCAGACGATTACAAAGTGAACTTTACTCGCCAACCTGCTCATCTAACAAGCTATGCGTAAAATACATTTAAAATACCTTGTTATGTTTTTTATATAAATTTTTTTCCACAAACCCGACTATCCAAAAAACACTAATGGTATGTGAGTTATAAAAAATCAAGCAAGGCAATGACACTTATTTTTTCCTACAGTGACCTGACAAAATGGGCTTTCTTGCACTGATTAATAGTACAGAAAGTTGCTAATTGCTGCATTTACTTTTGCCGCACTCTTTTTACTTTTGCTGCACGTTTTTTTTTTTTTTGCCGCACTCCAGGAATCCAATCAAACAACACAAAACAACGTGCTTTTATTATTCACGTAATACGCTGGAAATAGGTTGGTAACACTTAAGGATACTACGACTACGATCAGCTGATGTATTTTTGACAGTAGGTATATGGATAGTTCCCTTTGACCTTAAAGGGCAATTTATGAAATAATGGATAGTTTTGCGCAAGGTTTCCCGTCATGACGAACATTTAAAGTATATGATTTTAGGGGGTGTGACTTTAAGTTTTCTAAAAAGTTCATGGCTACTTTGGGGTTTATATATGGATAACTATTCATGTTTAACAGTACATTTTTTGGTATAAGTAAATAAGCTAATAAGTACCTAATTAAAATTCCTGAAGTACGCTATATCAGGAATACAAACACAAGGATATACAGTAGAGCATTTTTCTGGCGATAGAAAGAGGATACAAGTTGGCGTTAACAAAGGGAAACCAATTAAGACCGTGTGTTGTGTACTGGCGATCCGATACAATAGCAAAAAAGACCGAGTAAAGAAACGTTTGGATGGAAGAACAACGTTTCCTACCTTTTATCTTCACTACAGGTGGACTTAATACGTAGGATCGTCGAAGATAACATTTAAATAAAATAATACACCTGTCGACAATGTTATGTTTGTTTAGAACAATTTTACGACAAAACCAATACATAGACTGTGTTAAAAACATTTTGGTGCTGCTAGAGACCGTTTAACTAACGAAGATTTAAATAAGAGAGTAAAAGAACAAAATTATAGTGACAAAAATAATTACTACATTCCCTTACTATTTCTGTCTTTAATTATTGCAACTTCATGCTAAATGAATCTTTAAATTATTTTGAATACAATTATTTTACAGACTTCCTGCTACATAAAACGTGAGGGTAGACAATCTTGTAAATCTATGTCTATTATGTGTCTGGGATTTAATTGTTAAGCATTTCTTTAAAACAAGGACATCTACTTACGCAAACGCAGCTTTTCGGCTTCCCGTGCAAAAGCTAAATAAAATACAAGATGGTGCGCGGATAGTCTAGTGAGAAGGATGAGAACTTGTGCGGAAGATCTTGGTTAAAATCCCGCCAATCACCAACTGTGCTGAACTATGCGATTGTTTAGACTTTTAGAGCAAACTATATATTTAGAAAACATAAATACATGGGTCACGCTAGTATAGCTTTCTATGTATTGAAAACTGATATACCCTATTAAACGCAATGCAATATAAAAACTTCATAATAACAAAACAGAATGATCCTAAAACTTAAGACTTATTTGAATGTATACAAAAATAGCTAACTAAATGTTGAAGAACTCCAACGTTTTATAATTTGCCAATTTAACAACTTCGGATGTAAAATCAAAACCAAATTACCAAAATGCCAAGTCACAAAAACCTCATTTTTAAGGTCCCCTTACCACAGAATGCAAAATACATTCGTTAATTTACCATACAGTTTTATCGGCGTTGAAAGTGTATTGAATGTTATTCTAAGAAATATTACATCAACTCAATAAATATCACTGTAGCTGTACGGACGCCGCACCGTCAGTCTGCAGAAATGCACGTTGTAGTGTTCATTGACCGTGTTCACGGACAATTAAAATCCGTTACAACTGGACCGGACTAGTTTACCGAGTACACTATTCTGCTATTACTAAAGAAAACAAGGAAAGCCTCCTGTAGTCTTCTTAGTAAACAAAATGTGCACACTTCACGAAATATGGGCATATCCTATACTCTAATACGAGCAATGTTTGCTTGTATGCTTGCTTGCACAAAGATCTCGAAAACGGCTCCGACGATTTTCTTCAAATGTTGTAAATAGTTCATTTCTGGCCTTAAAACGAGTTTCATGCAGTTAGAACTGCTAACAAAAATCTAATTACGTAGAAAAATGAGACTGAAAATCACATTTTTTTAACATTAGTCTTATGGGTTGCTAGGTAACCATGTTGGCTGAATTAAATAACAAGGAAAAAGTAAACAAAAGACTTGAAGTTGTAGCATGTGTTCATAATAAGCCAACTACCCACAGTATACCAACAAATTACAAATACAGTACAAAAGGAAAAACATCACTTGTTAATATTGAGCAAAGATTATACTTAAGATTACTCGATACATTGTAGTCAAGGGTAGCAGTGCGAAGTCTAGGATCTGTTTATGACGAATTCATTAAGGTATCTGCAATCCTAAAATGCTATTGGAAGGGAAGGAAACAGGTCCGTGACGTAGGAAGTAGTGAAGGAAGTAGTAAAGGCAATCATAAAATGCTATGGGAATAGAGGGAAACAGGTCCGTGACGTAGGAAGTGATGAAGGAAGTAGTAAATGCGAGCAGTCCGGAGTGTGGGGACTGATTATGACGATAAGATTAGGGTATCTGCAATCCTAAAATGCTATGGGAAGGAAGGGAAACAGGTCCGCGACGTAGGAAGTGGTGAAGGAAGTAGTCAAGGCGAGTAGTCCGGAGTGTGGGAACTGTTTATGACGATTAGATTAAGGCATCTGCAATCTTTAAATGCAATGGGAAGGGAGGGAAACAGGTCCGCGATGTACGAAGTGGTGAAGGAAGTAGTCAAGGTGAGCAGTCCGGAGTGTGGGATCTGTTTATGACCAATAGATTAAGGTATTTGCATTCCAATAATGCTAAGGGAAGGGAGGTAAACAGGTCCGTGACGTAGGAAGTGATGAAGGAAGCAGTAAAGGCGAGTTTTTCGGAGTGTGGGAACTGTTTATGACGATTAGATAAGGGTATGAGCTATCCTAAAATGCTATGAGAAGGGAGGGAAACAGGTCCGCGACGTAGGAAGTGGTAAAGGAAGTAGTCAATGCGAGCTGTCCGGAGTGTGGGAACTGTTTATGACGATTAGATTAAGGTATCTGCAATCTTTAAATGCAATGGGGAGGGAGGAAAACAGGTCCGCGACGTAGGAAGTGGTGAAGGAAGTAGTCAAGGTGAGCTGTCCGGAGTGTGGGAACTGTTTATGACGATTAGATTAATGTATCTGCAGTCTTTAAATGCAATGGGAAGGAAGGGAAACATGTTTGCGACGTAGGAAGTGGTGAAGGAAGTAGTAAAGGCGATTAGTATGGAGCGTGGGAACTGTTTATGACGATTAGATTAACGTATCTGCAATTCTGAAATGCTATGGGGAGGGAGAAAAACAGGTCCACTACGTTGGAAGTGGTGAAGGAAGTAGTCAAGGCGAGCTGTCCGGAGTGTGGGAACTGTTAATAACGATTAGATTATAAGGTATCTACAATCCTAAAGTGCTATGGGAATGGAGGGAAACAGGTCCATGACGTAGGAAATGGTGTAGGACGTTGTAAAGGCGAGCCGTGTGGATCTTGGGAACAGATTTATGTATCTTCGATACTAAGACTGCTTTCAGAGTGAACTAATGATTTTCTCCGAGCAAAAGCTCGGTCCCCAGGTACTACTGTGCTTAAGTCGACTGGTAAGGAAATTTGTAGTGTGGCATTATTTTTCAATCCTTGAATCTTGGAACGAATTTTAGAAAGCCTAGCATTTGGTTATCAAAGTATTTTTATATCAGCCTACTTAGTTGACAAAGTAAAAAATGAAACTGTACAGTGAACATCGACTGCATTCCCTCAATGCTGAAAATTAACATGATTTTTTCTCTCGTTATAACAATAAGTTACGCCACTTCTAGAACTAAATATTATTTAGTTTTGTAAACATTCAAAAAATGTGCATAATAATGATATAAAGGTGTAAATAATGCTAAGAAAACTCAAAACTGGACCACTCAACGAAACCACACAAGATCTAGCACAATAGGCTGCAAAAACACGTACAAACATACAGAAACTCTAAATCACTTAAGACCAAAACTTTGAGAAAATCTCGTTCAAGTTTATACACAGAGAACAATTTGTATAAACAACGTCGAAGAGCAAGAATTCCTATGAAGCTCAACTCAATTTGTCTCTGCTTGCATAACAGGATAAAACCGTATAACAAGCAGAAACGTACAGAGAGGAATAAACGACAATCGAACTAAGTTACAGTAGATGTTACAGTTACAGTTACAGTTGATTTATAATTTGACTAACCTAAGCTGTTGAGCTATTACTTTTAAACTCAGGAACAAGAGGAGGGAATAGATTTCTTCCCCTAAAATCGCCTAAATTTTGTGAACGAAGTGTAATACAATGTTGTTGAATAGATTGTATTTTTCATCCTCTTGTCCGACGAGTCACGAAGGTAAAAAAAACATACATTCGTGAAAAATAACAAAAAACTAAATGGCATGACATTTACCGTATGACTCACACAACGCAGTCAAGATCTTGAGTTGATACACTAAATTACCGTTCTCTTACCCTACGTGAAACAAAATTAAATTTACAAAATCAAAATTGTGAGAACACCGTTTGATCCGCCATAAAGGATATGACTTTTTTGACCGGCGGTGGCAAGTCAGTGCAAGACTAGCGTGCCTGTCCCCTCGGGTTATCGCGTGCTGCTGTCATTGTTTTCATTATGCAAGACCAACCATCCCTCAGTCACGGAACCACTAAACAATATCTTCTTTTCTTCATCAATATCTGGTATTTTTATTCAGACTGGCCGTCAAAATGTTAAACACTGCATGTATATACGCTGCGAGACTTTGGATGTTCCCCCAAACGAATGCCCTGAGGTCTGTGCTTGTATGAAATCAATGTCGGTTCTGTACACAAATTAGTTCTTTTGTTGATTGAAATAGAACATAGGTAGGTAAGAGTATATAACTACACCTGTGTGAACAGTTTTGTTATTCGTATACAGGTTCTGTCTGTATCCAATTTTTTTATTATCTTGTAAACCATGTTAAATTAGTTATTACTCTACTGTCAATTCCAAACAAGTATTGTTATGAGCATATAAGATTTGCAACTAAAAGTTTAACACGAAAATCTTTAAAACCCCCAACGAGTTTATACAATTTCGTCCCAATCTCATTACGCTCTGCGTAATCAAACCATAGACGTTATTTATAATTCAACCGTTCCAAGTCATTTATTATTTTTTAAGCTAAATATTTAGCTTACTATGATTAATGGATACGAGGTGACCCATGCGCCAATCACGCAGTTTAATTATGGTCACACCAAGTTTCCGACGGAAAATGAATCCAGTACAATACTCATAACCTTATCAAGATTACAATTGTTTGAAATAGTTATTATGTGAATAAAACTACTAATTTACGATGCATTTGTTGATTTTATACCAAACCCAAAAGGAGTGATTTACCTACCTCAATCAGGTCACGGTTGACAAAAAAGTAGCCTATTCAAAATATATTAAATAGTATAGTAAGTAGTATATACGAAGCCATAAAGGATTTTTGTAATTATCATTCAAGGTGTGATGTATAATAGGCTTTAAAATTTTACATAAATCGTAAAAATTGGGTTAGTAAGATGGCTGGAAAAGGGATTTTACATCTGAATGGCACAGACCTCAGAATTTAGTATCAGCATAACCCCAATGGTATAAATTATTCAGTATATAAATTGACCAATTATCTTCCCCAATGACTTATCTGAACCAAAAACCGATAAACTTCAAAATCGCCTTTTTTACAAAACCCTAGATCGGTTACAATCAAATTGACTGAAATAGTACATTCACACAGAAAGGTTTGCCATTAACAAAGATTGTTTCCCAAACTAATACAGTAAAACGAATGACCTAGTCTTTTCTGAGTCACAATCTGCACTTAAACACACTGTGAGAATTAGATTGACCTTAATTGACCCTTGCCTATCACGTTCAGAGTAATGGTCACCAACATCTTAACCCAACAAAAGAAAATCGCCCATCCACCTCTCTGAAACCTTGCAATGAAATAAAATAAGATTAAGATCAGGATATATTTTCTCAATTCAATAATAGACCTTTCAAACTGGAGACTGATTTTTAGCGAATCTCCCATATAGGGAATAAGCCATTACCGTTGTGTTTTTAATTTCACAGCTACACTTAAGTACCGATTTACTGAAAATGTTATAGAAATATTCTAAAAATTTCTATTCTGAAAGTACTACAATCAAAGTGCAATAAAGAACCAAACCTACAAAGGTTGCAATAAAGAAATGTACTTTATTCTTCACCTTTGATGGAATCTTCATATTCCTCTTTCCAACTCCGACCTTGTACACTCAACATTTGCCTCGTACAATATTGTACTTGTACATATATACGATAGGAAATGGGTAAATGACTGAATTATAAGCGTTACATATATTTTCAAGTTTTGAATTCCAAAACTCAAAGTTACTTAATAATTTGTACGTTTTATTTTGGGAGATAGGAATTACATATTCGTCCTCATCCTCATCGTAAAAACATTACATTTTGATCTAGTTGAACCTCTAACAAACCAAATAATTTGTGACGGACCAAATAATAGTATTAATGCAATTTTAACACCCATGAGGCAATTACAACATTGGCGAATCGATACACCATTAGAGGACTCGACTAGGACCTAACCAGTAATAACAAGAATTATACTGTAATTCTGTTAGGTTTGACCACGGGGTCGGTGGTTCCACAGTTAACCATTACAACTGGAACCATCAGTGATTGCGAAACCACGCGGCCGATTAACCCGGGGGCGAAATCGAAATCAGTGCAACGGGTGATTGGATGTCATTGAAATTAGTAGATGTCGACGAAGGTGTATTTGATTGAAAATAAATGTTTAAGCAACTCTTTAGAACAACTGGCTGCGAAGGAAGAAAAAAAATCAAGAGAAAAGTGTAATTTTTTAGTGTAGCCTATTAAAAGTCAAAATTGCACCACAAAAATGTTAACCGGTACATAAGATTGTAGATTAGCATATTACAGAATAAAATATGTTATTTTCTATTCATTTACCAAATGTAAACGGAATTGTCACGTAACAATTATACAGCGATGACAATGAAAGTCATAAAAAATAGATAACAAAGAAAAGATCACGCGAGTTCCAAAAAGCATTAGCGCTGGGAACTGCGGAGGAGATTAGGGAGAAGTATGTTGAATAATGTAAAGCAGCGACCACACCACCACAAGAGTAGAGGGCACAGTCCTCCCTTGCCACTTAACAGGAACAACATGTAAATGTATTAGTAGGCCTACCAGAGAGATAAGGTCAATGTGTTTATCATTAGTGCAGTAGGAGAGTTTGTGTCTGGGATTCAAAAAATTTTATGTATAATATTGTATCATTTACGAATCGTAGCGATCCTAAAGTATTGACGTCATGCCTTTTAACCTACATTGTAGATTATGACCAACTAGCAGAGTGTTCTTCGTACGGGGTTGGCATACCATACAAGTATAAAATGCTTATTGCAATTATACTCGTGCTTTGCGTTTTCAATAGGGGAGGATAAGGTTTAAGACAATTTGGTTCTTTATAGTATTCACATCTACCATAGCCATACTGTTATAAACTGCACCCAAACAATAAAAAAAGTAAAATAAAACCAACTTCTTTAGTTGAATCAGCTGACAAAATTATTTAATTCCTTAAATGTGAATACCCATTAGGTTTACATGGGAAACTCCAGAGTCACTAGGGCGGAGCCGGAAAGGATTTTTGGGAAAAGAATATGCCTCTATGTTAATCGGGAATGTGAGCTATCATCACACCAAATTTCAACCCAATCCAACCAGTAGTTAATGCGTGATTGAACTTCAAACAAACAAACATACATACAAACAAACTTTCACATTTATAATATTATCATGAAGTAGGATATACCATAGATAGAACAGTTTAGTCTATGGATATACTTTGCAATATGCATACGTTTTCAATCATAACATGACATTAAAAGAAAGGAATATTTGCAACGTTAACCAGAATTTACAAAGCGCACAGTTAAGCTTTAAAATGCGAAATTAAAATTGAGGCGATTTTTAAGAGGATAAGTTGTTTTGATATGTTTGGTACTGTAATCTAACGTTTAGTTGAATTGTGTTTCCTAATAATAATTTGGTTAACAGTTTAGTGGGTTAAGACCTGATATTACATTCTTCTAAACTACGGTAGAAATGGTATTCATTTTTTGCACTGGTTCATGAACTATTACAATTTATTTTTTACCAATTAAATCTTGTTACGAAAAAAATTTTACCCGAAACACTTTTGTTCCAACATAAACGTATTCCCTCACACAGCGTCACATAAAACTGCATCGCATCTGTATGTGTGCGATAACAAAGACCCTACTTCAAAGCATCTCCTCTGGTCGCCTTCCAAAATTCCTCGGATCCCTCTTATGATTACAATGGCGGTTATTTTCTGCACATAAATTAATCGGCCGACCAGAGGGAAGCGATGGCTCCGGATGCGCCAAAAAGAAGACAATTGGAGCGACTGAGAGGTAGATATAATCGGGCCGCTGCTATTTCGGAGCGCCAAGAGCGACGCGCCCGTCTGTACGGTACAATGTTATATTGCACACTGCTACAGACCGCGTGGCTACGGTCCAATCACTGTTCGTTCTTTTATACCTAAATAAAACTTTCTTGCTTGGCAAATCGTATTTGGGATTTTTCCACCAGACTTTACTTATCCTATGGATGAGAGTATCCATGTTTGTAGGTAGTTTGGATACATCGATATTTGAAGTGTTTAGAGTAGAGGATCTAAATTTACTTTAGGAACACAAAATCAAAACTTGGGTGTTATTACAAGTGTGTATGTTTATGCCAAGTTTATATGCGGTAAGTTGGCAGAAATATTCCCCAAAATATCGAACAAATCCATAAAAAAATCTGGTTTCGAATTAATCACGAAAGTCAAAACTACTGAATAAATACATGACGATCAAAAGATAAACTATATTACTTCGGTGCACAAAGTGGTTCATTCCAGCCTCGTTCGCTAAGAAGTCTTGCTCCATTGAAAAGAAAACACTTCCGAATCCTTTGAGCTAATTTTTGGCGATGGTCAAAAATGGTAAGTTTTGTAAGTTGAGGGACTTTTGCGCACATTTTCCATCGCGATTACATATTTTCACGCTGTTCCAGAGGGGTTTGTGTACTAAATCATGTGTCTGTACCTCACCTGAACACAGGCTCAGATTCTAAATCCCGAAACGTCGTGAATTTTACTAATCCTGGTGGGAAACGTCCGCAATAAATCCAGCATACAATTATTATGATTTGTTCACCTGAACTGTTAGTTACAAACTTTTCTTTTTGGGTCTGATAAATCAAAAGTTTGGTAATTATGAAATTATGAAGTTACGCAAGGAGCTCCGCATTCTGCAGGTTTGCGTGCGACGCGAGCGCCCACTTGCATACAATCTGACGCCTCATCTGCGCCCATTTGTCCGTAGCTTGTTTAGTCTTTGGCATTAGCATATTTTGTGGAAACTGTAGGAAATTGTAGCATATCATACAGAACTTTCGCGCAAAGCATAGCCTACGTCCTAGGTTTTTATTTAATGGATTTTTTTATATTTTGAGTTAACTTCATAGAATTCGTGTGGCTTTGGAAGCCAATAAAACAGCAAATATAGTTTCGTTTAATTAAACGTGTACTTTATTCATGATATTTTAGCTTTCAGAGCGCAATGAAAATCCAAGCACACAATTAAGTATTATTGATATAGATTTGGCTAAAACTCGTAGGCTTGTGAGTTCTAGAAATTGTATGGAAAAACACTCACAATTTCACAACCGTATGATTGGGTGCCAAAATTAAATATAAGAAGCGAGGAAATTGTTTCAATAACAGTAAAAGAGCTTTAAAATGGCTCAAATTGCACTCCCCGTCTTAATAAGTCTGTACTCAGCCAATCGTATACGCCTCAGTTTTAGAAAGGTTATATGAATTAATTGTGCAATTCGCTGTTTGCAAATAGTTGGTCACCGCACGATTCTAACAGCATAACTATAGCAATATACAGCAAGAATGGATCAAACCTAGATTATTCCAAAAGCGGAAAAGGTATTAGTAAGCAACAAGTGAGGAAATGAAAAAGCAAATCAAACAGCGATGGCAATATTACAGGAAGGCATTCATCACCAAACCAACGTGCAGTGTACGAGTTAAACGTCCCGTAAAAACTGCCGAAGACATCATAACCGCGGTTGTAACATTAATATCCGATACAGTATCGACTCGCGTCGCATGTCACGGTGGGCATCGATACATCGATAATGCATGGACACGCGACGATGCTGTCCGTAACGATACTGTGGTAGCGGTAACGATTAAACGTTAAACGATGAAACAACTGTCTCAAGCGTCGTCGTGCATGACACGGCACTGTGGCGATAAAATGCCGGCAGACTTAATATACGGCACCGTGACGTTACCAGGGGGATTCAACGCCGTGCATGGAGTTATTTGGTAAATATATCTTTGGTACCGTAGCTGTAAACCGTAAGCTACATTGAGCAACTATAATGATACGTTTCATCCTTAGGTAAACTATAAAACTTAAATACTATAAAATAATGTGGAAAGAACTTTCAAAATTAAAAAATAACCTTCCGCGTACCTATGTTTGCTCTTGGGAATGTTAAATACATTCAAACAAATAATGACTTAATTTCTAACAGTGTTTCAGCGAACATTAAGCTCACTAAGCCTCCGTAAACAATACAATTAATCTCTTAGAAACAAGGAATTACGGTTTCCTCATTCGTCGATATATACAGCCAACAAGCTGTGTAAACCTACGATACGCAGGTACAGAGCCACGCGGCGGCGACTCCCGTCTAAGAATAGCAAAGGTCCGATAGCACATGTAAGCCTATGTACAAACAAGCTATGGCTGGCGCCAAAATTACCGCGTACATGGTGATAAAAATACATTTCGTAACGCACACGCGTCTCAACACTAACTGATTGAAGATCTTTGTTTATCCGTAGTCTTACTCGTGGAAGGTCTACACATTGAAGAAGTCTGAAACCATAAACGGAATCATTTAAAATGATGCAATGCCAATATAGGTCTACTTGAGTAAACTTACACCATAGAAACGATGGTGTAGTAATGTGTAGTAATTAGTGGACAATTGTATGGCCCTTTATGAGGACAGGAAAATTTTAAGGTGCTGGAATGATTGTGAGATAGTAGCAACCGAGTAATATAAATTGATAAGAAATCTTCGTTACTTAATTGTCTTACTTAAGAAAGAGTACTTCAGCTATAATGGATTTCAAAAATTATATTTTTGGCCCGATAAAAGCTAAATCTAAACGGCCAATAATGCAATGCAAAACACTGTGGTTTATGAAGTCGTCAATCTATTGGTAATCGCTTTACTTACTTCGGCGGGATCAAGATCACAGATTTTTTATCTGACATTATTTAAAACAAGAAGTTTTTTGCTTCAATTAGGCCTACAGTACTTGATTTAAAATAATGTAAAACTGTTTGAATTACAGTCTGAATTTTCAGAATAAACAGGTCGGATGCAGGATGCAGGGGCGTTTCAACCGAGATAACTTAGTGCCATCTGCCACTTTTGAAGTTTCACTCGCCAAGCGCAAAGAAGAGCCAAGTGTGTACAGAGTTTCAAAGTGCGGGTCCAGATGTCGTTTCTGCACGGGCTACCCCGAACTAACTTCAACAAGATTACCATGCGCCCCTGTTATTGTTTACCTCCCTTCCGACTTCTGCAAGATAGGTATCGTGCATTTCCAAACTCACTCAAGTCAAACAAAGGTGTATAACGCGGGAGTTAGTGACACCTAAGTAATTGATTGAAACTTAACTAATCAACTAAAACATTTTAAATTGTGAGTTTCACTATTCAGGGAATTTTGATATGTTTAAGATATACACCATCGATCTCTTCCAGCCGTGAATTATTTAATACATGCCTGAAGATCTTTAACAACGGTATCTATAACTGTATTTATAAACTACATTCGACAATCTCGTGTTAGTTAATTCTGACAGTATATTCTCTTTTGGAAGTGATGGACCTTATTTAGTAACAAATTAAGCATTGCAAAACAGTTTCTACATCCAGAGGAAGCAACCACAACTGTTTTAAAACCCCCTTTAAAATAACCAGTACTGTATAATGGCGAATGCTATCCCGTATCTCCTAGCTTGTATTATGCTTGTTCCCGAACAACGGCTTAACTCATGGTAGCTCTCGCCTACACCTCATACTTCATACTAATATTATAAAGCTGAAAGTTTGCGTGTTAGTTTATTTGTTTGTTTGGAACTTCACACACTAACTGGTCGGATTGGGCATGGTGATAGCTCATATTCCCGATTAACATTTAGGCAGCTGCTTATATCAACAATTCTTTTCGCCTCTGCCCCAGTGGCTCTGGAGATTTCCAGGTTTACCTTATGGGTATTCATATTTTTAAAAGGATCAACTATTCTTGAATGGATATATGATGTTCGAAAGCGTTAAAAAGGGTTCAAGGTTCAACAACATAGTAAAAAAACTATTTTTTCCCATTGCGAAGCACGAGTACAGCAGCTTAACCTGCAAAGTCCCACACAAAACTTACAGCTGATGGGAGGGACAACTTGATGTGTCACTGCAGAGTCAATTAACAACTTCTTAATCTCTGATTTTCTGATTTTGGAAGTAAGATCAAACTATTCAGCAACAAAAGTCACCACACAATTTGTGATCAACTTGTACCCCTTACTGTTTGCCATTTACTGTAGTATCCACCTCATAATGAACGAAACAGCAAATTGTAGTTAAATGCTAACTTTTATAAAACTGGCTCATTCTACTTAAAGATGTTGTGGTCCAATAACACACGTCTCTTAGGACGTCCAATGTAGTCTTTCTCAGTCTTTGAGTGGAAAAATAACTTACATGAACACTTTCTACATTATCCCATCATGCAGAGGAGTAGTGGTCAGTTATAAAATTCCTGGTTTCCGACTACTTTTAGAGTACTCGGAAAATAGTAACAGAATTTAGAGTACTCATCTACTTTTACCACACAGTCCATTTCATAGAACATCCGAGAACGATTTATAAGTATTTTTTTTTGTCCCCATGTTTTATTGAATTCAATTAGGCCTATATTAACTTTGTTGTTGTTGCCTGTGTTCTTGAGTAGGCAAGATGTTAGTGTCAACTAGAGTGTTAGCGATAGCTTAAGAAGACCCCTGAAGATGCCAAACAAGCTGGTGAAATGCAGGTTGACACAAAAATCTTACCTATTCAAGAGCACAGGCAACAACAGCAACATGGATAATCAAATATAAATATTTTTTGCAGACGATGATTACTTATACACAAAGATAATTACTTGGACAATACATAATAATTACTTGGAGCTTTAACAATCACTGAAAATGTAGTCCAATGTCAAGCTTGGTCAACTGTTGTTATGAGTAATGGTACGGATTTGATGCAAGGGAGACTTTGCTTCGTACATTGGCTTAAGGTAAGATCTTAGGAAGTTTCACCTGTAGTCATTGCTTTAGTCACAGCTTGAGAATCTTCTTCAGAAAAGTATATAAAGTGGTCAGAATAGTCCTTACACCCAATCCTTGAAACCACTGCAAACATTGATTCTTGCCAGATCCTAACTGTCAAATCAATGCACATCAGCTAACCATGGAAAACACTCTACAAAATCACTGCCACTTACAGCACATCAGAAAGTAGAACAATTATCAACCAACCACAGCACATACACAATCAATATTCATACATTACTGATTTTCTATTTGCCTAAGTACTCTACATCCCAAAATAAAGGAAACCCAGAGAAACGCACACCTAAAGACAAAACATACTAGAAAAGTAAAAAAACTAATTCAACAACGTGTGCCATACTCTATAGAATTGATGGGTGTACTGTAACACTTTGCATGTACTGCTGTATGCCGTCAGAAGCCTGTCATAAGAAAAGACATTCGCTAAACTTCATCAACATTGAGATGAGGCGAAGGCACAAGATAACAGTTGTGGATTGAGATTGGGCTTTAAAAATATGTGAATTTATGAGTGGATGATGTAAATTTGTGGGTGTTAAAAAAAGGTTAATTGCTTATTGGTAGTCTAGTAGGCTATGAAAATTCCAAATGAATGAGATAGATTCAATTCCAACAACGCATATATGTGGCTTGAAATATCCTAAACCTTTCAGGTGCATACATATGAATATTATCCCAATTAATTCTAGTTCTTGCAAGGATAAGGCTGCTAAATATACAATCAGGAGACTTGCATTTACAAATGTAAGTTTCCTATAACGGCGCTTCTCTAAGAAAGTTTTAGGATTCAAAGGGGGGTGTGGAGCAAAAAAGGTTCAGAACCCTATAATTTTAATCCCAAGTCATATGTTATAAAGTATTAAGTGGATACGATCTTGTTCAAACACAAGTTTGGGGTTATTAGAGTTAAATTACATTTAGATTGCCATCCCACATGGTTTCAGGAATGCCAGCCAACAATTGTAAAGAAACGATCTATGGAAAACATTCTTAAAAAATTAAGTGGGAACAAACTAAGCTCACCGGTACACACAATAGTAAAATTTTAATTTTTTAACTGTTGCCACACCTTAACTAATGAACTAGCTAGCAGTGAGTTAATTTTAGGATACACAACTAAAACTTTATTTCAAAGAATGTCAATTAGTTAATTCTTTCTCTAGTATATAACCTAGAAACATTGGATAGACACCCTACAGAAACGTTTAGTTTAATGCATGACCAATGACACAATTAACTGTAGTAACTGTAAGTATTATTAACTGTAGGATGTGTTTAAAGAAGAATGTAGGCTAAATATTTATTTAGGAATTAAAAATTCTTAATATCAGATTATTTACAACCAGCCAAGTTTGACAACTAAAAAGATCAAAGAAGTTTAAAAGGTGATGTAACCTAGTAGGCCTATTTGGTTTAGAAAGAAAGCATTTATAAGTATTTAGTATTCAACATCCAATTCAACTCTAATCTTTCATATCTACTCAAATGTTCATGTTTAGATGATGGTTGACCAAGTAATTCTTAATGTTATAATAAAGGTACCGGTACGCAAGATAAAAAACAGTTGACTTATTCTCCATAAGTATAACATGGGAATTTTAAATTCACTTTTTTTTGTAATTTTCTCCGTAACCATTAGGCACACAATATTGCTTCAATATACTAAATTATTTGTTTTTTTAAGCTCTACAAAAATATGGTTTGAAAAGATAGGTATTGTGAAATTTTGTGTTTTTAGGGAAATGGAAAAAACATATTTTTACACCATAGAACCCCCCATAAACCCCTGTTCCCATAGGCCGATCATACTGGAATTTGAACGGATGGTGTTTTTGGCCTCTAGGGACCTCAAAACGGAAAAGTAAATCGGTCCGGGTTTAGGTCTTACCATGAGTACTACGGTAATAGCTTATTCCCTAAGTGGGAAATTCGCTAAAACCCAAAACATCAAAATAAAATTAGGCCTACATGTATAAGTTTTAAAAAATTGGTCTACTACTCCAGACAACTTAACAGTTAGCAAATCAAATTAGGTACCTATGCAATCTCCAAAGGCCAATTACTGGCTATCGACTTAATCTATTAAACTGACTTCAAACCACCAAGCTCAAAATTCTTGGCATGCGTATTCAATTACCAAACTAAATGCCTCTCCTTCATGTAATACCAGACAGCCAATTGAGCATACAAAGGCTTAATTATACATCCGACTGACACTAATGATTATATATTGGTAAACATCTGTATGACAAGAATAGACCACACTAACTTGTGTCCTTCCTCATTTTTGGTTGCGATTCAAAATAGACAAATTAAACGTTGTTTTGCTCTACATTTTACGGCCGTGTTGAAACAGAATTTAGACAGCAACATTTTTGTATGTTAGCTTATATTGAACAATAGATGTGGAAACGTGACGAATAATCACGAAGATAATCACAATTCTTGCAAATTAAAGAATCAGAATGTGCAAAGATGGTCATGTTGGAGGCTGTCTGTCAGGCAGGAAAAAATATAGGCCTATAGTGCTACAGCCAGTGTGGAATGAACTGCGGAATCAATCACCATGTAAAAAAATGTGCATGAAATGTTCCTCCGATAGCTAAGCCTATTGTTCTATTACAGAGAGATATCCTGTTTTGAAGTGAAAGTACTCCGTAAACAAACTTGTTTACTTAGGCCTATTATAGTAAAATTTATGTAGCTACAGGAAAATCTGTCTTTTAGTTTAACATGTTTGGCACCGATCACCACATATTTGCAATGGTCCGAGGTATACGTTTTTAATATTACACATAGACCAGGTGTCACTTGGCTAACAGTACACACCGACCACGGGCCAGTGATGCAGCAAAGTAAAAATCAGTTTTGCCAACTATCATATGACGTAACTAATCATCATAACCACAGACCAAGTGACGCACATATGTGAAAGACATCCCTGTAGACCACTGCAGAGAATTCAGGGCCTTCAAATAGAACATTACAAGATATAAGCTTTTTAATAGGGACACCTATGCCAATATGCGACGTCAAAGTACGTCCAGAGTGTATGCCGATTCAGATTTTCAGCGGTAGGAATTGCACTTGCATTAAAATGGAAGTGGCCGTGTGGCTGCCGGTTTCCGAGCCCGCGCGCAGGAACCTGCCTACCAGAATGAATTCTTCATTCTGGTTGGGTTCAGATTTAGATTTTGCTCGTACACACACTATTTAATCAAATAAATTTTGTTTTATAGCAAAATATTTAATTTATTAAATCCTTAATTTTTAGGGTTAGGTAGCCTACCACTAAACGTTCTTCAGGAAAATTGTTTTGTTTGTGTAGGTTACACAAGTTTCTTACAATACGATGTCCAATTTTAATAAGTGTCGGTGGTTTCGGACTCCATTCAACGCAATATAGAAAGAAACTTTATAATTTTTAGTCATGGGAAAAGAGATATAATATCATGAACACCATTTTTCACTAGCAGTAACTTCACAACATTTTCAGACGTTATAATTTTACTCACTAATTCCTCATACAACAATTCCATAACAAATACTGACTTGCTTCTTCGCTAACCGAGTAAGTGGGCATACCAGTGGCGTATTTCCTGCAACTTGCACTGTGACCACCAACAAAATATTTGACTCAGATTAACCACACGCCGAAAATCTCAATCTGATTCTGAATCAGCGTGCACTCTGGACATACCGTCAGTCTATTTCAATGTGACCAGCTTTTGCATAACTTATGCGATAGCAGTCTATGGGTATAAACCGGCTGTCACATATGTGCGTCGCTGGTCCTATTATGTTAGTCCCCCAACTTATTCAAGTTTATCCCGCCCCTCATCTTCAAGCCAAAATCATCAAAATCGAATACAAATTATCCAAGTTACAGGTTTATGGACGTATATTAAATTTTTACAAATAGCCTTGTGTTTTTGGCCTCTAGGGACATCAAAATTAAAAAGTAGGCCTATATCTGTCCTGGGTCTAGGTCTTACCATGCCAATTACAGTAACAGCTACTTCCCTATTAGGAAATTTGCTAAACCCAAGGCTCATTAGGCCTACCAATGAACCCTTTCATGCAAACTGATTATTAAACTCTTAGTCTATAGACTTGAATATGAACTGACAGTCAATTTAATTTTAATCAAGAAGCAGTTTTCTTTAGGAATTTTAAACTATGCTGGGCCTTAAAAATTGAAATGGCTCACAGCGCTGAGGACCTTTTTCATGAAAATCCTATGAAAAAGATTATTTCCAGGCGTAGAAAGGTTGTTATTAAAGTTTTTGGGGAATTGAATGATAGCGAAGGGACATTTATACAAACTAGTGTACATTTTGCTCGAAATCGAGCAATTGCAAAGAATTACAGGAGTTATTTACAAACAAATTACTTGGTTGAAAACCTATAACAGTCATAATTTCCAATGATTTTAAAAGAGCAAAAGAGCCAACTAAAATATTATCAACCAATGGAAATACTTACAATTTACATAACAGTCCTTTTCCATTTTAAAGGGTGAATTTTTAACAATCAAACTGTCCATGGACGGGAAAAGGTAGGCTTACAATTTAGGGTCAACGTAAAAAGGCTGTGGCTTAATAAAAGGTAGCTTTTATTACGTACCGTACCTAAGTTATTTAGCCAATTTGTAGACAATAAGGTGTAGGCTACTTTAAACTCTACAGAACAGAGTTAGGCAAAAACTGGCAGAACTCTGAAATGGTGTTATTTATCATAGGCTTAGTCATATGCCAAATCCTTAAAATAAAAATTTAATAACTAACTTATATCATTAAACACAAACCAACATCCAAAACTATACACATTTTTAATACAACTTCGATAATTTACACATTGACTGTTTACAACATATCTTTTTCTTCTCTCTATTAATTTTTGCTTCGCAACGGGAAAAAATTGTTTCATAATTATTGAAATAGATTTATAATAATCTATCATAAAGTTTAAGATTAAATAAACCTACCACATAGTTGTTTTATTTTTTTATCAGCTGTCTAAAATTGTGAAATAGGCATTTGACAGTTCTGGTTGTTTACATTCAAATGTCAAAGCAAATGTAAACATTGTGAATTTTCTTATGCTTCCATGGAGACCAATTATTAATATTTAATTTCTGACAACAGCTGGAGTTTCAAAACAATTTTTGTTTCCCATGTTAATCTTATGGAGGAATACGAAACTTTAAAGGGCCCCAGGGCCTCACTCTCTAATTATTTCCCTAAAAAGAAAGTTTCCTGCACAACTTCACGTTACGCTCTTTCCAATGACACCAAAAACATGTCAATCGGTTCAGTAGTTTCGGAGGAGTAATTGTCACAAAATTCCTGCTTGCGTATTAAATAAGTACGAGAGGTCGTCCAGTGGTCGAAACTCGACCAAAAATATGTAATGTACCCACTTCTCTATTTTCACCCCCACACTGTAAATAAAACATGTGATTGGAGTTTCTTCCATTTGTTTTGATTTCTTGTTTATATTTCGTTGTTATTTCGTCACCAGCATGGCAACGCATAAGATCCATGTTAATTTTTTCAAATCTTTAAACTCATTTTTTGTGCTTATCTTTGAGCCTATTTAAATTTATAAATGGATTCTGCACACCTACACGAAAATAGCTTTCTAACGGTATGCGTAGATTTTCCCTACGATGCACACGAGCTGAGAAAAAAGGTTTTAAAGAAACATGCTTGCCTATTAATATATAGATAGATAGATAGTAAGGAGAGAACATTAACTTACTTCCTTACATTTCTATACCCTACACAAATGGGCTCATAGTGTTTGACGTGTACATTTAAGACTACACCCTGTTGTTTAAGACTTCAAGTACCTATTGAAACAAACATGCCCAGTACCGCATGATAGCGGATCAGTGAGGGCAATCATTCTTACTACGGACGACAGGTAGGATATAAGGCTTATTACTGGACATAATTAAGGGCGACCTTACTACAGACCGATGTACATTAGCCAAATGGTATTTTACTATCAAACTAATATTTTTTCATGGCATAGTCTATGAAATCATGTTCTACGGGCTGACAGTATTTAGTGGCCAAACTAAATGATCGAAAAAGTAAACAACAACAAAATTAATGTTGGTAAGAATTTGATTCTTGACATTAACTAATTAGGCTGTAATAGATTTGAAACCGATGCAAAAAATCAAGTAAAATCATGTTGACCGTAGATTAAATAAATTAGCAGCTTAAACAATGTAAAAATCTTGTGGAATAAGGAACTTCACAGAGCCTAAGGTCCCTTTCTAAGTAGGCATCAGGACTATGCTAGAGCAACAACCAAATTTCAAACCAATGTATATGCACAGGAACGTCGTTAGTGGACAACAGGAGCAAAGCTATGACAGCGTGAGTTGAGAATAGCTATTTAAAAATTTCGTCCCATTTTCTAGTTTTCTGGCTGCTGTTGCTCGGGAGGTGTTGCTGCTGTTGCCGGTGTAGCTAGCAAAACTTTTAAACGCTCCCGGACAGGCGGTGCACACATCCTCAGCAGGAGTGGCTGTTGTGTTCTTTTGTTGAGTAGGATTTTCCCATCACGTACTTAGGATTATGCATTATGTCTGAGGAAGAATGCACTGCTTCAAGGCAAAAGTATCCTTCATTAGGTATGGAACATGTGACACATACATTACATGAGTTACATGCAACGCAAGCCAACGTAGGACGCCGAAAACAACAACAATCTGACGATTTAAAAAAGCGTTCCGCTTGTGTCGCTGCTTTCTCCACTCTCCTGTCGCTCACGTAGAAAGCGGCCTAACATAACCTAAAATAACTAAGCTTCAAGAGCGGCAAAGCCCATCTTTGGCAGACTGATTTTTTTTTTTAAAGGTTGTCAGACACTGTTAGCATGTTATTTGTCCATCCACCCAGGCCTTTTGAGATTGGATTGTATCCAATAAATAAAGGGTTGAGCTGGTTCAGTACAAGCGTTAACTGTACGTATTGAAAAAATCTGGGGTTGAATCTAGAAGGCAAACCTAAAGTATACCTAACAATAGGCCCTAAATCGGTATTTTTCTTTAGCCTAAGTTAATCTCGAGGATAGAAATCACTTTCTCACAATAAGTACATACGGTATTAGACAATAAATTTTAAGCTACTGGGACCTCAAATATTTTAATTACTGGGTCTGAAAAAGGGTTGCTCAAAACGCCGCTACAACCCATTGACACCACTTTAACGGCAAAAGTTGAAAATAAGATCAATTTGAATTAAACTGCAGATACATTTTACTTATTCCACAGTCTGAAAGTGAATAGGTCATAGCCAACAGAAGTCAATGAGTTTGAAATTAATGTTCTCATTATGTTATTTACATGCTAACTTACTTACGTTGGGCCCTAACAGTTTTATTTACAACCAACGTAACTTAAGTTCTTAATAGTAAGTTAAAGAACCATCCGACAACTCACACTGTAAGTTACATTTGATTTAACTTTAATATGTGTAAGCTAAGCTATTAGACTATTTATTGCAATAGTTAAAAGGTAGCGAGCCGTGCCGGACTGTGTTATTAAATCATTAACTTAGGCCTATACCTGCCAAGAAAGTTATTAAGACAAAACAACAATGCATTTCATTTTTAAAATATATCTAGACCTACAGTTTATACAGGTCAGCACCATTGTTTAAAAGGCCTCTAACAACCTCAGTTAGGCCTAATTGTGTAAACCTGTCAGGTACAGTTTCTTTACTAGGTACACAATGGGGGGATACAATGGGCTAGGTACACTAAAATCAATTGAGACTATCGATTCGATTGGTAAACTTTCATGCGATTTTTTGACCATCAGCAAGTTTGGTTGGTTAGGTTAGGTTTTGATAGTTTAATTTTATAATAGGCCTAGATATGTTCTAAAATTTCGATTATTATCAATATTTTAAATTTGATAACTTAACTTAACTTCCAATCGATAGGTACTGTATTAAGTTAGCATAGCCTAGTTAAGAAACTGTACCCCTGTGTAAATACTGTAGTCTACATTTGAAACTGAGAAATAGGCTGACATTCTCTATGGTAATCCATGTTAACGTGTTAGGCCTAAGTTACGGGAAAAATTGCCTTTGGCAACATGTTAGTTAGGTTAAGGGAAGTAACCATATTACACAACTATTTTGTGTTTACTTACTAGAGTGGATGTAAAAGGCAATTTGAAAAGTGGCCGACATTCATTTTTAGAGTCTCTTTTTCATGCATTCTTAAGCATATAGATACAATGTAACCACATTAACATTTAATTCAACTAGGCCTAAAACTTTAAAATGTGATTGAAGGCGGGAGACCGGGGGCTAGGCATAGGTTGCAAAATTGGCCAAGTCCAACTTCAAACATGAAATGCACACATATTAACAGTTTAAACCAAGACTTAATATAGAGATAATAACTCACCCTGCTTGAATCTAACTCAGTTCGAGGTCTCTTAGCCATGCCTTCGCCGTTGTACGCCATGACGACCTAAACACAAACGAGACACCGACAAGAGGACTGCGATTAAGACTATGGCGAATGGCGATGCAACCAGTGAGAGAATGAAGCTTACGGGTAGCAGGGCAGCCAACAACACAAATAGCAGAGAAAATTCACGCATGTGCAGTGGCAAAGAGCAGTTCGAACGATCTCAACCTGTGTTTTATACTATATAAAGTTGAATTAGTCGTTTGGTTTTTGACCGTTTTATTCAAAATTACTGAGATCAATTGTATGTACGGATGATACTGAATGATTCTGTTTTGACTGTTTTATTTACATGTGAAATACAACATATGATATAACAATAAAATAAATAAATAGAATTACAGTAGGTACATGTTGTAGGGAAAAGAGTTTTAAGTGGAATAAGTGGCTTCTACACCTTTTCCATTTTTATTTGAGAAACAGTTATGTTTATTTGAGAACATAATAAATTGTACTTGAGATTAGTCAGATATATTTTAGAAAACATCAAATGAGGATGAAAACAGTCAGTTGTATTTGAGAAGGCATCGAAATAATTTAAGAACAGTAAAATGTATTTAAGAAATGTTTAAACGTATTTGAAAACTTGTGATTTATTAAACTCAAAATTAAGCTGATTACTTCCATATCTGTTGGCACAAACTTTTTCGATATATCGTTTGGTTAGTTAGGTTGGTTATGTTAACCTTGCCTAACTAACCAAACGAAATATCGATCGATATTTTCATTCGGTTGTTTGTGCCAACAGATATGGAAGTGTACCCACATTTGATATTTTTCTTAAATACAATAATTAATCGTTCTCAAATACAATTAATAACTTCTGAAATAAATGTGGGAAAGGTGTAGAAGAGATAGAACATATACTTTTACTTTTTGTAAAAGTAATACGTTTTTAACAACTGTAGTCTAGTTTTATTTTCGAGTAATATTGGATTGTGTAAACAAGTGTTTCAAAAACTGATACACATTCTAAAATCGATCAAGGAGTGTTGCCTTGCATCGATACTGCATGGAAATGCAAATGAGTTTAAAATTCACCTCTGATTTTTCCTACGTTTAGTAGAAAAATATACTTTACAATCCAACATTTAACTTACCCGTATTTTTCTTATGAAATTACAATGAAAGTAATTGCGTGATCATAAACATCGACCTTAATACTCGTAACTTAATAGTCCTTCCTTATGCACTAATTATACTTGTCGATTGGCTTGTACACAACTAAAATGGGGTACCTTTGCGGTACCTTTTGACCGAATATTATGAGTAGTATGAGGACTAATATTGAACGATTCGGGGAACTATGTAGGCACGTTAAGGTCGGTCTGTTAGACCCATAGAGCACAGCTGGTTAGACCTCTGATGTGTGGGACATTATGATAATAGACTATTATAGCAATTACAACTATATTAGCTGTGAATTTTGAAATAGAGGGTTCTTATTTTAACGTAACTACTTAAAAAGGTGACACAATATACTTAGCAGTTTTTTAGCGAATTTCCCATATAGGGAATAAGCTATTACCGTAGTACTCATGGTAAGACCTGGACGCGGGACCGATTTTTTTTTTCGTTTTGAGGTCCCTAGAGGCCAAAAACAGAATCCGTTCAAATTCATATATATATATATATATATATATATATATGTGTGTCCGTTAGCACGATAACTCGAGCAAAAATGATCCGATTTTGATAAAATTTGGTACAAACGTGTAAACCTACGTTTATTCGAACGAGTTCGCGATCCAGCATGATCGGACCATGGGAACGGGGGTTTATGGGGGGTTTATGGGGTAAAAATAGGTTTTTCCCATTTTTGACCCAAAAAACATAAAATTTAGCAATTTCTTTCCCAACCATTTTGTAGAGCTCAAAAAACAAATAATTTAGTATATTGAAGCGTTATTATGCGCCTAATGTTTACGGAGAAAATTCCAAAAAAACCGTAAATTTAAAATGCCCATGTTATTCTTATGGAGAATAAGTAAACTGTTGTAGTTTGCTTGTTTATGAACATATTTTGATCAAATTTGGAAAATGTTTTTATTTCTTACTAAAACATTTAAAAAAAAAAAACAAAAAACAGTTTTACCCTCCCTGATGCAGCAAACCTAAGTACTTGTTAAACTAATTCTATTTAAATAGGAAATAAATGTTATATTTTTAAGTAGACATTTTAGTGTAAATCCAATCAGGCAAATGGAAATTCGCTTAGTCTGCAGGTTTGCTGCGGCGGGGGTATTTTATATTTTCGTTCGTAAAATTTCAGCGAGTAATGTACAACACAGGGGTTTTCTAAACTTAGCCATCTTCACCTATGGGGAGCTTAGGAGCTTTGACAGGCACTTCACTTACGTACTCGAATGTTAGATATTACGAGTTGGCACAGTGACATAGCCAGGTGGGGGTCCTGTGGGTCCGGAAAACGCATAAGATCCATGTTAATTTTTTCAAATTTTTAAACTCATTTTTTGCGCTTATCTTTGAGCCTATTTAAATTTATAAAGGGATTCTGCACACCTACAGGAAAATAGCTTTCTAACGGTATGCGTAGATTTTCCCTACGATGCACACGAGCTGAGAAAAAAGGTTTTAAAGAAACATGCTTGCTTATTAATATATAGATAGATAATTATATAAGTTACATAATAATACACTGTATTGATGTTGGGGTTGTTTGTTTTCAATGCCAGGAGAGGGGGGCTATATTTTCAAAAATTGTCCCTGACCTCCCTTCTACCCGATCGGGCGGTTGGTCGACCCCCCCCCCATTTTGAAATCCTGACTACGTCACTGGTTAGCACTTAGCAGCCTTTCAAGATCCCAATAATTATTAACCTCCAAATAAGCCTTATAACTAGTACTGCGTGTTAACTGTTGACAGCAAAGCTGAAACCTTCTATTACTGTTGAGCGATTTTATAGAAAATGTTTCAAATCAAAAGAGGCCCTAACCTAAGTGTTTACTAGGTGGCGTTCGCAGAGGCATCCACAAAATTGAGCGGAGTCATCAAGGGTTTATATTATATTGTTTTGGTCATACTGCAGTAATACCAGTCGTTTTTAATGCATGCACGGGTCTAAAGTAGCATTTTTACTCTTTAGGAAGAAAAATAGTTTTTAGCCCCTATGGAGTAAAAATCAGCTGTTGTCAGCTCAGTTGTAAATTTCTATTGTAAACGATTGTATCGAAATATGTATCGATTCGTGCTTTGTAATTATTTTAACCTACAGTCTACATAGTCTCTTCCCATAGCGTTTTAGCATTGCAGATACATTAATCCATTCCCACACTCAATACACTCACCTTTACTTCTTCCTTCACCACCCTCCACCCACCAAGTCGTGGACCTATTTCCCTCTCCTCCCATAGCATTTTAGGACTGCAGATACATTAATGTAGGGTAATTGCCAAAGACAGTTCCCACACTCTGCACTGCAAGCCGTACTACTTCCTTCACCATTTCCTACGACATAGACTTGTTTCCTTCCCATCTCATAGCATTTTTGGATTAAAGATACATCAATCTAACTGCCACAGACGGTTTTCACACTATGCTCATACTTTACTACTTTCTAAGCCATTTTTTACATCGTGGACCTGTTTTCATCACTTTCCATAGCAATTTAGTATTTTAGATACGTTAATCTAATTGCCACAAAAATTCCCCACACTCCGCACTGATAGCCTTTACTACTTCTTTCACAATTTTCTATGTCGTGGGGATGCTTCCATCCCTTCTCATAGCATTTCAGCATTGCAGTTACATTAATCGAACTGCTACAAACGGTTTCCAGTTCCCACACTCCACACTGCTCACCTTACTACTTCCTTCACTTCTTCTTACGTCGCGGACCTGTTTCCCTCTCTTCCCATAGTATTTTAAGATTGTGGATACCTTAATCTAATCGTCATAAACAGATCCCACACTCCGGACAGCTCACCTTGACTACTGCCTTCACCACTTCCTACGTTTCGGACCTTTTCTCTCCCTACCCATAGCATTTTAGGATTGCAGATACCTTAATCTAATCGTCATAAACAGTTCCTACACTCCAGACTGCTCACATTTACTACTTCCTTCACCACTTCCTACGTCACGGACCCGTTTACCTCCCTTCCCATAGCATTTTAGGATTGCAGATACCTTGATCTAATCGTCATAAACAGTCCCCACACTCCGGACAGCTTGCCTTGACTACTTCCTACACCACTTCCTACATCGTGGACCTGTTTTCCTCCCTTCCCACAGCATTTTATGATTGCAGATACCTTAATCTAATCGTCATAGACAGTTCCCACACTCCGGACAGCTCGCCTTGACTACTTACTTCATCACTTCCTACGTCGCGGACCCGTTTTCCTCCCTTCCCTTATAATTTTTGGAATGCAGATACCTAAATCTAATCGTCATAAACAGTTTCCACACTCCAGACTGCTCACCTTTAGTACTTCCTTCACCACTTCCTACGTCGCGGACCCGTTTTCCTCCCTTTCCATAGCATTTTATGATTGCAGATACCATCTAATCGTGATAAACAGTTCCCACACTCCGGACAGCTCGCCTTGACTACTTCTTTGATCACTTCCTACGTCGCAGACCCGTTTTCCTCCCTTCCCTTATAATTTTAGGAATGCAGATACCTTAATCTAATCGTCATAAACAGTTCCCACACTCCGGACTGCTCGCCTTTACTACTTTCTTCACCACTTCCTACGCCACGGAACTGTTTCCCTCCCTTTCCATAGCATTTTATGATTGCAGATACCTTAATCTAATCGTGATAAACAGTTCCCACACTCCGGACAGCTCGCCTTGACTACTTCTTTCATCACTTCCTACGTCGTGGGCTCGTTTTCCTCCATTCTCTTATAAATTTTGGAATGCAGATACCTAAATCTAATCGTCATAAACAGTTTCCACACTCCAGACTGCTCACCTTTAGTACTTCCTTCAGCACTTCCTACGTCACGGACCTCAAGCTAGTGTCGTCATTTAATTAAATTTCTGATCCATACCGTTTCTGTTCTAATATCTGTGGAATAATGCTATCAGCTATTTCTTTATCTACTGCATTCAAAAGTCACCAGCTGATCATATGTCTTTGTTTATGTGTCAAATACTGCTTCCATAAGGATTACATTGAATCTTTGAGACCCAGTGGGGCGGATTCCTGAGAGTTATTTTTAACGCCATATAGATGTTGGCACTCACCGATATGGTCTTAATCACCATCCAAAATTTGAAAACGATTGATTCAGCCGTCTAGGAGGAGTTTGCGTATTACGAAATGCATAAAAGTCGACGTATAAGAGCTTCGCCCGCTTCGCTCGCTCCGCTCAATAATATGTTGAAATCCACAAAATTAAAGATAATTTGATTGAACTTGGTTTTATTGGTTTTTTTCTGTATGTTAAGTATTACGAAATTCAAATACAGATTAATCTATTTTAAGAAACAACAATACCGGCTTAGTTTGTGAGAGATGAAATTTAATTTACGAATTACCAGTTCAGAGGAAGTTTTAAGAGACAGAAGGAGTTCGAGTGATCAAGGCGTCGTTACAACAATTACCAAGTTACTGTTTTGTCGAAACTTCGAATCGTTAATTTGCTATTTCGATTATTGAATCAAAGATCTCAACGCTCCGACAGATAGTACCTCCACTTCAAGGGAAAATTCGGCAAAGGAACAGCACAGTTTCCCCCACCTCAATCGGAGTCCTTTAATCGAAGTCTATTGCTACCACATTTAAATACAAAACGACCAATAGACATACAGTTTTGCCAATTTTCGCATGAACATGGTTGAGTAGGAAATTTACTCGTGACGAATACTTAGTATCGATGTATCTTTAGCATTAAATTTGCACCTAATGCATTCATCATGCATGCATTAGGCGAAGGAAAAATCTTGTATACAAAAAAAATCTAAGTCTATATAGTGCTTTAATAGCGGACAAAACGTAACTTTTCTTTCTAATACTTTTTACAAAATTTGAATAGATTAGAAGCTTCCTTGTGTCAGGTGCACTATGAAAATGTCTTAAATAATATTAGGCTCAATAATTAACTAGTAAAAACGTTGCTCGAAATCGAGCAATTGTAAAGAAGTAAAGTAGTTATTTAAAAACAAACAAAAGTCATCATAGTTTCCAATGAGTTTAAAAGATTTTGAATTGAAAAATAAATAGCAGCAATTAAATTATACAGCTAATCAACATGTAAACAATTATGTTCTTTATAAGGATAACATGGGAAATTTAACAGCCACTGGGGCAGAGCCCAAAGAACATAAAAAAAATGTAAGGTCAGTTTGCAAATCTACGCGACACGCTCGAGACGTTAATGGAGAAAATCGGTTAAGAAATGGCGGAGGAGTTCAACCGACAAAGTTTCATGTAGCGTATTAATTACGGTATATATATTAGGTTTGCTGCTACAGTGAAGGAACAAGTTTGTTTGTAAAATGTTAAAGGCAAAGGATACGCGTCCAGTAACCGGGTGTGGATTAGGCGTCCGGCAGTTTCTGTCATAACCTAACCTAATTAACCAAACTTGCTGACAAATAAAAAAAAAATCGAATGAAGGTTAAATTCTGTTCATAAAATAAAATTATAAATACCTCAGATTCTAACAAAAGTTGTACAGTTAAGAAAAAATGGCAATCTAAGCAAACCCTTTGACAAAAAGTAAGTGCCATCGAAGGGATTCGATCTTGATACCTCTTGTACCTCAGCCGAGTATTCTATCCACACCACGGACCTTGATGGTTACACATCGTGTCGTTGTGGTAATGGTGTTCCGGGGCCCCACAACCCGGTGACGTCACTGCCGGACGCCTAATCCACTTTCGGTTACCGGACACGTACCCTTTGCGAATGTTAAAAGTATAGTAGGCTATAAAATAATTAAACCTTCCAAAATTGATCAAAATATATCTATAAACAAACTAGCCTACAACAGTATACTCTTTCTCTATAAGAATAACATGGTATTTTTAAATGTTACTGTTTTGGGGAATTTCTCCTGGATTGGGCAAGATAAAATTTAATATTTTATGTTGGTTTTCGATACTTTCGTACGATAATTTATGCATACGATAGTTTACACAAAAGTTTTTATTTCAACTTAGGTTGGTTAACGAGTTTGCCAATTTGATAGAAAAATAATTATTGGTATAAGCCCATTTTGCCGTTGATGTAATTCAACAATGTCCATTTTCATAAAGTGGCCACAACATTGTTGGGAATGGGTGTCTACAAATGCCATAGTCAAAGCCCACAGTTATTCGGAAAGGTATACTGTTGTCTGATGCATTTTTAAGAAATTCCAAAATAAATTAAAATACTTGCTACCAAAGTTTCGACACTTACCTGAGTCGAGCATTTCCACAGCTTGCTTATGAACACCGGCGGTTTGTAAGAAGGCTCTCTCCAATTGGGAGTGTCCACAAATTCCATCCTCGACGCGACGCGGACGCAAACAATTTTAAGCTACGTTGTAATTTTACCGATTTTGAAATATGTAATGAGAAAAAAGTGTTAGTTTATGAGCCTGATATGTTTACGTGTTTAACTTTCTGTACCGAATCAATGAATAACCATGGCAACGAGATGGTGGATGTAAAACAAACATGAACATATGGTAAACAAGAGTTTCTCGGAAACTGATGGATTCGGATAGGAGAAGAGGACAATGAAAATTTCATTAGTTAAGAAAGAAAAACGCAAGTTGCAATATTATGTTAATTATACTATAACCAATGTTTGTTATTAGTTATATCAATAATTAATCAATTATTTAAGATGGGGACGCCACTGTGCGTATTTAACCCAAATATGAGTGAAGGATGAGTGTAGGATGAGTGATTTTTTTTAATTGGTTGTTGATACTGAACAATCTATATATTAATTTGAAACTGTTTTTCTTTGTCATAGCTAAATTGAGAGAACGGCTGGGCGTAGAAACTCGGTAGAGGTGTCTAAAGAAAGGTCTTGGTCTGTAGATGAGCCATCAAAAGAGAAATGTGGTAAATTCCCTTGGGGCTCTGCCCCAGTGGCCTTTGAATTCCCATCCCATGTTATTCTTATGGAGGAAAAACTGGGTTTTTGTCCCAGCTAATTTGAGAGAACGGTTGGGCGTAGAAACTTTGTAGGGGTCTCTAAAGAAAGGTCTTGGTCTATAGATGAGCCATCAAAAGAAGAACGAGGTAAATTCCCTTGGGGCTCTGCCCCAGAAGCCTTTAAATTTGCCTCTTCAAATTTGTTTACCATATGCATAATTCTACACTACTTTTTAATGAAACAGCTGTTAATATTTAAATTGTGATTTATTGAATTTTTCAAAATGAAGTACAGTATTTGCAATGGGTTTTTCTGATTTTAAAATCGATTTTATTCTGCATCGTGTCATGTTTTGGAATATAATGTTCTATTACCAAATCAGTAGAAAATCCTAATAACACAGTAACTGTTAAAATTATTTCTTAATGTGTTAACTTATATCTATAAGTAGGCTTGGTTTCTGCCTTTTTTTACCACTTCTTGGAGATTGTACATAGGTGATATTCTTTGGCGTATTGCATCTGTAGACGAAACTTGGGTTGGTGAAATTATTACAATGGAAAAAAGCGAGAAATCCTGGACAATTTGATATAGGCTAAAAATAAAACTGAATTAACAATATGCTACATTTCTTGAGCAATCATTTAAATAACCGATTTGCAAACAATGGAAACATTGAAAAAGTCATAGAACACAACCAAGTAGAAGAAAAGAAATATTTATTTCTTTTTTTTCATTTATAATCGTTATTATAGACAACCTAATGCAGCTATGAGAGGGAAAAAGTTGTAGAAACACTAAAAAACAATATCAGCTTTTTGAGAAAAGACAAGATATTTACAAACGATTTTGATTATATCTAACTGTTGTGTAGATCGTGAGTATTTCCATAATCTTTGTGAGTTGCCTGTAATGCTTCGCAATTGCTCGAATTCGAGCAACAGGTACACTAGTATTTATTTATTTGATCCTTATCGTAGTTGTCAGCTAATATGTTTCAATTTTTTATTATCAATATATCGGATGGAAAAATATCGATAATCGAAAAGAAATCATCGATAATAATGAATGTTCCCTTTAACAGGAATGTACCGTTCTGTTATAGAGATATTTTTTTTACATAGCATTCTCAATTATTTTACAATGATATTCAACGAATGCAAAACTTACGAGTTGTTTATTATAATACTTTGGCTTCTTAAAGGGAATCAGTATGTTTATTTAGAGGTTGGTAATACCTCCTTTGCCCTGGTGGCAAGAGTGAGTAAACTTCCCAATCCAATTTGTTACTAGTGCTCGTTCGGTTTTGCAATACATATTTATATATGGAAATGTTGTTTTTGTACAATACCAATGCATGACGTGTTTTGAAACTCGAAAATCGTTTGCATATTACGCCAAAACATGGCTTGATACATTTACATTCTGATCACCTTCCAAAAACTTCTACAAAATATTACGGCATGGACTTTAAGAGAATTGGGTTAACTTAAACAAAATAATGTATTTCTGTTTATGATTTTGAGTCAGAATCTTTTGAGAGCCTACTTTAGGAGCAGAGATCGCAAATACAATTCAACCATTTAAACACTGAAGGACTGTACAGGTTCAAAGGTCAAACTGAGTGCCTCAGAAATAGTTAAGCGAACAAACTTGACGTTCTCGCACTTTAACAACTTCAACTCGACGTTGAAGATTTTGAGGACAATTAATACAAAAGGCGAAATCCACAGAAATAGATTGATGAGGGTATTAGCATGTAACGAAACTTTAGTTTTAATTTAATTTCTTCCTAAATTTCTTGATTATAGTTTCATTACAATTAATTTTGTAAAATAGGTTTTGTGATTGGAAATAATATACTTCAAATTCTTCACCATCATTCTTTAATTTAAATTGCTTTCAGTTACCAAAAGTCATGTGCCCAGTTTTCCTGGGCCGAAATTCACTAAAATATATTAAAAACTTCATCTTTTCTAAACAACATCACTGTGCAACACAATCTGACTTAAAGAGAGATTTAACATGCAAACCTAGTCTTTTATACTGGTCTGACTGCTTAACCTGATTGGTGGAATTGGACCAATCAGATTAGCTCTTAGTTCATCTTTACAAGCATGAAACAGCTCTAACATGTCTTATTTACTTCCTGCATAATTCTTTTCTTGTTTCAAACATATTTAAGAAAATCCTTCGACATAAATTATTAATCAAAAAGCACAATTTGTTTGTTTTTTATACTGAAAATAAAGAATAATTTTTTTTACAATTTAAAAACTGGTACAAATCTCTCCCTCAAAAAAAATTATACATTCAAAAAGTTCTTCTACACAATAAAAAAATAAAATATTTTAAATATTTAAAACATAAACAGAGTATTTAGCTTCATCATTTAAATACAAAGGTGACTTGATTAGCTCCAGTCGCTTTGTTGCTTCTGAAATCAGGACACAACTTTCAAGCGAAGCGAAGAATTAGATGCAGTTTAAATGACAATGATACCCAATTCCGGATCTGTGAACTGATTTAAACTAAATTAACAAACTTAAAATAACCATACAAAACATAATATTTCTCCTTTTTTTTATCACCCATGAGTAATGAAATGATAACTTTCATGTTTTTTTTTTTCTTTTCAAACAATCTTATAACACATTCTCCTTCCAAAATAAACAAATGTTTTTAGAACAGAAGATATCCTTGCTCATTTCAATGTTTTTAGAACAGGTAATACAAGTATATCTAGATACTCAAAATCCAAGATAACAATCAAACTGGAATTTTACAAAATACAAGTTCAAACAATTCTTTTTTGTTATCACAGTCCTAAACTTCATGGAATGTCAGTGCCAGTGAGGAAGTAGTTTGTCTTTCTGTGTAGTCCAAGTAGCTTCAGTAGCAAGTGGATGTGTAAGTTTAGTATGTGGGCCCATGTAGTGTCAAAAGTGAGAAAGATGTCAAAGTCAGTGTAAGTGTAGAAGTGATTGTCGTAAGTAGTGAAGTGCAAGTGTAGTATGAAGACTTAGGGTTGTGATAACTATGGATTACCTTTTTACCTTTGGTGAGTTTGTATTACCTTTTCTTTTTACATTTTCTTTGCATTAAAAGTTAATTCACAAGTCTTTACCAAGGTATTGTGATGTACTTCGAGGTATGTCGTGTCGTTTTATCACTAATTACCAGGATCTGCTCAGTCGTTGCTGGGTTTCGTTCCAGGGGTCAGGAAAGAAAGGTTCGAAGGGTGGCTCAGATACCGGGCAATGTTTCAAATAGTCTACAATAGGGCCACACTCATCATAGCCACCGGGAATGCTGGGTTTTCACTAGCAGGATATCGGTAAATCTAATGCTATGGATTTCTCTAGCAGGATATCGGTAAATCTAATGCTATGGATTTCTCTAGCAGGACGGGATCGTGCTTGGATTGCTCTAGCAGGACGGGATCGTGCTTGGATTGCTCTAGCGGGACGGGGTCGTGCTTGGATTGCTCTAGCAGGACGGGGTCGTGCTCGGATTGCTCTAGCAGGATGGGGGTTCGTGCTTGGATTGCTCTAGCAGGACGGGGTCGTGCTTGGATTGCTCTAGCAGGACGGGGTCGTGCTTGGATTGCTCTAGCAGGACGGGGTCGTGCTTGGATTGCTCTAGCAGGACGGGGTCGTGCTCGGATTGCTCTAGCAGGATGGGGGTTCGTGCTTGGATTGCTCTAGCAGGACTGGGTCGTGCTTGGATTTCTCTAGCAGGACGGGGTCGTGCTTGGATTGCTCTAGCAGGACGGGGTCGTGCTCGGATTGCTCTAGCAGGACTGGGTCGTGCTTGGATTGCTCTAGCAGGACGGGGTCGTGCTTGGATTGCTCTAGCAGGACGGGGTCGTGCTTGGATTGCTCTAGCGGGACGGGGTCGTGCTTGGATTGCTCTAGCAGGACTGGGTCGTGCTCGGATTGCTCTAGCAGGATGGGGGTTCGTGATCGGATTGCTCTAGCAGGATGGGGGTTCGTGCTCGGATTGCTCTAGCAGGATGGGGGTTCGTGCTTGGATTTCTCTAGCAGGACGGGGTCGTGCTTGGATTGCTCTAGCAGGACGGGGTCGTGCTCGGATTGCTCTAGCAGGATGGGGGTTCGTGCTTGGATTTCTCTAGCAGGACGGGGTCGTGCTTGGATTGCTCTAGCAGGACGGGGTCGTGCTCGGATTGCTCTAGCAGGACGGGGTCGTGCTTGGATTGCTCTAGCAGGACGGGGTCGTGCTTGGATTGCTCTAGCAGGACGGGGTCGTGCTTGGATTGCTCTAGCAGGACGGGGTCGTGCTTGGATTGCTCTAGCAGGACGGGGTCGTGCTTGGATTGCTCTAGCGGGACGGGGTCGTACTTGGATTGCTCTAGCAGGACTGGGTCGTGCTCGGATTGCTCTAGCAGGACGGGGTCGTGCTTGGATTGCTCTAGCGGGATGGGGTCGTGCTTGGATTGCTCTAGCAGGACTGGGTCGTGCTCGGATTGCTCTAGCAGGATGGGCTAATCGTCGGATACTTACCAGTTCGTGAGTCGCTCTGGTCGATGTGTCCAGTTCGGCTGCTCCAGCTAGACTGACTTGTAGCCTGGTAGGGGCTCCGTATTTATGCGCTCCAGGTCGCGCATGCGCAGTAGGCCAGTTGGTCGTCAGTTGTATTCCAGCCGTCATCGAGGCCACATCGCTCCTGGTTTCTGCATCGTTGCAAAGGGGCTGTGGAAATACTTACCGGTTTTGAGGTTAGGTAGCGTCGTCGCTCTTCACCTCAACCCGGCCTGTCTGTACCTGTCCTCGTGGGCGACGCTGGGCTCTGTGGCGGGTGGTTTGGAGAACTTTTTGGGTCGTTGGTGTTTTGGAGGGGTGCTTAGGTTGGGGAAAGTTTCAGGTTGGTACAGGAAGGCGTCGTGAGTGTTCGGGGGAGCTTTATGAGCGTCGTCGCCCTGGAATCGGCGACGCCGTGGTAGGTAAGGGACTCTTGGGGTTTCGGGTGATGGTTTCTGGCGTCGGGAATGTTGTACAATGAAGCGGGTGCGACGCAGCGGCCTAAACCGCGACGCCGGGGCGGGGAGTGGTATAGGTGATTACGGTAGGACTGATAAAGGATGTGGAACGTGTTTTTGGACATCGGGACCTTTTACAGGGGACGTAGGCATGTTAGAGACGACGTCGGGGTTGGAAAGGTATCAGGGGAAGTGTAGGTAACTGGTCCCTGAAGCGGACTTCTGGATTCGGTCGCGGAAACTTTCGGGAAGGATACCGGACGACGCTGAGGGTTTGGGGGCGACGCCGGTGGTGGAAAGGTATCAGGGAAAGGTTAGGTAACGGGTTCCTGAAGCGGACTTCTGGATTCGGTCGCGGAAACTTTCGGGAAGGATACCGGACGACGCTGAGGGTTTGGGGGCGACGCCGGTGGTGGAAAGGTATCAGGGAAAGGTTAGGTAACGGGTTCCTGAAGCGGACTTCTGGATTCGGTCGCGGAAACTTTCGGGAGGGATACCGGACGACGCTGAGGGTTTGGAGGCGACGCCGGTGGTGGAAAGGTATCAGGGGAAGGTTAGGTAACGGGTTCCTGAAGCGGACTTCTGGATTCGGTCGTGGAAACTTTCGGGAAGGATACCGGACGACGCTGAGGGTTTGAAGGCGACGCCGGTGTCGAAAAGGTATCAGGGAAGGCAAGTGAAACTCGTAGGTAGGTCGGGAAGGTAAATCGGGTACAGGGGTGAATGGGGTACGTTACAGCCCCCTTCCCACTTCGGGAGGCAAAAAGAAAACAAGGAAAAAAAGAACACAATTGCTGTGTAAAAAGAAAATAAAAAACTTTATTACAATAAAACAAAACAAAACAATTTTCTCTTACTAACAAAATAACAATAACTCGTTCGAATAAATGAACAAATATAAAAATCAGTCTTATTTAGTTTCATTTTTTTTTAACTTTTTTTTCAATTTTTTTCTTTTTCTTTTTTTTTTTTTTGAAACTTAACCTAAATTCAAATATAAAAAGGAACAACTGGTCATCTATTTAATACTTGACTTAAAATTATCGTTTCTAAAACAAAAATTCTCTTTATAAATACAAAAATAAAAAAGCTCTTTCTCGACTAGAAAACTATAAATCACAGAAACATTTAAAATAAATCTTCCTTAAAACTAACATGTCGTCTTTGGCTTTATTCTCTTTTTCGTTACTGCTCCTCGGATGTTTTCTTTCTTTTTGCCAAACTCGATATATCTACATCCGGGAAATAGTGGGCAAAGTTTTCCACCTTTCTTTTGTTCATGCGCACAAAAGAGCCATCTGGTAGGATTACTCGTTGTCGTTGGGTGTGTCCTCGCTTGCGTTTTGGGGGTTGCATTTTTGTAGGAGGAAACCCTCTGGGCGGTGGCATTGATTCCCTTTGTTTAGGGCTTCCGAGGACACCACTAACTGGAGCTGGAATACTTGTCTCCATCGGTTCGGCAGGGGCTGGTGTTGGGAATTCCTTGACGGTGGGTGCCATAACATTTTCTCCTGCCCCTCCGTCTTCCATACTTTCTGCCTGAGGAGATTGCAGCTTCATTTCCTTCAATGTTGACTCTAAGTCAGGCGTTTGGAGCTTGCGTGGTGAATGGGGAAAGGGGCTCACTGCATTTGGCATAGCTTCAATAAATTCATTTAATTCCTCCAACAGGGGATCGGCTGCCGCAGAGTGAGCTGGACTCCGGAGAATTACTTGCAAGAAGTCTGCAGCCGATACTACTTCTTGTTTCTGACCTGACTGTGTGTAATATCCCTCACGGTTACTATACATCATGGGGGAGGGTTGGCTTGGTAGAGCCGAGGAGTGAACTAATGACGGAACTTGGTTGGTCTCCTCTTCGGGGCGAGTGATGGTGGCTGAAGGAGGATTTTTACCAATTGGTCGAATTTTCTTTGGAGAATGCCTCCGTCTTAGGGGTGATTTTAATCTATTTACAATTACCCGTGGAGATTTGTGAGGCTGTTTCGCTGGGCCCCGCGGGTTGGAGGACCATTTTAGTTTTCGGACCACGTGCTGTCGTATTTCTTCTGAGGTTTTCTCCCACAGCGATTGTAGAGTTTTGCCCTGCGTGAGGTATTCTGCAAATAAACATATATATACCCCACAGTCATAAACATTGCTTTGTTGTGGACAAGTCTTTAGGGTGTTTAAAAGATTCCATCTTGGGAGCACTTTCTTTTTCCTTTTTAGAGACTCTTGCTCGAAGAACTCTTTTACTTGGCCCAGTCGAAAGTTGTGTTCTCGTCCAAGGCTGTCTAATGCCACGGCGTCCTTTTTCTTTGGGCGGACAACTATGAGAGCCCAATGTCCCACTTTGGTCTTCGGTTGAGTTTTGGTGGTAGTACTGGCCTCGTGGGATGTGATAGAGGCACCTTCTGGTTTGATAAAAATGGGGAAAAGCACAAAGTCTTTTGCAAAAGGATCCTCCTTTACCCACTTCTTCACACCATCGTATCCTTGTCCCTCTCTGTCCCACCTTTCAAAAAAGAAACTTGGGAAGGCCATCACCTTTTTCGAACGATGTTTCGACTGCGTTTCCAGTAGCTTCATAAAACAGTTTACCACTTTATCATTGAGGCAATGGTTTGGTTTAAGCGTGTCAAAATCTTCTTTGGTTAACAGCTCCATCGTTTCTGAAAGCGAAAACCAAGGTAAGCAAAACATACAACAAACAGGCAACATGCATAAAATATAGACTTAGAATAATATCCTGTAGTGAAAAAGATAGGAAAAGAAGGTTCGGGGTTAGACTAAGAGGGGTTTGAGGTCTTTGACGTGGGCTCTCTTCGTTTCTCCTTTGTCATTTAGGAGTTCGAATATATTCGCTCCTTCAGGGTGCACAATTGTGTAGGGTCCGTCAAATTTTGGGGCCAATTTGGCGGCGAATCCTCTTGCAGCATCTGAGAGTTCATGCCTCCTGCATAACACTTGTTGTCCCTCCTTGAATGTATTTGGTCGTCTTCGCAGGTTATAGTACTTAGATTGACGTTGATAGGCTTTGGAGAGGTTTCGCTTCACGTTGTCTCGTATGGTTCTCAGAAGTTCAATACGGTCTGGTACTGTAAGATTGTCTCCTAGGTCTACTTCAAGGCCTTCATGAAGGGCCTCGGGGAGTCGGAATTCTTTTCCAAAATTAAGGAAGGCTGGCGTGTAACCTGTCGACTCGTGTACGGCTGTATTTATTGCCAACCTGAATTCTTTTAAGTATCTATCCCAATGCCTATGATTGGAATCGATGTACTGCCTAATCATGGTCTTCAGCACCCGGTTGCTTCTCTCGGTGGGGTTTGATTGAGGAGAATACGGGGCGGTCAATACGTGTTTAATTTTCCATTCGGTTGACAATTCTGCAAACAGCTTTGAGGTGAACTGTGTGCCATTATCCGTCAGTATTGAAGATGGGGCACCGTATCGAAAAAGGATCAGCTCTCTAAATTTATCCCTTATGTCTTTAGCGGTTGCAGATCTCAAAGGTGTTATCTCAACCCACTTGGTGAAAGTGTCTTGGATTACGAAGACGTATCTGAAGCCTTTAGTGGATCTCGGAAATGGTCCCATGATGTCAGCTACTACATTAGTCCATGGGCCTTGGGGAGCCCTGAATTTCATTTGACCCATTTGCTTCCTTTGCTCTGGTTTCTGCCTTTGGCAGCTTTCGCACGTTCTAACGTGATGAATGACATCATTTTTCCAGCCAGGCCAATAGTAAAGTCTTCTTATTCGATTCAAAGTTTTGTGTATCCCTAAATGGCCGGCCGTTGGGGCATCGTGGTTTTCCTTTAGCACCTGGTCACGTTCAGTTTTAGGTACACAAAGTAACCAGGTCGTTGTCAGTGGTCCAGACTTAGTTCGTTGTCCAAACGGTCTTCGATAAAGCTTTCCTTCGAACAGGGTGTAATTTACAAACTCTTTAGGATTTTGCGTGACCGCCTTTACCATTTTGTCAATCCATTGATCCCCACTTGCTGCTTCTTGACTCGACTCTTCTTCTGATTGTTCTACTGTTGTTAAACATTCCAATTGTTCCGTCTGGGACTCGGGAATGCGAGAGAGAGCATCGGCTAAGCCGTTGTTAACCCCTTTTCGGTAACACACTTCAAAATCGTACTGTTGAAGTTCTAATACCCAACGTCCTAGGCGTCCGGACGGTTCCTTAATAGCAAGCAGCCATCTAAGGGACTGGTGGTCGGTTATAGCCTTAAAATGATACCCTTCTAGGTATGGTCTGAAGGTCTTCACACCAAATAGTAAGGCCAAGCATTCCTTTTCTGTGGTACTGAATTTTTGTTCCTGGGCACTTAAGAGTCGGCTGGCAAAAGCGATCGCTACCTCTTTTCCTTCTTGGCATTGAGTCAATGCTGCACCGAGGCCGCAATGAGATGCATCTACTTGGAGCGTAAATTCCTGGGAGAAATCTGGGCAGGCTAGAACCGGGGCTGAACCAAGTTTAGTTTTTAAGGTCTCAAAGGAGTGTTGCTGTTCGTTGGTCCAATCCCATTTGGCATTCTTCTTTAAGAGCACTGTCAGAGGAGCGCTAATCTTTGCAAAATCTTTAATAAACCGCCTGTACCAGGATGCCAAGCCTAGGAAACTCCTAAGACGTTTTACATTGTTGGGTATTGGAAACTCTTTCATACATTTTACCTTGTCCGGGTCAGTATGGATTCCATCTTTGTTGACAATATGACCCAGATAGCGAAGTTCCGTTCTGACGAACTGGCACTTATCGGGATTAAGTTTTAACCCAGCAGTCCGTAGTCGATTGAATACCTCCTTTAACAAATCTAAGTGTTCCTCAAATGTTTTACCAAGTATAATGATGTCGTCCAGATAAGCAAATGCTTTTGGTTCTAAGTCTGGGCCAATAATAGTGTCCAAAAGTCTTTGAAAAGTAGCCGGGGCGGAATGGAGCCCAAAAGGCATAACCTTAAATTGGTATAAACCAAGTCCTGGCACAGTAAAGGCTGTTACGGGCCTGCTTTCTGGATCCATGGGTATTTGCCAGTACCCGTTTTTTAAATCCAGAGTGGTGATAAAGTTCGCTTCGCGAAGCTTGTCGAGCACCCCACTTATATAGGGCAGAGGATAGGCGTCTTTTATACTGGCCTCATTGACCCTGCGAAAGTCGATGCAAAATCGATATTTGCCTGATGGTTTTTTAATGAGGACCACTGGGGAACTCCAGGGGCTTGATGAAGGTTCAATTATATCGTCCTTAAGCATATCTGCCACCTCGTTTCTCATTATCTCCTGCATAGCAGGGTTGCGAGGATAATACCTTTGTTTGATTGGGTCAGCAGACTTCAAATGTATTTTGTGGCTTACAATGGTTGTTCGAGCGGCGGTGGTTTCAAATAAGGGAAGCTCGTAGGCTAAGAAGTCATCAAGTTTCTTCTGCTGGTCTACGGTGAGATTATCTAAGGCGGATAATTCTACTCTCTTTAGGCAATCACCTTGATCATTGATGGCTCGGGGAAGGTTTATTTGAACCAGCCTTAATTTCTTGATGTAGTCTATGCCGAGAATTATCGGCGATGTTAGCCCGTGCAAGTAGACTGCTTCTACTTCGATCTCGTAGTTGTCTATCTGTCCAGGGAAAATAAATTTTTCATTTGATTCAACTTTGCGGCTAACAGCGAGACATATCACTACCTTGGACTGAATAGAGTAAAATCCTTGACTTGTAAGGTGATCAGCAACATCATCTGATATAAAAGATAGCATCGCCCCAGTGTCAACTAGTGCTGGAAATTTTCTGCCAAGAATATCGACTTGGATATAAATTCTCTCATCTATTCTGGCCTTGGTTGGAAGGGTGTTTACATGGAAATTTGCTACAGTGTGTAGCCATTTGATCCAATTCTGGGAAGCTTGTTGGTTTAATGGCCCTGACGACTTCCCTCCCTCAGGGTCATTCTGGCGTTTCCCGAACGGCATGGGCAAGTGGTGGTGAATTGTCCTTCAGTTTTACAGTTGAAACATCTGATTCGGCGAGGGTGTTTACAATCTTTGAACATATGTCCTTCTTGATCGCAATTCCAACAAACGTATATTCCATGGGTCCCAATTTTGGAATTATTCGTATTCGGAGTATTATTTTCAAAGTGCACTCTGGGGGTTTTACTTTCTCCAGGTGTAGGATGGATTTCGGGTGCAGGTCTCTCAAAGAGTCGGGCTGGGTAGACAGGGTTTCCACTATGTCCTCTGGTGTTTTGGTAATTCTCTGGGGGTGTAGTAGCCTTTTGGAGATTTCGCTCGAACTTCCTTGGTGGCTCCGCAGGGGTTGTGGGATATGCTCGGAAATTACGATTCTCTCCAGCTGACCTTGTCTCACTAGTATCTCTATTGAAACGTCTCGGAGCGTTAAATGTAGGTCCAGAGTATACTCGGGTATTTCGGTCATCTTGTAGGCTCTGCCTGGCTTTGAGGAAGTCTCTGTCACTGTGTTTTTGTGATTCGGGTGGGTTTCGATATTTAGGTTTCCAGGTAGGTTGTGGATCTTCATACGTAGAAAAAGGCTGATACATCTCGTCCAAGTAGATAGGCTCATTCCAGTCAGAGCGGCGTCTTCCTTTTCCTTGATAGGCAGTTTCTGGGGTCAGCACTTGTGCTGGAGGGGGTGGTGGGCGATAGATCGTTCTGTCTCTCAACACAGCTTCGTACTCTTCTGCCTTTTTGATGAGATCAGATAGGCTGTGGATTTCGTGACGTCTGATGTAGAATTTGTAGTCTGGTTTTAAATTACTGTAGATCCGGTTCAATCTACTTTCATTATTGAATCCTCCACGCCTACGAATTAGTGTAGAGATTGCAACCACAAACTCTCGGCAGGTTTCTCTTTCACCCTGAGTTCTCTCTTGAATTTCTTTGTCGAGATTCCGGTAATACCCGGGTGGCAGAAACTGTTGTTCGAAATCTGAGCGAAAATCTTCATAAGATCTCCATAAGTCCCTATTATTTCTCCACCACAAAAGAGCATTGCCTTTAAAAATTTCTGGCAGCGATCGCAGAATTCGATTCGGGGGGACGTCATAAGACTCGATCAGTTCATGTAATCTCTCCAAAAAAGAGATGGGATCATTTCTACCATCGAACTTCAGATTCCATTTTCGTACGAGGTTGCAGATGGCTGGGGTTGTCAGATCCTCCTCACGGAATCTGTCATTATGTCCATGAAAATGTGTGCTGGTACGCAGACTCTCGGCCATATTGCGTTTCGGTAGCGTTTCCTCTCGCAAAGTCCAGTTTTCGGCGTCCCTGTCACTTTGCCGTTGAGTTTGACTTGGCACTTGGGCAATTTCTTTTCTTTCCAGCATGGTCAGATCAACCAGCCTCCGTCTTAATGTAGCCAAATCCACTTGAGGTGGGAGCCCTAAGATTTCTATAAAATTGTGTAGTAAATTGGGTGGAGTTCTTCTAGATGCTGTATCATAAATGGCTTGGCTTTGCTTCCTGATTGCACCAGTCAGTGAGTTGTCGTCGTCTAGTCGTTGATCTTCCTTCTCTTCATCTTCAGAGCAAGCGTCTGGGGTGGCTGTCGGAGTGCGCAGGTAGTCAACTAGTCGTTTTCGCAGCTCCTTCGCAGTTCCCGATGTATCAAGTCGTCTGCTCTCGCATTCTTCTTGCAGTGCAAATTTACTGAGGTTGTAGACCCATCCAACTCGTTCATCGGGTGGTTGGATTATTTTCTCAGATTGGCTTCTAGGATTTGATATCGTGCTTGGTAATCCTGATGTTAATGTAGTCGTGCTCATCGTAGTTGAAGTCGATGTCGTTAAATGAAGTGGAGGTAAAGGTGGAAACTCCTCGTCTTTGGAGCTCTTGGTCGTCTCAGATGAGTCCTTTTCGTTTCCCATTTTTCTTTTCGTTCTTTTGTCAATTTCGTTCGTCCCTAAACGTTTAGGGTCCCTGTTCGGGCGCCAAAATTATGTGATGTACTTCGAGGTATGTCGTGTCGTTTTATCACTAATTACCAGGATCTGCTCAGTCGTTGCTGGGTTTCGTTCCAGGGGTCAGGAAAGAAAGGTTCGAAGGGTGGCTCAGATACCGGGCAATGTTTCAAATATTCTACAATAGGGCCACACTCATCATAGCCACCGGGAATGCTGGGTTTTCACTAGCAGTATATCGGTAAATCTAATGCTATGGATTTCTCTAGCAGGATATCGGTAAATCTAATGCTATGGATTTCTCTAGCAGGACGGGATCGTGCTTGGATTGCTCTAGCAGGACGGGATCGTGCTTGGATTGCTCTAGCGGGACGGGGTCGTGCTTGGATTGCTCTAGCAGGACGGGGTCGTGCTCGGATTGCTCTAGCAGGATGGGGGTTCGTGCTTGGATTGCTCTAGCAGGACGGGGTCGTGCTTGGATTGCTCTAGCAGGACGGGGTCGTGCTTGGATTGCTCTAGCAGGACGGGGTCGTGCTCGGATTGCTCTAGCAGGATGGGGGTTCGTGCTTGGATTGCTCTAGCAGGACTGGGTCGTGCTTGGATTTCTCTAGCAGGACGGGGTCGTGCTTGGATTGCTCTAGCAGGACGGGGTCGTGCTCGGATTGCTCTAGCAGGACTGGGTCGTGCTTGGATTGCTCTAGCAGGACGGGGTCGTGCTTGGATTGCTCTAGCAGGACGGGGTCGTGCTTGGATTGCTCTAGCGGGACGGGGTCGTGCTTGGATTGCTCTAGCAGGACTGGGTCGTGCTCGGATTGCTCTAGCAGGATGGGGGTTCGTGCTCGGATTGCTCTAGCAGGATGGGGGTTCGTGCTCGGATTGCTCTAGCAGGATGGGGGTTCGTGCTTGGATTTCTCTAGCAGGACGGGGACGTGCTTGGATTGCTCTAGCAGGACGGGGTCGTGCTCGGATTGCTCTAGCAGGATGGGGGTTCGTGCTTGGATTTCTCTAGCAGGACGGGGTCGTGCTTGGATTGCTCTAGCAGGACGGGGTCGTGCTCGGATTGCTCTAGCAGGACGGGGTCGTGCTTGGATTGCTCTAGCAGGACGGGGTCGTGCTTGGATTGCTCTAGCAGGACGGGGTCGTGCTTGGATTGCTCTAGCAGGACGGGGTCGTGCTTGGATTGCTCTAGCAGGACGGGGTCGTGCTTGGATTGCTCTAGCGGGACGGGGTCGTGCTTGGATTGCTCTAGCAGGACTGGGTCGTGCTCGGATTGCTCTAGCAGGACGGGGTCGTGCTTGGATTGCTCTAGCGGGATGGGGTCGTGCTTGGATTGCTCTAGCAGGACTGGGTCGTGCTCGGATTGCTCTAGCAGGATGGGCTAATCGTCGGATACTTACCAGTTCGTGAGTCGCTCTGGTCGATGTGTCCAGTTCGGCTGCTCCAGCTAGACTGACTTGTAGCCTGGTAGGGGCTCCGTATTTATGCGCTCCAGGTCGCGCATGCGCAGTAGGCCAGTTGGTCGTCAGTTGTATTCCAGCCGTCATCGAGGCCACATCGCTCCTGGTTTCTGCATCGTTGCAAAGGGGCTGTGGAAATACTTACCGGTTTTGAGGTTAGGTAGCGTCGTCGCTCTTCACCTCAACCCGGCCTGTCTGTACCTGTCCTCGTGGGCGACGCTGGGCTCTGTGGCGGGTGGTTTGGAGAACTTTTTGGGTCGTTGGTGTTTTGGAGGGGTGCTTAGGTTGGGGAAAGTTTCAGGTTGGTACAGGAAGGCGTCGTGAGTGTTCGGGGGAGCTTTATGAGCGACGTCGCCCTGGAATCGGCGACGCCGTGGTAGGTAAGGGACTCTTGGGGTTTCGGGTGATGGTTTCTGGCGTCGGGAATGTTGTACAATGAAGCGGGTGCGACGCAGCGGCCTAAACCGCGACGCCGGAGCGGGGAGTGGTATAGGTGATTACGGTAGGACTGATAAAGGATGTGGAACGTGTTTTTGGACATCGGGACCTTTTACAGGGGACGTAGGCATGTTAGAGACGACGTCGGGGTTGGAAAGGTATCAGGGGAAGTGTAGGTAACTGGTCCCTGAAGCGGACTTCTGGATTCGGTCGCGGAAACTTTCGGGAAGGATACCGGACGACGCTGAGGGTTTGGGGGCGACGCCGGTGGTGGAAAGGTATCAGGGAAAGGTTAGGTAACGGGTTCCTGAAGCGGACTTCTGGATTCGGTCGCGGAAACTTTCGGGAAGGATACCGGACGACGCTGAGGGTTTGGGGGCGACGCCGGTGGTGGAAAGGTATCAGGGAAAGGTTAGGTAACGGGTTCCTGAAGCGGACTTCTGGATTCGGTCGCGGAAACTTTCGGGAGGGATACCGGACGACGCTGAGGGTTTGGAGGCGACGCCGGTGGTGGAAAGGTATCAGGGGAAGGTTAGGTAACGGGTTCCTGAAGCGGACTTCTGGATTCGGTCGTGGAAACTTTCGGGAAGGATACCGGACGACGCTGAGGGTTTGAAGGCGACGCCGGTGTCGAAAAGGTATCAGGGAAGGCAAGTGAAACTCGTAGGTAGGTCGGGAAGGTAAATCGGGTACAGGGGTGAATGGGGTACGTTACAGTATAAACAAAAAAACATTAACTCTTGCAATGAAGTTTGCTTTCTTTCACTTAAAAAAAAATCTTCAATTAAAATAGAAGTACACTTACATACCTTTTAAGACATAAAATAATACAATATCTCTTTTTTTTCTTAACAAACTCAGTTATCAGTTTTACCTCACTTTCCTTGTGACTACTTTATTTGTATCCCTGTTTTAACTGAGATATATTTACTTTCTTCACCACTTCTAAATCTGAAATGCTCTGTATTAAAACAGTCACAGGATTAACAAAATACAAAATCTTAAATGGTCCCATAAATCTAAGGTCAAGTTTGTTTTGGTACTTATCTATCTTTTTAGATAGTTTCTTATTTTCTAAGTACACTTTCATACCAACCTTAAATGGATGCTTAACTCTATCATCAGAGTAACGTTGTCTATTTTTATTTATCTGTACAGATTTCTTTAAATTTTTGATTGCAATCTTTACCTTACTTCTAATCTCATCAAGTGTCAATTTTTCACTTACCAACTCATTTATGTTCCATAAATTGGACAAAGCATGGTTTGGTGGGTGATTAAACATAACTTTAAAAGCACTTGTTTTAATACTTTCATTGTATGCTGTAATAAATCCCTGCTGTAATAATAAAGTGCTGTAATAATCATTGTCCCACTCAGTCTGTTTGTCATAGTAATAGGCTTTTAATGTACTCTTCAAATTTCTTAAGTACCTCTCAGACCTATTTCCACTTGGCTTATATGGAACTAATTTGTGGTGAGCTATTCCATATTTAAAACAAAAATCTTTAAATTCATTACATCTGAAACAGCTACCATTGTCAGATACCAAATACTTACAGCTACTAAAATTCTTAAAAATATCATTGTCAATCATATTTACAACACTTGAACCTTTACTGTCTTTTAGTGGAATCAACCATGTATACTTTGATACATCATCAATTGCAATAAGAACATTGTTATTGCCCTTTTTTGACCTCACCAATGGACCAAAAATGTCTATATACAATTTTTCCATAGGTTGTGAAGCATGTGTAGCAATTAACTCACCTTCATATCTTCTTTGTACGGGTTTTGCCATTGTACATATCTCACATTTTCTTACTCTTTCCTTGATTAAGTTTATTAAGTCCGGTCGGTAAAAACTTTCACAAACTTTGTCTAGTGTTCGTTTAATACCTGGATGTCCACCTAGAACGCTTACATGAAAATAATTAAAAACCATATCCACCAACATTTTTGGTAAGTAAATTTTTGGCTTTGCTCTTTCATGATTCTTATACATTAAAACACCCTTACTTAAATAATATTTACAACTATTTACACCATTGTTTACAGATTCAATTATTTTTAGAACCTCGCTGTCATCCTGCTGATGTTCCTGAATTTTAGTAAAGGCTAAAGGAAACTGTTTGATAACATTCACATTACTAAAATCATCATTACAAGTTTCTTGCTTACCATTATACATCATTTTGACCTTTTGAGATTTTACCTTTTGATTTTTGTTAGTTTTACAGATTCCATTTAACTGTAATTGTTCTTCTCTCAACTCATGCATCCTAGATAAGCAATCAGCTACCTTATTATCAGTACCTTTCACATGTTGTACTTTAAATGGGAGATTTAATATTCTTTCCACCCACCTTCCAAGCCTACCTAACTTTCTAAAATGCCCTAACACCCAAGACAATGCACTATTATCAGTAATTAACAGAAAAGGTTGAATTTCTAAGTAACTATGAAATTTCTCAATACTTAAAATTACTGACAACGCTTCTTTTTCATATACTGACATACACCTTACAGCTTCTGTAAATTTTCTAGAATAATAGGCAATAGGCATTCTTTCATTGTTAACTTCTTGCAAAAGTACAGATCCCATACTAATTTCACTAGCATCACACATGAGTATGAAGGGTTTGTCAAAATTAGGTATTGTCAATACAGGAGGAGTGCTTATACATTCTTTAAGCTTTTCAAAACTGTCATTACATTCTTTACTCCACACAAACTTTGACTTCTTTTTCCTTAACTCATTTAAGGGGCTAGCTATTTTAGCATAATCTTTTACAAACTTTGCAAAATATGAAACCATGCCAATAAATCTACTCACTTGTTTTACATTTTGAGGAGCTTTAAACTCTCTTATTGCAACTGTTCTATCTGGATCGATTTTGATTGCATTCTTACTAATTTTGTGGCCTAAATAGCTGACCTCTTTACAAGCAAACTTAACTTTAGTAGGGTTCACAGTTAGATTATATTTACTTAGCCTATTGATTACCTCTTTCAAATGTGTAATGTGCTCTTCCAAAGAATTTGAATAAACAATAAGATCATCAACAAAGTTCATTACATACTTAAACTTGATGTCATGAAAGATTTTATTTAAATAAGCACTCAATAAGCCTGAACCACAATGCAAACCATAAGGTATTCTATTAAATTCATACTGTGCAAATGGCGTACAAAAGGCAGTAACATGTTTACTTTCTTCATTTAACTTAATTTGATGAAAGCTGTTACATAAATCCAGAACAGTAAAGTACTCAGCACCTTGTAAATAGTGATAGCTTTCTTGCAGATCCCCTATAGGATGGTTTACACGCTCAATATTTTTGAATTTAACTTTGAATAATTTATCACCATTCTATGCTTATCACTATTTGGCTTACTTACAGTAAAAGTAGGACTACTGTAATTTGATAAACTAGGTCTGATAATGTTTTGCCTTAACAAATCATCAATGATATCTTTTAAAATCTTCATCTTCGGTGGACTTAATGGATAAGGTCTTAAATTCACTGGTTCCTTATCTTTTAACTTTATAGAGTACTCAAAGTCCAGTGCTTCACCTATTTCATTAGTGAAAACTTTAGGGTAATTTTGTACAAGTTTTGCAATTTCATCCTTAACTTCTGTACAACCTACCATTATATTTTGATTTATGTTGCTACAAAAAACATTTACATAATTCAATAATGGCAACTTAACATTTGGTTTGTATTTAAAGTAACACTCACTGTTACTCAAATCAATTACCATACCAGTATTCCCAATGAAACTTGCCCCTAGAATGATATTCCAAGTTACATTCTTGCCTATTAAAAAGTTAACATACCAGGAAAAATTATACAATTTAATTTTTACAGTACAAGTTCCTAGAATGTCTATTGCTTCTTTTGTTGCTGTGTAACAATTGTTATTATTATTTGAGTCAATTGAAAAACTTTTAACACATTTGCTAGCCTTTAACTTGTTAAACATACTTTCATTCATAATGTTAACTGAGCTACCTGTATCAATAAGTACAATTTCTTTTACTTTAGAATTAAATATGACTTCTAACTTTGGTAATTGACACTTTAAACTACTTTTTTGCCATGCTTTGTAATTTAAATTATTTAATCTCCTCTTGACCTTGAAAAATTCTTTCTTCAATTTACTTTTTTCATCTAACTTCTTCTTATTATTAACTTTTACATTCTTGGGTTTGGGGAAGCAGGGAAAGATCCTCTCCCCCTTCCTATCACGTTTTTTGACTCTTGGTTGTTAAAATTGCTTCTCTGACCGCGAAAACAATTTTTAGCGATATACCCTATTCTGTTGCAGTTATAACATTTTCTTTGATCTTGTAAATTGTTTACAAAATGTCTCTTACTATTTACTGATTTTCTCTCAAAATCACTAAATTTAACATTTTGTACATGAATACACATTTTATCTATTTCTTCAAAATTTTTAGGGTCACCCATGAATACTAGTCTAGCCCTATCTTCCTGGTTTATACCTAACTTGATTATCTCAACTAGGTCTGATTCACTATAGTCTAAGTTTAAGACCTTAGCACTTTCCCTGATTTCCATTGCATACACTGATAAAGGCTCACCTATTTTTTGTGGTCTGTTAACTAGTTCACTCTTTAAATTTTCTCTAAGTCCTATCGGAACAAAATACCTTAACAACTCCTTATGAACAGTTTCAACATTTTTCTTAGTTGTTTTGAACTCTACCAGCTTAGCTAATAAAGGACCAGTAGAATACCCGGAACATATGTCTAATATTTCTTCATCTGAAAGCTCAGTTTCATTTTTCAACCGTAAGATATTTTTGAGAAAGTCTAACAACTCCCCTACATTAAGCCCATTTGTAATACGAAAGTTTTTTAAGTGTCTCTCTACAGGATTAGGCAACTTACAAAATTTGGGAGAGTTGTCTACTCTTGTATTACTATAATAGCGATCCTCTCCCTCGTTTCCCTGAACTAGGTTTGGCGCTTCCGGTTTTGTAGTTAAAACATTTAAGTCAAACACATCCTCTAAGTTTTCTTCCTCTATATGTGTTTCACTTATTCTTCTAATTAACTTTTCTTTAAGGCTAACATCAATTACTACATTACCCAGCTTACTTGACATATCTTCTACCATTTTTAGATACTTATTGCATAGCTCTTTAACTTCATTACCAACCCCACTGAGTTTTAGTAAAACTTTAAGTCTATTTACAAAATGTCCAAGCCTTGTTTCTAGCCTAGCAATGTCTACAACTCTTTTATTTGTATTACACTCTTCAAACAAGGTTTCTAAATCCGTAAACTTATATTTCAACACCTCTTCTTCTTCATTTATATCAATTTTACCTTCAAAATAAGAACCCTTGGGCTCAACATTAGTATTTACAACAAATCTTAACCTTTTTCTGAGAATATTTACAGTGTCTGTTTCTTTAACATTCTCCCCCCTCAATTTAAGTTCATAAATTAATTCATCCTTCAGAAGAAAATAAACTTTTAACCCCATTTTGAAGGAATTTACTTGATTCACTTTACTTTAAATCACAATTCACTTTAATATTATTTTCTTATTCCAACCATGTCTTCCTATTTCTAGCAGAGTAGCGCATTTTGTAACGAAACTTTAGTTTTAATTTAATTTCTTCCTAAATTTCTTGATTATAGTTTCATTACAATTAATTTTGTAAAATAGGTTTTGTGATTGGAAATAATATACTTCAAATTATTCACCATCATTCTTTAATTTAAATTGCTTTCAGTTACCAAAAGTCATGTGCCCAGTTTTCCTGGGCCGAAATTCACTAAAATATATTAAAAACTTCATCTTTTCTAAACAACATCACTGTGCAACACAATCTGACTTAAAGAGAGATTTAACATGCAAACCTAGTCTTTTATACTGGTCTGACTGCTTAACCTGATTGGTGGAATTGGACCAATCAGATTAGCTCTTAGTTCATCTTTACAAGCATGAAACAGCTCTAACATGTCTTATTTACTTCCTGCATAATTCTTTTCTTGTTTCAAACATATTTAAGAAAATCCTTCGACATAAATTATTAATCAAAAAGCACAATTTGTTTGTTTTTTATACTGAAAATAAAGAATAATTTTTTTTACAATTTAAAAATTGGTACAAGCAGGCTGTTATATAAGGATTGGAAATCTACTGATATAAGGGATACTCCCTTAGTAGATTTCAAATCCTTATTGTTATTGTTTTGTTTTATCTATGTTGTTAGATACTGGGAGTAGGGTGTGTTGACATACGTTTTAATGGACATCGTTTGGTTTCAGATACGGTGTTCCCGAATTTTGAAAATCGTGCGTTTGTATTGACAACTTTAATAGTCATGCGAAAACGCTTAATTACTCTAATTGATGGGGGTGCTGAGATCAACCTAATTTTTGTTTCAAATTCCACAGATCTATTTTGTTTTCACCATATAATCTTCGTGGGTTGGACTTGAATTTCGTTTATAATTTCCTTTTAGTCAAAACAGTGCATTTGCAGAAATTCGTTGGTTGCTTCCCTCAGTCTCAGATTTTGAGGACGACCTTCCTTCCTTAAGGTCCTCAAGCGTTTCTTTCATATTTTAGTGTATGAGATATCAAGCACAAACCATCGGCAATATCAATATCCTCTAACCTATCCGTCAGACCCTACTGCAAGCCTCTCGGCCTACTCGTTGTTTTCCTCATTACTTTGTCTAGAACCATGAGGACAATTATTGGTGATAGTAAGCATCCTTGTTTAACTCCTATTCCAATTTCAAATGGTTCCGATAGTTTTCCTTCATGGATTATTTGGCATCTGTAGTTCAGAATTCTCTGATGAGGTTGATGATTTTTGTAGGCACTCCGAACTCATGCAGTGCTTTCCAAATGGAATCCCTATAGAGTCAAAGGCATTTTCAAAATCCACGAAGTCCACATAGACCGATGACTGGTATTCTGAGCATTGCTCAACAATGATTCTTAGGGTGTTGATCATGCCGATTTTATTGTTAATGGACATTATTGTTACACCCTTTCATATGTTGTGAAAGAGATCATCTTTTCTTACTGCTACTTGAATCATAAGACTTTTATCACAAAAGCTATTTTTTATTTAGTTGCTACAATGAAACTTTGCCAGAAACGACACGTCAAACTCTAAAAACGACCCAAAAATATCGTAACGAGGTGAGATCATAAAAAATCCAAGTCACACAACACGTACGCCTACTGTGTTAAAAGTACGTTACAGCTTAAAAATATTACCACGGTTAATTACAGTAATTCATAAATATATTGAAATACTGAAAACAATAATGGATGTATAAGAAAATAAAATTAGTGCAAAGCTAGTATAAAATAATTTATTAATGTAGAACAATCAAGGAAGATGCGACGAAGCGGCAAAATGGTAGAAGTTCTTTGTTTTCTTCAATCTAGTAACAACCCTATTATGCTCAGCAACAATTTGAGAAAATAGGTTTGTGTATTTTTAGACACTTTAGTTGAAATTGTAATTTTAATACACATAGGCTAGCTTTCACAATACATATTTCAATAGATGATTTTTCACCTGATGAAATCGCAAATTTGCGTTTTATGAACTTACATACATCTTGAAACTCTAGTTTATTTCCATTAAAATAAAAGGACTATAATAACTGTGATTAAATAACTTTAAAGATGCGATTAACAAGTAATTACTGCTCCCCTTAATATAAATAATCATTGAAATTCGATGCAAAAATTTTGCAAAAAATTTTAAAATTTTGCTGCATTAAAATTTATTTCCCTTTCAATATGGATGTTTTCGGATATAATAATATATCGAAAGTATTATGATCGCCAAAGTATATACAATAAATATTCAATATCAATTCTATGCCATGTTCAATATTAATTAGAGAGAAACTGTTTAGCAGTTTACAAGACTAAGTTGCAAGTTTCTATTTATTAGCTTATTACAAGTTTCCTCCACTAAAACTTTGTAACATCATCGATGGTGGCGCCCCTAGCGATTTCTCGTTAACCTGAGATTTTCTTTTCTATACATGTTCTCGAAACTTTTAAAAATCACCTCACAATTATCCATTTAATTCAGTGGTTCGGGTTGCTTGCGATGTTAGTTTTTCAATTATTGAAATTAATGTCAAAGTGAACAATCCAGTAAGTATTTTTCTTGCAAAAGCACAATTACTGTCTTTGTGTAGTGCCGGGCTTGGACTTTCTATACCTTTGATAGTGTAAATCTAAATTTACTTTAGAAAAGTTGAGAGGTATTGGGCTTCTATATTGTGTTATTGATTGACTGGGCCATCTTAAAGAAATGGTAAAAAAGGTTGAGACTGACGAAACATTATCTGACTAAAAGTTTCTTAAGGTGTGCCTCAAGGGTCGATGCTTGGGCCAACTATTTTTTCTAAACATTAATGACTTAAACTCAGATCTCAATCAACGAAAATATCAAATTTAGATTATTTTATCATAACCTACAGATCTTCACACTTTTTAGCGAATTTCCCTATAGGGAAGTAGCTATTACCGTAGGTGGCACGGTAAGACCTAGACCCGGGACCGATTTACTTTTTCATTTTGATGTCCCCAGAGGCCAAAAACACTATTCGTTCAAATTTTTATATATGTATATATATATATATATATCTTCTAATATATAAAATTCTCGTGTCACAGTGTTTGTCTGCAAACTCCTCCGGAACGACTTCACCGATCGTTATGAAATTTGGTGTGTAAATTCTGTAGGTATGCGAATCGGACGTAAACTATTTCCCGTTTCGAAATTCTTAAAAGGGCTTCGCCCCAGTGGCTCTGGAGTTTCCCATGTTAACCTTATGAGAAATGGAATTAATGAATCTTAACAGCTGTTTCAATTAAAAAGTTGGTTCTGTTCTATTATGTTCAATAGCATTAAAGTTACAAGGATTACCAACAGGGTGCAGCACTATTATTTCTTTTACATTTATGACAACAGCTAATTTGCAACCAAAAGGTGAGTGAGCGTAGCGAACGAACTTCAACCTGGAGGCGAGTTAGCGTAGCGAACGAGCTCCAACCTAAAGGCAAGTGAGCGCAGCGAACGAGCTCCAACCCAAAGGTGAGTGAGCGTAGCGAACGAACTTCAACCAGGACGTGATTGAGCGATGCGAACGAGATCATCTTGAAAATTAAACGTAACGGTACTTTCTTTCCATCGGTCTGTCTTAGGGGAAACCTATAACTTAGGCGATACGAAGTTCGCCGGGACAGCTAGTATATATATATATATACGTCCGTGAACGCGATAACTTGAGTAATTTTTGTCCGATTTTGATGAAATTTGGTTTAAAGGTGTAAAGCGGGATAAACTTGAATGAGTTCGCGAACCAGCATGATCGGACCATGGGAACGGGGCTTTACGGGGGGTTTTATGGGGTAAAAATTGGTTTTTCTCACTTTTGACCCTCAAAACACAAAATTTCCCAATTTCTCTTTAGACCTTTTTAAAGAGCTTAAAAAACAAATAATTTAGTATATGAAAGTACTTTTGTTCTATTATTAGTAACGGAGAAAATTAAAAAAATTGTAAATTTAAAATTCCCATGTTATTCTTATGGAGAATATTGTCAAATGTTGTAGTTTGCTTGTTTATGAATATATTTTGATCAAACTTGGCAAATTTATTTATTTTCTACTAAGCTATCAATATTTTACTCAAAAACACACTTTATTAGTTTCCTTGTAGCAGCAAACCTAGGTACTCGTTAAACCTAATGTTATTAAAATATATTTAACTGAAAATCAATTCAGACAAATGGAAATTCGCTTAGTCGGCAGGTTTGCTGTGGCGGGGGTATTTGTTCTTACACACGAAAATCTAAAGAATTATTCAATTAGATTTAACAGTTATACGAATCCGCAAGAAAAAATACTGTGTATTATCAAAACCCGAGCAAATTTGACAGGAATAAACTTGCGGATAAAATCTCCTTACTTCTAGTTCTGGTCGTCGTGATTACTCCCCAAAATAAAAACGAAAAGGTAAAGGCGAAAACAACGTATGGCGCAATAGTCGCATTCACTATATTCTTGTAAAAATTAATCTTTACACTACTATTAACAAACAAAGTAAAGACTTGTAACACTTTCATTACGGTATACAATTTTATTATTTCGTGTAAGTTTATTTTAGATGTATAATAATAATATATTAAGTATGGACTCAATCAATTAAATATTTATCTGAATCGTACAAAATATTTGCCGTGTTTCATATTTCGTGTTCATGTAGACGTCAGCTGGATCAGCGACCAGGGCGCAACATTTAATTCATTTTACCTGGGATTTTAAAGCCTGTTCAAATCAGTGCTTACAATACATGTTTGGACCAATGAGGTTCAAGGATTGAGAGAGAAGAAGTAAAAGTGAAATGCTTCTAACATTGACTTATCAGCTGTTTAGGCACTTAATCTATAAGTATAAAAGAGGATGTTTGTATATATATATATATTTGGCAGTGATAAACTCAGACACCGCTGAACCGATTGCCACGAAACTTGGTACATACGTGTAGAATTTCATGGAATAGGTTTATACACCATCAATTTCGTGATCCGTCCAATCGGCTCCGCCCCAGTGGCTCTGGAGTTTCCCATGTTAACCTTATGAGAAATGGAATTAATGAATCTTAACAGCTGTTTCAATTAAACAAGTTGGTTCTGTTCTATGATGTTCAATAGCATTAAAGTTACAAGGATTACCAACAGGGTGCAGCACTATTATTTCTTTTACATTTATGACAACAGCTAATTTGCAACCAAAAGGTGAGTGAGTATAGCGAACGAACTTCAACCTGGAGGCGAGTTAGCGTAGTGAACGAGCTAACCTGAAGGTGAGTGAGCGTAGCGAACGTGCTCCAACCTAAAGGTGAGTGAGCGTAGCGAACGAACTTCAACCAGGACGTGATTGAGCTGAATAGAAAGACCAAAAATATTGTCTACCCACTAGCATTAATATAAGAGCAATAATAAAGAATCGGTTATCCTTTGTACCATATGTGTTTCATTAGTTGTCGTACGCATTTTAATTTAGTTATAAGAACTTCATATACAATAAGACAATTAAACGTTACGGTACTTAAATTATAAATAGTCAAAGGCAAGACAACGTCTGCCGGGTTCAGGTTGGGACTAAGGAGTCGTTGCATCACAATCGGCAATGAGAGGTTATAAAAGAAAACATAACCTCTAGACGTTATTAGTGATGGTTAGTAATTAAAACAAAATGGTCGTAGGTAAAGTAGTGTACGCAACTCGCGTAATTAGTCTTTAAGGCACTCCTAGACGTTTTATAGCCACTCACCAAGGCCCGTACCTTAAATCTTCTACTCATTTCTTACTATCTTTACGCGTTCCGTAAACTACTATTAAAACATTTCAATATGTATAACATTTTTTAGCTTGAAGATTTCAAATGCACAAATCATTGTAGTTCAAAAACAGTACTTTCAGATACATTTATACCAGTACTAAGTAAGGCCAATGTAGATAATGGTAGTTTATGACCTACATGACAACCAACGTCACATTTTTATTTCAGAGAGAGGAGTTGGGATAAAGGAAGGAGCCGGATTCAGAGTGGTTGAAAGGACAAACGGAATTTTTAAACAAGTAGAGACCTCAGAGAACTACACGATCCAGAATATAAATTCATAATGTGATCTTTAAATCCGCTTGATACTGAAACTATATTGCCACAGATTCCGGATTCAACAAAAAATAAGTTCTTTTGTGGTGCATACTGAAGTTACTACACTAGCTTATACTCGCAAAATGTTCTACTACAAATACTCGTGTCCCTTTACTTTGTAGTTTATTTTGTTTAGAAAAACATAAACAAGTCCTTATATTTTCTTTATTAGCTAAGTTTGCTTTATATTTTCATTGAAATACTATGTTTAAAACTAGTTTATTTTCTATTAGTTTGTTTTTTGTATTGTTTTTTCTGCTACAATAGTACGTTTTATAAATTGCATATATACTGTATTTTAACAGGTATCTAAGCCTGATTTTCCTCCTCCTATATATTATTAATAGGCAAGCAAGTAAAAACAAAATACCCCCGCCGCAGCAAACCTGACGACTAAGCGAATTTCCATTTGTCTGAATTGATTTTTAGTTAAATATATTTTAATAACATTAGGTTTAACGAGTACCTAGGTTTGCTGCTACAAGGAAACTAATAAAGTGTGTTTTTGAGTAAAATATTGATAGCTTAGTACAAAATAAATAAATTTGCCAAGTTTGATCAAAATATATCCACAAACAAGCAAACTACAACATTTGACAATATTTTCCATAAGAATAACATGGGAATTTTAAATTTACAATTTTTTTAATTTTCTCCGTTACTAATAATCGAACAAAAATACTTTTATATACTAAATTATTTGTTTTTTTAAGCTCTTTAATAAGGTCTAAAGAGAAATCGGGAAATTTTGTGTTTTGAGGGTCAAAAGTGAGAAAAACCAATTTTTACCCCATAAAATCCCCCGTAAAGCCCCGTTCCCATGGTCCGATCGTGCTGGTTCGCGAACTCATTCTAGTTCATCCCGCTTTACACCTTTAAACCAAATTTCATCAAAATCGGCCAAAAAAACTCAAGTTATCGCGTTCACGGACGTATATATATATATTATGTCTATATATATATATATATATATATATACATATATAAAAATTTGAACGAATGGTGTTTTTGGCCTCTGGGGACATCAAAATGAAAAAGTAAATCGGTCCCGGGTCTAGGTCTTACCGTGCCACCTACGGTAATAGCTACTTCCCTATAGGGAAATTCGCTAAAATGAATTAAAAAAAAACTTACATGGGTATATAGTGTTCCATGACGAAATAACATCAATATATAAACAGAAATCAAAACAAATGGAAGATATTCCAATTATTTACAGAGTGGGGTAATAATAGAGAAGTCTGTACGTTACATATTTTTTTGTTCGAGTTTTCCACCACTGGGCGACCTCTAGTGCTATATATTAATTCAAAAAATGAATTTAAAATAAAAAATTGCCTTTTAGGTTGTCATTCTGGTTACGAAATAACAACGAAATATAAAGAGAAGATTAAAATTAAATAGAAGAAATTCCAATCACATGTCTTATTTACAGCGCGGGTTGTACATCTGTCTGTGCATATTGTTGGTCGGGTTTTCGTTCACTGGACGACCCAAAGGAGGAGGTTATGAAGGGCAGAACAAAATAGTCCTTATTATAATCATATGGAGAGTTGATAACTGCAAAAGGACAGAGTTAATAATCAGATTAAATATACCTCAATAAACATAAACACTAAATTTTATATACCAGTTATTTAAATAATTAAGAATGTTTATACAATACTATTCTAATGAAAAATGTTCTATATTTTAAATATCTTATAAAAAAAAACATAATGAAATTTACATAATTAGGCTATATTTTAGATAGGAAAATCATTTTGGTAATTATGCATAATATTGTTGATTGGTCAATCAAATCCATAAAAGCAAAATTCCTGAGTCAAAATGTCTTCCAATTCAGCGGTGTTATAAAGTTGACTAAAACCATTGATTCGTGGTAGCGTAAATAACAGTTAATTGTAGAACTTTGCACTAGCCACAAATTACAAATATCTCCTTATTGGTTGTACCAAAAAGGTATTATGCAATTAAAATACAAAGAAAACACCGATAGCTAAAAATTTAACCTTGGCAAAGTAACCAATAGCTACGTATAACTCATTACTTAACTTCGCCGTGATATTGGGGTCAGTTAGGTTCGGTCTAGATATTGTAATAATATCCATTAGAGGGATCAATCTCCATCTATCAGGACGGAGACCCTTTTAAGTCATTTCCCGGGGGAGGGAATTATGGGAAGGAGGGAATTATAGGAGGGAGGGTAGTGAAAGTTCTTTGTCTTAGATTAAACTCTTTAGTTATAACCGAATTAACTACCTTGTTTGTTACTAAAGACTATATTTCTTCGGCCGTAGAACGATTGGCACACATTTTTAGCCGATTTGGAATAGCACGACTGGCACAATCATTAGAGGGGATTAAGAAGGGTCAACCTGTAAGGTTCGGAAAGGCACGATTGGCACAACAGACCGGTAAGGAAGTAGCAGCCAGGTAGCCAGAATGCGGGAAAATGGATATTGTTTTGTCCCCACAAATTTCCTGCTGTGGTGCTTATTAAAGTAAGGAAGGTGTAAGTTTGCACGACAAATCTGCAGCTACGGTCACTGCGCTAGCTGGATCCAAATAAAACGACACTAACGTAACCTAACCTAACCTATATTAACCTAACCTAACCTAACTTAACCTAACTTAACCTAACCTAACCTAACCTAACCTAACCTAACTTAACCTAACCTAACCTAACTTAACCTAACCTAACCTAACCTAACTTAACCTAACCTAACCTAACTTAACCTTTGAAAATACGCGATATTACCGACAAATGACTGTAGTAGCAGAGTTGACGGGGAATTTTAAACTTCCTGTTTTCCCTCGTTTGATGGCGTCTACCTGGTCGAGTGGTTGTGCCAATCGTGCCTTTTCCAAGCAGGCGAGTTGACCCTACTTATTCCGCTCAAATGATTGTGCCAATACTGCCATGGGCAGAAGATCCAAAAATGTGTGCCAATCGTCCCGTTCCCATTTCTTCATGATCATGATTCTTGTGTATTAAGAATGATATTTAGGTAAATGTGTAACACTGAAACAGTCCAACGTACATCGAATAGTAAAATATAAATTACTTAATATACCATGTTTGTCTTGTATGGTTTTTGTATCCAAAAATAAAATTGTTATCTCTTGATAAATGGAGGTTTTAAGTAAAATTTAGCACTACATAGACTGATTATTTTAATAAGCAAGCTAATGTAATATTTAGGTTTACCTATAGGTCATTACATTGAGAGGTTTACAGATTAAGTACCTTATTTTCGTGTATGAATATTAAGTCAAAGTTACAAGTTTTCAACCCTACGAAACACAGTCTAGTGTTAAAATTTACGTTAAAATTGGGTTTCAATATACCTCTGTTTGTCTTTGTCTTCAAATTCATAGTCAACTAACTGAAAACAATCACTGTACAGGTTGGTAGTAGAATATGCATCGACTCTAGTGAATACATTTGTTATGATATTCAACTTGACATATCAATACCGTAGACCGATTGATCCTATGTCAACGAGCTCAAATACTTCATCAAAGTCTAGTTTGAATGCAATCCTACTTCGGTTCAATGATTGAAAAGCTTAATTCTTTTTAATGAAATCACATTTTGACAGACACGATGGCATTTCCAATACTTCTCTTTGATAGACGAACTCAGTGTAACACTAATTGATGCAAATTCCTTCCATTTGTGTAACTATGTGTATTAGTTTGGCTTTTGAGCATGGTTTGTTCTGATAATCAAATATCTAGATTCAACTTTGATCGACAATGTTATTTATGTAGGATTTTTTTTAGCGTAACCTGCAAAAGTACTGTGAGTCACTTTTTTTACGATAAAGCAAGCTTATATGGTGGTAACCCTGGTTTCTTTACTTCATTGCCAACCAGCTGATTTGCATTGTTGCATGGTTATTTAAGAAATTTAGTGTCATTGGGTATTCATAATTTAGTTAATTTATAATACTCAACACGGTGTTTTCTTAAGCTCTAAAAGTAGATGTGTATCGTAGAGGAATACGTTAAAAGTGAATCATTGGTTTTATATCAAGAAAGATTTGGAATTAAGTTTTTAGGTGTGATTCATGTACCTAATAAATGGACTGTAAATTGGTCAATTAAAGGAAACCAGATTTGTAGAAACAAAAAACGTTGACCTACATCACACACTATTTGAGCTTGCTAAAACACCATGAATAATAAGACATAAATAATGTCTTATTTAACATAAATTTCCAATCGCATAAATCTCATAGGTTTTATTTTAATCATAAAATTGATCATGATTTAAAATACATTTATGAATTAAGTTATTACATGATTTATGAAGTAATTTTATTTGTGGATATAAATGCACGTCTGTTGTATTATTGACTAAATGACTCTATTGCACTCTCACGGGAAGCTCATGGATTACTAACGTTAATTATCTAAATTATAATTAATTGATCTGATCTGTTAATACCACCCTTTATCAAACAGTGGCGTTGGGATAAAAGTTTAACCAATTCCACGAAGTTATTGTTAATTTTTCATCATTATGTTTGGTTATTAATAAAAATAATGTTACCGGGACTTAAATAATATAATTATAAACTTTTCGTGAAGATGGAAATGTTATTGCGTCATTGCACATTGCGTTATTGCGCTTTGCAATGTTATTAGGGTTCAGAAGTTCAAAAATATGCTCTGCCATTAGGTTACCAATGTATTTAACAACATTAGATTGTTCAAGGTCTCAACAATTACGAAAATTTTAATTTTGAAGAACAAATTGTATTATAATGTCTCAAAGAATAGATTTTACCTTAGATTACAAATTATACTCCTCAAGACCGATTACAAAGAAATCCGTACCAAGTTTCTGGTGACACCAAACAATTTACTCAACTACAACCATGTTTCAAGTATTGAAGCCGGAATTTCATTAATATCTGTCAGCTCATTTCCAATAAATAACAAGGTTTTCCTCTCATATTGCAGCGCCCTCCACTGTTGATCGATATGGCTATATTGGTGAAGTATATTGCCATTTTTGAACTTTTGGTGTTTAGGGGGAGAAGCGTGGTAGTCGATTATGCGCAGACCAAGATATTGTAAAGGTCCTATCATACAAAATACCACTTCCAATTTCTTAAAGAATCATATGACAAACCAAAATAAAGCTTAGTGAGAGTAGATTTGTCAAAAATTATTAGTAAGGACGAATTTATAAAGGGCTCTGCCCCACAGGCCGATTTCCAAAGGGCTACGTCTGACATGCTTCCAAATAAATTATTTAGTTTAATTATTTAATAAAACAGGTGGTCAATGAAATTAACTTGTTTTTGTTTATTTACTCGAAAAATATGTTTCTGATGCTTTATTTAAATTGAGGAAATGTGTGCGTTATTTAGTTAGAGGGTTATGTTTGGCTAAAGGAAGATTATATAAGTTTTGTAGTGTATTGAAATGGTATTGTTCACCGTTTTGTGAATTTATATAATAAGCTCCGTGTTAAAAATTAAACAATTGTGGTAAAACATCTCACTCATGAAGCATGAATATTAAGTAAATTGATGGTATTGCTACACTAAGGTATGTCATCACATTCTTTTGGACATATTGATATCAAAAGTAGGGGTTTAAAAGTAAGTAGGTTTACACTTTTAAATCAGTTTATCTTTTCAAATTAAATCATAGAGTTGCTGTATTTTAAAACACACATCAGTACCACTTATACACTGCAATGGCTGTCTAGGTCACATTTTCTTCCCATTGCAAAGCACAGGGTATATCAGCTTGTACAGTCATAGTTCCAGAGCTAAGGATTTATAGTCAATGATGTTACACTGAGTTCGTCTATCAAAGAGAAGTATTGGAAATGCCAGTGTCTGTCAAAATGTGATTTCATTAAAAAGAAATAAGCTTTTCAATCATTGAACCGAAGTAGGATTGCATTCAAGCTAGGCTTTGATGAGGTATTTGAGCTCGTTGACATAGGATCAATCGGTCTACGTTATTGATATGTCAAGTTGAATATAACAAATGTATTCACTAGAGTCGATGCATATTCTACCACCATGTACAGTGATTGTTTTCAGTTAGTTGACGATGAATTTGAATTGTTTTTGACAACATTTATGAAAGTCTACCCCTATCTATGATCTTACTTGAATTTGAGGTAAGTACAATAGTCTAAAACTGTGGGTCCTATTGACTTGGTTTGGTTATTCTAGGTATTGTAGCCTAGTCACCATTTTTGGAATGGTTACGTAGATGAAATTTACGAAAACAAATGTATGTGGCTAACTCATTGTATACACTATATAATTTAAAGTTTTTTTATAAATTAAAACCCCAAATCATTGAAAATTTATAAAACGCTTTTGTGTTTGTGTTAAAATGCAATTTAATTAATCTAATTATTGCATTTCTGTTATTTTCAGGAGTTAAATACAATGTGGTACTAGTAGTATGTGTACTTTATGTAGTGCTAAGGGTTTATGAAGCTAATTGCATATAGGCCTACTGTGTAGTTTTAGAATTGGTATAATTAACGTTTTAAACGTACTCCTAAAATAGTTACTATTAAATTAAATTTATGTCTGGATCAAATGAATAAGTAATAATCAGAAATGCATATTCCATATTCATATTCCATTGTAAAATGTGTTTTGAAAAACATCCTTTGATGACAGTTATTTCACAAAACAAATCTCACTGGAAACAATACAGCGTTTGTGATTGCAAGCTGAGAGTAATAATGATAAATTTAGAAGTGTCATAAAATGTTTCATATACTGAACTCAATTTTGTGTACTGAAAATACGTTTTATATTAAGCAATTTACGTTCGATTTATGGAATATCAAGGCAGGATTATTAGCAAATTTCACAAACCATTGAACTCAAAGTGTGCTTGGAACGGGAAAATGTCAACCATTAGTTTGTATGACAGGTCTGTTAGGTTGTGAGTGACTTCCCCACTACCAACAAAAGGAGGAGGTTCATAATTTGTTTGAGGCAATGTTTTTTTTTCGTTTAAATGATCGTGTTTGCTATGTGTGTTTGACTTCAACGACGCTATTTGAGCCGAGATTTCGTGTCTGACGATGGAATTGCGATGCCAAAACGGCCACAACCAACGCAGTTGCACCATTTGACGAAGGCAAAGCCAGTTTTTAGTAAAAATAGTAAGTCAAATAATTGTCGCAGAAAAGTAAATATTTTAAACATATTCGATTCCCTCATTCCCCCCTTTTTTTTTTAGTTGAGAACAGCTGTACATAAAAATTCTTATGCACTCTTAAGAATAATTGTCCTTTTATAGATGGTAATTCAGATCCAAAAACCATTTTTGGCCAGGATTATTTATTTATAATATTTTTTTATGTTTATAAATCTTTCTAATAATTGTGTCTTTACAAACCATAGCCTAGTAAATTTTCCAATTCCTGGTCAAATGTTCACGCAAAACTGTGTTTCGACTATAACGGAAGTATTTAACTAGTGGTATACCTAAAATAATAAATTGGCTTGAAAATTATTATGATCGAATTTGTATTAAACTGATTGTCTAATATTTTATGCATCAACAAACACATATAAATTCAGACTTATGAATAAATTATATATATGCAACTAGATTAATAATTGGGGGGAAATACTTAAATTAAACAAATTAAAAATTATGGAAATAATATCTTAAATACATATATGCATTTTATATTCATTAATTATTCTCAAAATCAAAGCAAATTAACTTCGGTTTAAATTTAATTCCTCTCCTCTTATGAATACGGCTAAAAATATCAAACATTCCCAGAATACGTTGGATTAAAAAGCATTAAATTCAAATCGATTATATATATATGCTGGAACTGTAGCTTCAGGTGTTCCGATTATTATTTAACGTTGATAGCTAGCTGGAGGCTAAACCCAGCTTTGTGTGGAGAGCCTTTGTGTGTGCTTGGGTCAATAATGACTCACGCTTCAAACTACATATACATTTGTATTTATTGCAAATGAAAGGAGGACTTAAAATCTTTTTATTGATTAAAAATAAAAAATCGCGCGTGTATCTATGCTCTAGACTCTAGGTGGTGTTTGCAGAGTCGTCCACAATATTGAGTGGAGTTATCTGGACATTATTTTATTTTGTCATTGACCCTCACCATCAAGCTTCATTATTGTTTTCTACAATTTTAAATTGAGACAATATTTGTGTGGAAATAATTGTTATTGGAGTGATTACAATAGTTATAAATAGTTTCCAGAGAAGAGAAGTAAAAAAAACACAGTAGTATGTCATTTAAGAGGCATTCTAAGCTTAAAACCTCAGGGATGCTGTATCTACTTTTTCTCTAACCAAATGATACAGTTCCAACTAAGAATAGCATAAAATCCTAAACAGATTCGGTTTCTATCATTTTGGTTACTGATACAAGATTAACTTTGTGCGATGGTAAGTGTATAAAAGGAAACACCAACGTTATAGCATTGATTGGACGATTAATTTTGATGAATATGAGCATTTTAAACAAAAACTGTTATATTTAACGTTGATTATCGACTTTTATATGAGTCCAGACCGTGTTTTTTTTATTGCTCATCAGTCGTTCCATTGGAAATCCTGGGTTGAAAATAGCCCATATACGAGGCTCTATCAACGACAAAACCTACTTTATAAAACCTATAAAATGTTCCGTCATAACCTACTTTATATTTTTAATTGTTTGCATTAAGCTTGTAGCTTGCAGGTGGCACATTTTACAACCTTAGCCCAGCATATGGGGGACATAAAGGTTCAAACGGTTTATGAAAAATCTAAAAATATTTTTAATTTTGAATTTTATATAGTTAATTTGAATGTTTTCTGGTAGATAGTTCAGCTGAAAGATACAATTTAGTAATCACGAAATTTAGAATCATGCGAGTGTTTGAATTTAATTCTTTCATTCGTATATCATTCTAATATATTTTTAAAACAAATTATAAAAAGGTGGTATTTAATTCCAAATCATTCATTTAAAAAATAATCATTCTTAAGTACCATATTATCCGAACCATTAATTTAATGGTAATGATGGGCGTAATCCTTGTTGTTGGTCTCGTGGATTTATTTGCACATGAACAGACTAAATCTAACGTTACTACTGTAGGATGAAAGCTGGGATCGACTTATGATGGTCACCACTGAATAAATCATACAGCTAGCTTGTGATTTACCTAGTAAGAATTACATCCTTATATATAATACGTGAAGGCAATTTCTACGAAACACTACTCCTCCGTTAATAATGGACGGATAAAAAAATGATGTGTCAAAATTAAGTTTTTTTTTGTGTAGACCAATTCCTTTTACCAATTCCTGTAAAAGTCCTCGGGCTTTGCCCCACAGGCCATCAAAATCCCAATGTATTTCTTATGGAGAAAACTTACTAACCCAGCTGATTAATAAATCTTACTTCAGTAGTGGAATTTGTCGAGTGTCAAGATATTTTGCGTCGGTCATGTGTACAATATGTTAGTTGAAAACAAACAAACAACACGTAAGCAAGTATTGAGTTAGATACAAATAAATATCAGAATTAAATAAAATTTTCCTTGGTTGAATAAAATGCCACGAGCAGTAATAGTAAGTTTTGAAAACCGTAGAAGATGAAGTACGTGATTAGTGCGTGATCTTCAACCAGAGTTTGCATTGGACGAGATAGTGAAGATCATCATATCTTCTCTGCGTTCTCTCCCCGTGGCGGTACGGGCAGAACAACTAGTAACCATCTACTGGGTGAGTTTCTACTAAGTGCGTTAATATTTACCAGTTATCCTACTCACTAAAAGGAACAAAAAATGTCAAACAAAATTTTCCAACCCCATCCGTTAAAGCTGTAATGGCTAATTATGTGTATTTTTGAAATTACCTGTAGTAGCTTAACTAAAAATAGCATAGAAATCAAACCAATCCACCTACAGCATTATAATCTACACCAATGAAAAGAGCGTTAAATTTCCTACGAAATGATAACAACGCCTTTAACATACAACAATATCTTTACTCTTTTTTGTTGTAAAGAAATTCCTAAATTTGATATTTTTATGCTCAAAAAATGGGGAAAACCCAATTTTTACCCCATAAAACCCCCCATAAACCCTTCTTTCCATAGTCCGATCATGCTGGTTCGTGAACTCGTTTGAATAAATGTAGGTTTACACGTTTATGCCAAATTTCATCAAGATCGGATCATGCTTAAAAAATATATATGAATTTGAACGGACGGTGTTTTTTTGGCCTCTAAGGACCTCAAAACGATAAAGTAAATCGGTCACGGGTCCAGATCTTACCATGAGTACTACGGTAGTAGTGTATTCCCTATATGGAAAATTCACTAAAATAAGGGATAGCAAAAATTAACAATAATATCAAATCAGGTGCTTCAAAACTACTATAGGCCCATTAGAAAGCGTTACTCTGACATTTTGATATATTTTTGCTAATGTTAAATTCTAACCGCTATATACTAATAGACTAATTTGCATGGTTCATATAGGCCTAAGCTTATTATGAGAGGAAAAAAGGTTTTTTTTCAAATAGAAAAAGAATGGAATTGCAATTCAAATGAAACCGCACTGACCCGAGCAATAGCATTGGTCTCATTGTTGTCTCTGGGGTCCATCTATTGCCATCTTATTTCCCTTGTCTCTAAATATAAATCTTATTCTTTATTTCAACTATTCAAAGTTCTTGTTGTATTATATACAATGTATTCCTTCAGTGTAGAATATTTTATATTAGAATATTCGTGGTATAAATTTTGTACTAGAGGTCGTCCAGAAAATATGTAATGTACAGGCTTTTCTATTTTCACCCCACGCTGTAAATAAAACATGGGATTGGAATAGGTCCGTGAAGTTGGCGTACCCATATTAGCGTATCCACTTTTGATCATACCAATCGTTAGTTCATCGTTAGTTCTCGATAGTTCCCAAATTTTTTCGTTAGTTCTCAAAAAATAAAAAAGTTATAGCCGATTATAAGTGGGTACGCTAACTTCACACTTCCGGGTTCTAGCACGCGCCGTTTTCTGAGGAGAAATGTTTACATCTATATACCAATCGTTAGTTCTTCGTTAGTCCTCGATAGTTCCCAAATTTTTTCGTTAGTTCTCAAAAAATAAAAAAGTTATGAGGCATACAAAGTGGGTACGCTAACTTCACAATTGTACAATTTCCAGCGGGAACAGTTTTTTTACTATAAATGCCTATATCTATATACCAATCGTTAGTTCTTCGTTAGTTCTCGATAGTTCTCGATAGTTCTCCAAAATTAAGGTTAGTTCTCAAAAAATAAAAAAGTTACCAGGCATAAAAAGTGGGTACGCCAACTTCACAGTTATAGAATTTCCAGCGGGCACAGTTTTTTTACTATAAATGACTATATCTATATACCAATCGTTAGTTCTTCGTTAGTTCTCGATAGTTCTCCAATATTTACGTTAGTTCTCAAAAACTAAAAAAGTTAAGAGGCATACAAAGTGGGTACGCCAACTTCACAATTATAGAATTTCCAGCGGGCACAGTTTTTTTACTATAAATACCTATATCTATATACCAATCGTTAGTTCTTCGTTAGTTCTCGATAGTTCTCCAATATTAACGTTAGTTCTCAAAAAATAAAAAAGTTAAGAGGCATACAAAGTGGGTACGCTAACTTCACAATTGTACAATTTCCAGCGGGAACAGTTTTTTTACTATAAATGCCTATATCTATATACCAATCGTTAGTTCTTCGTTAGTTCTCGATAGTTCTCCAAAATTAACGTTAGTTCTCAAAAAATAAAAAAGTTACGAAGCATAAAAAGTGGGTACGCCAACTTCACAGTTATAGAATTTCCAGCGGGCACAGTTTTTTTACTATAAATGCCTATATCTATATACCAATCGTTAGTTCTTCGTTAGTTCTCGATAGTTCTCCAATATTTACGTTAGTTTTAAGAAAATAAAAAAGTTAAGAGGCATACAAAGTGGGTACGCACACTTCACAATTATAGAATTTCCAGCGGGCACAGTTTTTTTACTATAAATACCTATATCTATATACCAATCGTTAGTTCTTTGTTAGTTCTCGATAGTTCTCCAAAATTAACGTTAGTTCTCAAAAAATAAAAAAGTTACGAAGCATAAAAAGTGGGTACGCTAACTACACAACCATAGAATTTCCAGCGGGCACTGTTTTCTGACTATAAATGCCTGTATCTATATACCAATCGTTAGTTCTTCGTTAGTTCTCGATAGTTCTCCAATATTTACGTTAGTTCTCAAAAAATAAAAAAGTTACGAAGCATAAAAAGTGGCTACGCCAACTACACAACTATAGAATTTCCAGCGGGCACTGTTTACTGACTATAAATGCTTATATCTATACACCAATCGTTAGTTCTTCGTTAGTTCTCGATAGTTCTCCAATATTTACGTTAGTTCTCAAAAAATAAAAAGTTACGAAGCATAAAAAGTGGGTACGCCAACTACACAACTATAGAATTTCCAGCGGGCACTGTTTTCTGACTATAAATGCCTATATCTATATACCAATCGTTAGGTCTTCGTTAGTTCTCGATAGTTCTGTAATTTTTACGTTAGTTCTCAAAAAAATAAAAAAGTTGCGAGGCGTACAAAGTGAGTACGCTGACTTCAAATTTATAAAATTTCCTGTGGGCACTGTTTTCTGACTAAAAACGCTTATATCTATTTACCAAATTTTAGTTCTTCGTTATGTCGTGTTAGTTCCCCAATATTATTACTAGTTCTTAAAAAATAAAAAGGCAATAAGGTCTTAAACGTGGTTATGCCAACCTCAAACCCAAATCATTCCTAGCGTGCACCCTTGTCTGACTAAAAGTGCCTATATCTTAATATTAATCGTAAGATGGGCTCACTCATTTATTTTGTTAGTTCTAAAAAAATTAAATAAATATACGTATAGCCAATAATCAATAGATAAACTTATTTAATGCTTCTGATTTCCAGCGCGCACCTTCATTCAACGAAAAATGCTTACAGTATACTACTATACAACTAAATAAATATTGTCTCGACCCCGCCATACCCAATACGCCATGCTAGTAATGTGTTGTACACATTTATTCCATCCACTACTCCAGTCTCCAGTTTGTTCAAGTCCGTATGACCTTCCAGTCTCGATCCGTGCAACTGTCACTCGTAACGTGTTACGTTTAATGATGTAATTTTATAATTCTAATACCGAACACAAACAAATACAAACAATACAAACGATTAGTTTAATTAACCAAACAGAAGTTCTTTGATCGTACATATTTTATCTGCTTAATCCAATTCAAATAATCACTGCTTATAAATTACTTTATACCATTTTACTTAGCAGACTCTGGTTTTCATTTTGATGGATAGTTTATTTTGTTTCCATGATGGACTTTTTATAAAATGCACTTTTTCACACAACTAAGTAGGTATAAATATGATTTCATTGCTTATCTAAAACCAATTTTTGGAAGCGTTGTCTTTTTTAGATGTTCTAATTAACTGAACATATTCAACTGTTAATCATTTTGATAACGTAATCAAAATTATCACTCCTAAAAAATAATCTAACCGAGTGACACCTGCAACTACTATTGCGGATATCACAGATAAGCGCTATCCTGGAACTGATAAGCAATCCTTTCTCTTCGAGAGAATCATAATGTGATAGTTATTCTAATGTCAGTGTTACTTTGATTTTCATTGTGTGAAGATGAATCAAATTACAATGCATGGAACTAAAAATTGGTATATAGATTTAAGCGTTTTTAGTCGGAAAACGGTGCCCGCTGGAAATTTTATAATTTTGAAGTCAGCGTACTCACTTTGTATGCCTCGTAACTTTTTTATTTTTTTTTAGAACTAACTTAAATATTGGAGAACTATCGAGAACTAACGAAGAACTAACGATTGGTGTATAGATATAAGCATTTATAGTCAGAAAACGGTGCCCGCTGGAAATTGTATAATTGTGAAGTTGGCGTACCCACTTTGTATGCCTCTTAACTTTTTTATTTTTTGAGAACTAACGTAAATATTGGAGAACTATCGAGAACTAACGAAGAACTAACGATTGGTGTATAGATATAAGCATTTATAGTCAGAAAACAGTGCCCGCTGGAAATTCTATAGTTGTGTAGTTGGCGTACCCACTTTTTATGCTTCGTAACTTTTTTATTTTTTGAGAACTAACCTTAATTTTGGAGAACTATCGAGAACTAACGAAGAACTAACGATTGGTATATAGATATAGGCATTTATAGTCAGAAAACAGTGCCCGCTGGAAATTGTACAATTGTGAAGTTAGCGTACCCACTTTGTATGCCTCATAACTTTTTTATTTTTTGAGAACTAACGAAAAAATTTGGGAACTATCGAGGACTAACGAAGAACTAACGATTGGTATATAGATGTAAACATTTCTCCTCAGAAAACGGCGCGTGCTAGAACCCGGAAGTGTGAAGTTAGCGTACCCACTTATAATCGGCTATAACTTTTTTATTTTTTGAGAACTAACGAAAAAATTTGGGAACTATCGAGAACTAACGATGAACTAACGATTGGTATGATCAAAAGTGGATACGCTAATATGGGTACGCCAACTTCACGGACCTGATTGGAATTTCTTTCATTTGTTATGATTTTCTGTTTATATTTTGTTGTTATTTTGTCACCAGCATGGCAACTCTTAAGGCGCATGTTAATTTTTTTCAAATTTCAAATTTGTTTGTGCAAATTTTGTTTTGCCTATTTTAGTTTATAAAGAGATTCTCCACATCTACAGGGATGAATTTAAAATTTTAAAAAAGTTAACATGGGCCTTATGAGTTGCCATGCTGGGGACGAAATAACAACAAAATATATCAAAATATAAATACAGGTAAATATCACTCTAACAGTATGCATAGATTTTCCCAGCGATGCACACGAGCTGAGAAAAAAGGTTTTAAAGAAACATGCTTGCCTATTAAGATGTAGACCATAGTGCAAATAAAAGATACGATAAAATTAAATAAAAAAAGATCATTAAAAACAAACGTTGTAAACAAAATCGTTGTAAAGATTAGTAATGAACTCATTAATATTGACCCTAATCCAGACACAGTTAGGTCCCTCTTAGCTTAGTAAAATGACTGGTAAAAATCTATCTTTTCGAAAATATGTCATAGGTTTTCTGGTTAACATTAAATATAGTATATACCCAATTTTTAGGCGTAAAAAAAGTTAAAACACAAATATCACGTCATTGCATTTGTATTCTATAAACCCACCTAATATTAGCAAAAAAATCTTCAAATAAAAAAACCTAGTTTTAAAATTCATGCTAGATAATAGAATCATTATTAATGCAATTTTTGCGGAAAACACTGTATGTCCACAACAAAAACAAAATCAAGTGTACAGATATGCGTTAGGCCGTTAGCAGTAGTTGTATAGGATCAACCGTAACAACAAGTCTTGTTTGTTGTAAACTGGCGAGTGAGCGACTAACCAACAAATTGGTTCGTACAGATAAACTACGTAACAACAACAACAACAGCTGTCCATTATAGGGTTAGTTCAGCCTGTTGGATAACGAACCATGGTTGGAAACGAGGTTTAGTGCCCTTCAGTAGAATATGTAACACAAAGAATGTGCAGCGTTAGTGTTACTGAAACGTAATTAAAACAAGATAATAATGTTTGATACAAATCAAATGAACCTACTGTTCAATGGTAATTTGAGTAGAATAATGATCTGAGAAATTTATATTATTACTACCTACTATTTAAAATGTTCGTATTTAATACTCCCTACACAGATTTTAATGATTGGTGTTGTTCAGTATACTTCAATGATATCCACCACTTGAAAAGTTAAAATGGCAGATGTCGACAACATTAAAGTAACGACTGTTACAAAAACGTTAGTTGCACCTCTTTTCGTCTATGGTTGCACATAGCTACTTAAAAAGCAAACTTCAACACCTTTTATTTCAGAGGAAATTTAACAGATGCTAAAATCAACAAAGGTCCAACCTAATGGAATAAGAATAACATTCTTTGCAGAGGCAAGTGATCAGCTTCAGTGACGACTTTGTTAAAGTGATCAAATAAAATGATCAATTGATCAAAGCGTTTGCAAAGTGAAATCGTTAGCCATCAAATTGATTGTAACCAGACTGCAAAATGGTGATTAGAGTTTTTCATGCGGGTGGATTGAAGTAAGTTACCCTTTATCATTTCAAATGCACCAAACTCGTATAAAGAAACTTACAAACCGTGATACAATACTATTTTTTACTCTAAACGACTGCAAAATGAACACCGTAAAGGTACAAATTCAAACTAGCTTATGATCAAATGTTTTAACACAAAAGATAATTTTATTACCAGGGTTTTTGAATGAAAATACTGTTGGTTAAATATATTTCAACTAATCAGAAAACCATAAAAAGGGCAGTGGTATCTGTATGTGAACTAAAAACAGTGTTATCTGCATGTGAAAATACTTGTATGTAAACTAACATCTCAGTTTTTCCTCAGCAGCTTAACCTTAACCCACGTTTAGACTTGCCTAACCCTTTAACTTTTTATTTGCGAATACAAGTAAAATAACTATCCACGTGTGTTTAAGTTAACTTTACAGTCGGAGGTGATAAAATAAGAGTATACAATCTTCTTCACGAGGAGTTTTTGTCAATTTCTGAAATTTATAATTTGACTGCAAATATCTAAAAGAGCACGACATTGAAATGATTCTAAATTGTCATATTAAAACAATGTTACACTATATTCACGCCCGAAAAAGATTATAATGGTTAGGTTTTTTCCTTGTATCGCTGCATGAAAACTCATAACTCCTTTATTTATTAAATCACCCTTGTAAAAAGTAATAAACTCAATAAATTGTGTGAAGATATATCCATAAAGAAGTAACCCTTAGTTTTATTTTTTTTCCTTTTGGACCCAGGACACCTTACGGTCCTTAAAGCCTTTTTTTGGAATATGAACGTATGGTAGTTATGCCCCAAACACAAAACGCTACCCAATAATTTAACAATTTTCATTCCCCCTCTTTACAGTGGTTGCAACTTTCAGGGATGGTCAATGGAATCGAGGGAGAGAGTATGACGAGTGTGGGGGGGGAGGGGGAAGAGGGAGGCACATTGCAAACGGATGTAAATAAATCCTTGCAATTTCCGGCCTTATATCAAATATTGAAAGGTTTCCGTTTTGTCTTTCATTTTCATTCTCGATTGCTTTGTTTCTGGTCCATTCCACAGTCAGTTCCACAATAGTTCAGGTTATAAAAGTATAATCAATGGTTTTACCTGAAAACTACACACTGATGTAAGAAATGGGTTACTAATCGCAAAATTAATTAAATTTGTGTATATATTTCAAATCAGGTATGTTCTGTATGATTAAAAAGATTATGTTTGCTCAATGTTTATCAATCACTAAAAAAATATTACTAAGAGTCCCCACTAAAATGTACGTAAGGTCGAATTCAAAATGCATCTTAGTGAGTTTTTAGTGATTTGTATCCAACATAGGAAAATGCATGGATTTATATTATTTTTATTTACACAGTATGACTGTTCTCAAATTGTTTAACGTTTTTTATGACTAGTTCCAAAAGATCTTGTATTACATTCGTATTAACAGCAAAGAAAATTAATTTTGGTCCTACCGTGTAATCATTGCCTCTTAAAAATGCACTTACTATCTACAAGATTGTATTATGACACATACTAGTATAAAACCTACTAGCATTTGAAGAGAATAAAGTTTTAAGTGGGACGAAATCGGACAATTTAATCCGTGTTCAAGGAGTAATAGATATCATGTTTCCTAGTATTTCAATGTGGATCAAGATAAAGGTTTTAGGTTAAAAGATATAGTGATCTGAGAGGAATGTAATACAACTGATTCCAAGTTCTAGAGTAATTGGTATCTCGCTTTTTCAGAAGCCAATACACTTTTAAAGTAATGCAGTGATCGTGATAGCTTCGAAACTCAAGCACATTTTGAGAAAGAGGGGAATATTTAAAGCTGCATGTATGATGGAATATAAGTAAATAGGTAAACTTGGTGGAAATACTTTATGTGAGAGCCAATTGATATCGAGAAGTTGTGTTGTTGTTTTTATTTATTTTATTTTTGTTTATATATATTTAATATTGTTTGTGTACTTATTGGCAAAAAATTCAGTCGCTAGTAGTCAATATTACTAAATTTAATTCGATATTTATCAGACACCGTATATTTTTTTAAATACTTTTTATACGTGACTTTCGCCCTGAAAGTTACTACTTTATTTTGTATAAAATTGTGTTACAACTTTCAAAAAGTTAACTTTAAAACTATTCTCCATTGACAAAACTTTATAACGAGTGCTATTAAGTTCTATAACTTCCGAAAGAACTGTAATTTAAAAATTTCAGGCACGATATTTACTTGAAATGTTTCTATTTGGAATGGAAATTCACAAAATTATTGTTTATGCTTTACTAAGCTAAGTATGCCAAAAAGAGGAATTCATCAAATAAAATAATATGCGGAAAATTCCATCTACTATGCTTAACTGAATTTCAAAATTAATTCTCCAAATTTTTCCATACAAAAAAGTATTAGTTTAGTAAATATCACAGATTTATTTTCCTTTTGACAGACCCGTTTTGGCTTATATTCAGGTGCATACCAGGTGGCCAGGCCTTATGAAGCTCCTTGCGTATAAACATAATACTAAGCCTAAGTTATGGGGTAGCTTGGGAAACTTACTAGCCCCACAGTGGGGCTTCTTATTATGAAATCGTGTCCTATTTTGTTACTGAAATTTTTTTGCAATTTGTTGGTTAGGAAAAATACATTAGTTGTTTTAAAGAGAAATCAATTAATTTATGAGGTTTAATATTATTAAATGATTAATTACGATCGTTCAAGTATGTAGCAATTGTATTTTAAAACCATTATCATTATCTTTTGAGATGGCAACGCTACCTATGTGCGTATGTAAACTTTGACATGTTAAATGGATTTTGTACATTTAATATACACGCTTCATAGTGTAATAATGAATTATATCAAACGGATTATGCTATCACTTCAATGTGATACCATTGGAACAGAACCAAATGAGTTAGGTGATGATTTAAAAAAGATTCTTCTTACTATTTCCACTCAAGTGTGCAAACTCAATGAAAATAGACAACATTTTGAGCTGACTTAGTTCTAAAGATTTTTTGTAGACAAATTGTTACGGAGTATAAGTGAATTACTAAAAAATGTTAGGCTAGTGGTATTTGCGTCATATGTTATACCGAAAGCCGATAACAGGCTGAATTTAAAATCGGCTTATCCGTTTGTTGGTAATCGGGTGATGGAAGCTGTCGGTATCACAAACATATGGAATGATTTCTATGTCAAACTCCTTACAATTTGCTGTATGTTTTGCAACGAGATCCTATAGCCTGTGTGAAACTGGCAAAATATGTTCAGAGAAATACACGGAGCTTTAGGTCGAGAGATCCTAAATCTACATTACAGGAATACAGTTATCAAAGAGGTTTTGGGACTATTGGGCATGGAACCGAAAGGACCAAGTCAACAATAACTGAAATTTGCTTAAGTCAACATTAGTTTTACATATTTAAAACTTATTCTGTATCAAATTTAAAAGTAATAAAACGGAGTGTCGAATAGAAACTCAAAATATATTTTCATCATGTATAAAGCGAAGAAATTAATCCTATACGAGTTACAAGAAATAATATTAAATCGATCACATTGACTAAAAATCAACAATGGTTTGATCGGAGTGTTACATTGATGAGACAAAAAAATAAAGTGTCATAGACCTACAATATGTGAAAACTTAAAATGACCTAAAATTATACCTTATTTCCTACAGTAGTAACCTAAAGTACACTTCTTTCACCTACTTCAAGACGTTTACTAGCTAATAAATGGTGGCTAATATGGTAAGAAATAATCATTTAAAATATGTTTTTAATGGTATAAAAACGAACAATACAAAAATCCATCACGTATTTAGTATTCGTATTAATGCTTCATAACTTTGAATCCATAAAATTGATTCCTTTCTGTATTTAAATGAGTATAATTTTAGAGATAATACTAGAAACTTTTAGTAGAACACAGAAATGATTAAAAATATACCAAGACATCAAGTTGGTTAATAGTGCACAATAAACATAAAAAACACTGTGTTTGCAATTCTATAGAAAGTGAACGGCATAGTCGATTGGAAAAGGTTAATAGTTGGGTTTTCAACAACAGAATAAAAATATTAAACATCAACGAAAAACATAAGATAACGTTTACTTATTTGTGTCTGTGCTCCAAGGAGTGTTGTTCCAGTTTAGTAAGGGTTTTAGATGTTATCAACCAGTTAAAGTCGAGATAAGAAGAGTGGAGAGGCGCAAGGGACACTTGGGGCGTATCTTTCCCCAGTGTTTTGATCATTGATGTGCTTTCCTTTGCATCAATTTCAAAACAAAGAACACGTTTATTTTGTGTTCAAAAAATAGTATTTTTTTACTTTCTCCCTTAACACATGTATATGAAGAAAGGATCGTTTTTGTCAAAATTTTCGAGTTTGAGTTTTGAGTGTATATATCCATTTTGGGTCCCCCTGAACCCAAACAAGTTTTTCGAAGTGACATCTGTCCGTGTGTGTGTCTGTTAAGTGTCTGTAAGTGTCCATGTATGAGTTACATACCACATTTGTAGTCCGATTTTGATGAAATTTGGTATGTAAGTACTAATCAATAATATCTTCAGGCATTTGTTTTCACTTTTTTAATTTGGATTTTTAATGGAGATTATAATTTAATGTACAGAGAGATTGTTATACATATATTTTGCATTCAGACTAATGTAGACTAACTACTTGTGACTTAACTATCAGTCAGATTTTTTTAACAAAATTGTTTTGATATTTCATGTAGAGATACTATACCACAATATCTTTAGGATAAAATATTATGGGATAATCCAGCAGTTTGAACAACCAACAAAATTAAAAGAAAATTTAAATTTATTTAAACTCCTTAGACCATTTCTATTACAACCGAATAAAATAACAATATCTTGTATTAATCTACGATTAAAAGATCAACATTTCAGTTTTATTCATTTTTATATAAGAAGCTCCATGCTTTACAAATAAATATGAAAGGATATTCTTATAGGGATTTTATATGAGTTTGAGAAAGAGTAAACATGTGCTATTGTGTTTTTCTGGTTATTAATTTATGAGCCAGGGGCTGAATTATAATATGGGCTCAATGGCAACGTGGCAAACATAATCTCTTTGGGTTTTTTTAGTTTAAATTTCAGTATGAAACCATTTTAGATTTTTTTCCCTTGTAAAATATTGTATTTGTTCTTTTGAAAATAGTTTAAATGTATTTTACTTGACACAAAGGATTTGATCACTTTCATGTCATGAAATATCCGGTTTCAAGATAATTGTTGTTCAATACACTATGGACAGGATGGAGTAGTGGTTTAACAAGTAATTATGTCATTATCATGGAAATTCGCGTTGTTTCTTTTGAATTACTAGTGTTATAAAAAACTTGTAAAAAGAATTTCGTCGTCATTTAAGCTTAGGATTGAAAAGTAGAGAGTTGTCTGAAGACTTGTTAAACGCATTACACTGTGTAATTTAAGGCTAAAGTAATATTTAGATTGTTTACCTCATGATGTAAAGATTGCAAAGGATGGTGCAGAGTTGATAGTGTATTTAGTACTATATTTCATTCAAAACTCTGACAATTATTTCAACAAACCACCGAATCATTAGTTTTACTTTCACAATAAATTTTACCGGTGCTGACACGCGTATGATAAATGTATTTTTCATCCCTTGCGAATTCCAACTGATAAATTATGAGACCCTGGAATTGGAATTTCGTGGAAGAGGAACAGGTGGATTCGGGATGTATCCAAAAGTACGGACGTATCGATCAGCTGATACACACTCCCTCCAAACTTCCACGCATAGCTGATTGTTTCTATAACGACATATCATCCGTACTTTGTGAATGTATTGATTGTAGGTGCGTGTATTGAAATTGATGTTTTTAGTACGCTTCTGTATTAATGGAACAAGCACATTATTTAATTTTTGTTATTTCATCAAACTGGGCAATATATAGTTTCGAATGATTTTGCGATTCTATAAATATGACTACATGAGGGGTTTGGGGGTTTAAAGTAAAAATCGGATATTGAAAATTGGGAATTTCATTCCAAAACGTTGAAAATATTTGTTATTTTATTGAGCTTAAAAAGAACAATACTTTTATTAGAATACATTTCTGTTCTAAATCTGTTGGTTACCGAGATATTCAAAACGCAGTACGTTGTGATTCATGTTATTAGGAGGATAAACTAATTAAATCGGAATATATTAATTAAATTTTAATAAATTCCAGAGGTCGTCCAGTGGTCGAAAACTTGACCAAACATTTTATTTTTCTATTTATATTTCGTTATTATTCCGTCACCAGCATGGCAACCCATAAGGCCCATGTTAATTTTGTATGCTTATTTTTGAACTTATAAATGGATTCTGCACATCTACAGGAAAATATATTACAGAATGCGTAGATTATCTCTGCGATGCAAACGAGCTGAGAAAAAGTGTTTCAAGAAACATGATTGCTAAGAGCAAACATGTTATAAGCTCTTTTTGAAATTACTTTGTTTTATGTTCATAAAAACTCTGTAATCACTTAGTATGCACTTTCTAGCAACGGGAATACATTAAATTCAAACATCTTAAATATATACTGTGTAGAATATAGTAAAATATTTTTTCCATTTATATTTTTCACAAAACTAATCACTTTTCTGGAATAAAAGGTGTCCAATATTTCACCCCTGCATTTTCTTTGGAAGGCCTAATGAAAGGATGTAGGTGTAGGGACCCGTCTCATCTTCACTATATCACTATATCAAAGCTGCATTGTTGCTATATCAGCGAACACCTGTGATATATCGAGACTTTGATATCACAAACGACCTCTCAGATCATCACCTCTCCTCGAGCATTTCCGGACTTTATCACACATCAACTGCCTCTACTTTCTCTCTTTTCCTCACCTTCCCTGTTTGATAAAACTGACATGCTGTGTACTTTTTGCTTAAAACTCACTAAAAAGTCACAATATTGTCAACAAATATTACAATGTTATCAAAAATTTAACTTGTTACTTTGATAATCTACCAAAGGTGATAACTAATCAAGGAACTTAAGACATGATTGCAGTGGTATATGGTGTTTTTGTAATTTGACAATACGAAACAATCTCTAGTCTGGGTAGCCGAGTGGTTTTGGTTACCTTCAAATCTTAAGGTTTCTGGTTCAATCCAAGGCGTAGTCGTTTTTTGACTAGATACGATTTTTCATTGAGCTATCAAAATTGATGATGCCATCCAACAAAATAACTATCCCTTCCCTTAAAAAAATACTACTGGACTTGAAAATCACAAATTAGACACACACGAAATTCTGTCTTACATGAGAACCCAAACCAATTGATACACAGCTGCATGAGTTTTTCATTTCCAAACTGAGTGGTCTAAAACATTGTATTTATCTAACATTTTTAGTCTAGTTAAAGAACTTCCTGAGAAATATCCCTGTATTGTAGACAAGACTCTGTTGCTCTTGCAGCTGGGCTTTAGAATGATGAGTCTCTTGGGACAAATCAGTTGTGGTCTACTCGATAGCAGAGTCCAGAGGCGTTTTATCATGCTATACCCTGGCAGAGGTGGTACAACGGTAAAAAACCTAATAATTTACACCTAAATACCACTATGTTTTGTGTATTTCTTACAAAAAAAATGCCATTCGCATTTTTATTTCAATTCAATGTGTGTATCAAAGTATTGATCGAAGAATATCAAAGCATTGTTTAAATGGATATATTACACGAATGATGTATACTTTTTTTATTGTAAAACATTAATTAATCTAATCAACTTTTTTGTTATAGAAAATCTTAAATCCGTTGATTCACTATTCAGGAACACTTCGACGTCAATATGCTAAAAACATACTGCTTTATGACGTCACTACGCTATGAGCTTACTGTTTTACGGCATCACTACGCTATGAACCTACTGCTTTACGACGTCACTACGCTATGAACCTACTGCTTTACGACGTCACTACGCTATGAGCTTACTGCTTTATGACGTCACTACACTATGAGATTACTGCTTTATGACGTCACTACACTATGAGATTACTGCTTTATGACGTCACTACACTATGAGATTACTGCTTTATGACGTCACTACGCTATGAGATTACTGCGCTGTATTACCTTGCACTAACATTACAGCACCATGCATTTCTGCTTTAAAAGACTCCCTATGGAAATTCTGCGCTGTGATATTAGGCTACTTCGCTATGCTATTAGCATGCTATGACATCTATTACATTAGGCGTACACGGATCGACGCTATTTCCAACCCCGCTGTAAGTTCGGCTGTCAAAAGTTGTGACAAGTTTAGCTTGTGGCTTAATCTACATGCGGCAAGTTTTAACGAGTTCCGCCACAACTAACTCGCTCAGTCCTTCCCAGAATTAGAATTTAAATATCAAACATTACAGGCAGTCTGGTAATTGGTTTATGTCTAAATGAAATTTGCAGGAATCAAATAAGTAAATAATTACAAAACAAAAATAATTATCACTTTGTTAAGATATCAATGTTATTTATTAAACTATGAGACTGCCTACCGTGTCCGAGAGTTTCCAAATATCTTTTATAACTCCGCTTCTTTTTAGCGAATTTCCCATATAGGGAATAAGCTATTACCGTAGTACTCATGGTAAGACCTGGACGCGGGACCGATTTTTTTTCGTTTTGAGGTCCCTAGAGGCCAAAAACACCATCCGTTCAAATTCATATAAATATATATATATATATTTATATATATATGTGTGTGTCCGTTAGCACGATAACTCGAGCAAAAATGATCCGATTTTGATGAAATTTGGTACAAACGTGTAAACCTACGTTTATTCAAACGAGTTCGCGATCCAGCATGATCGGACCATGGGAACGGGGGTTTACGGGGGTTTTATGGGGTAAAAATAGGTTTTTCCCATTTTTTACCAAAAAAACATAAAATTTAACAATTTTTTTCCAAACCATTTTGTAGAGCTTAAAAAAACAAATAATTTAGTATATTGAAGCGTTATTATGCGCCTAATGGTTACGGAGAAAATTCAAAAAAATTGTAAATTTAAAATTCCCATGTTATTCTTATGGAGAATAAGTAAACTGTTGAAGTTTGCTTGTTTATGAACATATTTTGATCAAATTTGGAAAACGTTTTTATTTCTTACTAACTATTAACATTTTACAAAAAAACAGTTTTACCCTCCCTGATGCAGCAAAACTAAGTTCTTGTTAAACTAATTCTATTTAAATCGGGAATAAATGTAATATTTTTAAGTAGACATTTCAGTGTAAATCAAATCAGTCAAATGGAAATTCGCTTAGTCTGCAGGTTTGCTGCGGCGGGGGTATTATCATCCATAGAATAAATTAGTCAAATAGTTGTTTCGTAATATCTCTTTTAGAATATCGTCCGATTAGAGTAGTTTTTACAGTGAGATTCAAAAGCCTATCCAACCTCTATTTCAAATCATTATTTAAGAATTAATTCTTAAAAAAACAACTTACAATGAAACGCCGTTCGTTCAACTTGTCGCGAACCAGCCCTATTCGAACATGGGGCTTTGGGTAAGATGTGCTTATGCCCTCAACAATCCGCTTTCAACACATTGATTCCAACTCTTCAAACATTCTAAAATGTATTTCACCATTCGAATAAACTTACAAATAATTTTATTATGTTCTATATTTATTTTACACCTATCCAATGTCTAACTGAATAAGTCGACTTTTTATGATATCATTTTAGATATAACTTCTTGATCAGCATTGGAGAGTAATTTTTTTAATTGTTGTGGATTGCAGTACTTATAAAGGGATAAACCTTGTACACAACTGTTTGATAAGAAGCCTCGTCCTAATGGTTTGATAAGTAGCCAAGCCCTGTTTTATGCCCACAGCCCACTCACCACAATCCCAGATATTGTTTTTAGGTCGACCACAACAACCTTCCTCATCTGGTTGTCTCTCTAACAAACTTGCTCGATAATGTATTTCAGGTATGCATCTCATTGTTATACAGAAATGTGAGGGTTAAAGTTACATTATTTAGCACCGTATGCACTACAAATATTTTAATTCGATATTTATAGTTGTAATTAGAACACCCACACACAAATAATTTAAAACATGGGAATGACTTATTTTTACTCCAGCAGGCTTTACGATTGAAATATTGTTGTAATTTTACAACCATACATTAATAATCCTACTCTTATGCAAAATGATCCTTAGAAAACATAACAACGTTAAATGTATTAACTGTGTAGGCCATATGTGTTGCTGGATATCACTTATACCACAACAATTAGGACACTGTTAAGCTCTATGCAATGTGATAATGTTGTGGTAATACGATATTATATTAGTAGGAGATTGCAAAACCACAGAGGATATCAAAATTAGGTTGACCGAGGTTTTCATGCTGTCAAAATTTGTGTTTCTATAGACAATTTCAACTGGATTTGGATAATAGCAGTCTCAAAACTCTTATTCGTTCATTAAAATTCACTTTAAGATGTAAATAGATTTTAATTGGTACTAGCAATAAAATACTTTAATATGAAAATAAATTGTATCAGCATTCTGACACATACTTTCTCCCATAAGTTTGTCAACAACCTTTATCATGTGTAAGCGGTGAGAGTAAATATTCGGAAATGGGATTTGTACAAATTTTAAGGACTATAACATTGGCAAAAACTAAATTTTTATCAAAATCGTAAACTAAGCACGCGTTTGTTACGGTGGCCAACACTACCTTATAGTACTGTAAATTCCTAATGGTAAGAAAACCAGGTTTCATCTCTTGAAAGCAATAAATAAAGTTTTTATCATATATTATACATTGTTCATAGCCCCTGATTTAAGTTCTTCGTGCGTCTTTTACAGTTTCCTCCCTCCCTTATTTTCTTTTTCCCTTTCCCTATCCTCTCTTCTTTGTTTTTAATTTCAAAACTCCCAAGTAACCCCCACAATAAACGCGTAACGCATGATAGAACATATTGATGTCCATAACAAATCAAATGTTTTATTCTGAGGCAGAGATGTTTACTACCGGAGAGAGGCGAGCCGAATCAACTCAACGGTTAGTTGTACTAATTACAAAGAGGCGGAACTAACTGGGAGTCTATAAATCTACTTTATACAGAGACACAGACACATTTAGAGACAGAATCAGAACTAGAGACTGAGGTTCCGGATCAGAGATTTACCACAATGCAAGTCATAGTCCAAACATGTGTCGAGCGGGCACACGACTTGTTCAGTTGTTCTTTAACAATTGCTATTGTTTAAAACCGTTTGCCATGTAATATAAACTTGTGCAAGTTAATGTGAGTCCATTCATAATCTCCAATTTTAAAAGTAAAGCTTTTGTTGTGATAAAACTATGTCAACAAGTGAGCATATAACCCATGGTATGGTTAATTTACTAAGTATTATAAAGTCCATAAAATAAAAAATAAGAAAATGTTTGATTTAAGAGGACTAGTTTCTGCATACAAAATATCCTGAGTAAAACTTCTTATTTTTTTATATAAATCCTTTACGTTGTTTTAATATAAATTGTGCCAGGAACCATTGAATCGATGTTTAAATACAGAAGGGGAATAATTAACTTGAACCTACATTATCATGTTGTTATGTGAAAATAACAATGAGATGTTTTGGACAAGTAACATAAGGCAATCTCAATGAATCATGGCGGCCAGCTGTAGGCGATTATACAGATAATAAATATCTGAAACAGTTCGGGCTGTAAATAACTTGGACAGACTTATGCCTACCCGGCCAGGCTGTTTGATGTTCTTTCGTATAACTATTTAGAAACATAACTAATTTACATGTGTGCATTATAAAACAAATAATATAAATTGGCTGATTTTTATGAGTTAGCATCTTGTCAAATCAATATACATAAAGGCTATTAGAAACACGCAATTTTACCATTTGTACCCTTTTATCCTTGTAACAGAAAAATTAGACTTGTTATCTATGACAAACTGATTATTTCAATTAATAAAATATTTATTTTATCTATAGACGTAGTTTATTTTTCTTACTTCATTCAAAAACGTGAAACATGATCGCTCCGCTCAACTGCCTTCACTGTTCTGAAAGCAATCCTGGTAAGCATTAAAAATTAAAAGTGGATTTTTCTGTTAGTGAAATGTTTTTAGGTTGAACCAGGATTCAGTTGTCACAGATATTTTGGATGAATGGGTCAGTACCATAAAGATTAGAAAAGTAGAACAATTTTTTTCGAGTTTAAGACAATTATCAGCGTGTTTACGTTAAGGAGAGACGTAAAAGTAAATATCAACTGTCAACTAATAGATAAACTATGTATAATTTCATGAGTTACTAAACTGAAGAGTTAACTAACAAACTATTAATTTAATAGTTTTATACTACTACAATAAAAAATCCTTCACCACAGCAAACCTGCAGAGTAAACGAATTTCCAAGGGTTATTTGAAATAACAATAGTATATTTCATAACAAGAGTGGAAAGTGAGTCATTACCGTACATATTTGAGAGCACGTTTAATATTGTCGAGAATGACCCACATTCGTGTTTTGAACGTTGCTTTTTGCTGCACTACAATGAATAACAATTTCCTTAATAAAATTAAAATTTGGATATTTCTTTATTAAAGTTAGGAACATTACAAAACACAGCATTTTTTAGGTTAAGATTTCAATTTAAAGTTAACATTTACATTGTACAGTTTTGGTTGATGCAAATTGAAACAGTTGATGAAACAATAACAAATGTTTGTTTACGTCGGAAAAATAAAAAAAAATATAGTAAATATTACTTGTGCATTGTAAGCATTCTTTTAAACAATGTAATTATGATTTTCGCAGGTGATAAATAGAACAAAAACAGATCATTTTACAGTAGTGTAGCGAAAATCTATCGATACTTATCTAATACGCAAGCAGGTTTTTTGTGACAATTACTCCTCTGAAACTACTGAACCGATTGACATGTTCTTGGTGTCATTGGAAAGAGCGTAACATGAAGTTGTGCGGGAAACTTTCTTTTTAGAGAAATAATTAGAGAATGAGGACCTGGGGCCCTTTAAAGTTTCGTATTTCTCCATTAGAATAACATGGGAAAAACATTGTTATGGAACTCCAGCTGTTGTAAGAAGTTAAAAGTGAGAAGAAGAACATATTTTAATTGTAAACAGTCAATAACTTTGCTTATTTAACAGTTTGCTACACACATTTACTAACTTGGTTGAAATGAAATATTTACTATATGAATTTAGGTTGGCGTAAATATTACAATGGCAAAAAGCGAGAGAGCCTAGATAATCTGATATAGGCTACTAAAAAGAAAACTGAATTAACACTGTGATGCATTTCTTAGTAATCATTGAAAGAGCCGATTTGCAAACTATGGAAACATAGGAAAGTCATAGAATACCACCAAGGAGAAGAAATAGAAATAATGTTTTTTTTTATTTATAATCGTTATTATGGACAACCTAGTAAGCTATGAGAGGCTATTTGTAGAAAACACTAAAAAACAAGATCAGTTTTTGAAAAATGATAAGATTTTTACAAGAAATGTTGATTATATCGGTCTGTTATGTACATCTTGAGTATTTCCATAATCTTTGAGTCGAATCTTTTTGAGTCATCAGAAAATAAGACTGTGTTCCTACAAGAGAAATTCACTGAACGAAAACAGTATCATGTTATCAGGGATATTATGCTAAATCGTTGTACTTAGACTATTTCGCTAATCAAGTTGATGCAAAGTAAACCGTATTAGCATGCTGATGAGGTGTGGTCGCGTACAATCATAGCAATGACCCAAATTAAACACCTCATGTAGTACAAAGCTTAGCTGTAAACATGATTGAAACGGATTTAAAACAACTGTAAGTGGAATTGCATTATACTGTCCTGCTAGCACACATGGTGTAATGACATCTACAGTTTCGTAAATATTCTCTTTTATGTACACTCTTCTAAATAATTCTCTTCTAGATTCTCTTCCTATCTATTATCTCTTATGTTTCTGACGCACTTACTAAGCATTTCCTAAAAAACTGTAGTTCAGACTAGCAGCCTGCGTCACTTCGTGACTTCAAAATCCGTGGTTTTTATATATATTTGATAAGGATGAAAACTATTATGCCTCATTTTATCCCTATTATTTGCATTGCGAGCCCTATTATTTCCATTGAGTGCACCATCTCTTCGAGGCATCTTAGAAAAAGTACAAATACTAACAAAACATACTATGAAAACACAAAAACTAACGTAAGTCATTTTCTTCCTTACATTTTACACAACTAACACTACAATATTTTACTTGAATTCCCTAAAACAGCAATAAAACATTGTATGAAGACACAAAATTATCTCATAACACAGTATCTAACGTAGGTAATTTTCATGTTTGCATTTTATGCAACTGACATTGCAACATTTTACTCGAATCTTGAATTCACTGAAACATCACCAATCTTACTAATATTATAAATCTGAAAGTTTGTGAGTTTGTGTGTATGTTTGTGTGTGTGTGTGTGTGTGTGTGTGTGTTGCTCAATCACGCATAAACTACTGGACGGATTGGACTGAAATTTGGCATGATGATAGCTCACATTCCCGATTAACATTAAAGCATATTCTTATCTCAAAAACCCTTTCGGGCTCCGCCCCAGTGGCTGTGTAGTTCCACATGTTAATCTTATGATTTTTCATGTTTAAAAGTAATTAATGAATCTTAACAGCTGTTTCAATTAAACAAGTTGGTTCTGTTCTATGATGTTCAATAGCATAAAAGTTACAAGGACTACCAACAGGATGCAGCACTATTATTTTTTTTTAATTTATGACAACAGCTAATTTCCAACCAAAAGGTGAGTGAGCGTAGCGAACGAACTTCAACCTGGAGGCGAGTTAGCGTAGCGAACGAGCTAACCTGAAGCCCGAAGGCAAGTGAGCGCAGCGAACGAGCTCCAACCGAAAGGTGAGTGAGCGTAGCGAACGAACGAACTTCAAACAGGACGTGAATGAGCCATGCGAATACTTATGAAGTTAAACGGGGCGAAGCCCGCGGGTACAGCTAGTACAAAATACAACTACAACAGATAACCCCAATTTCGTATGGATGTAAACAAAATTGTATCAATGCCATCTGATTTGATGTAAACAAATGTAAACTTGAAAAAGTTTAAATGATTGACAACAGAATGCAGCACAAACTATGACATTTTAAAAGCCAATAGGACGAAGGGCTTTCACGGGATATCATCCAAACCTGCAAAAGGCACATCTATAGGATAGCTTTAAATTGATACCCAATATGTCTATAAAAATAACTATTTAGGGGTCGATTTACTGCATACAAAAATCCAACAAATTCTTTTGTTAAACCCATAAATTGAAAATACACAAGTTTTGGATTTGTTTCTCATCAGTCCAGCTGAGGGTTACTGAATCAGTTACTGAGGGTTCTTGAACCTCATCAGTCCAAACTTGTACTGAAAAGTAACAAAACAATATACTTTTAACTGAATCTTTTCAATTCCAAGAACTGAATTTAAAGGCTAGTTTAAAAATGTAGTAGATAAACATGAATAAGCAATCGCAAAGCGAAATGAGAACTATACATGTATATCTCTGAGGATATTCGTGTAAAGGTAGGCTGCTGTGTAACCGTATCAAAGTATTATCACAGATTACAGTCGGGAAAGCAGATCTTTTACGCTCGGAAATGTTAAGTTGACGATTTAAGGTCCCTATAAACCTCGGGTTTGCCGATCTCACAAAAGCAATCTACTTTTGATGTTATCATTCGATTTTACAATTCTGCGTTATCGTTTGATCTAAGCGTTTCCTTTAAAGTTGATAGTAATGTTTACGACATTTGTTCATCGGGATTAACCTCCTTACACAGTTTATAACTGATCGTTCAAGGTCACAATACAGGAGAATATGACCCACAGTTTTTGGTGTCATTTAATCTTTGTTTGGGAACTTATATCTAAGGTTCCAGCGTCCATATGTTAAGATCAGTCGTCTTTCCTTTTAATTGTGCAATACATACATCAATCTAAGTATTCATGGTTGTCAAAACTGCATGGAAACCAATCAGTTGGCAAACAAACAGTAGGAGAATTATTTAAATCTTTTTGAGGTTCTTGGAAACATTAAATACCAGTATGAATTTACAATACCTACAAATTCTGTATGTTAAATTTGAATGAATTTGAGCCACAATAATACAAAATATTCTTTTAGTAAACTATCCTTCTACACATCCAAATATAAACTGCTATAATATATATTGTTACGAATGTTTTATTTTTATGCAAATTAATTGTTGTAAATTTATTGCATGAAAATTAAAATTATTATTTGTTTATGATAATGCAAAGATAAATTGATTGATGTAGTAGATTCGTCTGAAGTAATTTCTAGAAAGATGAGCAAATGAATTTCGTTATATACTTAGACATAGTGTTACTTACAAGCGGTTAAGATTTAGTTGGATTTACTTGAAGAAAATCTTGATTTAAAATCTTAATGAAATCCTGGGCCAAGGGGAATTGCAAGATATCGACTGGTCCGGACAAATAACCTCCAGGCTTGTGTCTAGCTCGCCTTCCAGCTAACATCTCTGCAGAAACCAATTAAAGAGTTACAACCGGTGTAGATACTTGTGGTCACGTTATTATCTTTTGGTCGATAGTTTATCTTAGCGTATTTTACGCATTTAAGAAAATAACAATATACAATAAATGAGTAAAATAATAACTGTATTGTAGAATTTCAAATAGTCAAAAAAATATGAGATTTTAACGTGACGTTAACACTTTTTTTCTATTTAAGAGATAATGTTTGGATCATTGCCACTTTATGATTTATGGTAGACCTTTTCTTGTTTTTGACACGAGTACTACCCATTCTCTATGAATATGTGTAATTGATTTATGATTTGTTAAAGCAAGAAATAGTAACATCCCACTCATGTTAAATAATTTATTCCGGCTCTGCATTAATTAATTTTCACAGTATAATGTATGTAAGTTATGATTGTGTTGCATACTAAATTTTAACAACTCAGAAACAATTATTTTTGTACCAGTTATTTTAACATGCACCAACACGTCATGTTTGCCTAGAAACACATGTTGGGCCTAAAATGCACAAAGCTGATGCAAATTATTTGCACCGTGTGTCATGTTTGTTTAACATGACAGGTGTCTGGTTAACAATAAATCATAACATGTATATTTTTGGACAACAAACACTTTTAATTACAAAACACGACGTCATATATTTTCTTCATTTTTTAATTTTTTGCTATTACCGTAGATCTCATGGTAAGACCTAGGCCCGGGACCGATTTACTTTTTCATTTTTTTTTGTGATTAGAAGAAATGTAGGACTTTCAAATAGGTGATAAAAAGTTTAATTCAATCATTTTCTATGATTAAAACCCCATAATCTAGCATGATATAATTTTGAATCCAGAAGGGTTTAATTTCTCATAAATGTGATAAAGGGTAGGCTTAATATTTAAAAATACAATTTAAATGTCATCGAATATCAAAATGGCATAAGCGTAGACAATAATAGTAGAAATATATATTAAAAAATGCAAAATGAATATAAAAGGTATATTAAAGCTTGGCACTTTGCAAGAAACCCAAACACAACGGGTATCGATGTATTTGAGCCATAAATCTCCAGATGATCCTCAGCCATGCAGGACGTGACTCTGGGTTGATAGCTACAAAGATGGACGTTTTACAACACTGGACTCGACAAGACACAGCGGTCTGTTCTGAAGATAAAGTTAGTCTACTCAGGAAATTGTATTTTTTCATCAGTTTTATTAAACAATTATTTAAGCAAATAGTTAATCTTATTCACAACAAGCTATGGTAGACGTGCCTTGACCTATAGTATACCCCTTCCCATCGACTAGACATTTTCTTAGTTTTCTTAGTATGTATTACATCAAAGATTTTTGCTTATGGGCTTCATTTAAAGACATATTGTTGCATTCTAGAGAAATGTTTACATCGTAAACATAGTGCAAAGATATTTGACGTGCAAATCACATAGGTACTATTTCCATAATTAAAAAAATATTTTTTTATTCTTACTCCGACTTCAAGACGATATAGAGCACACTCGATATGGTTGTTTTGATTTGCAGGGAATAAATGTTTCGAAACATGTTTAGTGATATCCGAATTTTTTTATATTTATTTTCACAATATTATACAAATTATTGTAAGCAATAACTTTGAAACGGCCAATCTACAAATAAAAAGGGTGTTTGTTCCATATGTAAGTTATAAATATGTAGTTAGAAATAAGTTTAATGGGAAAAATAAAACAGTTTTCCAAAATTACCTAATCAGCGACGAGATATCCACCATTTTTATGTGTTTTCATTTAAATAAAAACTAAAGCTAAAGAACTATTTAAAATGCCAAGAACACTTTTATTTAATATTTAAAACTTCCTATCAAACAACACCAAGCTAAAAAAAAAACATGATTAATAAACTGAGAAATCACCATTTAGGCGCAATATGAGACGAACCCTGACAGCTTGCCCTTATTAAGCCTGGCTTGTTCAACAAAAGCTAATAATAGTGATTTATCGACACTTTATTTTTTTTCTTGGTGTGACTTAATAGGAAATTTTAAATTACTAAATAAAGTGTTCTTAGAATTATTTCATAAAAAAACTGCCATTTTTTAAAATTTAAATAAATAAAATAACCCCCATAAAAAATAAATATTTATAATAATTATTTTTCTCAACTAGCTTCCCCCGTTTGAAAATAATTTACCAAATACCATAAATGTTTTTTATGATACAAGTTTAAACACACAAATACCCCCGCCGCAGCAAACCTGCAGACTAAGCGAATTTCCATTTGCCTGATTGGATTTAGACTAAAATGTCTCCTTAAAAATATCACATTTATTCCCTATTTAAATAGAATCAGTTTAACACATACTTAGGTTTGCTGCAACAGGGAGGGTAAAATTTGTTTTTATGTAGGCCTAAAATGTTAATAGTTGGTAAGAAATAAAAACATTTTCCAAATTTGGGCAAAATATGTTAATAAACAAGCACACTACAACGGTTTACTTATTCTCCATAAGAACAATATGGGAATTTTAAATTAACAATTTTTTAGAATTTTCTCCGTAACCATTAAGCGCATTATAACGCTTCAATATACTAAATTATTTGTTTTTTTAAGCTCTACAAAATAGTTTGGAAAGAAATTTCAAAATTTTATGTTTTTTGGGTCAAAAATAGGGAAAACCCATTTTTACCCCATAAAAGCCCCCATAAACCCCTGTTCCCATGGTCCGATCATGCTGGTTCGCGAACTCGTTCGAACAAACGTAGGTTTACACGTTTGTACCAAATTTCATCAAAATCGGATCATTTTTGCTCGAGTTATCGCGCTAACGGACACATATATATATAAATATATATATATATATATAAATATATATATATATATGAATTTGAACGGATGGTGTTTTTGGCCTCTAGGGACCTCAAAACGAAAAAAAAAATCGGTTCCGGGTCCAGGTCTTACCATGAGTACTACGGTAATAGCTTATTCCCTATATGGGAAATTCGCTAAAACGGCAGATATCTTGCTTACAAGGCTTTTTTTTGAAAAATGTTATCCTTGATTTTATTTTTATTTTGACTGATTAAACATACTCCAACATTTTTGGTACTTACTTTTGGGACACTCTGTGTACAGTAGGTGTTCTAAACCTTTGAATTTGAAGTTAACTATACTTTTTATACTAAATAAATTGTTTGTTAATTTAATTAAAAAAATATTTGTTTCTCCTACTTTTTTTATATACCACTTAGTGTGGCTGAAACAAGCGTACTTTATTGGGTTTTGTGACGAAAACCTGTAGTGCGGAATAGCAAAACAAGTGTGTTTGTGGTATATTAAGCGCCGAGTGCTCCAAAATACTACAGTATTTAGGTTGTACCAACGGTTGTACCAGAGAAATATCTGCTGATAGAGTTAGCTGTGCGAAACAGCAATTTCCATGTTTTAATATAACCAGGAATATCTGCACTCTACCAACTTAAGTGTAAAATATCTAAACATTACTAATTATGGAACTAACTATAATGTGAAATATGAAGTCATTACTAGTAATATAAACCACGCCAAGTGTGCAGAATTGCCTAAAACACCTGTTGTTGCTGTAGTCAGCTACAGGTAGTGCATTTGTTACAATGGTCCGGTGCAGACTGCCAAAAGTATATTAAACCTTTTATATGCACTAATATGAACTAAAAAATTCTACTTAACTAAAATGAATATTTTAAATTACATAGGGGACGATGTCATGCTGGATCCTTCTTTCAATGATTTTTTATACTGTAATATCATCAATTACAGTCACAAATACGAGTAGATTTCCTTAATCCAAAATTGGTTGGAGAGTTTTTTTACGGAGAGTAAATAAAAATATGTTTAAATAATAGTTGAACCTCAGAGTAATAAAACAAAACATATAGTTACAAAAGGCTCGAACTCGCATTGTGACATTTATAATTCGGCTTATATTTCTCCAGCAGATTATTTAGCTGCAGAAGAAGTTTATTGTGCTCTTATCGTGTCTAATAACATCCAAACACAGAAGCCTTGCCAAATATGGTACCTATCTTGACAAATTATTTGTAGTGGCCTATATTACGGACATTGGCCCGTTGGGTTGTTAACATGATTGAAAATAACATAACATTTTGTCCGTAAAAAAATGCACAAAGAGTAAATACTATTTAAGCAGCTACTGTCATGACAGAAAGGTTGACAGAGGTGTTCCTTTTAAACTAGATCACATCATCCTTTATAAGATACGTTGTTTAACAATACATGTAAACGTCTATATTTACGTAACAGCTAATTTACAGTATTTTTTGCATTTTGGAAATGCCGCATTGCTATGTCATTTCCATTATTTGTTGCCAATGAAGGCGCAAAACCATATAAACGAGGAGGTCCCTAACAGTCCAAGAATAAAAGCCAGCTTCACTTCAAGCTACACCTAACTTTCCGTAGATGAATTAGTGTAAGCCTTGACAGTAACGGTCGATTTCGACGGGTTTCACCTAGTGTAATATATTTATCTAGCAAATATTTTTTCAAGGCATTCATTCTTTAAGTTTCGTGCCGGGAGTTGAAACCCCACCCCTTTCATCGTCTTGGGTGTTGGTGGAAAAACCCTCTTGATCAAACCCATTTTTGAATTTATATACATATATTTACTAATAATAAGTTAAATACACTTAACTACGTTTTGATTGTTTTAAAGGATAAATGTTACCTACATCATTAGTCAACTTAATCCTTTGCAAACTGTTAATATCATCTTCATAGGGGCCTATCATTAAGTGTTATAAATGTCCTGATTTCTAACAGCAACCAGTTATTAGTTTTATTCCTTTCCACAAAGTTAAAATCCACAAGGGGCTCTAGCATTAAGGGCGCAATTTTTATTACTCTTTTAGATCCACCCGACGATTACGTAAGACCAACTGGCCTTAGGTGATCGGTAATTTCACTGACCTTATGGCACAGTTAGTTTATACACCGATATACTCTCACGGTGGATATGTTCATTATGTTCATTCACTATGTCATTGAGGACAGTCTCCTTCACTTTTACAGTATATATAGCTTTGTTTAAAGCTAAGCGATGGATGCCTGGAAGAACCCTAAGGCCTATGCTAAGTAGTTCCTCGATATGGGGTCATCCGTAAACTAATTATTGTTCCCAGCCTGACTCCCGTGGCCAGTGGGCTATATTGGATTTTAATCCTACACTGTCTCCATTAGGTTCCTGTAAAATGTATTATTGTGAGTTAAAACATAAAAATATAAATATGCAGCTAATTTATAGGTGCAATGTTTTGTGGTCTCCTAGGATACATTTTCGTATGTAAAATAGTAAATAATATTTCAATTATACAAACTTGAACTAGTATTTAATCCTTTAAACAGAGAACAGTGAAATAAATCACGCAAGACACTGCAAGCTGCTGAGTCTCGGTGGAATCCGTGTGGAGGTGAGTTCGTTTTGGTAAATGGAAACTCTTCTCTTACTTGAGCCTACATCAGATGTAATGGGACAAATATAGGCATAACCTTGTGAGTTCTTATATTATAAGTGAAAGGTACGATATGCAGTTATCAGTGAGTTTTGGATCTGGATAACACAGCCTGAGTACTAATGTGCATTGAAGGAATGACATACGTGAAAATAATGTAAATAAAGGCTCCATAAAACATTCATAAACGTACAGCAAAGAGTGTAATATACTATTCAGATAAGTCCAAATAGAAGTTTAGTTAATTTTAAACGAAGTTCTTATTTTAACCGCTAGTTGCACCAAAGGTACAACTTGCAGTTGTCAGAGATATTACAATAGACAATGATGTTATGGACAAAAAGATTGTTGTTATGGTAAAAAGATTACCATTGTAAACCATAAAACACATTATATATCGAGAACGTCAACATTGAAACGTGAAAATAATGTCTTTTAAGGGCACAAAAACCATAATTATAAGATAGAGTGAAGTTGATGGACTATTAAATATTTTAGAATTAACTATGCAATGTTATTTAACCGATTTATGGAAATAACCTTTTTTTATATGACATCAAATACAAATGTATACCAAACATTGCTATACTGTAAAAGTCTATCACTCAAAATAATTCTAAAAATAAGCACCAGAGAGTTCTGAATCCGTTTACAAATTTGTCGTACCTATTTGTGTGAGTGAATTTTGAACTGTAATTTTAACAATTACTTTTACTTAGAATATTTTAACTTAAAATATAATTATTTGTAGGCTTAAAACAAAACGCATTGGTTTTATACTATTGTTGGTAGTGGTAATACAATGTTTTGCAATATGATGCTGTTTTTGCGTTAAATTAAGATGCACTCGTCAAATTTATGGGATGACAGGAAACTATTTCTAATTTTATTGTTTGTGTTTTGGGCTAACCGTTGGCATGAAAAAGCAGAGTGTGTGTACAAAGGAGGGAATACTGGCTGAAATGGAAGAACAAATAATCAAGATACGTACAGATTGAGAACGCATTCGAATTGTAAGTAACTGTGGGCCCAAGTTGAGTTAGTTTGGAGGTAAGTAAGTTTTGTCAATACAATTATTTCGCAATTTTTAGTAGATTTTGATGTTAATGGTACATGTTATCGTTATAGATATATAATATCTCCGAAATTATTCGGCCTTGAAATATTTTTTTGAAATCTGTAAAACCCTAGTGTCAGCAATTGTCTGGAAACATACTGTACACATTGAAACTTCCAGAGATATAGAGATACCTTTGTGGTCCAAGAGACGAAAAACAGTATAAACGTCGAGGTATCTTTACATGCGTGGGTTCGATTTATGTACACATGTGCAATACAAATAGCATACTAATGTATCAGAGAAGCAGTTCGCGGTTTGGTTGGAAGTTGACAGCATTAGTAAGTTAAATAGGGAATACACACAAGAGACATAAGAATTGACACTGTGGGAACAAGTCCTGGCGGAGTTGGTGCAGTCCTTTGACTTTGTTTTCACTTTGAAAATCATAATTACGAGCAATGTTGCTGTAATCTGGGGGGGGGGGGGGTATTTCTGCGATCTTAGGATGATCACAGAATCTGCTGTGATCGCGGAAGATGGCTACAATGTTTCTGCGAACGCTTTCCCTATATTTTGTTGGTTTCGAGTTTAAGTTATTTAGACATATAATGAAATTAAATACAGTGTGATTGAATAGTCCCGGAACGGTTAAATATTAAAAAAAATAATGCGGATAGAGCTAAAATACTTGGTACAAATCTACATGGCATAAAACTCTATTTTAACACATATTTAGTGATCCAATAATTCTTCAGGGGGACGGCCCACAAGGAGTCGGAAGAAAATCTTAAATGGAAGCATAGGTCAATATGCACATCAAATTAAAGGTCTTTTTTAGTAGAATACAATGCCGCAAACCGCACTTTAAAAGGTTGATCCTGCGCAAAATGACAGATGTTCAAAGATTCATTTAATTTACATTGCTATTATACGCTTTCTCCTCGGGGGCACATATTTTTACACTTGTACTGTTGACTCACAAGATTGGTAGTGGGGAGTGGTGATCGATTTTAAATGATTTCCCCTATTTCAAGGTCAATGAACCACTAATTCAATTTAGACCATTTTGAGTGGAAAGTCAAAAATGTATGCGAGATACAAAGATAGATTATAAATAAGAGTTTGCATTTTGTATTAAGCTTATGAACACATTTCACGCAGTTATTACAGCGTGTCACGAAGGATTATTTAAAATATATTCACCTAGCCTTGTTACCTTTGTCAATAGTTCAGCAACTGTATATACAGAGATTCTCTCCAACAATACCAGATATAACAGCTGCATAAACTTTGAGATCGAACAAAGGTTGTGTTATCAATGTAGGCGCAACGCTAACCATATTACCATTGAGATGGGATTTGGCTATGTGTTATTTGTGTTTCATAGGTTGTATTACGCATCAACTCGTGAGAAATGTATATATGGATGTGATTAATTATGTGCAGAGGAAGTCTTATTGATATTTATATTGATATTGTTATTGATAATTAGTATTTGTATTGATATTGATATTGGTACTGATATTGGTACTGATGTTGATACTGATTTTGGTATTGGGTATTGTTATTGGTATTAATTATAAATATTGGTATGAATATTGGTATTGATATTGGTATTGATATTGGGTATTGGTATTCATATTGGTATTGGTTTTGATATTGATATTTGTATTGATATCAATATCATTGTATTGTACTGATATTGGTGAGATTTCACAAACATTTCTACAAAATGAACTTTTATATTTGTCATAAATCCATATCATAACAATCAAATAAATATAAGAAAGTAGTCTGTTAAAAAACAGTACCGTACTTAAGTTTTATCCTCTATTTCATTAAAAACTAATAACAATTTAGCACGAATCAAGCAATAATAAAATTCAATAAAAGGTTGTCACCAGAGCTAATAGCCCTAGCGGAGCCAGCGGAATCAGTAAAGGTCGTGATATTTGATTTTCAACAAAAGCTGCTTCGCCAATCCTCACTTTTATACCGCAGTTATTAAAATTCCTCCATGCGTATGTATAGAAGACTTGAGTAATTTTAAAAGTCCCTGTAACTGCCCTGTATGGTTTTTGTTCTAACTACTACTTTTAAACTAGTATATGCAAAATAGCTAACGTGATCAAGTCAATGTACTTGTATTACTACCAATAATACAAGTACCATAAACTTTTATCTATCTTACTATTTATAACTTTTATTCTATCTATTTTAAGAAACTAACAAAATACAGTATACAATTTTGTTCACGATTGAAAGTCACCATAAAACCCTGGTTACAGATCGAACATAGAGCACAATTTACTTTTGATGACGTCATTCTATTTTATCGCTGCTCCACACTCTCCGTATTGTTCATCTAAATTTTGATTCCCATCATTTCATTTTGTGATTGACTGGAACAGTCCACTATCTCAATTCCAGTATTACGAGTTTTGAGTGTTTTAGTGAGTTTGTTCAATGAGTTTGAGCATCGGTTTATCAATTTAGCCACATTATATGTAATAGTTTTGACGTTTCATATTTTACATTAATCAAACAAAGATACATTCAGTAACATTTGTTTTGACTCGTGCTAAATCGCATATTGTATACAAGGTGAACCAAAGTTGTAAGTATTAATGTCCCGTAAAACTTTAAGAGATTCAAACTTGTTCTGAACGTTGTTTATTTATTGATTGTATTAATAACATATCTGTTTGCATTTAATTGGGATCCAGATAAAGACCAGATTAGATCAAGCTCTTTTTAAGAGTGAAATTAACCTCCATGTTCAATAGTATAGAATAACTTATTTTACCATCGCAATATTTTTTTTTTTAAAAGTAAAGTCATCAGCAAGAAGTTTGTTCAATTTAAAATGTGTAAAACAACCCCCTTACAGCCCTCTTCTAGCTACTAAAAGTCAAAATATCTAAAAAATAAAAATTAACATTGCATACCAATTAACTTATTCATAAACTGTCTGGGCCATAAAACCAATCCTTAAAATAAACTTTAAAATCTCGTCAAAACGTTTTAAGTTGATTAACATGGTAATTTAAAAATTTTGCTGCTTAGTGAAGTTCCAAGTCATAATATGAGTGTGGTTCTATATAAACTACCAGACAAGGGGTTTAGAGTAATAGCAGGGACTACTTGCAAGTTTCGCAGTGATCTGTTTAGCTATAAACCCAGAGGCACGTCCTGCATATCTAAGGATCATCTTCGGAGTTATTGTTTGACTAGATCGACAATACCGTCTTGATTCGGCTCTCTTTTAAGCTGAGAATTGAACATGTTGGAAAGCCTGTTCGAATAGGTTGAATGTCCTTATAGTGAAAAGATGTCTGAATATAAACTTTATGAATGGATGAACTGTTATTGAGACATGCGCGTAGTTCTTACTACGGTGTAGAAATTATCTACCTGCTATCATTGTATATATATACAGTACAGGGTTGTTATTTTACAGAGAAGTACCTATGGTACTCCTATTAAATTGCGTAACCGAATGTAGAAAAAACTAATAACTCGGTTGTTTGTCATCCGATTTTAACAAACAATTTCTTATTTTATTTGGATTTAATTCTCTATATTTTTGATACGAGGGACAATTTTCTTAATATTTACCGTTTTCATGAAATTTTGCATTACAGATTTTAAATGGCTGCTATATTGAAACGGCTTGAGATATTGGAACGAAACTTTGTAAGCTTTTTTTACCTACTAAAATACACATTTATACCATTTTTAAATTTATACTTGAAAAATGCCAAGATATAAAATAGTTCTTAAAAACCACAAACAAATCTAGGCATTTTAGACCCATACTTATACGGCATTTTATGTTTGTCTTAGTCCAAGGAACAAGTCGAGAAATATGTCCAGACAATTTGTCTAATTTGGACAATTTGGTTTGGTTTAAGAAAATAGATTATTTGTTCACATCTTGTTCCTTTTTTTCGTTAGTGATAAGTCAATGAAAAGAGTTTCTCTATATTAAACAAAATTAGCTTATTTAAACATACTTGCTACCAAGACTGATAAATCAGAATAAATAAAGGTTACCACACCTTATCTGTCTTCAGTCTTATTGAGTGGATTACTAGTTTTGGATAGAGTGACCCCGTGTTAAATTGGCCAGTTTGGTTCTGACAAACATCTTCATTCCAAAAAATACGGAAATTAACGTACAAGTATAATCAACAAACTAAAGTATTTTATTTATTTTTAAGTGTGAAATACAGTAAATGGAAATCTGGATACAATGAATATGTAGGACGCAAAGCGGGTTGAATCTACTTGAAGGATTAGGGTGATTTTCCCACCTCCTGGGAAGAGGCTTTTGGACGAGTTGTTGAATTTTGTGCTCAAACTAGTACATAGCCTACGAGGTTTTACGTTTGGTGGTGTAAGAATAATCTTGTTTTGATACTGGTTGAGTTAATTTAAAACTGCATCGATTTTAAAACTAATCACTCAGCATAGAGAAACAGGCAATTTAGTTACAACTATGTAAATAAAACATAGTTATAAGTATGTCCAGGACTTATAAAAGTTTTAACATCTTAAAACTGTAATCAAAGTCGAAGAGATCAACCATTTAGTTTTTTCTAAACGATTTTACTTACTTTTGCCAGAAGGTGTCAAATGTAGTTAGATCATGCTGTACATGTTTCGAGCTACTTACAGATCATCTTCAGCATCATTCATGTATTTAAAATATCATTGTATACACACTTATAAAAACTATAGATAAAACAAACTCCCTTGGATAAAACATACTCCCTTAGTAGATTTATCATCCTTATGGAACAGCTGAAGCAAATGTTATTGCTAGTTCTGTCCTGTGCACTGTAGAGGTCGTGTTATGTTTACAATTTATTTCTTGTTATTACAGTCATATAAAACCTCGTTTAACCAAATAAAATGATCTAATCTTAAACAATAACTCGCCCCCTAGTTATGTAACCAAACATTAAATCATTAAATTAGCACTAAACTAATAGAAACAAAATTTTGTCGACACTAGCAAGCAGTGTCACCGGACATTAACTAGACACGAAAAACGATCTTTAAAAAATTTGGTACAATGGGATGAGAAGTCTACTTGTTAGTCTATGTATAAACTTAGTATAAACATAGAACGTTTTGCAATTGAAAGTATTTACACGTGTTTGCGTATAACAAAAACAACAACAAAAAAGTCCCTTGTTTATTTCTGTGTGATTATATCAACTGTAGGCTAAACAGTTGACAAACATTGTTCGATGAAGATGAGCTGTAAGTAGCTATAAACACGTACAACATGAACTAACTAAATTTGACACCTTCTGACGAAAGTAATTAAAATCTCACCTATAGTAAAAATGAGGTGTAAAGGCTGATAAATTTAAAACATTTAGTTACGCATCACAGAGGTAATAAAAGTTTAAACACTGATGATTTGACAAAACACATGTTTAGGCTATTTATACGTCTGAAAAACAAATCTGGACAATATGAGGAAATGTAATTGTCAAAACTTCCACAGCAGATTTTACATTAATGGCTTTTGTTGGCTACTTATCATTGAAATGCTTTGATGCTTCGGTCAGCTGTCATTAATGCTGATGTCATTACAAACTGTAGTCTGGTCACGTGCGTCGGACAATTAGAGATGTTCCTGTTTAAAATGTTTAACCTGTTGCCCTTGCATAACATACGGTTTGTCAAAATAAAATGTTTGTCCTTATAAAGGTTACTAGCTGTAACCCGCGGGCTTTGCCCCGTTTAACTTCTTAATTTTCAAGATTATCTCGTTTGCATGGCTCAATCACGTCCTGGTTGAAGTTTGTTCGCTACGCTCACTCACCTTTAGGTTGGAGCTCGTTCGCTACGCTAACTCGCCTCCAGGTTGAAGTTCGTTCGCTACGCTCACTCACCTTTTGGTTGCAAATTAGCTGTTGTCATAAATGTAAACGAAATAATAGTGCTGCACCCTGTTGGTAATCCTTGTAACTTTAATGCTATTGAACATCATAGAACAGAACCAACTTGTTTAATTGAAACAGCTGTTAAGATTCAATAATTCCATTTCTCATAAGGTTAACATGGGAAACTCCAGAGCCACTGGGGCGGATCCCGAAAGGATTTTTGAAATAATAATATGCCTATATGTTAATCGGGAATGAGAGCTATCATCATGCCAAATTTCACCCCAATCCGACCAGTATTTTTCGCGTTCACTTGTCACAAACATACATCCATACATCCATACATCCAAACTTTCTCATTTATAATATTTGTAGGATAAAAAATTCGGATAGTTAATCAATCGAGGGACATATAAATGTGTGGAATTTAAATAACATGTTCTTGGTTTTTTTTACTCTAGTTGGACAGTTTTAAGGTGTGTTCTTATTCAAATAATTCATAAATAAATACATTTATTATTTACTCTCTATATATCAAATAGAGGCAAGTATGTTTCTTAAAAACCTTTTTCTCACCTCGTGTACATCGCAGGGAAAATCTACGCATATTGAGAAAGATATTTTTCTGTAGATGTGAAGAAACCCTTTTATAAATTAAAATAGGCTAAAAAATAAGCACACAAATTTAAAATTAAAAACAATTTACATAATATGCCTTATGGGTTGCCATGCTGGTGACGAAATAACAACGAAATATAAACAAAAAAGTGGAAGAAATTCGTTATTAATAACGTTAATTCTTACTCAAAACACGTCGAGTTAATCAGTAATTGCATATAAAGTATCTGGAAAATGAAACTTCAATAGTTTGTTACGGAGGAACGTGAAAATGAAATGAAACGTGACAATTACAATGACATTGGTCTTTTTTGATGATGGAATTGACACTCGATACCCACAATCACCCGTTATAATTGAACAAGAAAATAAACTCGTTTTGGCATTATTAAAATTAAATTAAAAGATTTTTGTAAAATGTTACTAATTTATTTTATATTATTTGAAAAGCTATTTTAATAGCTTATTATAAAGCTATTATATAGACTCTATCATATCACGGTTAACATTCCTTTGTCAATGGTATGGTATGGGATGCTCTTAGTGTGTGAAAGCTCCACAAGCTTTTAGCACACATTTATTCACTCCTTCTTTGACATTCCTGTTTTGTCATCAGTTGATAACAGCTGATTTTTATTCCATAGGGACTTCAAACGATTTCTACCCCTCTAGGGAGAAAAAGAACTGCTTGGACCCACAAAGCATTTCTAACTGCTGTATTTTTACCATACTTAATTAAAAGCTTAAACTGTTAATTTTAAGACTTGTTTGCATTAAGACAGTTATTAATAGCAGTTTCGTTTTTCAAACCAGCAATACCTTCATATCTGGATCAAACGTAAAGAATATTAATTACTTAAAACAACATTCAGCTTCAATCTACGAGATGCGTTGTTTATGACTGGAGCTTTCATTTTAATGAACACTCAGATATCTCTCCTTCTAAGACATCGCAACTTTTCAAGCTAACTATACTCTAAAAATGAGTTTGTCCTTAGAGTTTAGTAACTTATCAAAATCAAATTGATTATTAGATTTCCGTAGAGAACGATATCCGATTTAGATACATTTTTCTTTGTCTGAAGACTAAAAAGTAGTATAAATACGATTCACTTTTTACTAAAGTGTAAAAACTGACCTTTTACGGATCTTTTTTTGTTGTAGATTGTATTTTTCACCATTTGAAACTGTGGTTAATCAGAAGAATAAATGTCATACACAGTTTACAATTAATTAATTGTACTTTTTTTATAAATACAGTTTTAAATGTCCAATAATTAAAACATTGTTTTGATATAGTGTTAGGATCTAAATAATAACCTAAGTGTAGAGTGATATAGGGAAGGTCTTATCGCTTTAAAGAACTACAGAAATTAAATTTATATTTTCACAAAAGTTTTCCACTTTATAAAAACTACGAAAATCAGTATGAATTGAAACATTACTCTATTGAAAAGTAATGATCGTCAGTAATTGATAGGGATACAATGTCAACTATAGGCTACTTCCAACTAATTACTTAACTTCGCCGTGATATTGGGGTCAGTTAGGTTCGGTCTGGATATTGTAATAATATCCATTAGAGGGATCAATCTCCATCTATCAGGACGGAGACCCTTTTAAGTCATTTCCCGGGGGAGGGAATTATGGGAGGGGAGGGAATTATAGGTGGGAAGGTAGTGAAAGTTTGTCGTCTAAGATTTTTTTTAACTTCATTGGCATTAAAAAAGTAAATACATGAATTGGATCTTTTGTACCCCTTTTATACCCCTCGTATATACGAGTTTCGTATACCCCCCCCCTCATCAGTAACTTCTGGATGATAGTCTAATTGCGGTTATTATAATTTGGTAAATTGTTTTTTCACATAACGTAAGCTGTATTATATAGTGGCTACATTATATACTACGCCTGAAAACTGGCTTACTAACTTATATGTCATTTTTAGGTTTTTTTTATTTGAAGGTAAGCTGGTAACTTTCCTGGATCCAGATAAATTTGCCTAGTCTATTTAGGCTATTTAAGTCTATTTAGGCTATTTTAGTATATTTAGGCTTTTTAAGTCTATTTAGGCTATTTAAGTCTATTTAGGCTTTTAAGTCTATTTAGGCTATTTAAGTCTATTTAGGCTTTTAAGTCTATTTAGGCTATTTAAGTCTATTTAGGCTATTTAAGTCTATTTAGGCTATTTAAGTCTATTTAAGTCCTGCCAGATAAATTCTATACACATTTATGACACTTTTATGAAGTGCTTTTAACAGTGGGTTTTTTTTATATTAAAATCTATCACACTATGAAATAACACTACACAAGCTATACCACATTTATTTTTTATTGATATCAACTGTAAAGTTACTGGGTGTATTTTAACCATTTAACCCAATTTTATAAATGAAAAATTAGTGTTTCATGAAATGAGACACCTTGAGTTGCTTGTCACCAACATCAGCTGTTTCTTAATTAGCCAGGCCCATAGCTATTACTTTCTCGAACCATCATAAAGCTAATTTTCCTTACTATTGAACTTTTGATTACCAACGAGCAATATAAGCACTAACATTAGCTCAAAATTAAAAATCTTATTTAATACGTTCGTCAAAATCCTTCCTTGGCTACCTTTCTGGAATCATCAAAAAGCTAATTTTCTCACTATCGAACCATCGAACTTTTGATTACCGACGAGCAATATCACAAAACTAAACATCTGATTCAACGTTCGTCGAAATCCTTCCACGTGAATTTACAGTGTAAACGCTCAATTAGTTTACATGTGTTTGGGTTAATGTTAAAAGTCCCCAATGGGAGGGACCGTAAACAAGTGATAAATCCCGGTCAGAACAATAACCGTTTGATATTGCACATGTGGCTCGTCCATCTGACAATCGGCGACATAACGACCAGATAGCGGCGTATCGGCAACGTTCCGTGCTCCATGTTATGTCCCATCGTACTTCGACAATTCAAACGTCTAATTTTAACGCGTTGAGCTTTTCATCTAATTCAGGAACAGTTTCTCGCAAGTATTAAAATGTGTGTTCTTGGATATGGGTAGTAGCTTTGACTATTAATGTAGTAGTTTAACTCTTTTTACTTAAACTCAAGAGTGAAGTTTATGTCAATTATTCTCAGAATAGTTTAACAAATTTTGATCCAATGAACTTATTTTATTTACAAACAGTAAACTACACTACCCCCCCCCTCCAAACTGTACCCTTAGCGATAATAGCAGTTCCCCTAAACACCACGTACATTTATTTGTTCCAGTACGCTCAGATACCACCATTGTATAATCAAATTATAATTTTCCTGATTTGATTTCACTCAAATATTGCCTAAGACAATAATAAGTGTTGTAGGTTGGTATGGATCGATTTGTCTTGATTATAAATCTAACCATAAACAAGCAAACTCAAAGAGTTCTTATTCTCTATGTAAATAACATGAGAATTCCAGATTTACAGTTCTCCGTAACCACTACATAGGTACAACTACGCTTAGAATACAACATTATTTGTTTTTTCATGTCTTTTGGTCGGATACAACCCTTTAAACCTGTTAAGTACAGTTTATTTATTTATTCCCAACGGCAAATTGCCAATACGTACATGAAATTACAAAAAGTATCATGCAATGATACAATGAAGTAGAAAAATATATAACAATAACTAACAACAATCCTATACATGTCCAGAGTTAACAAACAACTTGGTAAATAACAATATTTCACTAAAAATAAATTAACAACAATAATTTAACAAGAGGAAACCCCATAAAAATGTGACAGTGACAGACGATTGTGGAGATATGGAAATAGAAATTGGTACAATATTAATAACCAAAATAGCTAACAAGTAAGACGGAAACATTGTGTGATGAGAACAGAACAGTACAGGAACTAGAAACTAAAGAACAAAGCAACAAAAAACAGGAAATATGTAAATTAAAGATATATTTGTGTTCAAGGTTCTATTATTTCCTTGTGTTTGTATTTTAACATCGATTTTTCAAAACATAACTATTTTATTCCCTACTCCAATGTTCCGCTGTTATAACAAAAGAAACCATAACAATTCAAGAGTTTTAAAACAAATGATTTTTTTGCAAACGTCACACTTTCTACTATCCTACGTCAATTCAAATGTCCTTCCAGTAAGAAAAAATACACATTTCACTTACGTTTTATGTTCTATGTTCTATGATGCAATAAGATGTGTTTGGTTTATCATAATTATTGTACTTTCCATAACTGCCAAATAAGACGGAATGACTGATAATATACAACACCTTTGTCAAGTTTAGAAAACGGCGAAATATAATTTTTATTTTATACTGATTTCCACATGAGTCAAATAGATCAGCTGTTGCCTTCTAATGAATAAAACTACGTTTTCAATAGTAGCAAGCCAGTTTAAAGTGGCTGATACAGCAACACCGGCGAGCGTTGGACATAAAATCAGTCGCGGTTTTCAAAATGCACTGCTCGATTTAGAGAACCTTCAGTTTGAACGATAACTCCATTTTAGGAAAACATTTTGGTCCGTGTTTGTTTTATATTACTGTAAAAGGAAATCACTAAACGGCAATATTACGCACGAATAAATTAAAACTGCTGAGTGCTTCAGGAAAATTTTATTTATATAATAACGTAAAATATCTAATTTATTTCTTTACACATTTTGTATTTTCCAATTTTCACTTGGACTAACATTAATTTTTTTACAGGTATGATAAAACAATGAATTAACAAAATATTTTTGCTTGGTGGTTTTTATTTATATCGACATCAAAAGTAAACCTCATGAAATGGTTCGATGACTTATGACAAGGAATTTTTTTTTTAATTGAATAGGATGAAATAAAATTTTACCTTTTATTGTAACATATAAAAGGTTTATAGGTTTATAGTATACCACTGCATGTAATATTCTCTATTAACAATAATGGAATTTCCAGTCAATTAATTATCATCATTGTTCAAAGTACCTATGACATGGACATATATTGGACACGAACACTACCTGCATTTGCAATTAGGTTTATTATTCTATACTGTCTCGTAATTGAATTCTGATTCACTACATAAACAGTTGGTGAAGCTGGAGAGTTTTAATCGCTGTCAATAAAAATGTCCATTGTATGGTTTCCAAAATGTTTAAAATTAAAATTCTTACCGAAAATAACTTTGGTGTATTAAATGGGCTTGCGTTTAGCCTCATACTGATAGACTTGATAGCTTCATCATTGTAGGCCTAACTAAATTAGATATTAAGCAAATCATTTCCTCCGTATTTAATTAAGGAAAACGACACAAACTGGGGGTATTTTTGTCGAAGATGGGGCGTAATATCCTGCAGGTCGGCTCTAATTAACATTTTAAATTACCAATTTCCTCGGGGTTGTTTTAATAGAAAATCCCAGCCAAACTTGATAGATTCACTGATATTTAAATCCAGGGATTAGGCTACATTCATAAATGTTAGGTTCATTGTTATAGTAAAAATGCAATTGACCAAGTAAGTATACATGCAGTAATTTCTGAGCACAAGAATTAGAAATGTTAAGATTTAGTATTTTGGTTAATTATTTTAACCAGGTTAATAAGTTTTTATATCTTTCATATTGATAACATAAAACATTCCGTGTAGCAACAAATATTCTTATTACAATATTCGTTTTTTACGTTATTCAATTTTTATTTAGATATTTTGTTACATATTTTTTAACTAATGTGAAAGTTATTTTTCTAACATATTCTGGGGTATAGTTAAATTTGTATTTAAGCTTATCAAAAGAATCACAAACACTGATTTCAATTATTTAATTCCGACTGAAACTTCGTACATGAATTATTTAACTTCATATGTGAAGTTACATACACAGATCAAATTGCTCAAATGATGTAGACTAATATAATTAAGAGCCACGTACCGGTACGACTATATTAGGACCGCAGGTCAAACAAACTATTTTAATTTGTCTAATCAACAAAAACAATCGATTGAGAACCACTGATTCAGAGGAAACGTTTACAAAAATGTTTGTTTTAGCATTTTCCAAAGGAAATATCTCCAAAGTATTTATTCGTGATGACTTTTGTGCTTAAACTTTAATAACTGCATGTGATTTCAATACAGGTTAAATAAGTAATCATAGATTTTACTTGTTTTGTGATACAAGGTTTAAATATTCAAGCCAAATAAATATTGATAAATATTGGTATTTAATATTTATTAAATATTGGTGCCTGTATGGCTTCCCAACCTTATCAGGCATTGTATATTGGTAGATCTGTCTGGCTTACATTTCTTTATATTTCTTGAATAAATTTATTCAACTTCATTATCCTTTTATAGCCCTCCTTCTTTTCCGAATCTGCATGAATTTACCTGGGGTTTTCTTTCCAAGGAATGATTTTTTATACAAAAAATATTTGTTAAAACATTTGGATTATCTATGGTTATACCAACAAAATAAGACCAAGGTTTGGAAAATGTCACAAGCTACCAATAAACAGATTTAGCCGCAGTAATTTTAGCCTCAATCCAGTCCAGATGGTAACTGAATGTGTTTATTTACACTTAGCGCACATGCAATATTACGATGTTAAATAAGAGATGTAAGGGTATTTAGGTCTTACTTGGAAGATACCCTACTCTATGTACTATTTAGGTTCTTATAATTGTATGATATTTTTGTTTTGTTTTTGTATTTGTTTTGTATTGTTTTGTTGATGTTCGTTAGGAAGTTCATGGTTGGATCTGCTATACATTTGATTAGAATAATTATTGTTGAAATTGTGATTAAAAAAAAAAACCATTTCATATCGAAAATCTCTCGGTACAGGCAAACCTCCGAGAAAAAACCTAACCTCTCCGAGGGGGGGGGAGGAGCCCTATTGAGGTATAGGGCTTCTCAAATTTATTGATATCAAATATTTAAGAAAAAATAGCTTGCTACTCAAATTAACAAAATTCATTTAAGAGAAACTTAAACAGAAAGAATTTCAATTTGTACTTAACAAACTCATTAAACAAACAATGTAGTCATAATCAACAGTGGGGTTTCTCTGTCCTTGAAAATTCTTGATATTTTCTCCATAATATCAATAAAATTCAAATTTCTGAAATATCCTAGTGGTTAAAAGGTATCGTTTTTTATAACTATAAAAATACTTTAAAATGCCCTTTAAAATGGCTTCGTATAACAAATAACAGCAAAAAGCTACAAAATTAGTTGTTCAATTATACAAACCAAATAAATCACTCTTATCAAATCCAGACATAAATATTCCTCTATAAATTTACACTAACAATTGGGTGCTTGTCTTGCAGACAATGTGTCCATTATGCTAATTTAGCTCTGGGCCAAGAATGTACCCTAGTTATGGCTGCTGTAATTCCAAACAGATAAATCTATTATAAATCCACTCCAATGCAGATGTGCCAGGAGGGGCCAAGATAGTGCTGAGAGCATTGATAATTATGATGTTTTTAGTCCACTTACCAGACCAGGTTCAGCATCTGCTTCTAGTCTAAGATGATTGTATTTTTGGAAACCAATTCCAAGAGGCAAAAGGGAATAAACATTTGTCCTGAATGTGTGTATCTTTCTAAACATGTAGTGCTAAATGTTGACCTCTTATTTGTATCATAATTTTAAAGCATATGGGTTTGCTAAGTTTGTGCTGCTTTTGGACACTTTCAAAGGACAAAATTACACATTTTAACTTTTTATTTGTTTGTTTAGCAATTTGTTAAATACTGTTGTTTTGATGATATTCATATAATCTCTAATGTATTAACCTTAAGGTGTTAGATTTTAGTCTTCAATTTAAATTATCCGTTGAAATTTTTTATATGTATTTAGTTTACACATACACTTTAATACAGTGTCCTACATTTACATTGTGTATCATTGAAATGTTTCTTTAAGTTCTTATTTTTTCACTGTTATCTACATCAAAAAGCTATACAAAATAAAGATTCCTTTCTCATAAAGACCAAGTCTAAGAATATTTTTGATTTGATTGTATAAAGTAGATAATACCAGCTCTGGGACTGTTGATATTTCAAATAGACTGACACAGAAGCAGTCAAGCCAAAGGCTGCCCTTTGATGCAAACAAAAACAGTGTCAGAATATATAATATCCTCTTCTTTGCTTCAGTTTCCTTTTGAAGACAAAGCTGTGTTTTTTTAATTTGTTTCCTTTTTCACCATTTTACTTAATTCACAATGTAATGCCAACACCTTATCAATTTCAGAAACTTTAAAAAAATTAATTCAAAGTATCTTTATGTATCACAATCACTTGTTATACGAAATTCTTGTGTTTGATATGAAAAATTCACTGAACACAAAATACTGCCTTTGGAAAAATAAACATACACACTATATAATATGTATGATAGCATATTTTATATTAGGAAGGCATTACAGAAAAATATGTAAAGGAAAAAGTGGTGAAGTTTTTGTCAATTTTAAGTTTTACTAAATTTGAAACACATAAAAGAAACACTTGCAAACATCTCAAATAGACTGGATTAAATGAGTCCCCTATATTTTTGCCTTATATTTCTCAAGACTCTCAATCGGCTTTTCAAGTGGAAGCAACTTAAGTTTTTGATGGGATTTAGCTTCCAGGTTCTAAAATATTCTACCGGGACAGAGTTTTTAGATTATTAGTGTCTAAATTATTAACTACTTCCAACTAACGTTTTCTAACAACTTCCTCCTTCATGTATTTCATCAACATAGAAAAGTCCATAAACAGTGAAGGATTAATAGTATACATATAGTTATGGGAGAACACCGAACCCTGCAGCAAACCTTCTTTGGGTTGCTTAAAAGTATTTTAATTGCAGAAAAAATGAAATATTGAATTATAAGTGACCACTAAGGAGAGGTTCAGTATATCGTTGCAAAGCTTATGCAAGAGATTTTGCATCCTGTATGGTATATGGTCTATATGGTAGAAGCTGCCTCCTAACCCTCAGTCTATTTGGGACTGGCCCAGGCCTTTGACCGGAGCCCTACGACACCCTGTCAGCTGCTTTACTTAGTCACATTTTTTCAGTCACTTTTAGCGAATTTCCCTATAGGGAAGTAGCTATTACCGTAGGTGGCATGGTAAGACCTAGATCCGGGATCGATTTACTTTTTCATTTTGATGTCCCCAGAGGCCAAAAACACCATTCGTTTAAATTTTTATATATATATACGTCCGTGAACGCCATAACTTCAGTAATTTTGGTCCGATTTTGATGAAATTTGGTTTAAAGGTGTAAAGCGGGATAAACTTGAATGAATTCGCAAACCAGCATGATCGGACCATGGGAACGGGGCTTTATGGGGGGTTTTATGGGGTAAAAATTGGTTTTTCTCACTTTTGACCCTCAAAACACAAAATTTCCCAATTTCTCTTTAGACCTTTTAAAAGAGCTTAAAAAAAAATAATTTAGTATATAAAAGTATTTTTGTTCGGTTATTAGTAACGGAGAAAATTAAAAAAGTTGTAAATTTAAAATTCCCATGTTATTCTTATAGAGAATATTGTCAAATGTTGTAGTTTGCTTGTTTATTGATATATTTTGATCAAACTTGGCAAATGTATTTATTTTGTACTAAGCTATCAATATTTTACTCAAAAACACACTTTATTAGTTTCCTTGTAGCAGCAAACCTAGGTACTCGTTAAACCTAATGTCATTAAAATAAATTTAACTGAAAATCAATTCAGACAAATGGAAATTCGCTTAGTCGGCAGGTTTGCTGCGGCGGGGGTATTTATCTAAGTCATAATTTCCCAAATTAAAAAAATGAGTAATGATGACTTGGGTAAAAAAAATTACTGAAGCTACTGGGAAAGCTAAAAGGTGACTATGTAGGTCGAGGGGGGCAAAGTTTGGGATTATGGCCTGGACCGGTCCGGGTAGACATATGGTTAGGAGACACCTTCGATCTTACAGACTATAGTTGAAATATAACTTGCTCAGCTGTAATGCTGGAACTAAGAATAATATGGATTAGGTTGTATATTAAACCTCTTCAACAGCTTGTGGTAGACACTTAGATGGGCTATCGGATGAATGTGCTCAAGTAGATGTGGCTCCATCCCGGGTTTTCTAAAGAGCTACTAGGCCTATTTTGGATGTTTTAAAAGTGCTTGACATATAACTGGTTTTCAATCTGATGTTAAATAAACAGTATCAGCAATCTGACACATAATTTCTTCCATTCTCTTGTCAACAACATTTATCATGAGTAAGCGATTGGAGTAACTGTGATATTTAAAGGGAAAAATCACAAAAGTTGCAATAGCTTTTGAACCGTAGAGCAATGGGGGTTGCACTATATTTTGTTAAGAATTAAGGACCACAACAGTCAAATTTAATAAGAACCGGGTTTTAAAAAATCGAAACACATATAGCCACTTTCTAGTTTATATTGAGTGATAGTTCTTGCAATCCCTAATGGTGAATACCGATTCTTTACACCATTATACCTTTAGACCATTAGAATTTAATTTGTTTATTTAATACAATAACGTTACAATGTTGTATCTTTGTGATTGATAACGACAATGTGTTAATATTGTGTAAAGATAGTGTTTACGACACGAGTAGAAAATTTAAGGTACCAGCCTTCTACCAGTGTCGTTAACACTATACGCGAGTTGTGTATACTACTTTACCTACGACAGTGTTTTAATTACAAAGAAATACTACTCATAACTTCTAAGAGAGTTTATGATTTTGTTTATTAATTACCACTGAGAGTGATGCAACAAAACACTAATTGCACCACTCAACTATTAAATTGTCCTGAACAGCTGATTAGTGAAGTTCGAATCATTACAATTTTACTTCTTCTCTTCCAATCCTTGAAGCTCATTGGTCCACTCGTGTTGTTTTATGATTAAAACTATGCTGTTATGTGAAAATTTTCAATTCTAAGAACTGAACTGAAACGGCTACTTAAAAAAACGTTGTAGAAAATTATTTTTCCATCAAGGATGTCATTCCATGCTGTGTCCAGTATATTACTTCCACTGCTTAAACCATTAGTATTCAACTAGGCCTCCGAGAGCGCGGGGGTTTAAACGTTACAGCAGTTAAAAGAGGGCAGACCTGACAATGGGAAGGGTTCTTTAATTGACATTTTAATTTTCTTAATACAAAAGTGTTTCAATGTTATAACCTCTTCTTTTAATCAACTTATTTTGTGTTAGTATATAAGGCACAAGCCTTAACAGTACATAACCAGTTATTTCTAACACAGATTATAACCAGTTTAAAACAAAGGCATCTATTAAATTACAAACAATATAAAAATATCACAATTTTATTCAGTGTACAATTGATTTGACCAACCATAACACTAAAATATATTTTTGTAATCTACAGTATAATTAACATAATTTATCATAAAACTAAGTTACTTTAAAGTATCGCACAAAAGGTCATGGAAAATACAACAAATATTGAGCAAACAGGTATCCAAAACCTATCTATAGTATTAAGTAGAAAAATACAACTAATTGAATCTTTGTTATGATATACATTTTGCTTTTCATAGTAACATCTAGAAGATAAATGAGTATTATTTATTTAACACTATAAGGAATTAAAATGTTCTATAAAATAATCACAACCGACCTAGAAAGTTGTAACATAAGATAACAAAACAAGGTAAGGCAGTTAAATGCTACAGGCAGTATTCATTGGCAGGTTCATGTTACGAAGTAGGCAATTCTTAGGAGTTAAACATTTTTGGAAACATGAACTATTCAAAATTTTTAAATACATTAAAAAAAAACTAAAAATTGTAACTTTATACAATTTTGTTTAGGATTTAGTTTGGCTGAGTAAAATAAAATTATGTTTTCCCCTTGAAAAATACTATGTTCTTTCCCTATGGAATACCTTTTGAACTTAAACATATATTATTCTTTGTGCTACACTTTATGCTGTTTGACAGCTTCAGTCGTCAATTTGAGTGTTTTGAACTATAGTAGTCTGACACTTTTTGTTCTGTTTGTTTCATAAACCTAGTTAGGTGTATGTCTTGTTCACATATGGCTGTTGGCTCTCTCAAGCTCTGCCCAATTTCTCTTCACATTTTGCATCATGAGAGACCCTTGGTCGTCGTCAGGCTCGTAAGCAGGATTCGGATGTCCTTCGAAGAGGTCCTTTACGCTCACCCCAGCGTTCGATATCCTCTGTGTCCTGGTCACTGCATTGTTTGCTCCTAGAGTCTGCATCTGCGATTTCCGTCTCTCGTTTTGCAGAGATCTTCTTCTCACCTCCAACGCCTCCCGGACTTCACGACGCATTGTCAGTTTGCGCCCCAGGATAGGTGTACCTAGTAAGAAAAAATGTTGTAACTAAGGTTGTTTCAAAATTTATACTTTATTCATAGTACTTTTTTGTCAAAGATCTTTTAAGAGAATTAGATTAAGTGTGTGTATATTATTCAATTATTTATTTAGCTTTACCTGAAGAATTCACCTCTTTGAAAATTCACATGAACTTGGAATGCTAAAAATAGAAACAATAGATTTCAGAGATATTAAAAGATAAAAATAATTCAAAAGGGTTTGTAGTAGAAGAGTGCTAAATCAGATATTTTTACAGTGCGGAAATATGTGTTTATAGCACTAAATTATGTGTGTTGACAGAGTGGGGTAAAGTGTTTTCAGTGCTGTGTTATAAGTGTTTACAGTTCTTAGTCATTAGTTATTTGTGCAACTAGTGAGAAAAGTGAGCAATTGACTCACTCGAGAGAAATCCTTACTCACGAGCCGTAGGCGAGTGAGGAATAATTTCTCGAGTGAGGCAATTGTACTTTGAACTCGAGTTGCACATTATACTTTTCCTACAGTTACCATAAAACAAATAAATTGGTGAAGAAACATAACCTATGTTTACACAGAAGTGAACTTTTGATATAACATTTAACGTGAAGTGACAAATACAACAGTACAACAGCTGACCAGCTGATTTACAGCCAGTGCTGCCAACGTATTTCGCGCGCATACGACGTTGCCTGCATGTTACGCGCTCACTATTTCGTGCCTTCACGTTGCAAATCTGGAGTGAGACAAAGTAATTAGTGAGACAATGTTAACATTGTCTCACTGATGAGAGAATTGGCCACTTTGCTTTCTCAAATCAGTGAGAGAACATGTGCATTGTTAGGTAACTGTAGGAAAAAGTATTTATAATGCTGAACCAAGCACATTGGCAAATAACCAAATAAATATAAAGGTAAATTAGGACCTTCAGAAACTAAGTTTGCCCATTCGTTCATTTTTGAGTGGAATTTATTCTTTAATTTGTTTTTCACGATGTATTGTGAACTTAAGTTAACTTAGTGTTTACTTGTAGTGTTTTCAGTGCTGGGAAACATTTAAATTGTTTTGGATAGCTATAGCGCTTACGTCCTTAAAATTATGATTGTTCACAAAATAACAGTAACAGTCAATTAAGTTTATGTAGTTTTCTAAGCCTAAGAACTAAGTAATAAAACTATTAAAACACACCATCTTCCTTATCACAAACCTGGGTTTTCCTCGCCCTCTTCCATTTTCATCTGAAGGAAGCGCTTCCTGAAAGCAACATCCAGAGTCCCGATTGTTCGGGTCTTCTGCCGCTGCTTCTCGATGTTGTAGATGGTTCTTCGCCGTCCGACACGGTCTGCGCTGGAGCCAGAGTCGTTTTCGTAGTCTCCATTGATACCTTTCAGCCGTTGTAAGTGTCGGACGATGTCGACTGCTTGTTTGTCCAGTAGTTTATCATTAGACATCTCCTCAACCTGTATATTTAATTTGTTAGTTCCAATGTTTGTTACCATTTAACACTTGTTTGGAATTTGTAATTTACCGATGATGTATTTGTAAAAAAATTTTATATACTCTTGTGAATATTTCTGTAATCTACAAAATACAACAGAAAGAAGCTATGTTCACCGTGTAGTGTGGCCAAAAAGATAATTAAAATAATTTATCATAAACAAATAATTACTTTTAGACAGGAGTAATAAAACTTCAAATCAGGTAAAAACAATGTCAACTCTGAGCATAAAACAGATTAATAAGTCATTCATATTCTAGGTTTTCATTGACTTACCTTCTTGTTGCAACACCAGTTCAGTTCCGTAGATGCCAGAATATGTGAGATGGTTCCGAATCTATGGAACAACATAGCCGTGAACTGGATCACCAAAATGAGTGCAAAGAAGAACACAAACACCAGACCGATCGGCTCAAGCTGAAGGTATTCTTTGGAGATCAGTACCTGTACAGAAAATCATGTTAAAAGTTAGTCTTAAAAAAAAATTAATTTTTTACCTACGACCTGAAAGGAGGAAAAGAGTGTTAGCTTTTTCATAAAATGTAATATTGATTACCGGTACTAATAGAGATTACAAAAACGCATCATACTTTTGTTCAGTTTAAAATTCAGTTCATAATCATTCCTTGGCTTTTCCTTTTATACCTTTTTTATTAAAATTACAAAATAGATCAAATAAAAGCTTTATCTGAAGCTATGTAAAATTAAATTCAAGCTTTAATTTTATTGTTCTGATTATACATTTTCAAACTATCGCATTACATTATCATTCCATATAACTTGCAACACGAGTTACTACCTCATGTATATAAATCATTTTCAGATGTTACTTTTAAATAAAAAAACTCACATAGTTCTTTAAACACATAAAAATAACTATAATACAAGACACAAAAGCTGGTTAACTTTTGCTTGTTACAGCAAGTACACTTAAACTGACACAGAAGAGTTAAGTGATGACATATACGGAAATAACACGTGTTATTGTGCCTCAGAGAAACACTTTTTTGTGCTGATCATGCGAAGAGAGTTATTTAGTTCCAGATCGGGAGGGTCGAGTTATTTTGTAGCTTTGAGGCAACAGCAACACAAGAACCGAGGTTTGGTCCTTGAAGTAACTGTTGGGGAAACTTCAGAGAGATTAGAGTCAGAAATGGAACAATGATGATGAATGAAATGAAATGTAGAGAGATTAAAAGACTATAAATCTCTATGCTCCACTAAAAATAGAAAATTAAATTGTTTGACTTATGAGATGCAATATTTTGTCTTCAAGATATTCTAGTTTGAGAGTAAGAAACTATTTCACCTTAATTATTTGTAACAGTTCCCACTTTTTTATTTTTGAATAATGTATAAAAAATACCTTATAATATTATAGTTTATTAAAGAAGCAATCCCCAACTAAAAAAGGTAATCCTCTAAGCCTTTTTCATTTGCGCTAAAACCATTATGTTAGAATATAGTGCATCCCAGTTGTTTCTTGCCCAGACATTATTACATGCGGTTTTAGAAAGTTATTGAGTTATTTATCAGTAATCAATAGTATTTTTTAAGTATGTTTATTTATGTTTTTTAGTGTTCTTTGTGAATTTGAAATAAATTTATAATAAATATTACATTAATTACTGTGAATTTTTTTAACTCTACATAAAAAGTTAATTTACTTTTAATTGTTTCATTTATTTTATAAAACTTCCACTTATCATTGATGACTTTAACCAAATATATATGTTCAATACATTGGAAGCACTTATATTTTTTAATATATATTTTTACTATGCAGTAAATATTATAAGCTATTTTTTACTAATTCTGGATTTTGTTGACGCCTTTATACAACCTATTACAATCTTTGAACCTATATACAACACTGCACTACGTGTTTCTACTTTGTACAAATTTACGTTAAAGGAATTCCCATCTAAAACAACCTGTACCACAGGAAGTATTAATGTGGACACATCTATTCTATGAGGAAACGAATGTACAGAAGACGTGAAATGAAATGTGAGAAGGAAGATAGAAAGAGTGTTAAAAGAAAAGTGATAAACGTTGTAACCAGTTGCAGGTTGAGGTAAGGACGTATACTGCTGGGCGGTCCCTTATTTAAGGACATATTAATTGTTCAACAAGAAAGAATGGTCCATGTTTATTTTTTTTACTAAATTTATTATAAATATAATATTTTTATTAAATAAATGACAGTTAATATCGATAAGGCTATGATTCCTCAAAGAGGTAAAAATGAAAGAAAATAAGTTTTTAAATTTCAGCATTGAGTTTTAAATATATAATACTTTCCTAGCACTAAATTTAGCAATACAGTACACTCTCATATCCAAAACAATTTAAGAAGTGTTTTATTTATTGTTTTCCTTAATAACACTGTTTTATAAAAAAAAAAACATTCCATATTTGTTATCTTTTTATCTTTTAGTTTGGTTTTGTGTAAATTATGAGTTTTATCATTTTTTTAGAGCAATATCAGGAACTAATTGAGAAAAGTTCAAATTTTAATCATGGTTTGGGTTTATAATTTATGTTCAACGTCCTTAAAATTTCTGATAAAAATGTTTCATGGTGATGGTTGAAATTAGCGTGAACTATCAATTTCCAGTTTCCGCCTGATCCGATGGCACCCGAGCCCAGCAGTACACATCACGTGAGGTATGTTACATGGGGAAGGTTCCATTTCCAGTCCCCGACAGTTCCAGTTCCATGCGTTTCACCCTGAGTTCGATACCTCTGCCGTATCCTCAACGTAAGTGATATTTGTCTTGACCCCAAAAGGCCACTGCACATGAATCTGGTCCTTATTGAGTTGCAGCAAAAACACGATTAGCACAAATAAAGCGTTCATCATGAAGAAGGCAAACACCGAAGTGTTCCTCAACTCGATTAGATCGGCAGCAATCCTAGCCTGGAAAAATTACACGTGATGGGTTAGGTTATGTTGTACCCACGGACGTTCTGTGTGTGGCTAGAAGAAATGTTAGGAAATGTTAGGAAGCGTTTGTATTTAACGAGGATTTAATTTCGGGGTGTTTTTTTCAATTCACACAAAACGATGGGATTGAGTAGTACAGTAACAGTTATGTTCTACTGAAGCAAAATTCTGTAGTTAATATACAACAAAAGAGGATTTTATATTAGTGGAGTAGGATTGGTTGTAATTTGAAAGTATAATTTAAGGGATTCACTATTTAAAAGAATGGTTGGGGTGATCAGGATCATAAAAGCATTTCCTTGTATCTTCAGGCTTTTCCCACAGAACGCCCGTTGCCTTATCTTTAACCAACCTCTTACCTCTTGTGTTGTCTCATCATAGGTTATGTTAGTCTTGACTCCGAACGGCCACTTGACGTGCAAACTATCCTTGTTCAGTTGGAGCAAGAAAACGATCATGACAAACAAAGCATTTATCATGAAGAATCCAAACACTGAAGAGTTGCGAAGTTCTATCAAATCGGCGGCAATACGAGCCTAAAAAAGTCGCCGGCATTTGCCGATTTATCAGTTGATTTGTGTTCACTCTTTACCATTTTATTAATTTTCAGTTTGTGACAAATGACTATTATTTTTCCTCTATGATCCATCTAGAGAACATGATGAGGATATGATCCATCTTTTGAAATGTTCTAAGACCATGGTATTTTTCTTTTATTAGAATAAAAATATTTCTTAACCCTGCAGCCTTTGAATTTAGGAATATGTTACTCCTAAATAAAATGTTCGATTAATTTTTGTAAGGGGTTTCATTAGATACTTTGTACATTGAGTGGGAAAATTATATATTAAAAAATATTAGTAATGCAAGAGTTGTGAAGAACATTTTGAAATAAAATCTTTGGTTGCATGTTATTCAAAAAGTATATTGGTCATAAACAATACCTTAAGGGTTAGTATACATACCTTTTCATTTTTGTCTTCATCAATAGGGAATAAATACTTTTCCAAAAGTTCTTTCCAAAACTGGTTTTCCCCAGCTGAGAGAAACGCCACAGGACCTTTCTTCAGATCCTTGTCTTCGATCCAGTACGGGTTTATTTCATCGTTTCTCTCGATTTTTGGTTCTGCAAAACATGAGTTCGGTGAACAAATAATACTGATGAAAAATTACTTGTAAAAGTACCTCATTTACACTGACAGTGCTACAGAAGACATTTTTTTTAAAGAGTGGTTACAGACAAACTTAAATTAGAAAGAGAATATAATTACAATAATCTGGGTAAGTTGAGGAAAAAGATGTCGTTCCTCAACATTGTTGAGCATTACAAGATATTCTTACACCCTCACCTCCAGTGGAGCCTGTGGAGCCGGTGTCTGATTCATCGTCATGAAGCTGATCTTCTTCAGCCGGGTCCTCAGCCAACGCTCCCATTCCGTGACCGTGACCATGTCCATGACCGTGACTATGGTCACGACTGGAAGCTGAGGTTGTCCTTCGACGACTGACCACTACGTGACCATGCGGATCCACCACTCTAAAGTCACAAGTCACAAAGTTCAAGTTAATATACTATAAATTAGATCAATAAAAATTCTTTTATTTTTGTTATAAAATTATTATGATTTTCGTACAGTTTTTTTGTCTCAGAAGAAAAAGAATGAGTACAGTAAAGTTTTGCATTAACCCATTCTATAAAATGGGTCGGTTCTATTAGTTTTAGTTAACTAATAAATTGTGTAAAATTTTGTTTCACTTTGGAGGGATCAGATCAAATTTCATATGGCGTTTGTTGAGCATTGGATACTAAAAGCAAAATACTTAGCTGAAATAAATCAAACTTGCTAAGCCAACTCAACAGACATGACAAGATAGTACCAAAACACCTTAGTCAGTCATTTCACTTAAATTATTTGGACTTCATTGTGAATCTCTGTACAAGTAGAATTTTCTGACAAATAATAGAATAGATTAGGTAGGGTAAGTAAAGGTAATAAGTTGGATTACAAATAACAAAATACTGTCAACACTATTACTTACTTTTCAATGGATTCCAGCCTCTTTCCAAGAGTGTCCAAAGACTCTGCTATCCTCAAGAGCTGCTGCTTCTCATCCACAGGTTTAGGATACGTACAGAACATGCACTTGAACAAGCCAGCAAACGACAGCTCAAACGATCCTTCCTCCTCTTTGTCATCTGTTGGGTTGGAGTTGTCTTGCAAAAAGCCAAGCAGTGTCTTCCGTTTTGCTCTTCTTTTGGCCTCTTCCATTTCCTTCTTCTCTTCTTCAAGTTCCTATATTTTTACAAGCTTGTGAAATAAGTGTTATTTTATTCAATTACCTTAAGCATAATTGTTAGGTAGTTGATATTGGTGTAGATTTCTGATTTTCTGATTTCTGAATAGAGCATGGAACTTTTTTATTTTATTTAAAGAAAAAATGTACTAGAATACTCTCTATAGTTTTGTTATTTAATGCGATGAAAGGAAATTAATTTACACTTATGTCTTTATATGTATTTTTACCATTGATTCGTCAATAAGGTCGATAGGTTTTACGGCAAAAGTTTAAAAGCAATAATGTGAATATGATAAAATAACATTATAATTACCACCCTCACTGAAGCGGGGTTGTCACGAAGCCAGTTTGCTGCAGGTTACCTGCCTCAAGTAACTTGAAATACACTAGAGGTAGGTAACCTGCCTGCCCTCTGGAGCCACCCCTGCCTACTAGCCTTGTGTAAACGTGTCTTAAAAGTGTTTCTAACAGTGATGTTTGAACCATAAAGATATAAACCAATGAGAAACTAAAGTTTTATGAATTACATTGTGACCCTTAAAATGGGGCTGTAATTTGCAGAGAAGGATGATAAAGTGAGTGAGTTTCTGAGAACTGAGAACTCTCTTGAGATAGAAACTTCATTTACCAAAGTATCAAAGACCAAGTGATGAGTCTTGATATTGAAACTACAAACTAGATACTTCACTGACCCAGCAACTCCCCAAGCCCCGTCACCAGAAGCAATCAGTCTATCGGGACAATCCATACCTTCTTGGTCTTCTTGACCTGGACCTCACGGGTTCCCCAGGTGACAACATTCAGGTTGATGATAGAGTACAGGATCAACAGGAGGTACATGGCGGGAATGGACAGGAAGTAAATCAGGATGGGAAGGATACACTTGAACTCCTGAGGATGCAAGATGGCCGCTATGATGAAGGAACCCATCATGCAAGAGAGGAAGATGGCCGAAGGACTTCCAGCACCGTCCTCTCCCAACTGCAAGGCTGTACCCACGAATACTGCCATCATGATCAAGGCGTACGCTGTCGATAGGATTTGGGCTACTAGTAGCTGAAACACCAACAGTCGTTTTGTAATTTCTAATCAAATAAATTCTTCAACTAGGTGGTTAAAAAAATTACTGTCGCAAAAGTGATTGGTGGATTTACATATTAAGGCTGACCGTGCATACTTGAATAATAATTTAGACACACACAACCTTTTTTTATTCTGATTAAACATATCTAACACTGTGACCACAGTGGCCAGCAGTTTGGATCTTAACTCTTGCAGGGTTGTGTCGTAAATATTTTAGTCATGCATGTTGAGTGTATTGTAAGAGGGGATGTATACAATAGACCTTCATGGCGATGGTTTTCGTCCTTGTGATACCTCGGTAATCTGGAGGCTACATATCTTAAAAAATTAAATTAGAAGATAAAATAAAAAGTTACACATCAGAGAAATCCTTAGTATATCAACACGAGATACCTATTCTTTAAGACCTCACCTGTATATTGGATTTGCAAGTGAAGCACACCAGCATGAAGAACATGATGGGGACAATATTGTAGTAGAAACTGGTCCAGTTGTCAATACGGAAAGCAGCCACAAAAGCTCCCACCAACATAAGGAATATGGTTCCTGGGCCAAGGATGGTACCACCCATCAACATAACCTGAAAAATTAAGTCTTGTTAATTTACAAATTGATGGTCAAAAGTTGATGCTTTTGTCAGATGAAATTGAATAGTATATTAAAATAGTGTTGACCGATCATATTACGAGAACATCTTGTCACAATAGGAGTTAACGTTTCTAATATAGACATTTGTAAAAGTTTGGTAATAATGACTCACCTGGTAAGAGATGTATGGAAGAGAGATGTTGTCATTGATTTTAATGGTCTTTTTGTAGTCCATGAGAAGGTCCATGATGTTAGCCATGGTGGAAGGCACCCAGCGACGTCTCTGATTGAAGAACTCATTGAAGCCTTCAGGACAATGAGTGTAAGCATCACTGGCAGCCGAGTACTCTACTCTGTAGCCTCTTTGGAGCAGCAGCGTACAAAGCCATCGATCTTCCCCTGTTGAGGAAAATATAACAGATCTAGTCTCTCCTTAGATAAAACATAACCTCAGAGTGAAATACATTGTTAAATAATTCAAGCAAATTTCAACATAGGCCTACCAAGTATTCAAAGTTTCAAAGTTTAAGATTCATTAACACCTCTATCACTTTAGATTCCGGTCAAGACAATAAAATACATCAACTACTTGTCACCATAGACCTGAGGATAGTGATGTATAATTACAGTATATAAGTATAGACAAACAGAATAAATATAGACCGTCAGCTGTGCTGGGGTTAGCATAAGTTCTGACGTCCACCGCTAGGTTTGCCGTGTAGTTACGGCGCACACCGCTGCAGAGTCTGCTGGTCGCATACGGCTCCTGCGCTCCTCGCCTGCAGCGGTGTACGCCGTAACTACACGGCACTCCTAGCGGTGGACGCCAGAACCTTCCTTTGACAGTCTATATTTATTATATTTGTCTATGATATAAGTCACACAGTCAAGCCAGTGGTGACTCCAGAGATTAAGGCATCAGCTGGTCTTGTATCAGAAATGTCTGGCTTAATATCCCAAGATACCACTAGTGAGCAGCAGTGTTCAGTAAGTTGTGAATCACAAAATATCTAAACCGAATCCAAATGACCAAAACCAAATAATATGAGAAATCTTGAAGGTGATGAACTACCTTGAATATTTATAATTGCTCTCATATAAGTTCAGATACTTAAAATGTTCGTTGGATTTAAACATCAAAATGAAAGTTTTCTCTCAAGCACTTTTAAACTCTCCTATTCAAAGGAAATACAGTACTTTAACAACTAAACAAAGTTCAATCAACATTTCCAACGAACCTTGATCGTACTGCACGTAGTGGCGAGCCTGGTCTGACTGAGTTGTGTATCGTCTCATCACGTTGTCGTCCATCAGAGCCTTTCCTCTGAACAGAGAGAAACATCCAGGACTACACAAGACACAGCCTATCATGTGTTCAGTGGCCTTCTGCAGCCAATGACCGATGGCGTACTCGAACATCTGGTACCACACCATCAGACCTGTGCGGACATTGAGTGGTTACATACTGTATAACTATTTGGGATGGGGATTTGCAACTAACCTATGAACGAAAGATGATAAGGGGGGCGCTTGGTGTAGTTTTGTTGCTGACTAAGTTCAGCTCTTTCTGCAGATAAGACCACTTTGTTAAAAGACTTGTTCAAGAACACCTTGGCCCATTTTAGAGCGATCGAAATGATAATTTGTTTGGATTGAACGAGTGATTTTCTGATTACTTGAACTCTTATTTAAAGTTACCTATGGTTAAGTTGGGGTTTTATTCATTAAAGCGGTAGAGCTGTATTCTTTGGTGGAACACAGTGAAAAAGCCATGGAATGTTCCATTCAAGGAAGATTCCATGTCATACATCAGATACTTAATACAAATAATCAAGTAAGTATTAATGTAATACATTTTGTGTGGATTTTACCCTGCCAGTATTTTTCTAGCTGAGTTGATGAAACATTTAACAGAATTTTAAGTGCTTTCAGAATGTGTAGATTTTTTTTACTTTTAATCTAGCGGTATGTTTTTTTCTGCGACAGTACTTTTACTAATTTTCTCCTAAAAGGCAATTCATGGCAACATCCTCTAATAATCTTAGACAAACTACATTACCTGAGCCGACAGGGTGAATACGGCCACAAGCTGCTCCTAGGTTCCTGTTCTTCTTCATCAAGTCAATAAGCAGTCGCACAGCATGAGGTTGGAAGTCAATGTCTCCATCAAGAGTCAACAAGTAGGTGTTCTCTGCGATCACCTCTTTTCGCTCCACCGAGATTGGCAGTTCCATCAGTCTATGACCCAGCAGGTAGTACATGTACATCACCTGCAAACAATTGTCCTCGTCAATACAAGATGAATTTTTTTTTCCAAAAAAAAATTCGTTTTTAGAATGCAAACCTCCAAATAATTTTTTTTATTTTAAAAATGTTAAGTTTTCTATTCATTAATAAATTGGAACATCATTGTCAACCAAAAGTGTCAACAAAAAACATAAACCCAAAAATTTCACATACACCTTAACTAATTACCTGACTCCAGCGTTTCCTATGTCTGATTTTACTCTTGTCCTTGAGGTGGCAGATCATCTTGGTCTTTCCAGGTAAGGTCCAAACCAGACGTCCTCCGTATGGTGTCGGATACTTGGTGGGAGCTCGGATACGGATGTTAGTCTCGTGAACATGTGATGCTGCGTCATCAATGGTCGACACCAACAGTTTTACGAACCTGTTCACTTGCGACCAGTCATCGTTGACGTCACTGATCTCAAAGGCATCATCGAAGAACAGATGTGCTAAAAAGAGGGAAGTATTTTGTCAAAAATTTAAAAATTTGAATGCATACAATTTTTTAATAGATATTAAGTAGGCCTACCTGTATTATTTAAACGTTATAATTTTCTGAAGAACACCTTACTGGTTTCGGTGTTAATAGGGAGTAATTAATAGCCTAGCTCTTCTAGAATTCCTTTATTTATTTCATATATTAATTAACTTGTTTGCGTCCAGAATGAAAATCCCCGGTTTTTACTTAACATGACTGTAACTGAGCGTTCCTTAAACTAGTTCAAAGTTCATGATAATAGTACAGTATTACCTCGTTTTTACATATTTTTCATTATGTTATTTATATTAATCAAGAGTACCCAACAATGCATAAATTTATAAAAAAATCTATTCAAAAATTTTCAGCATGGGTACAATCTAAATGCGTGTACTCAAAGGACGGCGTTCAAAGTGTGGTAAAATTATCTCGGGTCCAAAGCTACTTCCTACTACACCTGACCAAGGAAATTTTTGAAAACATTCTCCAAGCATTTAGACCCTTAAAGAGACATATAACATTAATTTATAATCAATTTAGAGTCGTTTGATCATTTAGAGGCCAAAATTTATGTTATTTACTCTCAAACTCGTAGTAGTCAGGGTCCACCACCCGCAGATATTTCTGAGCGACTCGTCTCGCACACTGGTCCTCGTCCAGTCTCATGATACTCTTCAACATCTCCATCATCTCATCACGAGTCTCGTGCCACATGGTCGCGCAGGCGTAGATCCGAGTGATTGAGTCAGACTTCTTGACGGTTCGCGGTGTGGTGCTGCTGTTATCAGTGTGGACTGAGATTGTCTCGTAATACTCATCAGGGTCTTTCTCTCTGTCCGCTAGTTCCTGGAAAATAAAAGGAGGTTTAGTAGGTTTTGTCCCAATTAGAGTTTCAGAAACACTTACTGATAGAATCATTCATTACGTCTTTAATCGGTAGCTTTTAACGGTACTTCCTTATGGCGCAAGTTGTCAGCTAGAATTCTCTCCCCTTTCAGTTTTTTAAAAGTTGAATGTTTCTAAATATAAACCCCGTATAGCCTACATAGAAGGGAGGAAGAGGGTAACTCGGTACCATCTGTGTTGTCAGCTATTTCTAACCCTTCTACTATCCCTATCTCTTTTAGAAAGTTTGGTAGTACTGTACTTCCAAATGCATAAATATTTTAGATGTTGATAAGTCTGCTATGGTATCACAACTTAATTTTCTCTCTAACAAACCTGTCTGGCAACTAAAAACTGTAGGGATGTCCCAACATATATGTTCATTAAACTAGTGCAAACTACTACAACCTATGTGTTTCAAGTTGACCTATGACCTATGTAGTCATATGACCTATGAAACACAAGTTGACCTATGTGTTTCAAGTTTAACCGAGAATATACTCGTATATCGGTTTGTTACCTAGTCACCAAATGGGTCACTCCATTTAACAAGTACATCTATAGTATTCGCTATAAGATTTATAACCCTACCTCAGTTTTGACATCATTGCCATCGTCCTTTCTCCTGTTAAGACCGAGAGATTGGTCGATGAGCAGAGAGTTGTACATCGGCAAAACAAACAACTTCTCGGTGCTGGCGAGACGTTCAATCTTGGGAGTCCAGATGTGAAGAGTGATCCACGTCTGAGACAGCAGCCACAGCAACCAGACCCATGCATGCTGTTGAGGATAAATTCATTGTGTTTATTCAAATAACCAATAGAAAATATCAAAATAGTTGTGTGTCAAAAAGTAAACACAAAACTCTACAGTTTCTTTATAGGCTTGAAAATTTAAAGATAAGATATTACAAATCTTTCACAAAAAGTAGTCATAGGGATCTCCTTCAAATCTAAATAAGGTTACTGGTTGGAATCCAAGCGAGCTTTCTTCTGGACTTGGATGTCATTATTCTTTGGACTTTCAATTAATAACGCTATCTAACAAAAGAAAGGTGTTAAATAGTAGCGAGACCAGGTTTTTCACCGTTCCCTTGGAGCAAATTTAAAGCTTGTCAATGGTTTGAAATCACACCAAATTAAATTTAGAAGTGATTAATTCTACAGTAGTTTTTACATCCTCTTCTGGGAGAGGAAAAATTTCAGTAGTTGGAGGGTCCGTTCAGTCTGTTCTAGGGGTTAGGTAAGGTAAGAGTGCAGACACATGTTAGGGCCGACTATATTAAAGAAAAAAATGGGAATTACATATTAGCTATACAGGGTAGTATGGGTAGCAAGGGCGCCTACTTCTAGATCTCTCTGGGGGGGTTCTAGTTCTTGCCCGTAATGGGTATTTTTGGATTGAGTGTTAGGGTTGTTTAGTGTGGTCATTCCTCTTATTTTTATACAGTTTTTTTTTCAGCAAAATTGGTACCCCCTGACAGTTATGAAGTCAATACTTATTTTCTACTACCACTTACCTGTTTTGATATGAAGTCATTCAGGAAATACACAGGAGGTGACTCAAAGAACAAGTAGTCGGGGATGGTGTTGTGGAAGAAGCACGGGTCGTCATGACGCAACCCACACATGGCGATGAGCAGTGACAGCGTAACCGGGATTGTGAGGTTCACTGGGAAGGCGTAGCTGAAGCCCTGGATCACAATCTTACACGCAAACTTACCTGAAAAACAAACAAGAATTAGAGGTATCTAAAACAAGGGTTGCACCACTAGGCTTGATAAGCACAATGTGTATGTTTTAAATTAAGTATAAGCGTAATTGTATTTATTTTATGGAATTAGCAGGCATAGGCAAGAGCTATGGACTCACCAAAGATGTAGCACAGGTAGGCAGAAATGATGTGCATCAGTAGCACATACAGAGCCGTGTTGTATTGAGCTTCTATATCAATCACTTCACCGGTGGGTGTGACGTCAGCCAAGTCTGGTAAACTGGTCCCTCCAAACACTGGCTTGATCTGGGTAAAATAAAGACATTGTTATCCAAACGTTTGTAAAACTATGTATATACGAATGAGCCAAACCAGCTGTATACCAGGATGTATATACCGCACATCATAAAAATTCATCAGTAGGAAACTTGAGCATCACTTGAGTAAAAAAATATTTAGGTCAATAGACAAGGTCTAATTAGTTGTCATAAATAGGGTTTTTGAGCTACCCTATTAAAAAATAATTAAAAACAATAGATGTTCTATAATTAAAATCAAATGCCTTATTTTACCTCAGTAATTCTGATTTTGTGAGCAGAGAATCCAGCAGAAAAGGATGAGAAGAACTTGGAGATGCTCTCTCCTCTGTATGCTACAGCTACAACGGTCAGGAAGAAGAAACTAAGGATCTTCCAGATAGAGATGAAGATGTAGGTGAAGTACCTGGTGCGCTTCAGTCTGTCCTTTATACGCCAGAAAGGTTTTGTGAACACTGTGAACAAAGACATAATTAGGTTATGACTGGTATTTTTACATGGATTGATATTTGTATTTATTAAATTATTTTTTTGTAGCTTAGTGGTTATTGTGCTTGGCTTACAATTAAAAGATTGCCGGATCGATCCTGAGAAAAGTCAGTACCTTTTTGATGGTTCAAAACTCGACCAAGCTGTTCCTGATCATAGGGCTTTAAATAAACGATCCTGACTAATGAAATAGCTGATAGTCAGTAATGAAGCGGCACAGATCTTCCCACACCATTATACACTCATCCTTCACTCATATTTGGGTTAAAATACACACATAGGTTCCCATCTCAAAGATTGATAATTGATATATATATACTAAATCGCAAATTTATATTCATAATTATTTGTTACCACTGACTAATAAATACTGAAGGTCTATCAATAGTCAATGATTTGACTATTTCTCTTTGACGTAGAATCAGCTAAACTAAGTTTACACTGACAAATTTCAAAAGTACTATATACTTAAATGATATAAAAAGATATCATATGTCAACAATCATATGGGTTTGGACCTCTTTCCCAAAAAGCGTTTGACCAACGCTCTTTCTTCTCTTAAAAAATGCCACCGCCGTAGAAAAAAAAAATTATAAGTTATGGACGCACCAACGACACTGTTTTTGCCGATGAAGTTCTCCCACCAGCCACAGGATATGCAGGCCAATGAGATAGGGATGATCCACAAGTTAGGGTGTTGTCCTCCCTCGAGTAGAGGCCACATGACGAAGCCAGTGGCCTGCGCTGCGATGGCTACTATGTCTACGATGGCCTTCATGTAAACCTCTGTCTTCTCTGAGCGAGACGTACAGCCCTTGGTGTTGCGGGAGAGAAGACCTGTAGAGCATTTGAGATTTGTAAACAAGGAAATTGTGAAATGCATATGCTGAAGAAAATATTGTATTCTACGAGAGGGTTTTAAGTTTTACTGAAGAGAGACATTGAACTGTTGTCTGAATTGTGAATTTTTAGAATTTATGAAAATATTCATAATTAAAAAATCAGTAAGTTTGTAGTGAACTCATAAGTAACATACCTGATACAACTGTGATACAGTATATCCGCATAGGTAGTCTGATATTTTATTTTAAAAGTTTTTAAGAACCTGACATTACACTGGAAATACATTGCAGCAGTGCAAGAGATCACACATCATAACCTAATTGAGCTGAACACTTTCTATCAAAGCATATATTCTTTACAGAAATTAGTGCTTTTTGTGTTAAGAAGTTTTTAACTTTCCTATTTTGAGAACTCAAATAGTTAACATTTAGTGTAAGTATTCTTCAAATCCATCCATGACTCACTCAGCACAGCAGGTACAAAACAGACACAGTTGGTCAGCATGGCTCCCTTGATGGCGTCCAACTCCGGGAGAATGACAAAGATCAGCATTGCTAACCCAACCGTGTGGAGTGTCTCCATGATGAAGACAAAGAGGAAGTCGCCGAAAGGAGGCTTCCGCCATGACTTGAAGAAGCATATCCTGAGGGACCTCAGGAGAGTCCCGACTTCCGGGACCATGAAGGCGAACAGAAGACACCATGTCCAGGCTACCCTCTCCTCTGGAGGGAGGTTGACTACAAACTGTTTGTCTCGTCCTGGAATACCATGGAAATCATCAATTGGGTGTTTGGCAAATATGTTTTGGAAATCAAAAAGTAAAGTTTGAAAAGTGTAAACTGTTTACAATCATTAGATTTGATCACTTACACAGTAAAAGGGTAGGTATACTACGGTATAACTGACTCAATTTTTGATCATGAATTGAGCTACCATTGCACTTTATATTTCGACAGTTTGGGAATTGGAGCTCAGCAGACATAATGACATATGCATCAGAGTTCCTGGATTATAAAATCACTGCATGAAACTTCCTACAGAACTTAAAGTGGAATGTCCTAGGGAATCTCATAGCTGGCCTCAAGTTAACTGGAGATACTATGTTCAGAGCAGGATAGTTCTCTGCTCAGGAGAAAGAGATCAATAATTGACCTATGGAACATGTACAGTACACAACATGACCTGAATTTCCTCATGAAGAAATACACAAAATAAACAAACCTAAGTCTTTGTTGCAATATGGAACAACACGGTCTGGCCTCAGCTGTGAGGTCATGAAGAAGACAGATCCCTTGGCGATGACTCCACATCCAAGCACGATGACAAAGGTGACGAGATAAGCGATGACCTTCAGGATCTTGACAGTGAACTCCAGACAGACCTGAGACTCCATGGAGCCACTGTCCGACTTGGGCGGAAGGTCTCGGAAAACGTCCCATCCTTTGGTCTCCTGCACCGTTCGCGTGCTGGAACAAGAGTAAGGAGGTTAGCAGTGGAAAAGGATTTTGAAAACAGCTGAGATTGCAGTAAAGACTGCATGATTGATTATTATTCTACTTGAGTAGTAGAAGCTTGTCTATCATTTGTTGAAGTTTCTTTTTTATACAGCTTTTAGGACTTACTTGAAGATTGATTGTACAAACAGATTTACAGCTGATTGGCCGAGCTATTTTGATCATTTTAATGAGACATAAGATCTTAATGCTTCTTAATGCTTTATAAGATTGGATTAGACAACAATCATTAGATTGCATATATATCACATCAAGGCCCCACTAGAAAAACAGGCCAAATGCTGCAGCAGCGCAAGCGCAACACTAGTCACAGTGGTGGATATTTGTACTAAAATCTTACCGTTAAAATCTGACAAACAGCCAGCTTACTTACCTAAAACATATGGGATATGGCAATGAATTTATCAATGAATCTATCCGCTAGTGTGACGTCATGGATAATGCAGCATGGCCTGTTTTTCTAGTGGGGCCTTGATCACATACAACTTAGACAGGCTTCACACTAAAGTACTACTGTAACTCATTGATGCAGTCAGATCTAACAGGTCTGAACATATAATGTAGACCACTTTCATTTTTGATGCTAACTTCTTCAAACACCAACTGCAGACACTGTGTTTTTGACACACTATACGAAAGCTATAATGATGCTCATGATTCTTCAAATTCAAATACCGTACCTAGATTGGTTTATCTAAAGTTATGAGCATCACAGACCATTATTTGTAGTAATCCAAAAGTTGATATGGGCTAATATCAAAGGTTATGAATAATTATCTGTATAGGCCTACCATACGACCTTGAATAATTTAATCTTGTAAGGAAATTTTCAGGACAAAAACCAACCAAACTTTATCTACTGATTTTTTGAGATTTTAAAAATGACGTTCAAACAGGTTTACAAAAAGTGGATGGTTTGCTATCAACGATACTACATTTTAAGGGTGATCTACATTTTACATTAGCACGAGAGCTGTTTGCTATTCAGCCAGCTGTGTTGTTACAGTTAATGTTACTTTCACGTGGCCCTTCACCTACCCCCCCCTCCTCACTCCTCGCCTTCGCCATGTTACACAACTAGTCTTGACATTAAACCTAGTGTATCACAGTTATAAACCTTCGTCGCTTCGTCATACCTTTATATATACCTTGCCGCAAACTGACTTACCTCACACACCAAAGTAATTTTTATTTGTTTATAATGACGATCATCATTGACGATTAATCTGTGAGAATTTTTATTTGACTAAACTCCATTCCATGGTACAAAAATAACTTTTGACTGCTATTAAATTGAAATATTTGGGAACTGCTCAAACCCTGATGTTACTTTACTATCTAGTCTATCTAACGTAATTTTGAGTGAAGGTTCTAGAACCTCTTCAAGGGAGGGGGGGGGGGCTGATGGGGGTTTCACCAGTACAGGGACGGGGGTCCTCCTCCGGAAAATTAGCTATTTGCAAAGCCATTTTAACATCTCTCAGAACTGTGTCCAAAAAACCTCCGTTAAGCTTTTTGACGACACGTATGTTTGAATTTATTTTTCAAGGGTCCTTGGGGGATTTAAGCCATATAGCCCCCCTTGGAACCGCCACTGAATTGCCTAATGACAAATTCAATCTGGGTTCAGAATTGATCACGCTCGGAATCAAACCAGCAACCTTCGGATTTGAAGGCTAAGAAGTACTATAACAACTTATGACGTCACACGCTTGTTATAACTACGAAAAAACTAGTGGTTTACTAGTAATATAATATGAATAAATGAAAGGAAGAATTAAAGAATGTCAATGTATTACTGAAACCATGAACTAATTTTAATCGAAATTTGAGACAACACTAGGGAATTCAAGGTTACCATTGGGTAAATCTTATTTTTGAAGACTTGTGGACTTCAAGTATATTCAGAAGTGTAATCTGTATATGATAGATTTTGTGAGAAAGTCAATCCGTTTGAGCTGCATATAAACGATGGACCTAGCAGACAGCATTCCGGGACTTGCTCAACGGAGGTTGCTCAATATGAAGTCATCGTAGCTGGTTCTTTGCTCATGAAATGTGTGACCCCTCTTCTGAAAACTTCAATTGAATCATACGCTTCTCTGATTGGAGTGAGGTCCTGTTAGTTTCGCGTTTTCGGAAAATCTCACTGAAGAACACGACTAATTTCCCCGTGTATGTTAAAACACTCAGCTTCAAGAAGTTGACTCAAAATTTTAACTTTCGATTGACTTTGCTATTCCAGTAAGTATTGTACTTGGAACCTAAGCATCAAATCCTACAAAACGACGGTTATGAATTCAAATATCCTAATTTTTATTTTGAAATCAAAAAGATACATATTTGCTATGTAAACCACCAGCGTTGAATCTAAAGCTCCTTGCTAATTCTCATAACCCAATACATTTCTTATGCAACTTTATCAAATTAATAATATACGAGTTGTTATATCCGTGCTTCGCAACGGGGGAAGGACGGGAAAGAGAATTATGTTGTCATTTAGATCTACTTTATTAAATGGTTAGCCTACACATATATTATTTATCTTAGAAACTAAACTTAATATTACTAATTTTACTTTCAATTTAGATTAGATGTTTACATTATCTAGGCAATCATTTAAGTGGCTCTGTTGTGTGTTTTAAAATCTGTAACTATGGTGTAATTTCAAAAGATCAAGTTATTTGTGTAGGCCTACTCACTTTCAAACCCCGACTTATATGTAAGGTCAATAGATTAGAAGAAACAAACCACATAACTTATTGTGTAAATTAAAATGAAAACTATGAGAAAAAACTCAACAGAACTTTCTCTATTTTTCTTTTAACCAAACATAACTCTCTTAATAACTTAACTACTAAAACACACACTTTTTCACAATGTAAATAAAGGACCATAACAAATCCTTTCAAGTTAATAAACAAACCGCTATTTCGATTAATCGATCAGCTGTTTCATAAACTTCGAAAGCATGCAAGATGTAGCCATTTGGGAATCGACCGGAGGGGCAGAGACTTTTAGTAATTCGTTCATACTATACGGTATTATACAGTTCATACTATTCGGCAAACCGGTATTTTTATTTGGTTAGAATCTCTAAACGATTGCCACAAATTTGGCTTTATCACTTAAGATGCCTGTAAACGGTTTTGTACGGTTATTATTTTTGAAATTTCGAAATCCTTCTGTTAAAGTGACGGTGATCTATCTTAATATTCTTCCAACCAAGATATACACTCCAAACTTGAAATTCCCAGTTTCTCCTGAACGTTAAACGCTCTCTCTCTGATCATATCAATCGTAATTGAACACTAAAAAGTTCAATGACCATTTGCAGTCGTTATTTTAATCTAGCAGATTTCACAGTTCGGGAGTCCATCTCGTCTATGATTATCTTTCGACTCGGCGGAAAGAGAAAGCGGAACCGATCCGAAAATGTGAATTGCCTGGTATTAAACGGGGCCTAGATAGCGAAAAACTATAACTTCGATTAGTAACTTCACATTCGTACAGGTAGCTTATAAATTTAAAAATATGAGTTTAGTAAAATTCTTTAAATTAATTTAGTAGTTACATCATGTAATAGGAAATATTTTATAATTAGCTTTAAGCATTAATTTCAGTTTGTTCAAAAATAGATTAACTTTAAAATGTCTTTTTCCATCTATTAGATAAAAATTGCTTTTTAACTATTTGTATATGTTTATTTGGCACAACTGTTGCGAGACACCCTGTAAGATTCGTGTTACAAGGAGTGGCTGCAAGGAACAGTTCCAATGGACGGATTTGGCCTTGGCTGAGCCTAGCTCGGGTTACAAGTCCCACAAGACAGATTCTGCAAGCAAAATTTTGCCACCAAATCTCCGCCGGTTACAGATTTAGTGGAAAACGTCATTCGCCGTGGAAAGTATAATAAAACAGTGTAGTGTGACGAAAAAAATTTATGGTAGGTTATGATCACATGGTGATGAAGATAATTTATTGCACGCCCTTTGTATATCACAGGGTGTTCCCTTAGACAGACTGTTACCTAATACTCTAATTGTAACTCTGTCTCTCCTTCCAGACTAACCAGCTCAGAGTTGTGCAACTTGCGACACTTCTTGCTCTTGTTAAATAACACACTTCTCGCATTGTCTCTGAAGAGAAACACAGCTGATTCTTCTGCATAGGCGAGGGAGTGAATACTCAAACAAAGAGATATAAATTGAATAAACTATCAATTCTTGGAGACATCGACGCACGCTTTGGTGTTTATTTTAAGCTTAATATGAATGCGATGTGTGGGGTGAATCTGTTATTCAATAGTCAATGGTAGAATGGAGTGAGAAGATGGGTGTAGCGTTAATGACTAGGATCAGCTGGTTCATAAGTCAGGAAAACATTAAAAACTGCTGATCAAGGAGCCAAAAAGCCATTGACTTTTCTCAGGATCATATTGGCATTCGAGTACTAGAGCAACGTAAACGTAACGTTGAACATTTTCAAAATAATAAAAATAACGTTAAAAATTATTTGGGGCAGTTAAATCATGATCCTACATAAATTGCTGGACATGAAAGGACCTAAGAAAGAAATTAATTTGTTTGGCATTTTCAAAGAGTAAAATATATAGCTAACTCTGCGCATGCATGTTACCTTTCCAAAAGAAAGGGAAGTGTGTGACTGCCAGAGGGTTTGTGGAAGGGGGAGAGGAGATCTGGTGATCTGGATCAGCGAGAAAGCGTATAGTATGTAGAGCCAGTCTGTGTAACACTTGCATAACATGGCTGTAGTAGAGGCAATGGCAATACATCTAGAGCTGGTTACTGCAAGGCTTACTGGTGATTATCAAATCGGCTGACGCAAATAATTCATTGACTTTTGGATGCTGAAATAGATTGTAGCCAGTATTTTTCTTCAATTAGATAATAGTTGAGTGATATGAGCACACTACTGTCAAATTGGTCATCGCTTGGTTATTAAATTGTTATATGCAGAAGAAATAAATAATTGACATTAGCACACTCTATTGGTGGCTTTCACGTCCATTTTCATCCTACGTGGCTTCAGCTTTTACATGGGAAAGTGATGTACTTCCATCAATCGTTAAAGACATTTATAGACATTTTAGCTTAAACTAATGTTTACAGGCATTCTACTCCAAGTGTACTGTAAGTGTAACAGTATAGCAATGTATGGTAAAGCAAGTATTGAGTGTTTGTGGAGTTTTGGAGTGCATTGTATGTGACGCAAATGGGCCGGGCTGTATACTAGTGAAAGTGTACGAGTAGTATAGATCACAAGGTGTGTCACAAATCGAGTTAACTGCACACGATACAAAAATTAAATGTTGTCAAAACAAGTAAGTGGAACTTATAGAAGCAACAGTTATTTCAATACTTTGTGTAACCCGATATTCTTTGAATCGTGTACCGTAGATTGATGTTTATCGCGGCATTACGGTAGTATCTGAATTGAAACTACCCGCATTTGAAAATTTTATATAATAAACCCATGCGGGACATTTAGATTATTTTATCTTCGGGGGCCACGAAGATAAAATTTGCCATTGATTTCTCTTCGTAGGCTCTAAAAAGAAACTAGTGTATAATTGGTATTTTGATTGCAAGCAAAACTAAAGTGGTTGCTTTCAATTTTAACAAAACCGGTAAAACACGTCAGAAAGACTTGCTTTATTTCCCTCCTTGCTATTGTGGGCTGTAAAATGAATTACTAGCGTGGTTTTACATGTTATGGGGTTACAATATCGCATATTTCCAACTTTAGACTCTCCCTAGTGCTACACTTCCTACCCTCCCGCCTTCCACTTCCTGGCTGCCCCGTGGCACCCCTTGACCTTTGCCCAGGGCTCCGCCCCGGCCCCCGGCTCGGGCGTGCCCAAGGACGCCCGGTGTTCCGCTAAGCTCCATATCTTGACCCTCGCACCGCCAACGCAGCAATGGACTATGGAAATGCTAGTTTGCAAACCGCTACTATAAGTAGATGCTAGAGTCCATTTCTACACACGGTAGTTTTGTTCCAAAAAGGATAAAACTGCACACATTGAACTGTGGTGAACCACACTTCTCTGTGGGTGAACTGTTCCGTAAGATACATTTGAATAAGGACGCAGAAAGGGGCAGAAACGGATTTCTACATCTTTGTTGATAGAAATAATTTTCTATTCTCCCACCGGAAAGACGGACTAAAGCAATCTAGATATAGTTGAGAAGGAAAACATCGAGATGGATGAAAGAACCGATTCGCATGATGTGACGGAATTAACTACTAATTAATCATCCCAATAAAACATGGAAATGTTGATTTACCATGAAGAAACCACCATAGTTTAGAGTTATATCGTTTATAGTTTTCACTTAGAGCCTGAATATATAAGCAAAAATAAAAAAATATACCAGATACTGGGGGACCAGTATGAAATGTTTTCTCGACACCATTTTACAGAACGTTAAAACCTCACTAGTATTTTTATGAAAGCCCTGCATAAAGTAAAGAACAAAATAGAGAATAGACGCAAAAAAAACACTAACGTTCGAGGAATTTGCTGAGTCTTGTGTGATTGTGAGCAAGATTGCGGCTAACTGTGTAATATATCTTCCCACAATGGTAGCGCCGAAGGAATTCTGAAACTTCGGCCTTGTGAAGTTGAACTTCGCAATTCCGTTTGACTCAACGGTCTAGATACCGGGTGTCCTCAACCTTCCCCCCCCTCCCCCACAACATGGCGTCTGATTGGTTAACAAAGGCCTGATATCACGACAAGGTGGGTGCGACACGACGGCGAGGTGGTGAAATATATCTGGCGTCTGACGTTGCAAAGTCTGATTCAATGGACAAATTGTGTACTTTGGAATCAGACGATTTAGCGTTAGAAAACACTTTGTACAGTCAACTTCTGGAGTTTTCTGGGGGATGGGACTCAACAAACACTCTCAACTAGAGGTATTAGAAACCTCTTGGAACGCATCTCTATATTTACAAGAGGTTTTACTTTTAAAGATGTTCCATCCCTTTTGGCTGATAAGATGCTTTGTGTTGATCTACGTTATTACATATCAGTACCTTCCTGCAAAATAGACATGTATTGCATGAAACATGTACGGCAAAACCTAGTGAAACAACGCGTATTACAGCTCCACCGTTAAAGTCTCCAGATTAACTAAGCGCTGTACGACTTTCAGTGTCAGGTCTGCAAATAATTGATAGTTGTGCCTCACTGAAAGATGTGCATGGCTACTGACCTGATTATTTAAACTGGATTAAATTTACAAACAAAATATAATTAAAACTGGATAAACTATGGATAAACTGGAATAATTTATAAAAATAATTTCTAGACTCCATCAACAGCAGAGAAACATATGCACAGTAAATTGATAAATAAATAAACTGGTTCGTTCAACTTAAACTGCAAAAAAATGGTATTAACTACTTTAGCCTTTTAATAAATTAGTGACGTTCAAAATGTAATTTTCCAGTTACGGAGAAGAAACATACGTGTTATTCTAATTTTCATCCTTATCTATCAAATTCAAAAGCAGTAAACCGTCTAGAGCATCTTCTAGCAGCGTATGGCGGCGAACCTCTACTGCCAAGGCATTGTGTGATCCAATTAATCCAGGACTAAGGAGACAAAGCCTGTAAGAGTGACTCCTTCAAGGCCGCAAGATGGCCTCGCTCCTTCCCGTTACAGGAGACTATAGTAGGGGCCAAATATCCTGGACACTTACGAACATCCAACCAAATAGCTTAGCCAAAAAGTTGGAGTAGACCTAATGTATTAATACGTTTAAATCTTAGATTCGTTACAATAAAATGCCACATTTCGTCTTTAAATTATTTAATTAAGTTGTCTCGATTATTTTCGCAGTATACTACAATACATCTAAGGCCAATCCATTAAACGCAACAAAATATTTATGTATAAGCAAATGTTTCAATTTTTTGTCGATTCCAGGCTTCCTTTAAAAGGGGTTTACTCAACTGTGTAGATTTCCTGAGCAAAATACTTTGTAAAAAAAATACATTTTGCTTAATATTGATCCACATATCTATACAAATCGTATTACACCACAATGGTTTTTGGAAAAGGGTTCAGTTTAATATATCGTTTGTTCATGTAGCAATTTCACGAGTTATAACCAACTGAATGGACTGAAGAATGACAGTTATTTTCTCCGTGACGTTTATATACGTTTAGTGCAAATTTTTAACAATGTGAGGAGCATGGTGGGTTGAAAAACAATTAATAGCGCGAAACAGCTGTCTTTCATGCCAAATTCATGCTTGCCAATTCAGTAGTGCAATTAAATACATAAATACTGAACGGTTACGATTTAATAAGAATTTATGGATTAAGATAGTTTGTCAAAATATATTTTGAAGTTGTACTTCTGCCCATAATCTAGTTACACGCCTGTGTATTGCTCCGTTGTAAGACAACGTGTGAATTAAAGCACAGCTTCTATCTCAGGGAAATGTTTGGGAACTAAGACAAGGCTGAGGAATGCCCTCAATATGTTTAAGATCAGGTCGTCTATGGTTTGGTTCAGGGTCATTATGTGTAGATATTTTCGATCAATAAAATAGGCAATATTAAAATATCATAGCCTACCGATCAACAAGTGATAATAAAAGTAGTTCCGATGCTAGAGGTTAACAAATCTTCCTTATTTTGTCTGATTACACGACGTGTAGACATTTAATTAAACACTTAAGTGTAACAAAACCTAATTAGCCTATTCATACTTCCATAAAAAATTGACTGCAGGCGAATCTCCCACTATATTCACCGATGTGTCCAATATAAGCAAAACATCTGCGTTACATGGTCATTAATCTAGTGTCGTTTTTATTATTTTTTTATTTTTTTTATTAAATACGTAGTGAATAAAAAAGGTATAATGATTCATCAAACACTTAATCGTTAATTTTGAATTTATTAGGCTACAACAAGTTTTATTCTGTAAAATAATCTATGCATGTTGTATATATTAGCCTATGTATGCATTGAATTTCTTGGGTTTTTCGTTACAAGGTAAATCATTCAGTATCCGAAGGTAAATAAAAATATTTGAAGATAGATAGATGCGACTGTACAAGATAAAATTCAAATCTTGTATTATAGTTATGTGTGATCTTATCTCTGAACATTAACCAGCCCGGCTGTGTTATATATTCTGCATAGGGTTGTGTAACAAGACAACGAGGCAGTGTTATGTATGTTGTGCCGGAGACCCGCCCACCGCTGGCCTTTGACCTTATATGCCCACGCTGTTGGGGGAGTGACCTCTGCTAACTGCTTAGGCTTGTTCGATACTTGCTCGAAATCGAGCATAGCCCTAGTTAAACCTGTGCATTTTCTGTACTTGGCAACAATTGAACAGCGCAACGACAAATGACAACTGTGTACAAAATAGGATCGGACCGGCGAACTTCAGAGTTAGATGTGATCGAATTTTCCTTCCTTTGCATCCTAGGACGATAAGCTGCTAATGTGGATCTGGAGGGTCGCTACACTATCACATATACGTAATCATTGATGATTAACAGGATTTGAACCTTGAACCTCCCGCTAGACCAGCTCGCTCCTTAAGGTGATCACTACGAACATTTGACAATCAAGACTTTGCTTTATGTTAGTGTTCTCTGCCTGATATCGTGGAAAACTAGTACAGACCTTTCTTTTTGGTAAATCCAGAATATGGAACATGTTTACTGTGACAAACTGTTTCACTACAAAATACCGTAGAGTTTGTAAAAAGATTATACTGTTTTTCGGGGCTGACTTTATTCGTTATTCAAATGAAATTTATTTTACTTTACTTTCGGGTGACACCAAGACAGTTCAAATCTGTAGAAAACAATCCAAAGGGGCAACGACTTATGGTAAAAATGCGCTCCAATAAATTTAGGTTTAAGCTACAAAGAGACTTATCACTACATCTAATCATCTAGAAACATTATTTTAATTAGGAGAAAATACCCAGAAGAAATTTAAGTGAAACTGTGAACAAGTAGCTATTCATCTTTGTATTCAGATGAAGAGGACTATGGTCGGAAGTTGTCCGCCATTGTATCCACGCTCCAGTTCCGGTATCCTGTGTCCTTCCATGATTATCGAAATGTGAGGACCGAGGACCTTGTGCCCATCTCTGTCTAGCCTTGGAGAGAGAGAGGATTCCAGCCTCTCGCCGGGTCTCACAAAAGTCATCATTACATTACGTCTATTGCGAATGTTGCCTCATTAGTTTGTCCTTCTATATCGTGAAACATTGTGTCGTCGCATGGTTCGGACTTGTTTATCACAGTTGGATAATTTTTATGAATGCTATTCGTAACGGTGTGTAAATTTCGAGTCTTTCTGGAGCAGGAAGAGGAGTTTCTCGTGAAGAGAAATAAATGTTTTGGGGGACAAAATCATCTAGTCAGTGTGAACTTACTAGATGATGTAACGGTGACAAATCCATGCGTTATAATTCAACGTCCTCATCATGACAAGCTATTAGCATGCGAAAGTCTGTTACATTTTTGGTTCCTTCATGTCACATCTTAGCATTACAAAAGTGATATTCGTCCTTGTCTTGGGCCAAAACATCCCTGAAGGTGCATTTCCATTTGGTCCCATGCATAAGAGGGTGAGTATACAATATACAGCCTGGTATAAATACCTCGAGGTCAATTGAAATTTTTTACATAATCCTATGACTACTAGATTTCTACTCTTCAGCCTGTCTAGAGTGTACAGTTTGTTTACCTTCCACCATAGATATCGTGGGTGAGAGGCGAGCTCTCGTCGTCAGAGAAGTTGTCGTCACTGCCCTGCTCGTTCAGCAGGTGAGGGCGAAGCCCCGTCATCGCCGTGCCTGAAACAGGAACAGCAGAGTGTAAAAAACTGCGTCTTGGAAGTCCGGGTGACAAATTGATGTTATTCCTGAAAGTCAATTTATTGGGATGACAGATAAGACCATTGAGAAATTCTTTTGCAAAGGTTTTCAAGCAGGACAGTCTGTTTTTGCGAGACAAAATACACTATGTCCTTTAAAATTTGAAGGAATGTTTCTTATAATAGTTACGGGTGAATCCATAAATCTGATCACTAAATATCAATTTCCTAATTTTATATTACCGTTTTCTGTTTTCTTTATTTGTGGCAGAAATTCTCTGATCACGTGATGGTGATTTACCAAACCTTCACTGCCTTATATCCGGCCACGCCTTAACCAGAGAAATACAAGTACTTGTTTGTGTCAAGGCCCAAGTGTCAACCTCCACCAACGAAATCCGTTAGTCCTTGGAAGGTAATGCTTTGCAGTTTTGGAATTCATTTAAAGAAAACGTCAATAACATTTCAATTAGGCTCCAAAATAATGTTTTACCTACAAATATTTTATGGTAATTATTATTTACTAGTATACCTGTTCCTCGAAATCGAGCAATTGTCAAGTAACTGTATTATACAGAAGTTATTTTAAAACTACAGTAATAACAGTCATAATTTTCGATCAGTTTAAGAGACCCGACTTATGTAACTTAGCTTATGTAACTAATTGAAATACTCACGCTATTTAATAGCACTTTGAAATAATAAACGCTTCTTGTAAAAATATTTTAGCATTTTTTGGACCGGCCTTATCTTTTTAGTGTTTTCTACAAATGTTTCCCGACCTAAAGCTGTTTCCAGTAATCATTTCTTGCATGTATTAATTTGATCTGACTTTAGTTAGGTTTACTTTACCAATGTGAAAACATGATGTATATTCTTCATGGTTTTGTTTTACTTCCAAAATAAGTTGCTTAGCATAACTGGCAAAAAATATATCTCCCCAAGTGATTGTGTACCTGGATTCCTTACTGTGAGACCAGGCCTCTCCTCTACTCTTCTCATTCGTATAAGATTTCCTATTAATTGTCTCCACCTCCTGTTTTCAATATTTCTCCTTTAAACTCAAGAAATTTTCTGTTCTTCCAACAAAACTGATTGACTGTTTAGATGTCTATAACCTCCTAAATATTAAAAACATCAATATTTACTCCCAAAAAGCTGGTGAGATTATTTTTATATACAGCTGTTTTTGTCGTTGAATCTATATATTAATTTGAAACTGTTTTTCTTTGTCATAGCATTGACTATATAGTCAATAGTCATAGCTATTTTGAGAGAACGGCTGGGCGTAGAAACTCGGTAGGGGTGTCTAAAGAAAGGTCTTGGTCTGTAGATGAGCCATCAAAAGAGAAACGTGGTAAATTCCCTAGAGGCTCTGCCCCAGTGGCCTTTAAAGTCCCATCCCATGTTATTCTTATGGACGAAAACGGGGTTTTTGTCACAGCTAATTTGAGAGAACGGCTGGGTGTAGAAACTTGGTAGGGGTGTCTAAAGAAAAGTATTGGTCTGTAGGTGAGCCCTCAAAAGAGAAACGAGGTAAATTTCCTTGGGACTCTGCCCCAGAGGCCTTTAAAGTTCACTCAGCAATTTTGTTTACATTACGACCATATGGATAATTTTACACTACTTTTAATGAACCCGCTGTTAATATTAAAATTGTATTCAAAGGTCTACTGAAACTGTCAAAACTAAATGTTTGCATTATTATTTATGATTTTAAATTGATTCTCCACTGCATGGCAAGTTTTTTATAGTTTCAACAGAATGATTAATTTATGATACGTTTTAAATGTTGTGATCAAAAATATATGCTTTATTGCTCTTAGAAAATTTTAAATTATGAAATAAGTGTGGCATAGGTATCAATTTTAAAGGAACATAATTATTCCTTATCGGGTTAGCTTATATATATTGTAAGGTTGGCACTTGCCTTTTTTGCCTACTTTCAGTTACCATTTATTTTTGAATTCAAGAAAGAACACCAGAAATTCATTTATTGGTATAAAAGTTTTCGACAATCGGGTTAAAAATTGTGTCATAGATAAGTACGTTGAGAATGAGAGATGTGTTCAAGTTTTGGAATAGACTAACTACGGAGTATGTTTCATCTATGGTTTTGGTGAAGTAGGTGAACTAATGTCAATTCAGGTATTTAAAAAATGTGTACAGGGTTTTTACTTTGCTGTACACATGTAACAACGCATCTCAACCTCACTACATGAAAGCATTCGGAAACAAAACAGTGTCATCACATCTAATCGCATTTGCATAATTTGTTACCAAGGCTGGACTAGGTTATGGATTTGGTTCCGCAAATGTTCAAATTTGTTCAATCCGCATGTGATTTGTGATCAAATTTCCTACAATTATGGTTCATTCCATCCACGAAATACATGCACAGCTTTATGTGATCGATATGGCCAAGGCAAAACTACCCCATAAGTTAACGAATTATCAAGTAAGAACAGGATGATTAAATACATGGGTCGATGTGGCAAGAGAAGGAATTAAAATTGCTTAGATCGAAGTAAGAATCTTACTGCTTTCTAGAGAATCAGATATTTTTATCAAATAAAAAAAAACTGATGTAATATGGTGATAAATTCTGTATTTTTATGACCAAAGATGAAGATTTACTTATAAATCCGGATACAATCTGAATGATTTTCCTAAAGCAGATTGAATTAGTTGTTAGTAATAAATATTGACTCTTTCCGTAACATGATAGACTAATTATATGAACTCATTCTCCCATATAGTGAAAGTGGCTTTGACATGAAACAAACTCATGAACAAACAATTATAAGACTCCTAAAAACTTTTTGGGCAACTTAAAGCCGATGAAAAGGTAGGAAATATTGTGTTAAACGAATTCATCAATCACGTTTTTTAGGGAACACAATCGTCATACTTATTATTATGTTTATCCTCCCTTCATTTAACTAAGATTTTAATGACTTCACTCTATCTATCGCAGTTAGCTGAATTTACATAAAACCTCAAGATTAACCGTCGATTTCGACGGGGTTCTACTAGTTTGTTTTCAATGTAATTCTTATGGGGAAAATGCGGCCTTTGAGAGCATCTCGTGCCCTTAAGGGTAAGAGTTTTTAAATTCTAAAACCTTTATGAAAAACTACGAAGTGAGACGAATTATTTGACACCTCAGACGTTAAAATCGGTCCAGAAATAACGGAGAAGTTTTGTTCACAAAAAACAGCCCTCACGTACTAATATAAGAGATTGACAATAAGACGCAATCTTAGAAGCTTACAGATTTTTATTTTTTTTTCTTAGGCCACCTATAATAAATAACCTTACATTTCATTATTTTGCTTATCACCTTTGTCAACACACTTACTGTTTTGTTTTAAATTGATCGGAGGGAGTGAGTTAGTTATACGTGTCTTAAATTAATGAAGTGGGTAGACTAAACCCAACTTTCGTTTTGTCCTCAATATTAATTTCCAAATAAGGCCAAATCATTAGCAGTACTCTGAACAGCAATTCGGATCAACGGGATCAACCCACTCACATGCTTTACGTAAATAATTATGTCATTGATAGATCAAATTAATCTTTAAGAGCGTAGAATGTCACTACACCTCTTATTTTCCCTAGTTGTCTTTAAGTCCAGCTGTTTGTTAACACAGAATGAAAGGCCTTATTGTTCCGAGGTTCCCAAGTTTCGCTACAGAAGTCATCCGTTCCCACCTAATTCCTCCATGCCCCAGTTCCCATAGTTCCTTGTCCCAAACTACAAAACAGCTACAGGACATTCTGGTTACTTGAAGTGATAGTAAAATACTGTAGTTCGTGTTGTTTGAAAGGGACCCAAGAAAAATCCGTTTGTAGTTAGTTATCGATTATATATTACGAATTTTAGTCATCAATTGTATTCGGTATTGTTATAACGAATCATTGAAGGTTCCATTTATAATTTCAAACAGTAGGCTAAACATAATTTGTTGTATATGAAGCAACAAAAATTATTAGTCTATTCACTATGGATTTATCTATTTACTTGACTTTGTTTCGGACAAAAGTATTTCAAAATTTATTATGACTCCAAAAAAATATGATGATATACTGTAATGTGATGCAAGGACATGCACAACTAACACTTTTATCATAATTAATTATGATGCAATTTTAGGGTTGATTTTAGGATTGACGACGTAAGGTATGTTAGCCTATTTATATTGATAATTAATTAGTATCGATGCCCCCTATAATATTTTCTGTCTGGCAAACTATTAATATTTTCTATATACATTTATACTATATTCTACATAGCTAGTTATCAACCTATAATCTAAATTACAAACGAAAGTGCGTGTTCACGATATGCTTTCTAACGTAGTTTATCATCATTATAACGCACAATGAAGTTAATTGTGGCTAATGCGTAGTTAACTGTTAATTTGAATACTAATCGTACATTCTAACTCATTATCAAATCTTCACTCGCCCCCATTTTCATTTGCTAACGTTTTAGAGGATCATTTAATTGAAAACTCGTAAACAATATCTTACAAAAAACAGGTAATACGAAATACTCAAAGCAAAAATACTGCTTGGCTGATAAAAGTTGAGCACAGTCAACGTCCGTGGTGACGCCTATTTTCTAACAGTGGAAGGATAAAGATATACAAAAATCAAGACATCAAGCTGGTAAAAAATGAAGCCATTATTTTGTAACATCGAATTTGGAAATTTCACAATAAATTATAGGTAATACCTACAAATATAATTATACTAGTTAAATTTAATAATAAAAATATGTATTGCGCTCAGTCAACTTCTAAACCCTAAGTAGAATATTTGTTTCATTAATTCCAGAGTATCTTTCCCCAAATATCGCACCACTCACAACTACAACTGGAATCAATGACAATATTAGTTGGGCCAAAGAGAGAAAATATAAATTTTGGTTTGGAGTGCCCTTTTCATGAAAATCACTAAGCTAACGCAAATAATAAGAAATTAGTGACATCAAATTAAATTTGAAACAATGCAGTACATAATGATTTACGTAAATGTGAGGTGACTGAAAATGTTTTTAATATTGTACGGACGAAAACCATAAAATTGTTTATGATAAACACAGACATCATGAGGAAATGCCATTTCGTCTCGAAGTTGAAGATATGTTAATAATGCAGTGAAAGCATGAAATGCCAACTGAAGTTTTACACATCAGCCCATGTATTACTGTTCGACGTTTCCTGGAGAACCAACAATTCAGCACAGATATTTGCAGTGTTTGAATAAACTTACATAACAAGCGCATAAGCGTGACTCGTGTCCAATGCGTTTCATGCGTTCTGATAAAGAGGTTCTCTTTCGCAGGGTGCGTGCAAACTCGGTCCTTCTGTCTGTTCTGTATTATACTAGGAACTGGGAAACTCCTCTTAAGCGTTGTTCCATTTGTTTTTAATTGGACATAGATGTAAACGATTGGTTGATATGGAATGATATTGTATAGGAATAGACTGTCAACTTAGTTTTTATATACATTTTGATTATAACATAATCAACATTTTGTGTAAAAATAAGCTTTTATTTGTTTTATTCTATACCCATAATAACATTGCAACAGGTTTATTATTTATTACAACTTATTTGATAGCCTATACCAATCTTTTAGTAGTTAAATTATTTGGTTTTGTAACTGAATAAATTAAATAACTTACAGTTTGAAATGAATTAATATGGCTTTACCAATACAAATTAAACTATATGAAACTTCTGTGAAACAGGAAATTTATATGAAAATGCTGTGAAATTGTGGAAATGTAGCCTGAGGTCAAGCCGTTGGTTTTAGGTAACGTTATTGTACTGTATAGCAAAACTGTGATATTATTTTCAAAATTAGTACCGTACTAGCCTAAGCTTCACTTTTAAATTTATTAAGGACTAATTAAGGGGCAAAAAGATGATAGAGAAGACTTTTTTCATTCAAGTACTTAATAATTATTATTACGCTAATAAATAATTGTTACCCTGCAAAATAACTCTCCTCTTTTGCAAATAGTTTATTCAGTTGGACAACGCTTAATCCAGCTAACGCACATTTAATCTATCTTATAATATGCAAAGGTACGTTTATGCAACAAAACTTATTATTTATTTATACTACAAATTAATTTTTTTGCCCTGTGTTTGTGACAGGAGATATGTGTGTTTCTATTTTAAACGCTGTATGCGTGTTTTACCCATAGTTCTATCAGGGACCACTCTGTTTTGGCGCGAGTCCACAGTCAGCTGTTTATTATTCAAATTGAACCGATAAGCGCGTTGGAGGAAATATCATCAATCAAACAAGTGGTGAGAAAGTTAAGTGGTATAACTGATCCGCTACTTGGGCAACAGTTGTATAATATAAAGTATTTGGATTAAGTTTTGTAATTCCTATATTATGTAAAAAACTTAAAATAGATTGTCTGAATCATTGCTTGCTTGCGCTGAAGATTACCCGAAACACGACAAACACACCCTCTCTTAAACCACACAGAACTGAAATAACAACGTGTATACATAATTATTATTTCTGCTTTGGAACAGCAAATGTCGAAAACTATTGTACAAAAGCGCATTCTATTAATAGTTCATTTAAACCGTTGTGTAAAGAATAATGATATTATTATAACAATGAAAATGTACTACAAATGAAAACAGAAAAAAATTTATTCTATAACCACTTATTATAGGCTACATTGCATAACTTTAACCGGAAAAAGCTGGGTGTTGCTGCTAGTAATAATAATTATATTTATATGGGATGTCTAAGTGATTATGTTACTTCTTTGACTATTGATACTGAATTATATTACAATGGAAGATGTTCTGGACCACGACAGGTTTATTTTACTGATGATTTTGTCAAATTGACATTATTTACTACACCATAAGACACATTCCTCCATTTGGCTAATAGCCAAATCAAACATACAATAAAATAACGTGGTATACAGATTCTTAAGCACAAACCTAGAATTTTTAAGAAAACCCTTTTAAAATGTCATATTTTTTAACCTCTCATCTTTGTTAGTCTGAAGTATATTTCAGCAATGTTTTCTAATTTAAAATTCGGACACCGTTCTAATTAGTTAAACAGGTCAGTTGGGAGAAAGCAGAACCGATGCAACTACGCCGCGCGGAAAACACCGCTTCCAAGTAATGGAAATCTGTCCGAACTCTTAACTTACAACTACTGACTGGCCAATACTGCTGGGTGTGTACTTAGGTAATGTAAATAGTATCAACACACTATTCAGGGTTCTTCGGTATTCTGAAGAGTTTTATCTATTTCCGTTGTTCAGTATTCTGAAGTGTTTTACCTATTTCATCACTTAGCCCTATCTTTGAGAAAACTATGATTCATCAAGATTCTCTGGTATTCACTAATGAAACAACGGCTCAGAAAATCTATTCATGTCATGAAAATGGCCAATAATACTGTAAAATCAGAGTTTTCAGGAGTTACCATAATTTAACCAACGATGGATCTAGCATTTCAAACTCCTGCGTTGTCAAGCAGAATTGACCTTAAGTTAATAGTATGTATAACTTCTTTAAAAAAATACATCTAACAACACTTTAAATATATATTCTACTTATTCTGTGGACTCACAAGACGTGGGTCTGATGATGATAGGGGTGTCCAATCGAAGACGATCACCACTTGCAATCTTTTAAAGTCTTCACCTTCTTGTGAGTCACCAGTATAATTGTTTGTCATTAGACGTATTTTTATTTACTTTATGTTGTTCTTTGAACCAAAGCAATTCAAGCTAGCAAGAGGGCAACAACCCACTGTCAGGCAAATCTTAGAGTACCTATAATAAACTACAAAAGACAATGTTCTTTTGTTTGTGATTTGGAACCCTCCTCAAGTATGGCCAATCTAAAAAAAGTAATTGACTCTTACAAGAAAATCTCCCTCCACATAAAAACACCAAAATCTTACAGAAACGTTGTCTTACCGTCTCTGAGCCTATCGAAATAGTCCATCCTAGGCCCCAGGAGTCTCCTAAACGTCATAGACATTTTTAGATCATTCAACACCAACACTCACACTAACACTTCACCACACTAACCACTCCTACAGCTGATGAGAGTGTGTTCTGCAGCTTCTAGTTATGACTGACGTCGTGTGCTCTACTAGACCAACGGCCGAATCGGAAACACCGGATTGGATAATTAGAGTGTGATGTAAACAAACTTACGATCCTCACGCGATCAGAACGATACGGACGGTCCGGTGCGGCAACGTCCGGAAATATGGACATTCTTCAACTCTCGCAACATCAACGGCCAATGGGATTGTTTGAGGTACCGCAATCTTAAATTCTTACATGTTAAATTAAGTTATTTCGATGGTAATTATTTTAACTCCCTTGAATATGAGCAACACAAACTTTGGCCCTTTCGAGATAGGGTAGATGCAATTAATGACGATTGTCTTTTTGTGAAAATTCTCATATTGATACCATGTCAATAAGGGCATTTAGTTGTTCGGTGGGTCAAAGGAACACCATGAAGGAACTACACATGTAAGAATTTTCGCTGTTTGCAGTTTTCTCCCGAAGTTTTTTTAAACGGCTCAGTTAATTTAAAGTTTTTATATACATTTTTATTTATAAATCGTCAATTTTCTTAAAAACATTGTTAGAACATATTTTCTTAATTTTTGCCCAAAGGTCCAATCCAACCTACTGTATTTAATGTGTCAGCCAATCCCTAACCTCGAAGATTATTTACTTTTAGAGTTATGATTGATTACCTTTAAAACAATGCCATCATAATTGTATGCAATGTTCGTATTTCCCCCAAAACAGAGCTTTAATGCACATTTCCTGTACCACGTTTCCATCAGCTGGTCTGGCGACAACCTTGAATCACAATGGACAATACATCTTACTTCACCTCCCATCCCACATAGAGGATCTTATCTTTTAATCGCTGACAAACCACTTGCCAAATTCGTGGACAATTTATGTGTCCCGTGTTACAGTCCGTAAGAGCTATTTTCATTTATGGTGAAATCTTTTGGGACATTTTCAGTTTAGGTACTCTTGTATGGGAATTGTATCATGTTTTGAGGAAGGATTACAGACGTTAATACTCGGGGGTTTCTTTAGTACATCATCGGATTATCCTCATGAAAAGGAACAAAAAAGTTGTTCTAAACGACTGTCTGATTCTTAACCGCTTAGCTGTAATCACGTAGGTTATCTGTGTGTCAATCTAACTTATCATTTTAGCGAATTTCCCTATAGGGAAGTAGCTATTACCGTAGGTCTCATGGTAAGACTTAGGCCCGGGACCGATTTACTTTTTCATTTTAATGTCCCCAGAGGCCAAAAACGCCATTCGTTCAAATTTTTATATATGTATATATATATATATATATATATATATATAGATTTATATATATATATATGTGTCCGTGAACACGATAACTTGAGTAATTTTTATCCGATTTTGATGAAATTTGGTTTGAAGGTGTAAGGCGGGATAAACTTGAATGAGTTCGCGATCCAGCATGATCGGACCATGGGAACAGGGTTTTATGGGGGGTTTTATGGGGTAAAAATTGGTTTTTCTCACTGTTTACCCTCAAAACACAAAATTTCCCAATTTTTCTCTAAACCTTCTTAAAGAGCTTAAAAAAACAAACAATTCAGTATATCAAAGTGTTTTTTTACGGTTATTGGTTACGGAGAAAACTAAAAAAATGGTAAATTTAAAATTCCCATGTTATTCTTATGGAGAATATTGTAAAATGTTGTAGTTTGCTTGTTTATGGATATATTTTGATCAAACTTGGCAAATTTATTTATTTTATAGTAAGCTATCAATATTTTACTAAAAACACACTACTTTATTAGTTTCCTTGTAGCAGCAAACCTAGGTACTCGTTAAACCTAATGTTATTTAAATAGATCAATTGAAAATCAATTCGGCCAAATGGAAATTCGCTTAGACGGCAGGTTTGCTGCGGCGGGGGTATTTATATTTTTCTTTGTTGTAGCTGAAAATCATAGAACATATTAAATATGTTTAAATTCCTAAAATCCGCAATTTTAGCCAAACAAATTTAACAAACAAATTTAAAACAATGTAAAATGGGCCTTCTTGTTTCTTTCATAAATAAACTGTCGAAGTCTTCAGCCCTTTTCATCCTGAAACACCCTGTATTTCCTCAGCACAAACACGTATATTTACGAGGTTGGTGACCGCTCACACACACGCACGGACGTTCACGCGCGCCCACGTACAAGTCACATGACCTTTCTACCATCTAGGAATGCTTATCAACTGCTGAAGAATAAAGTCGGGATAGCTGTGACACTAACTAACAGTGTTGGAAGGTTGGACATTACGAAATTGATGCTAGTCGAATTTATTTTATTTCAAATCTAAACTCACTATACAATCATGCATGAATTCAAACGAGTATTCTGAATGCTTGTGACATATTAGTAACCAACACATACACCCATGACTATGAACGAGTTTTGGAAGGCTTTCTCCGCGCCTGCCACGTTTTCGTCACTGTCACTCCTCTAGTTCTCTACTTTCTCTGACATTAACTTCTTTGTCTGCACGATTCAAACTACACTCCTTTTTACATGCACATTAGTATGACCCAGCTATTCCATACTGTATGAAGCCATGAGTAATGGATTTGATTGGTTGAAAGTTATGAGGTATACCACTAAGATAGGTTATACAACGGGAAGAGTATATAATGGTTACATTGTCAAATGATCTACATATAAAAAACAAATCATTGTCAAATTTTTGACTGAATCTCTATGAATTGACGAACGTATACAAAGCTGTATCCTAAGACCTGCTAGTGTGCATTTCGTGTTCGGTTGGTGGGGGAAGTGAGTTTGAAAGTAAACAGTCTTCAACCAACTCGACCTTCTGAGGTTCTGTTTTGACATAGTTTGTGGAGAACCAAATGTCAAGATGGTTACAGACTCACGGTCAGACACAAGAGACTTGGCCCACCAAGCTGTAACAGTCTTTAAACTAGTCATTCTTTCCTTGTCGGGGTGAAGATTGTTAATTTACTTCATCATCTATTTATTAGCAGGCAAAACGAAAACTAAATCGTACTGCATTGGAGATCCTGATGGTAAAGAATATTCTTTACAAATAGCAAGTAAATACAATTAAATATGTCTCTTAGTGCGACCAAATTTGACAGTTTAAAATTATATTGTTACAAAGAGTAAGTGATTATTTTTCTCTGAGATAGGTCTTCAGTGGTAAGAGGTCGTCTGATTTGAAGATATTTTCACAAGAGTTTTCGGGGTGTAACTAAGACAAAAGGAGTCTAAGTATTATAGAAAAACAGTACTTAAAACATGTTTGGAATAAAGGTGTACATGTCAAAACAAGTTTGATATGTTGTCCCTCAAACGAGCTATGATTTTATGATGACGAAGACACACGTGTTTATAAAATTACAGAAACTGCTGAAATTATCATTTGGTGTTTATTATAGGAGTTTGAGTAACACCCTTGAACAACCAATTAATAGGCTAATTATAAATCCTAACATTATAAGTATAAATGATCATAAATTGCTTAAATCCGAGAAATTTTACAACGATTCATATTTTTATCATTTCATCAACGTGTTATCCTTAGTTTTATTTTCTACATAATCCAGGTTAAAAACTCCTCTTGTTTATCTAGTTGAATTGACTAAATATAAATAAAATATAATCTTGATACAAGGACCACCACCATAGAAATATTTCGCTAAAAGGTCGCTAGACAGATTTTCTTTTAGATAAAGGTATAAAATATGTTATTAGGTATGACACCCTAGTACTATTATCAACAAGTATCCATAACAAGTCAATGTATAAATATTTGCTGTAGTTTTCCTTAAATAGATGTGGTATCGTGTTTGTCAGAAATGCCAACCTATTTACAGTTTAACAGATACAGAAAGTCACGTTCAGAATGTAGTATACTGTATTTGATTAGAGTTAAACTATAGTCCACGTAACTTGGTATGTGGTTTATATTTTTAAACAAGTTTATATACAGGTAGTACGAATATATTTTGAAGAAGAATAATGCCTATCAACTTGCTAAGTTTCGATGATATGTTGATTATCTTACACATCCCACTTTCACTCGAATAACTCAAGTGCATTTGAATTGCTAATTTGAACGAATCAAAGTTTCAGAAGATTTAATTTGAGAGAGTGAGTTCAAAAGCATCAATCCGTTATTCAACAATAGTGTTTTATTTTGTTATGATAGAATTTAAGTGTACAGAACATTAGGTCAAGTTATGGTTTGTTTTTATTTCATGCAACTCTACACTGACCAATTATTTCTAAAAATGACTAGTTTAAAAGTAAATAGCTTTATTAAGTTTACATTTTAAACAATAACAAATCAGAGTACATGGGTGGTTGTTTTCACGTATATGTGTTATAGAAAAAATAGTGTTGTCTAACTTAAAGTCATTGTAGCTATGTTGGCCTTTCAATGGATTAATGTTATATTTGAAATAATATAGCCTAGTAAAAATTTAGGGACCTAGTTGCTAAGAGTAATGCATATTTGCTGAATTTCCTCCAAGCGTGGCAAGGTTTATTTCCTCAGCTTAATTATTTCAAGCTCAACAGGTTATTGGTCTTACAGCTAGAAGAAAACAATAAAATGTTATAACAAAATACAAACTTGATTTGGAATTTACTTCCAAAATTTCCTATCAAACAGGCACGATGATAACAAGCGGAACTCGCGCGTATTCTTCTTACTCCTTCCTAGAGAAAAACAACTAATTATAAGAAGCTTCCGGCAATGAAAGTGAAATCTCTCAAGCGACTTGGCGACAAAACAAAGCGTTCAGAACAGGAGTTTCTTTCTTGTTGCAAACTGTATAGAAATCGTTTTGGACCGCTTGCTGCACGAAAAGTTTATAAACTTGATAAAAAATAAAGCTATATTCTGTTAAAAATACTTAAATTATATCAGGAGTATAACTGATCGAAATGGATGTTTGCTTGACAACTGTAAAATACTACTATGTACGAAATCAAGACAGGATTGGCTCTCGAAAGTGGGCGTCCTTCGGCACATTCCGTGCTCTGTCTAGACCGGGGAACGGTGGTCCACTGAGGGAACAGACTAGGAACAGTGGACCATGAGAATGATAACTTACAGATACAGAACTCAAGTCAAATCACGTGTATTGGTAACAAAAAAATATGACACAGATTATAACGTTAAATCAGCGGCCGCTCTCTTTGAAAATTACGGGATCTATGCAAAAACTGTACTTTTCTCTATTCTTGTAGGTAATTTATCAGTGTCGGTGTCAAACAATTCTCTTTCACGAAAACCTCCTGAATTAATTTTGTACATACTATATGTCGACATGTTCAAATAAACCTTAGAATACGACAACACCAAACATTACTAAGACGGGCTTAGGCGTCCATCTAACTGTTCCATAAGGGGGGCTGGAGGGTAAGGAATAACCCCCAATAAATAAGGGGTTCAGGGGGTTTTTCACCACAAAATGCTTGAAACTGATACAAAATGGTTGATTTCACACATTTTTGTAACTGAATTTGCTTTGTGTTGTGCATTTAGCTATATTGAGTTTTTGAATAGTTTTTAAATAAAAAAGTTTTTATAGAGGGGGCTTGGGTCTTGCCCATCTTGATGGAACACGCACGTGGAGTCTAAGACAGTACTATTATCAGGTTTGATATGTACAATTACAGTCCGAGAAAGTCTAGCATTTACGAGTGAAGCTTAGCAATTAATGGATATTTTCCTGACGCACCGTTCTTAGACAGTTTACCGATTAGATAGACGCTGCAATGAAAGTTGACCATTAAAATAGTTGAGGACAAAAGAAGTAAGAGAAAGGAGCACTTTGTATGCTGCACACGACGAAATAGCATTTTTGTTTGATTTTATCACTCCTTTAACCGTAAATAGAAAAGGTCTAGGGTTAGGAATACAAAAGATCTTCGATATTGGCCAATACCATCAGAGCATTAGCTTGGCTCTGGTTAATAATTAAAATGAATCCTCGGAACACTTTCAATGTATATTTAGATTTAACAACCCCAAAATCACAGAAATCACCCACAGCATCACTTTTAAATGTATAAGTAAAATAAAACTGATAGGCCTAATTGGGGAAAATACTTGGTAAAAAAGATTGAAGCAGTAGAAAGTGATTCAAAATGGATAGTAATTTATGACATTAATACGAAAATTGACCATCTGCTTGACAAACCAACACCTTTAAATAAATATTTGTATGAACCGCGGAACCGCAACGTTGTATCTACAGGTGTTTATTTGGCGGGTACTACGAAGATCTGGCGGGAAAAGTGTGTCAGGGTGATTCTGATGGGCGGATGTTGAACACATTAGATGGTAATCACAACGTTCGGACCTCAGGACTAAGAAGCTGAGGATCTGAGAGTATTAAATGTAGAAAATTGGCGTTGAAATTGTCAAATCCATCTAATAGTATTGATAACGGAAAAAGTATTTTTAACCACGTAATTCAAACTTTGATGTCATTTGTTTATATCTTGGATCTCCTAGGAAATAAATCGTAGTTTACAACTGCAGTTACCATTATAGTTACATTCGTAACGCTCAAAGCGATCGTAATCTTCGATGGAAATTATCCCGAGGCAGACTAGCGTATAAGCCGATGCAATTTATTATTGAAGACTACTAGTTGTTTATTTTGATGTTGTGAAGCAGCGGCCGTTTGGTGACTAACTTATATTTAAAGAGGTAATTTAGGGTATCCAGAGACAAAAACTAGGGCTTCTTCGATGATTTGGCGAAAACCTACGAACCGGCACAGCAATATAACTATGCACCGTAGTTTACCGCTAAACAATACCAGTTTTATTCAATTGTTAAGTATGGGGATATTTAAGAATATTTTAGTTTTTGTCACTAAAACAGTTACACAACTTATCAATATTTACTAGTTTTAAAGTAGCTTGGTATTTCAACTAATTTGTGAAGACCTATGAAACAGTATAACTATGTAAACAGCACCCTGTAATTTTCCGCTAAACAATACCAGTTGTATTCTGCTAAGAATTAATTTTGTGAAATTAACGTAGATTTTAAACAAAGTAAGATATTTTATGTTAAAAACAAGTGTAAAAGATAAGTGAAAATGTAAAAGTCCACAATCATTACTTTTGTCACAATTATAACATTTTGGAACAATGTGTGTACATTACGGGAAATCAAGATTTTGTCTATGGCTGTGCATACATTGAATTTATCAGAGAGAGGAAAAGGAGATGGAAACGGGGGCAAAAAGATGTTAGCGCAATTTTTGTACGCAGTGGTCCATAAAGATGCTGTGAGGACATTGCTTCAGCGTCTCCAGAGACTTCACTGACATACCTGATGATAGCAGTGCAAAAACTGTATTTGTTTAATTTTAATGTTGTTCATAAACTGTCCATACTCGACATGATTTTGAATAAATATCAATCACTACCACTATCAACCCAAACAGCCGATTCAATTCATAAAACGTGTATGTCTAATTTGAGGCTGGATGCAATACATGTATGATTGAACAATTATACTTATGCCACTTTTCATAATGAACTGTATATTTAACTAGAGTTTTACTGTACTTGGAGTATAAAACTGTTAGGAAAAGATAATTAACCAAATGCTGATTTACCAGGGGGCGGGCATTAATTGCGCCAACTGACCAGAGTCAGGTAGTCGGGTATTCCTAAATTGCGCCAATTACTCCAGGGAGCCACCCGATACATTCATTATCGGCTGGCAGCCATCTGACTGTATAGTTGAGTAGGTTAGGTTGGGATAGATTATGATGGGTTAGGTTAGGTTAGGATGGGTTAGGTTAGGTTAGGATGGGTTAGGTTAGGATAGGTTATGATAGGTTAGGTTAGGATGACACGTTAACATTCCTTCTGCCGACAACTCACCCTACCTGGCTTGGGCTTGGCACAATTCAGGAACTCATTGGCGCAATTAATGCACCACTACTACAAACAAATGTTAAAACAAAACCCATCAGATTCCTTAAAGGTAAGCTTACTTAAAGGTAAGTTGTGTCATGAAACCAGGTTGTTATTAAAGCTCATCAACATTTAAGCGATTTTGAACATACAATACTTGACTATTGGATACTGAAGATTAATACTGTATTAATAGTCAAAGATACAATTAAAAATCAACGCGTTTCCAACTACAAGCAACGCCTTGTAATAAATTGTGTCCAACAGGTAGAAATTGATTTAACGAAAGTTCAGTATAACTGGGGACAGGGGAATGTGTCAGTGGGGCAGTGAGAGTGGGTCGAGTATATTTCGAGTACGAGGGGCAGGGGAAAGGGGGAGGGGACCGGGGACCAGTTGTGGACGATCGAGAAAGTGGTTGAACAGGTGGAGTACGTAGCTCTACATTCTGACCAACCCCGATACTTTACACGGCACTCAACGAGCAAATGACACTTTCAAAACAATCTGATTCAATGACACTAGAAAACAATTATCTTGAAAATGACGTAAATTTTGAAATTGGGGAGTGAAAATGGATTAAGATTATTTGGACGTCAACACAGGACCAGGATGAAAAGTATTGCGGTGAGGTTGAGTAATAAATGAATGAGACAACATAGATTCTAACAATAACAAAATGTGTCATTAGTTTCTCAAACTTAATCTGGCAACGTTTATACAGTATAATCTTTACTATTATATAAAAATCTAATGGTGTCTGTCTGTATGTGTATTACTAATAGGTGCAAAAACTACTAAACCAACTGGGCTTAAATTTTACAAAAATATAGCTACCATACCAAGGACCATTATAGGACTATTCACATTTCGATACTGACCGTAGGATTTGCCCCTTTGGCTTTAAAGTTCTGAGGTGAACATTTTAAAAGTAAATATTGATTGGTCTCCATGGCTGCGATGAGAACACTAACAATGTTTGTTTACTTGTTTGACATGTAAATGTAAACAAGAAGAACTGCTAAACTTAATATCTCACAATTTCAGACAGCTGATACAAAGAAATTAAATATAATATTTTCCATAACTATGAAGTAGGTTTATTTTCATCAAACCTTTTATCATGGATTATTTATTATAAAACTATGTCAATGATTATAAAAAAAAGATTCTATAACCGTTGCTGTATCAACTCCGGCTCTGCTTTGGATTTTTTAAAGCGTCTAAGTTATGAAAACAATGTCATTGATATGTTTTCATGGAAACAGTAAGAAAATTACAATGTATAGATGTTTTGTATGAATTTGGAGGCTACTTTAAATAAATTCTAACTGCTTAACATGGGTTGGATTAACTTAACATAACTTGCACATCATATTGTTTTTTATATGTATATTTAGGTAAATTAAGTTATTGTGTTTTGCTAAACCTATGCTTAAATTAAACTAAAGAATATCACCAATAACTAAATTGTACTTTGTTGTTTTTTGTTTTCTAAAATCTGTTGTATATGTGTAACTATATTTAATTATAAAATGGTAATACAAAATACTCTTATTTTATCTTAACCTAGCTTTCATTTCACATTTACTTTATTTGATACATTTATTATTTGTTTTGCCACACCACTGATTAAATTAAACCAAGGAAAATATCATACAACTAAGCAGTACACAGTGTTCTTTTGTTTCTAAAATCAATGAAATATCTGTTACTATGTTTACTTAATGGTAAGTGTGAAAATGTAAAGGCAATGGACGATGGAACTGATTAAAAGAACTGGTTTGTATATTAAGTTGTGTGTTGATATTTTTGTAGAGTAGAATCAGAGATGCAATGAAACATATACTGTATTTGCTATTACATTTTTTAGTGTTTGATGCTTTGATAATCATATTAGTTTTGTCCGCTGTCTTTAATGCTAAATTATTTGTTAAAAATGTTTATAGTACCTATAGATATAGTCAACGATATAAACAACTCAGTTTACATCGTTTAGTTCGTTAGTCGTAAAGTAGTTTTTACATCGTTGGATATAGTTTCTTTAATATTTCAAAAGACTGTATTGATAAGGCACAGCAATATTTCTAAAGCTTATAGGAGCTGACTTAGTTTTGCTAATGATTTATTGTGAGTGAAGAAACTAAAGATGGAAGGATTTGTGATTTAATATAAAAAAGAGTGAAATAAAAAAAATATTCATTTAAATTTAATAATTAGTATTTTTGCAACTTCAAAATTGAAATTTGAAATGTCAATAATAAATTAAAAGATATGTAATTAAGGGATATGAAGGTAAATCATGTATGTCAAAGTTTTATTCGAAGATTTGGTTAGTTTTTCTCATATTGATATCTTGTGTAAGCTGATGCTTACACAAGATTTAAAATTAATCAAAACCAAAATGGTGGTATCCACTACTTACCAGATTTAAAAGTCATAACTTAAACGTTTCTATTACGGCTATAAAAGTTGAATTTTGTTTCTAAAAGCGTTGGCGGATGTGTAACTATTATGCAACAGATGTAAAGATTAAAATGTTTACATTTTGTGTCCTCTTCCCGTTGCAAAGCACGGGTACAACAGCTAGTACAAGATAATGAAGCAAAATTAAATTACCTATTTACAACAACAATAGCAGCCAAATACCGACACCAGACAGATACCAATGGCGAAAAACACACAAATAATAATAGCAAGCAATAAATTTTGTTGTTTAGTTATTCAGAATGGTAAAAAATCATGATGGTCCAACGATTCGAATAATAAATTTGACAAGTGCATATAGTTTGCCCATGAACTACCAACATGGACGCAGTGCAAAGACACACAGCAATTTTACGCTAAGTTTGGAGCATGATGCTGAATACAGTGCTTGTTAGGCATAGTTGAAGCCATGTTCATCATTGGTTTGTTGATAAGGAATTTGTCAACACACACAAACTATATAGATACCAGTTAACGGAAGAAGTTATAAATAAATCAAATTGGCCAATATATATGGATTTTCCATCCACTGTCAAATATGAAAAACTGACAATGAAATGGTCAATGTAAATGCAACGGACAAATGGCTGATCTATGATTCATCAAAACCGGACCTTAAAAGGTCAGTCTGATGAACCGGAAAATGACGGTACTTGGTCATCAATCATCAATACTTGTGTAATGCTGTCAACCTATCTCACTTGGGTAGGACCACAGTACTTACTCAGATGATGGGTTAACATACATACATATACAAGATGAACAACTTAACCGTGCCACACAATTGATATCTCAGAATCTTTTAGATTTAGATAAAACATTGAAAGGATCACTTTGGGCTGTTCAACTATTTTCTCATCACATTTTAAAATCGAAATTCCACTTTTTCAATAATGGCAGCCATTTTCCAATATAACCACAAACTTGACATTTTTTCACGGAACAAGATGTTTTTAGGTTTGTTTTAGAATGTAAATACAATTTTAAAACGGGTTTATTCTTGACAATTTTTAAACGTTTTTGTGTTTAGCCTTTTTCACTAAATCCAATCGTTTGGATATAGACCTGGGTAAAAGTGACTTGTGTACATTCTGCACCATGTAGCGATTAAGTTTGGAGAGAAAACGCTAAGATTAAATTAGTTTTTGTATTAAGTCTGTTCTTTTTGTCATATGATTTATTTGTGTTTGAATATGTTTTGTTGCCAGATGATTTTTGTTAACATGTCTTTATAAACATTGTTTTAGTTTTGAAATAGAGTTTGTTGAAACAAGATGTATGATTAATATTCTTGGATTAGAAGTAGAACATTTGTCTTTAAACCACATCTACATTCTATAAATTTTATAAATATATTATTTAAAAATAATGATTTTACTTTATTAAAAATGGCCACCATTTTGCAATACCATTAGGGCTAACTTTTAAGAATGTCTCACGGAACACTATGTATTAATTGTATGATATTTTTATGACCAGGTTTTAGGTCCTCAATTGCCATATCACTCATCTTTAGTTTATGTAAATCAATTATTATAAGATTATAGTTTGAACAGGTCAAATAGGAAGTGACTAGCAGATATAATAAGGTCACATAGTATACGTTAAATTCATTTTTTATATCACCTTAAAACCAATTTTTACTTTTCCCACTCCTGCTGTGGAGTACATCATAGTTCAAGGCACATCTTGTTTGCCATTCTTCATGCCATTTCAACGCTACAAAGTCTCAAAATAGAACCAAAAGTACGAATCTTCTGTCGTACAGTTACGTAGCAATTCCATTAGGACGTTAAGTAGAGCTGTCGGACCATTAGACGACGTGATTAGTGTTTTATATAACACATTGTCGAAATCCCCATCAGTGCGAGGGCGATCACAGTCGTGGCCTTCCTCGTGCCTTTCTCCACAATACAACAGACCGTTCAAAGAAAAATGTTGAAAGGAACGTGGTATGATGTAACATTTCAGAAGAAAGGAGATTTGATAGGAGATTTTGTTAATCACACTAATTGATAAACGATTTTTACTACGCAATATATGGGAGTCGTTATTTTCTTAAGTCTTCGTTGTAATGCCTACAGGTCTGGTACGATTGAACTTTTCGTTCTAGTGCCGTCAAAGAACACATTGTAAAACTGTATAATGTTCCTAAAGTGTTTGCCTTTGAAGAACTAAGTATTTTCAACTTATTTACTGTTTCTGATTTGTTTAGCAAATGTATTCAACTCTCTCACTTTACCCTTAGCAATACGGGTGTTCCCCTGAACATATATTTAAACTGGTGTTCAGGGACACTCCCATACAGTTGTATAGACTGGAAAATTTGCTGGTTCGTTGCTACGCTCACAAGGAAGTCAAGTTGGGCCGTAGGCAGCGAGTTAATTAAGTCTGAGTCCATCACCAGTAGAATAGCTGACCGAGCGCGGTGCCGATTGAAAATAATCGACGAAATTGAGTCGCCTTCTTTGTCGGCGCGGCTATAGAAAGGTCTATGACCACTAGGTGGCGCGTTAGATCACCTGTAGAGTATGGAACGTGTGGAATTGAGTTGTTGTTTGCTATTTTAAAACTTCTAACGCATCGATTTGTTGTTTCCATTAAGTGGAGCAAAATACTGTATATAGCATGTGGTAAACTGCCACAAATAATCTTCTACGGCTTGACATAACGTAACGTAAAAATTGGGGATGTAGTCATTAACACATCACTGTACAGCCCGCTGACGTTTCGTCCTCGTTGCAGTGGCCATCTTCAGTGCAGTTGACGCGGTTCTATAGCAAACACATCGATGGTGTTGTGAAACTTTTAGTAAGACCAAATCAGTTCAAAGAGAACACGGATTTGAGAGATAACACCTTTTTACGCCAAAAGGTAGAAGTTGAGATTAAAACATTTGTTTGTATTGAGAGTTGGTACGTTTTGTCAACAATTATCATAATTTAGGAAAAACGTTACAATTCAGAACCATTGGAGTATTTTTAAATGAAAGGAATTCAGACAACCTATAAAACCTTTTCCTTTAATCTTAATCAGCTCGATTGAGGGGCCTTTAGCTGGTGTTATATTTTGGATTAACTTAGGATTAAGTATTACTTATTCTTAACACAGTACAGCTACGTTACCTTATACTTACACCCAACATCCTATTCAACACCATAGATTCAGACTATTATATAATTACGCCTAGTTATACCACGTTTTCTCCCCGTTTTAGGAACAAATTTTCTATTTTAAAACTAACTTTTAGTGAACACCCACGGTACGGGAAAGCAAAAAAGTAGGAAACTCCTGATTTTAGGTAACCAACACTGTTAGGAGAGGTGCAACTCACAATAAATCTACTTATCCCTTAAAATTCCACCCGAGCCAACCCATGTTCATCAGGCAGTCTGTCACACCAAGCTCTTCCTCAGATGAACTCATCTTTTTAACATCATATTTGGCCAAGATTGGAAAACCTATATTCACAATTATGTCTCCTAGGCTAATGTCGTAGGTAGATGCTGGATTATCCTACTTTTACGTCCTACCACTATTTAGACCTCAAAGGGTTGAGAATTTTCACACTGAATAGCTTCCAAAGACAACTAAGCAGTGTGAAATCCTTAGTGACCCACAGATCTGTCTACAGTCATTGACTACTACAATTCCGAGTATACATAATCAATGCTACAGTCTAGCTGACAGACAGCTCCATTTCTCTCCCACACTACTCGAGGTCAGAGTTGCGCCATTGTAGACAGTGTATAGGTGTCTGCTGTGGCTGTATCTAGTGCAAGAACTGTTACTCCACCAGCTCCACCCTGTTGGCCAACCGCCCGCTCTCCGGAGTCCTGGCGAAGGTCGAGGAGCGGCGACCTTGGAGTGACGTGCTCCCGGATAGACCATGGACCGACGGAGAACTCGGGGGGTAAAGTCTATGGGTGATTTGAGATGTCCATAATTCATTTGAGATGGGGACACCACCTATGTGCGTATTTTAGCCCAAGAGTGAAGGATGAGTGTAGAATGGATCTGTGTAGTTTTGTTACCTTAAGATCAGCTGTTTCATCAGTCAGGACCATTTATTGAAAACCCAATGATCAAGGACAGCTGGGTCCAGTTTTGAACCGTCAAAAAGTTACACACTTTTCTCAGGATCGAACCGGAGACCTTTTGATTACTAGCGAGCACTGTAACAACTTAGCTAAACTATTGAAGGGCTAATACGGGAGTATACCCAATTTGTGTAGAGAAGAACAGAGAATCCCGTCGGAAGACGCGGTGATCGAAAATCTATGGACTCTGGCAACCATCACGAAAGTTTGCGTTTCGAGTTTTCCGTTTAACTAGTTCATCTACCCTTTATGTATCGTTGGCGTAGTCATACATGAATCAAATCAATGGGAAATAAAAACATTTCAATATATTTTATGTCATCCTCAACTCAACATTTTTTTTAGAACTCATCTAAAAGTCTAAACCTACAAACGAGTTGGACAAAGACCTCTTTACTGTGATATAAGTTCAGTCACGTTTACAATGATGTTCATTGAAGCAATCCATTACATTATTTGTTTTTAAGCTTGTTTTAAATTACATGGTTAGAATATGTTTTTAAAAATCGTGTTTTTAAATAGTTCAAAGCAAGAAATCTCGTTAATCTATATTTAAAGGGGAGCGACTGGTTGTTATGGGTTTTTGAAGGACATACATTTAAATCTCACAGATCAATGGCTTTAGCAATGTAATAATGTGGTGGCTCGGAGCCCACTTCGCTGCTATTGCTAAGCTGTAAATCCACTTGTCTAGAAAACGAGAAGGACACTCTTAAGAGGAGAACGTTTCCTGTATGATTGAAATCTCTGCAATTAAACCATACGATAATCATAATATAATTAAAACATTATTCTGTAAAATTAAAACTTAAGGGTTTTCTTTAGTAACAAATTATTTACAATACAACCACCACCCACCGAATATGGTATGCTATACAAAACGTATAACAAATAGTAGAACAGTAATCCAGTTACTGTAAAAATTGTTAATACACCCCTCAACGACTGACAACAACAAAATGTGATAGTATTTTAGTGAGAGCTAAAACGACACAGTGCATAAACTAGTTCAAAGTGTTTAGTGTTATTTTCTGAACAGGAATTGTTTTAGCGTTATTGTCAAACAACTGTAAAAAGTAACTCTGACTCAAAAGATTCCAAACCGATATCCTTTAACAGTGAATCAGCCTGAATTAAGAAACCGCTAGAAACATCGGAAATTACAAACGTGATGACGAGAACTCATCCAAGGACATTTGACTTCGCCTTTCATTTCTGTAGTGACGGTTTTATTAGGGATTAAAGAGAGCTTCGAGAAGATTTATTTTAAATATGTCTTTAAAAACAAATAGCCTTAAATACATTTTCCAATATATTTATACCCATACTGTATTATATTTTGTAAGTAACATGAACCGAACCCATAGGTGCCTAGTACTTAAATAGCTGAAATATGCTAAAGTAGTTCAAATCACGTTTAGTTTTATAAAATATGTTTCTACTTGCAACATGTATACAGTAAGTAAACAATTAAATATTTGTGTAAAATTAAATAGGACTATAAAAAAAATCAAAGGACTTTATTATTCTTCTATCCACATACATGTTTCAAAATTTGAATAGTGTGTTTATACGATATTATTTACATACAAGAGAATATCATCAAGCGGTACGGCAATATGGTAGTAAAAATAAACAAAAACACGAATAAATAAAATCCCCAAGGCTAACAACGAGTAAAATATAACTACTTTCTGAACTTCAGTAAAACCGACCGTTCAAGTTTCTTGTGCCTCATTTTAATCACCTAGTGAGCAAAATATCTGTATCCGGTCTTGGAAGACCATATGGTATACTAGCGGAGAATCGAGGAAACACGCAGTCTCGCGCTCGCCTCGCCAGTCGCCGGCATGGTCGGCGGTCGCTGGCTTGCAATTAATTGCAGCACTAGCAGTTCAACTCAACGCCAAATTCTCGTCTATCATTCCTCCTACGCAACTCGCGCGGTCCACCGATACCGTACTCCCTACGACTGCCCGTGCATCCATCTGCCTGCGGACAACATTTATTTTTCATTGTGTGATTAATTTAATCACATTTGCGACAAAGTGTAGCAATAAATTATACATGGTGTTAAAAAAAAGTGGGGGACATATTTTACCTAGTGATTCCTAGAGTAAAAATAAAGAGAAAATCAAGAATATTTTTTTTCCAAAATCGCTTCGTTATTCAAATATCCGCCATTTTGTATTTTTGACATAAACTTTTTTATACCTATTTTAATATTTTTAACTGATTTTTATGAAACTTGGTATGTATGTTAAGGTAGAAAAGACCCGTGTTGGAAAAAAAGTTCATCTAGATTCAACCTACAATTTCAAAATGATGGCCATTAAAACATTTAAACTTAAATTACTCAAAACTGGCTGGTTTTTTGAAAATATTCCAAGTACAATTTTAATTATCTATTATTTTAATTAGTATTATTTTAATTATCCTTAAGCATTATTAATTATCCATCAAACGATACCAAGTTCAAAAAGATCAAATAAGAAATAGCTGAAATATTAGGAATTTTAGTTGTAAACGGGGCAAACCTGACTATCTTCTGCCTTATTCTACCCCATTTTAGCAATAAAAGTTTTAGCAATAAATTTTATTCAGTGTGTAATACTGTAATAGAGCGGAGCGAAGCGAAGCTCGTTGGGATCGGCTTCAATACAAACTTCCATAGACACAAAACAAAAACACAAATAACTCAAAATGGCTTAACTTATTTTAGCCAAAATGTCCACGATGCTTTGTTTCCACAAAAAGTAATTCGGAAGATTTAAGACCAAACAATTTCAATTTTTGATAATCTATATAGATAAAATTACAGATTTGTCTGTACATTGCGTAGAATCATGCAGTGTTTGGTTATTTTTACGTTTCATAGCCTAAGAAAGCCGAAACGAGTCTTCTCAATTTCTGTCTGTATGTCTGTTTGCCTGTCATTGTGTCATTCTGTATGGACTCCAAAATGTTAGTTTTTACTGTGAAAAAGATAAAACATTAAGTGAAAGATTTTTTTAGCAAACCATCATGAATTTTTAAAGCTTTACGTTGTTAACGTATCAATTTTTTGTGACCTTTGTATTTATTTACTTAATTATATATTTGCCAACGGATTCACACGAATTTTACAGTTGGATTACAAGTTGTGAATTGCTCAATATGACTAAATAGCCTATAAATAAAACGAATATCAAAAGTAATAATAATAAGAATACAGTACATGCAAATACTTGGACATAGAAAGAACTAAGAGTAACGAGAAGTAAATACACAAGTTGGTTGAATAACAATAATAATGAAAATATGTATACAATAAATGTCACATTGACCAATCTAGGAAATAATAAATAATAAAGACAACAACAAACATGATGAATATTTTCGTGAAATCAAAAATAATATGGCAATGATAAATATTTGAAGTGAATAGTTATTGTACATTATTACCCATCTAAATATTCTTTTGTACTTCGTTTCGTAATTTATGCCGTCATTTCAACAACATTTCGAGTAATTTTCGGACTAAGCAAAGCAAATATAAATTGTCATTCCATACGGCATTTTCACTGCACGATAAGTAGATCTAAATACGATTATCATAAAATTTGACGACACTATCAAACATTTCAAATAATTATTTTGTAAATACTTTGCTTTGGTTGGTTAAAGCGTAGCAAATCCCCTAATTCAATTCTGTGTTTGTGTGGGTTAGGTCTGTTGGTAACGCATTAATGTCCTTATATCTCAGTGTTTCGTGGATAAGACAAGAGCACCTTTGTTAATGAAAATTTCTACCGGAATAAAGTGTGCATGGTGAGGTTGGGGTAGTATTTTAACTACTTTTAACCAGTGTGGAAAGTATTTTAAATTATAGGCCTACCTTGAGGCAATTTTTTATCATCCTACTATAATATTATAAATGAGAAAGTTTGGATGTATGGATGGATGGATGTATGTTTGTGACAAGTAAACGCGAAACATACTGGTCGGATTCGGCTGAAATTTGTTATGATGATAGCCCACATTCCCGATTAAAATATAGACGCATTCTTGTCTTAAGTCCTTTCGGGGTCCGCCCAAGTGGCTCTGGAGTTTCCCATGATAACCTTATGAGTAATCTATAATATTAAAACGAAACAGTGTTTTTTTATTTCACGATTCTGAATCAACCACTCGACGGATTTTCATGATTTTTCTGTTTAAAGAAAGATAATTTTGAGAACTAGGGAATGTCGAAGACATAATTTTAGTTTAGGGTCCCAGTTTTTTAGAAATGAAGTTTTAATTTTTAAAAAGTCTAGCAGCCCACGCTAAGATTCTAAACTAGCTTTTGGCATAAAATAATTTGCTTAACATAACAGCTGTAAACATTCAGCTTTTGTGTCACAAATTCAGCATTTGGATAAAAATGTAAAGACATACCTAGAGTTGACTATTTATGCTATGTGTAATGCTAATCATGGATACGTTAAATTCTTCTGTTAGAGGATGACACATTAATTAAATATACATAGTAAAATACTAGGATACTAGGATGTGTATGGGTGTATGAGAATAAGTGGACCTTATTTCTATTCCGTTTGCAGAAGCGGGCAATTAGAGCTATATTTTCTTTAAAAAGACGACAAACCTGCAAACCATTTTTTCAAACTGCAAACATCTTAACGTTTCCATCACTTTACATCTACAAAACCTTGTCATTCCTAAAACAAAACATCGACAAGTTCAACAATTCCCATAACCATGCTTACAATTTAAGAACTTCTTATAATCTTCCAGTCCCTGTCCACTGTACAACCTTTTTTAAAAAAAATCTCCGTTACAATGCAGTAAATATCTTTAACCACCTTCCAACGCATCTAAAGGCAGAGTCAGACCATCTGAAATTCAAAAGAAAGTTAAAATCTTTTCTATTAAATAAATGCTACTACAGCGTCCGTGACTTCCTGACTGACGGCTAGAATCTTATTTATCTTAATTTTCCTTTAGACAGAATGATTGGTAAAAAGTATGTTTAAGTTAATTTTATTATTTTAAGTTCAATTCCAATGCATATTATATTATTTTGACTTAACCTATACATGTAATTGTGTCTACTTGGTTCAATAAACGAGTTATTGAGTTATTGAGTTCAAATTATTTTTTAAAGCAATCTTTGTAATCTTCGATTTGTTTTAGAGCAATATAATTTGTTTTAACTAACAGCTGGTTAAATATAAACTATGGAACTATGAGGTTATTTTATAAACTCTTATTTTGTCATTGATTATAGGAAATAAGTACGATTAGTAGAGATAATTAGACCACAGTTTAAAATAGTTTTGACCAAAATTAATTAAACCACAGTACAAATCGAGGCTCTGTACACGAGTAAAAAAGGATAAATGCAAATTATTTTACTGCTCCACTTTTCAAGGAAAGATTAGAAAAATAACAATGTTTACATGTCTTAATTCTTAATGGTAGCTTTTTGTTTACAATTCATGTTTGTCTGCTTTAACTTTGTTTGGATTAGGCCCGGAAATGTTGATGTCATAAAAAGAAGATCAAGAATAATCAGGAATCACGATTTTAAATTACCACCACAACCTCAGCCGGGTTTTATACAAAGATAAACAGATGGATGACATAGATTGAACACAACGTTAACATTAACCTAGGATACTGCAATTAGACAAACTATTCTTTTATGAAATCGTGTTCAGTTGTGGTTACGTTTATCAGCGCCCCCAAACGTGAAAATGTCGCTTTTATTTCAACTATAAATATATTGTAGTTTAAAATAACTAATATGGGAAATTACGATGTACGTTTATTCAACGAGGGTGGGTAATTATCAAGGATAGAACTGATAACGGTATGGATAATAAACATTGACAATTACGTCATTAGCTTTACTAGCGTGTTTACTTTTTATATTCCTGCTACATGTGACCAGTTCTTTTTTTCAAATGAATGTTATTTGAACCAAACAACTGTTTCAAAACAAACTGTTATTGTTTTTACTGTTCTTTGTTTACACTTATTTATTTAGCAATTAATGCAATGAAATTGATATAAAGGATAGGTGTGACGATTAGTTTTGATGTTAGGACACCAAAGTTAAATTATGTGTACTGTGAATTTTATTGGATATACTTTACACTATAATACTTTACACAACCGCCATTGAAGCGCCGTCAATGACTGGAAACTTTGTTTCTAAGCTATTGGTGACGATCGTTAATAAATTTATGTTTCCCAGCCATATACAACACTGATTCAAGGTCTTCTTTCTGGTTACCAAAAATCAAGAACAATTTTATACACAAAGAATCTCTGATTCCTGACCTGGATGATGTCTAGTTATTTAATTTAATTTAATTGCACTTGCTATTAATTAAATCCGTTATGTAAGTAAAACGTTTTTAATCTCAAAATTGGACAAAACTTGACAAAAATTGCTCAAAACAGCATTTTTATTTTATTTACAAAGTAGTGAGGCCATATTTTAATGGATAAAGATACTCTTGCCAATTCAATGAATACATTAAAATGACTTGGATCTTGATAGATACTCTCGTTTTCCTGGAGAAGATGGTGTAAAATGCCATCTTGAGTGTTACAGACAAACAGATAACATTTTCCAATAACATAAATTTTTCCACACCTCAAAACTTTCCAAGCCCATTAAACTGTTTAAAAACACTTATATCTCGAAAACGGCTTGAGATATGGTAAAACTGTCTAAATTCTGACACACTACGTGGGTGTCAACTTTTGATTATGAACAATTACAACATAAAAAAATCAAAAAGTAAAAAAAAACATTATTTTATATGGGAACAAATAACAATTACCAAGAAAATTTTCAAAGTCCAGACTTGTTGACACTTTTTTACATCTCAAAATTGCAAATATAATGGAAATTACAAGATACAACTTTTAACCTGTAGTCTTGTAGTGCGGTGTTTTTTATGAAACAGGTACCTGACCTGTTCAACTAAATATCCTTATTTCTCAGCTGTTTGTAATGGGATCGTTTAAAACTTGGTGGCGTTTGATAGGGTATTTTAAATGCTAAATAAAAGTGTCCATGGCTTTTTATCATAAAATCAGGAGGTTTTTTGTCATTAAAGATATAAAGTTTAAAATACCCGTATTTTGAAACAAAAACATATATTCAATGATTATTTTTTCTTAAATACATTATAACGTATAAAAACTGTATACCAAGTTTCTTAAACATATCTTAAATATCTTCAAAAAGAACTGGTAATATTGGAATTAATATAAATTTGACTCTAGGGACCTCAAAACGAAAAATAAATCGGTCCCAGGTCCAGGTATTTCAATAAGTACTACGGTAATAGCTTATTCTATGTATGGAAAATTCGCTAAAACACAGCAATTTTGAAACAGGATCATATCTTTTAATGATTATTTTTCCTTAAATACGTTATGACGTATTAAAACTGTATACCAAGTTTCATAAAGATATCTTAAATAGTTTTCCAGAAATATCTCATTAAAAGTGCGTTCATTCAAATTCAAATAGAATCCCACGGCGCCACTCGAGGAGGAAACGCTTCGCGTCTTCCGCTACAGTGGCGCGGCAATACAGCCGCATCATGAAACAGCGCCTAGCGCAGATGCAGTTGACCGTCTGCATTAGAGTATTATATTGTCTGTGGTATAACGAATTGTACATCAACTACGGTTAATTAATTAGTATTTTTTAGATTACATGGATAAAACGTTTGACAATTATCTTGTCCACGTGGGGATCTAGGAGGATTAAGGGGATATAGTAAATGAGGTGGTTGAAAACCATGTCTGCAATGTTAACTATAATTAACTTGCTAACGGTAAATTGTAAACAAATTAAGCCCCTTCTTTATTTTGCGATTACAGAAATCAACCAACATTTATTAAAATCAATACCATTAGATGTACTTGTAACTTATTTTAAAACGTTTGCTAAAATGCAAAATACTAGTTTTTAACTATAACTTACTCTAGTCAACCTGGTAGCACAATGATAGTTTAGGTTATACACTTATGATCCGAAGGTTACATGTTTAATTTTGAGAACTATTTTTATGGGTCAAGATTATAGAAAGATTTTCTTAAGCGGTGACAAAGCTGTCATTTCGCGCATTCACAATAATTCTTCACTCATTCTTCAACGTTGTACAGTGAAAATTATTCATACAAACGTAACATATGTTGATACACTTTTTGTTAACCACTTCGTGGTTTCGCGGGTTTGTGCGACGGCGGCTGCCTGGTTGAATCGAACTGGAGTGGTTACACAACCATATTGACCAACCACCGAGGTTTATTGTAATTCCAATTGTTACTTTCACATTCTTATTGGTCACCAACCAATCAAGGTGTTGAAGGTTTTACCGCTACCTCGGTGTTGACTTTCTTAGTAACTTTCAAGGTCGGTTTTTATGGATATCAATTAACCTTACTGAATAGTTTTTTTATTAATTTTAATTGAAAATTCGTTCCCAAAATATATTTGTGGAGTAGCAAAATTCAGCGTAGCAGCAGCAGTCATAATTAGAGATTACGGATATGGAAAACAACAATGACTCACGATTATTTTCTTTAAGCTACGTTTAAAACTGATAACATACGATTCGTAAATTACAACAACAAATTAAACAACTCATCATTAACAAGTTGTAAATTAGTACAACTTTATTCATACAATTTTAAAAATAATTCATAAAATGTTATTGTTTTTATATATTAATAGAATGTGTAATTTTATTATCCATATACATTAAGTTTCTTCAAATTCAATTGTTAGGTTGGGAAAACAATATAAAACTTGACATATGCCTGTTCATTTACAAGAAGTAAGTTAAACTAAAGAAATCATAAAAAAAAATTGCAAAAAATAAAATTTTTACCATTTTCATTCTTAAATATGTTTATAGTTAATCTAAACTGAATTAAATTAAAATTGCATTAAATATCAAAATCCATCCTAAATATTTACTTTTTTACACAAAAAAAACTGTACCCTACCAATCCACCATCAAAATCTAATCTATGACGTAAAATTGAATAAAAATTTGTCTTACCTTATATTAAACAACTAGCGTCAGGAACAGTATCCAAATTTGTATCTAAACATAGTGACACATCACACACTTAACATAACCTCAAAGAAGATAACACTAAGGACTTGTCAGGAGCGCGAGTCGGCCGCGACTAGACACTTTGATCCGCGGGCAAGAAAGCAACAATCTGATTGGTTGATAGCGAGTGACGTCACGTCTTCCCTCTCACTCTTCACTTTCCTTTTGCTCCTTGTTCCTCCAACTGCTGTCCTACGAAACCTTGGGTTTTGGGCTTACTCAGGAAATTGGCGTTGTAGCATTACGTTGTGAGATGAATGAGGATCCGGAAATTATTCACCTTCCTTAAAACAGCTGGTTAAATGCAACTTGAAAATGTATGTGGAAAAAAACATATTAAAGTTGTTTTTGCTTCATGTAACTAGACGTTTCTCTACTATTGTGTATTTTAATGATATAGGAATTTCATAATTTTTCTGTTAAATAGGTTTAGGTCACAACCCTAGTCATGATCCAGTAGAGAAAGCAACATTGTTTTGTTACTGTGATATTTTAATGATTAATGCCAAAATTTGTTGTTGTTGCATGATTTCTTGTAGGTAACATGTTTGTGTCACCCGATGATGATACACTTGAATTGAATTGAACTGAATGCATTTTGCTACCTTGTCCTTGTGTGGCATCTTCAGGGGTATTCTTCCTACAACTCAGGCTACAACAACAACAAAGGTAAATCTAATAGCCTATATAATTAAGATTCTTGAATATGGGATGAAAAATATAATTCCTACTGAATCTAGGAATAGCTCAAGTTTTGGACGTTTTGGTGGTGACATGACCAGTAATTAGTCCTATTGTTTATATTATTTGCCTGTCTGAGGAAACCCGTTTCTAAGGGTGAGCTTACCCCCTCTTTTTATTTTTGCTTGCCACTAGACTTACAACACACTCTTGAGAGGGGTTCTTCTGTCCATCTCCTACGATGTTTTTCAGTGGCCCAAGACGTGATGGAGGTGCACGCATACTTACATGACATGCCACAGAAAGGATGGAGATAAAGCAAAGTTGCCCCCTAAGCATTGTTTGCCAGTCTGTCAGCAACCTCTTACCTTTTAAGCCAGAGTGACCAGACAACCGAGGAAGAGTAAGATCGTAATTTCTCCTTCCCAACTCTGACACAGAGGCAAGACAATACAACACAAGCTTGGAGTTAAATTCTTAGAAATTTCGAGTTTTCAAATTTTCCTGACTGTCAGAGTACCGGTAGATAGAGAATCATTTTACCCCTGATCTCCTTAATGAGATTTACACAAGCGCAAACAAAAATGGTGGTGACCTCCACGAGGAAAACTGTGGGGTACACTGCCATAGAAAGGCTGATATCAGTTCTTTCCTGTTCCTAAAGCATATCCGCACCTGTCCTTCTAGTCTTAATACTTAAAATCCCTTTTTTAAATACTTTTAATTGAAATGGCGACCATACCTTGGGCCCATCGGTGTAGCAATACACATCACTTGCAGAGATGAGCCTCTTTTCGTTAAACTATTCTTCCCTTGTTTAGTATACATACCCTTAAATTGATTGCCAAAGGAGATTTTTTTTGGACATGTAATTTGATAGCATATCCAGTACTTTTTATTTGTGTTTCTTCAAGTATCTAGACTCATTCTTGAACATACTATATTTTTAACCATCCCAACTATTTATATTTTTTCTTTAATAAACAAGAGGTTAAATGACCTCATTTCGTCCAAGTAATCCTGAAATCGTCTGTATGACAACTGGTTACGACATCTATGGCATCATTGTCAAGCTGAACGCAAAATCTATCACTCTTAAGATGTCGGCATAAATCTTAAAAATCACGTAGCACATACAAATGAACAAAAACAAAAAGCGATAAAATGCATGGTCATTCAACTTTTCATTACCGTACTACACTGCAGGGTGTAAGTCTAGACTGGTAAAAATATTGTATAGTTTAACTGACTAATCCTTAACTCAAAACGATATTATAGTAAAGAATGTTTGAATAATCTTCCAACCCACAACTCTTCAAAGAGACTACGAAATAACCAACCACCAACTAAAAGCTGCGTCTGAGAACCAGGACAAATATTTAAAATCACTTTGCAGGATCCTCGTAGAGAGCCAAAGCAAAAAAAAGCACTTCTTCGCCTCTGGTTTACTCTGCGGATAAATGAGACTTAATATCACTGACTTTAGTGAGATCTTTGTAAACTAAATTAAATAGGTCCATGACCGTATTTAGCCATTTATCACTCATCATTCACTCTATCATCACTCTAATTCCAATCCTCTTTTTCTTGGCTTTTAGTATCGTACAATAGCAAAGAGACACTTTTTAAGGCATATAGCAACAATAGATATCGTGATTTACTGTAATTCTCAAAGGAATCTCAGTGTGTAAAGAGAATTATCCATTGTCTATTTCACAACTCCTCACACACTCATTCTAGCTTCCTCAGGGAGAAAGACATTTCAAGTCTCAAAAAGCACAATGTATAATGGACAACCTAGGGACGCTGAATTTCCTTATGGTAAATGGAATTCCTCCTGATTCTTTTCTGCGTGAAAAGACTTCCTGATAGTTGGGGATGAACACAGCTCTACCCAGGGTTGCCAGCTTAGGTTAGAGAAAAATTTGTACATGGCCCCCCTCCCCACTGGATTAACATAGGCCTAAATACGGGCATAAGGAACCAAAATCGGGACAGGTGGCAACCCTGGCTCCACCATATTTGCTCTGAGATGGGTAAATAATAGGATAGATGTTCTGAGTTAGGCTTGTTGAACAAATCTAAGGTTCTTGGTCTCATGGTAGACAGAGGTCTGAATTTGTCAGCATGTAACACATGTGTCAATGCCATGCAGTCCCTGAGGTCCCGGGTTCAAATCCCGCCAATCACCAGTGGATTTTATCAAAGAGATAACGCCACAACCTCTAGACCAATCCTGAAGTAACTAAAAAAAACAATCCGGGGCTAGAGGATTCACTTCTCAAAACTTTCTTTCTTCTTTACAGTTTGAGAGAAAATTTTCTTTTATTTCAGACCCTAAACGTTTAATAGGCACCATTTTCACTAATATATTCATCATTATTTAGTAGATTCTCCAGTGTTATTTTTTTATAATAATTATGTTTGCTTGTAGTTACAAACCGCTGTTAATTGTTGAATCAAAGGTATAATATACAAATAATTACTTATAAAACTTATTTATTTACTTTTATACAAAGTTGTTAACATTACTGAACTTAAAAAAGTATAAAACTAAGTAACAAGAATATTCTTCAGCAAAAAAACTTCAAAAAGTATTCTTTGTTTATACATATACTCACACAAAACACAATTTTTAAACTAGACAAAATAAAATGTTTGTTTGAGATAGAATGTTAAAAATGATTTTAAAACATTTTAAATAATACTGATTGTTTAGTATAAATAATGTTAAAACCATTAACTATTTTATCCTAACAATTTCGCTAACATTTAGAGCAGCCAAAAACGCCTATAGAAAGGATGGTGGGGATATAAATGTTCCATTTACATAAGGAACAAACAAAAGACAATTATATTTAACCGATCACAGTTAAGGATTACATTTGTATCAACTAACATTGAAAGTACCAGAAATGTTGAAACTAACATTTACTACAATCTATTTTGTGAGTTTGCTCATTAATCATTAATACTTTGTACATTATTTACGGTACTTAAAAGATATATCACAATCTCAAATCCTAAAATTAAAATTAAAACACACGCATGAGTAATAATAACAGTCTTAGTAAGTTAAGCAACACTGATCAAAAGTAATAGGCCTAGTCTATTTTGTGAGTTTGCTCATTAATCATTAATACTTTGTACATTATTTACGGTACTTAAAAGATATATCACAATCTCAAATCCTAAAATTAAAATTAAAACACACGCATGAGTAATAATAACAGTCTTAGTAAGTTAAGCAACACTGATCAAAAGTAATAGGCCTAGCATGTTAATAAATCAGTGGTGATTCTTAAAGGACAAAAAGTTAGTGTTTTTCAAATAGAAATATGTCACAGAATTAAGTCACGCTAAGATTTTGATTGATTTGCAAATAAAAAAATGACAGAAAACTTAACAAACTTCAAGTAATTCTCAATGCGAAACATTTCTTTTGCAAAAGAAAATATCTACAAATTTTATTTTTTTCCAAACAACATTTCCTCTGGTAATGCAAAAAAATTGGCATTCAACAGACAATTAAAGAAAACTAGTGCACCTGTTGCTCGAATTCGAGCAATTGCAAAGTATTACAGGTGTTGTTTCAAAACGAATAACAGTCGTATTTTCCGATTACGGTAAACTCGAATGTAATCAATCACTTTACTCCAGTTATCGAAACTGAAAACAAACTCACACTGAAAAAGAACTCTCGTCAGTGTATCATGTGTTTACTATGAACAGCTGTAATTAATACAAATTATTTGTCTGTATAGGTAAACAAAATCTTTTCTTCATAAGAAATACATTGGTGTTTTGATGGCCTGTGGGGCAAAGCCCTCGGACTCTTATTACATGAATTAGTGAAAGGGGGCATCTTCACAAAAAATACTTAATTTTGACACATCGTTTGTAAAAATATGTCCATTATTAACAGAGGAGTAGTGTTTCGTAGAAATCGCCTTCACATATTATGTATAAGGACGTCATGCGTTTCATAATGTTACAGTATCTTAACCAACGAGCAATACTACTGAAACAAGTGAAGTGAAATACTGCTGAAATGTGTATTGGGTCACAGATTTGTGCCTAAATCTGACGTTGTCTGAAGTTGGGTAAGAACACGCTACAGGTACTGGCAGGCAATATACCGTAGTGTCTTCTTAGACAATCTAAAAAACCTGTATGATTCTCATATTAACTTATTACATTTTACAAAAAGAAAAAAAATGTTGTAAATCAGTTGATACAATGGTGTTTTTCTTAACTATTCTAAATTACTTGTTGTTACTGGTTGTTAAATTACTATAAACATGCATCTATCATCATTATAACATTTTTTATTTTATGCCTACGTTTAATGTCATTGTTACAAGCGCCCCTTTAAAAACAATTGATAATAATGTTTACGTAGTTAAATTCGTATCAGGTAGCTTGAGCAAATATTCCCCGACCTCAAATAAATCCTCACTTTTTTAAATTATCTACCGTTAGATTTAAAATCAGCTTGTTGTGTGTTTTCTACGGTCAGAGATATCGGTATTGAGTACACGACTAAGACAGTTAAATTTCAACCTTTTCCATTCACTTGCCAACCAATTACTCCACAGAGACAATAACATTCCTTATAACTGAAATTTACTTGTAAAGCACAATACAGGGTTATGGACAGGGTGTGTTCCAGTAGTATATTTGTTGATCTGAACTCTTTGATCCACCAGTAAGTTATTAAACCAGCACAATAAAGTCTAGTACACCAGTCCAAGTATTAGTTTTTTTTTTAATTCACAGTACGTAAAAAATGATGACTTGCAACACCAATTTTGTGCGTTTGAATCGTTATAAGAATTTGTGAGAAAAAATATATAATTACCTAAATCATTGCTTTACATAACTTCTTTGATAAAATACCTGCAAGAGAAGAGAAACAATCGTTAGTTTGTGAAATGTGTTTCACTCCTTTTAGAAGCCATATCTTCACAACCAGCATGAAATTGAAATCTAACACCTACTACAACAATTATTCATGATTCATAATAAGATGAAATTTAACTAAATAATTAAGTATTAGTGATGTTCTTATTATAAGCTCTATAACCCGTAACTGGCCTTTACCATTTAATCTTGAAAGAAGACTTCAGTATACAAAAGTCAATAATTTCGTTAATCGTTTTAGTATCAAAATTAAAATACGTAATTACTTTCAATTGACAAGACCATTAACAAAAGTTCCAAGTTTGTTTAATTGGTACAGTTGACATTCAAAGTACTATAAACAGTTTGAGTGAAGCTCTTATACTACTGTACACTCCTGCTTTTGTTTTCCACATACTCCTCCTGAACAGCTGAAGCGATCAGCATTAAATTTAGCACTGTCATAGTAACCAACCATGGGAAGATATAAATCTGAAGCGGTACAAATCAGACTACTCGGCTTTCCCCTACGTGAATTTAAACTTTTAGAAATTTAACATAGGCCCTATCGGTTGATCACATCACATTTGTGAACCAGGTACAGCATTGACTTTGGATACTGCAAGTAAATATCCCATTAAGGTGAACCAGATGTAGCATTGACTTTAGATACTGCAAGTAGACATTCCCTTCATGTAAACTCTAGCCCATTGGGAACAATCAATTCATAGTTACATTTCCCTATGCTTGCTCTGCTCAATTTTGCAAGCAGACAACTGCATTGTACTTCTAGTTATAGCCTAAATTAAGCTGACCTCTTCAAAAGTTTTTACAAAAAAAGTTTCAATAGATTCCAAAATAAAATTGTGCAAAATTCAACACAATGGTCTTCTTTGAATTAAGTTAATTTAAATTTGGTAATGGTTAGTTTACAATGTTTAAGAGACTATTGCGGACATTTTCCATCACTATAAGTGAAAACAAAGTGTTTGGGATCTGGAATCTGATCCCGGCCTCCAGTGAGAAATTAATTACATTTAAAAATAAAATGAAAACAAAAGCATTTAAAAAAAAAGTATGACAGTAAAACAACTAATACATAGGTACATGACAGTAGTAAGAAGGTAGTGTGCAAGTAAGTTATTCATTTTTGTCATGAAAACTTTGTTTTTTAATCTATGGAAAATGTCCACAACGACCTCTAAGATAACTATATAGTCTTAAGTCCCAGATCTTTAGTTTCCTGGTGTAAGTGTTAACCTTCAGCAGACGATGAGGCTATTCACGGGCTGAACAGGTTGAGCCAGTCTCAGGAGTGGCCACTGGTCAGAGTGTAGTTCTTGTCGAGTAGTTTGCTGGGGGAGGGATACTTGAGCAGACTAGGGGGTAGTGGTGTGGGGAACAGAGCGGAGAGGCCCATCAAAGAAGCTGGCGTGGGGAACTTGCCTGGAACACAACAAAAACTTAGTGTAAACCAAAAAGCAAATGTTTATGTGTTTTTGTTAGTGAAGTGTCAGAGCTGAACCTCGAATCCACTAAATCCTGTGAAAGATTTGAAATTGTGAGATTCCACAACCGAATTTGAGAATTGGATCTCAAATCTCATATTTAGTTACAACTGTCATTTATCCGTGCTACCACAGCCTGTGCGTTAGTTAAAGGTGATAATAATAAATAAACCAAAAACTATGACATTTTCTACATATTTCATTTTTTTAAGCATTAAAACAATAATTTGGGGATTTTTGCGACGCTATAATCTCAAGAATGCTCTTGATTATTGCTGTAATTTTAAGAGATTGTGAAAGTTGATTTTTGGCAATTTTGGTGTGAACACACCATTTATCAGGGGTGTAAGGTAAGTTAAATGAGTATTATGCACCTCAAGCCGGACCTGAGTCTATGGCACAGAAAACAACTACTAAGCCGGGTTTACACGATGCCAGTTGGCGAGACAATTGTCTTTGCCAATTGGCATCACGTGGTTTTAGAATTGTCGTAGGCCAGGCAAGTTGAACGAGAACCTGTTCACACGTGGCCAACACTTGCCCAGGTATTATACAGTGAACCAGGGTACTACTGCTAAAAGACAAGACAGTGCTATTGGCCTCTACACCGTTTATACGGCGCCAATTGTCACGACAACTGGGTTTTCGAGGGGTGGGGGCCTCACTGGGCCCAGCTCATTGTCCTCAGTCTACTCCCGGAGACAACTGAATTTCGGGACAGTTGGCGAGCCAATTGGCCTGAAGTGTTTACACAAAGCCAGTAATTCCAAGCCAGTCAGTTGTCTCCTGACAATTGTCTCGCCAACTGGCATCGTGTAAACCCGGCTTTAACACATTAGCTACCAACTATACTCATCCCTCAGTTATAGAGAAGTGTGACGGTCGGTAGGAAACGTGTTAACACATTAGCTACCAAGTATACTCATCCCTCAGTTACAGAGAAGTGTGACGGTTGGTAGGGAACGTGTTAACTAGAGCTAACACATCATTAATATTTCACTTTGCTGACAATATTTTTAACCGGGATGGATTTCAGAAGTAAATTTAAGAATTGTAGATTTTAAAAAAGTTGAAGGCCAACCTATCTTTATAAACAAAATCTATTAAATATGTTTTCACATGTTACATTTACCTGCACTGAACAGAGCGTTGGCAATTTCCGCACTAAACAGGCTGGCTCCGGCTTTTGGTATGTTGAGACCAAGAGCAGAGGCGGATGAGGTAGCGGAGGACGTGGAAGGAGAGGGGGTGGGGGACGGAGAGGCGGGCACAGAGGGGGGAGATGTCTCTCCTGTACTGCCCGGCATGACCAGCTCACTCAGATACGCCCACAGCTTGCCATCACTCTGGTCTCGTGGGAACTTGGACGTCAGTGTCGTCTAGAAAATAAAATATACGTCAAAATTAAAAGCTAATAAAAAAATTCAATTAATTGTTCAGGTGAGTTGATGTCACTACTTTTGATCAGTTCACTGTATTGGCTCACTCCTTGCTTTGCTGGATACGTTCCACAGTCAAAAGAAACAGCCATTCTCTTATATAAAAATTCCTACCGATTATGATAACCATTGTAGCAGTAAGAAAACAATATTTCAATTGTAAGAGTTACACACACTTACCTTCAGTTTGTCCAGGTAAGTTACGTTTCCTTTGTATTTTTCCCCAAATTTGACAACATCTGGATCGCCTTTGTAGTAATCCGCACATTTTTTCTAGAAAAAATGTTTAGGTTTAGTATCCTACTAATATTATAAATGAGAAAGTTTGGATGTATAGATGTATGGATGTATGTATGTTTGTGACAAGTAAACACAAAAAATACTGGTCGGATTGGGCTGAAATTTGGCATGATGATAGCTCACATTTCCGATTAACATATAGGCATATTCTTATCTCAATAATCCTTTTGGGCTCCGCCCCAGTGGCTCTGCAGTTCCCCATGTTAACCTTATGAGTATTCATATTTAAAGGGAATTAAAGAATTTAGCCAGCTGTTTCAACTAAAAGAGTTGGTTCTATGATATGCAAAAGCATTACAAATTTATAAGATTTACCAACAGGGTGCAGCACTATTATTTTTTTCATTATTTATGAAAACAGCTAATTTGAACTAAGCAGCAACAAAAAACTGTGATACACAATGAGAACTGTCAAAGTAGGATTGTTTACAGTTATGTTTATGTTTTTAATTTCATGAATAATTTATGATATTTTGTGAATTTTTAATAATCTGTCTTTCTCTATTGTGTAGGTGAAGTAGTAGAACATTATGGCTATGGTAGATGTGTAATACTATCGCATACCGTAATTTTGAGGAAGCAAATTTTCTCAAACCGTGTTTTCTCACATCGCAAACGCAAAGATCGGGTATAACTGCAATAAGCATTTTATACTTATTTGCCAACCCCGTACGAAGGACGAGTACTCTGCTAGTTTTTTAATATTTTAAGAACTAAAGTCAACACCAACATACTGATGGTCTATACGTATTTAGGAATACTTGATACTTGATGTACTTGAATAGAGTATGCTCAAGAAGTGTTCTTAAGTAAATATCAAATTCAATATAGTTTGATACTCATTGCTATCAGTACTCATTTCTTCTATGTTGAAATTTAAATTTACATTTGTAAATATTTTATTTTACATCTGTTCTATTCATTGTTTTCTTTGTTATTATAATTTACAGTCCACTTAAAAGCTTTCTTGGACAAACAAAATTTTGTCGACACTTGTTTTACCAGAGTACATGAACAAAACACGAAAAACTAGATTGGTACATTTAATTAACAAATTGTATAAAAAATAAAATGTAAAGAATTATTAGTGTGTTTTTGCAGGGAAATTGATGTAGTTGTATGTTACCATCTCATTGAGAGTGTCCTGGGTGAGATACTGGTCCTGAATCACACTGTAACTCATCAACATCGGCTTGCCGTACTCGTGAGGTTTGTTCTCAGGGGGTGGAGCGACCCAATAGCTGACCACAGTAGACTCCAGACTGAGGCTGTCCTTGTTGTAGGGTGCTGTGACAGACACAGACTGTTAGGATTTAAAACTGAGAACTCAATAGATGAAGTGTATATATGATAAATGTTTATACCAACTGACATGTTAGATTAAGCATTTGGTTAAGATTACATTAGAAACACCATTACAGTAGAGTCCCAGTTATTTGAGCTTGTTGTTGGTAAGACATTACACCAAGGGCTATTACATCGGCACTATCACTTTTGCCACCCGTGCAAGTACTTATGGATACTTTAAGGCTTAAAACATCTGCACTTGACTGTACTTTCTGATTGTTTTCTTTGTGTTGCACGTGTTACAGTTTGTGAACTCTCATTTGCATTTGCCTCTGCAATTTAGTTTAGTTGCCGTGTAAGGGGAGACCTTAGGCTGAATGCTATGGTATTGTTTTTTCTCATATTTTCATTTACGTAGTTTTTCTTACATTTTTTATATTAATTTCTATGATGATTCCAGTAGAGAAACCAACTTAAAGCCTTGAATAGGTTGAAAACAAAATATCTTCATTATATTATGATTTTTAGCATGTTTACTGAGACGATCTTTAAGGGTATATAACCTATCCGCGCCAAGTTTAATCGAGACTCTACTGAATTATTAAGCAACACGATGAAACTTTCACTCAAAGCAAAGAACTATTTCTGTAGGCCTAATGGATAACGATGGTATTCGACTCACAACATATGACTCCCACGCAGGGAGTGTAGCTGGCGTCATTCCCCCCTCTCATGATGATCTCATAATCCAGCTGAGTGTCAATGTCTCGCAGGGTGGGGGTAGCAGGAGACGAGGGGTGACTGTGATACCTGCCAACAACCACGTCAACTAAACTCTTCATAGAAACACATTCTGTTTGGAAATACTATCATGAAAAGACAACAGAACAAAGTAAACCAGAATCTCCCTAAAGACGTCCCAATCAGAACCACCTATTAGAGAAAAAGGTTGCTTTATTCCAATTTAGAACAAAGCTAATATACCTGAAATAGTAACCTGGATATGCAAATGATCTGGAACTAGGAAAATGTGTGTGCTTTTGATGAAAATGTCTGTGGATTAAACACATTTTTTAAGAATTTGGAAATTCAGAATAGTTACTAATAGCCTACATCCAGTCATTATTAAGTCTAGTCAACTCTCTATTAAGGTTAAGTTTAATTGGAAATGGTTTATTGCCTGAACAACATTTTGTTGGTTTCTCCATTTTAAATCTATTAGGTACAAGGGGAAGTTGTTGATCCAGGATGACCTCCTGATGGATGGATGTTCTATATATGTCTGATATATATGGTGCACCAAACATTCTAGTTTGTACATCTAACACTGGATGTTTCCACTTTATTTGTGTTTGAATATTTGACAGAATGTTTGTTTTCCCTTTTAGTGCTGCAGGTAAAAACGTTCAAACCACTTTTTTTTAGACATTGAGAAATTCCCCTTGTTAATTAATGATTGCATATTCCAATTCAAACGTTACAGAGAAACACTGTATTCATCAGCTGTGTTACGTACCAGCCCACCAGAGTCAGCCGCCGAGCCTCCATCGCCTTCTGTATCTCTTGTTCTACCAGAGGAGCCATCTCTCTGTCGCTGAGGCGTGACCTGCACGGGAACACATGTGTGATGGCCAGATCTGTAACAAAACACTAACAGTAGATTCACATCAAGTGCTTCTACTTCAGAGATTCTCAACCAGTTCCTAGTCTTATGGTTGTGTATTTATTGCAGATATAATAAACCTCAGATTATTCCGATCATAAAACTAATGCATTGTACAATTAACTATCGATCGGTTCATTTTCAACCAATTTTTAAACCTCAATTAAACCATTAAGCTTATTTAATCTGTTAACTAACTGTATGTCTAACAGGGTTCAATCTCAAACATTAAATGAAAGCTTGCATACTTTTTGTAAAGTTGATAAGGGTCAGAAGCTGAGGTCGGATACAGGCAGAATCGCTGTAACATCAAAGCGCATCAAAACAGATCACAGGATCAGAACACATAGGTAAGCAGCAGTAGCAATACTAAGGCGATATTGTGAGTGTTGTGTGAAGTACAGAGCTTACTTAGGCAACGTCTGCTCTTACAATAAACTCACTATGTGCATTGACGTCCCAGTGGCCGGCCAGGTAGCCTACGACCTCCGAGGTAGTGAGGTGACAGTGAAAGTCCATCACTAGAGCTGCGTTGGTCGACATAGACACTAGGAAGGGCTGGATCTTGCCCATCACTGAGAACGGCACACTCTCCACCAGGGTATTGGGATCACTAAACATGTTCATCAGGTGTTAAACACTAATAACCAACACAAGTATACTTCTCATCCCATTGCAAAATCTGAACCTTGTTTTTCACGTCTACACACTGGGCGCTAGTGTCGACAAAATTTTGTTTCTATTATTTTTAAGGAAAGTTGTATGATTATTGCAAGTTACTGTTTATGATTATTTTATTCGGTTGACCGAGGTTTTAAATAATTGAAATAACAAGAAACAAATTTTCAACAAAAACACGATCCTAGCGGCTTCGAACGATGCCAACAATAAAATTTTCAGCTGATGCATAAGGATGACAAATCTACCAAGTTAGTATGTTTAATCCATGCAAATACTCAACAGTTGTAAAAAAAACTTCCTACATCGGCATGCAGAGTTCTTGAGATAAATACACATAGCTCAAATCGAGAGATTTAAAAAATTACCTAAGGGTCAATGAAATCAAAGAGAACATAGGCTATATTTAAATTTCAATACGAAAATCTCAATAACCTTCACTCAATAGATAAGCAGATTGCATCCATACCAATGTTGTGTTTAACTACTAATAATTATGGTACAATACCTCGTCAAGTAATCCAAATTTCTGATGTCAGGTTAACAACCTAATCTACAAGTTTTGCCGTAAATGCGGCATCGTCAAGGTTACAACAAATTAGACATCGATGTCACACGCACACAATAAATACACGAAACGCACATTTAATTTACTTGACATTGATAGGCCTATCACAAGACGCGGACGGACCCGATGCAGGTTGTAGACTGCAGTATCAGACTCCTTCCTCGTTGTCCTCGTTATCAGTACGACAAAGTTCAGGTGGCCGGTTATTTTGGTTTATTAGCACATTAAAAATAGAGTGTAACTGGAACTACAGTATTTTGTTGGGGATATGTGCACTGGCGCCACTGGCGGTGTTGTCATGGTATAATTTGTAGATTTCAAATTCCTCTAGTGTGTTTACTACCTTTACTGCATGCATGTAGCACCTCTAAATCAGTGGTGTTTCAGTTGGGTTTAAATTGATTACTGAGGTTTAATTGATAACTAATTAATCTACAAGTTGCCATCTTTTGATTTTGGAAATGACCAATTTGTAACACATTTGCTATTTGCTATTATTTTTTGTGAAAACAAATTTTTGATGTCTAACTACAGCTTAATGTTGACTAGGGTCTAAGCCAAAGTAAAGACACTCACTGCAGAGTAGATCGGTTGCCGAGCATGTTGTGTTTGACCACCGGCCTCACCAGAGTCAGCTGAGGGGTAGGGGTAGCCGCTGGAGTGGGGGGAAGGATGGTGGAAGCTGGTGGCTTCAGCTCCATTTCTTCGTCTGTAACCAGAGTGGTGATAAATAAGTTGATACACAACTACTACATATTTTAGCAGTGCTTTAGTGTCCAGAATTTAGTGCGCTAGTACTAAAACCTACTGGCAATAACACCTCTGGCCTATCCTCCAGTATACCTAAAATTCTTCTACAAGGTTAATTGTGTCATTGCACAATACAAAGTAATGAATGAAATACAGTAGACCCACTCAGCCACTCAATGCAAACTGTATAGTGAAGCTTTAATACATGTGATAAAATGTCGTATATGCTATGTAGATTACCTTCTAGCTTTGTTCCACACACTTCTATTCGCAAAACAAATAATATGGAGAGCCTATAAATAGGTCTAGTAATAAAAAAACAGACGCAACCTGAGTTGATAAGATAACGGATTTACAACTACTGCACTGACCACCACCAGTCTGGACTGAAATTCTGCCAGTTTAGTTAGTGTTGTCTGTTATTCTAACTAATCAGTTACCGTAAATGTGTCGTGTTTACTTTTAGGTCTATTAAATGTGACGACCTTCATATGAAGAGAGAAAAACATCCTGTGTACTGCCTGATGAAGGAGCTGAAACTTTTTGCGTCTACAATTTAATGGATTGCCTAAGAAAAGATACTTAAACATTCTATTATTTGGCAATTTGAAGGCTTTAACAAGTTAAATGTATTCAAATCTTGGCATTATTGATAGTAGAATGGTATTCATATCACAGTATGGTCATATTTTAAGTGTCTTCCTAAGTAAATATGTACCTATGTAACTTTTCGTACTTTTGTAAATCCTACCTGCGTCTGAGTGGTGATCGTTGTCCTTATTTTTGTTTTCAGGCTGCGGTTCGTTTTCTTTATTTTTTGTAAAAGGTTTCTTCTTGAAGAAATATTCGTTCTTGCATGCATCAAGTTTTCTTCCTTTATATTTCACCTGTAAGTGAGGTTTCATAAACTACAACTGGCATTAAAACTGTAATAGTATCCATATTCAGTCTTTTATTAAAATAATAATTTACACATAGTTTCCAACATATTCCTTGTATATTGGATTTTTCAATAACTTGACCCATTAAATTTGTAGCCAGTTTTGGAAAAGCTAAATCTAGACATTTGCATGGGCGGATGGGCATCTACCACTATGGGCTAGGGAGCGCACAAGCCCCTCCCCCCAAACCCCCATAAGACCCCACATGGTAAAAACATAAAAGTTTAATTGACAAAACAAATTAAGGGACAAAGACTTGTAACATTAACCATTTCCTACCTAAATTTAGCCCATTTTCTGGGGGAGGACCCTCCGGAACTTCCTCTTTACTGGGGGTTATAACTCCCGACCCCCTTCTGGAAAAGTAATATGGACACCCATGGACACTTGTAAAAGCATGGTGTTGAAAAAGCTCCCTGCCTTGTGTACTCTTTATGATCACGTTTGAGGAGTTTGCCCCTTCTTTTGGTGTCTCTGTCTTTCTTTACACATTCCACACCAGTCATTGTCTAACTAATCAAAGAACAGTTTACAAAATCTTGAGGCCAAGCATGAATTTAATATTTTTTTAATCCAGTTCTCTCACAAAAAACCAAGTAAGAATATTTTATTCAGTTAAAAAAACAATTGCATAATAAGTGTGTTTCCACTTACAGAAGCCCATCCGCAACCAGACTTTTTGTCCGGGTTGATGATGCGTTTGCAATGTATCGCCCACGCACTCGGAGACGCAAATATCAAGTCCGTTTCGACTGATCTTATCTTCCCATCTGGCAGGAGATCACCCATAAATCTCTGCCCCTGCAATACAAACACTGTGAGTATTTATTTGTCTGTGTATAACTTATTCTGTGAGTAATTTTTGCATTGGGGCGGCCATGTGGTGAGTGATTCCGTTGATTTGTCCTGGAAATAAGACAAATGTTAAGGATGAAGGACTTTTCCGCTCTGAAACATTAAAAAATTTTATGAGACAAAAGAGAAGAAAAATATGACAAAAATGCATTATAAGTACATAATAATCTAGGAATATTACAAATATTCAGATGAAAAAAATTAGCTTAAGGATTAACAAAAATCTTTGTTTATTTTACATCTGGACACAATTGGGGTTAATCGTACATTTTCAATCCTTAAACATCGTTTACAGTTTAATTTTTTTAAACAAAAATATAATAAAAAAAACACAATACAATCAACTCAAACAATTGAAATCACATTAATAAGTTTAAAACAGGATCTTAGTTAATTTTAGTCTTAATATAATTGAAAACTAAAACAGCAAAATCAATTATACATATAACATTACACTTTTACAGTATTATAAAATACATTTGTTATTCTTTCAAGTAAATTTTGTACAATCACATCACAAAAAATCTTGTTAGTAAACAATCATTCTATGTAAAACATTAAACAAATGTGAAACTGACAAAGCTGCGGTGAATTATTAAAAATCATAGCATTAGACTGATGACGATTAACAAGCAAAGCCGATTAAAAAGAATACAACTGACACATTGTTACTTACATCGTCTGGTTTCTGAAAAGTTGAGAAACAAAACTGGAGTATTAGTAGCACAAACTGCATTAGTACTCGGGTACAATTCCACCTTCAGGTCCATCACAAGTTTCAAAAACATCGAGAGTTAAAAACACCAAACACCGAAAACCAAGGTGAAACCATGCGAAAAGAAATGTGAGAAAGAGCCAGGTTGAGACGAAGCTCACCAAGTATTCTATCGACATGACTTGATCACCGGGGTGTAGAATCCCAGCGGCCAGGAGTTTCTGTAGAGTGACTGATCGACCGACAGTCGTAGAGGTGGAAGAGTCTGGCACTTCCTCCTAGGCGATAAGTTTGTCATTACGATATATTACGGTGTAATTTAGGAATTAAACAGGCTATGAGACAGTTAAATGTTTCGACTCATCAAGCTTGGATCATAGAATAAATCATATGATAATTTCCAGATTTTTAGTCAGTAAATAAATTAATTTTACCCAAGGTATTTAAATTACTTTAGCTTCATTAGCTCTAAACCGCAATGCATTTTTAATTCCTATTGATTTGCAAAGTGTTTCTAAAAGTATATAACTTTATTTTCACTTACTTAACTAGCTCTTAAATAATCAAGAGTGTTTAAAAAGGAGAACATTTATAATTTTCTGAGTAAAATTATGAAAATAACAAGGGCTCATAAAACTTAAGTTTGGATTTTGCAAGTAAAATATGTTTCTGAGAAATCTAAATCTAAATATTTATGTTTTTTTAAGGAAGTATTATAATAAGACCGGGAAAATAGGACAGATCATCAAGAACGACAAAATGTACATCTTAGAAAGATTTGCTAAGATAAAGTCTCTGAAACCAAATGACCAATGCATTTTGCACGGTGGGGCCACCATTTGCTTGACAATGTCTGATTGCATTTTATGTTAAATAGAACAATAAAAAACTCTTTGTCACCAAGTTACGATGGTTGTCAGTGAACTAAAGTCTCCATTGAGCAACGGCCAGGTAAGTACTCTTTATTTTATCCACAACTATTCTAGATAATTCCCACTGTTATGCGTTAGGCAGATAGTCTAGTCTTCGTAGCCAAAACCAATGTTAAGGAAAATCTACGTTCCTACCAAGAATTAATCTTTTCTGTGATTATATTTCTATGTTTTAAAGCAACAACCGCTAGTGAAATCTATTGGCTGTTGACAGATGTGAATGAGTTAAAATGTTTGAATGATCAAACAAAGGTAGGGGGAAGTCGGAGGTGGTCGTAAACATTCACCCAATGGGTACAATGTTTTGCACATTCCTGCCGCGATTGTTAGTCTCGTTTGAAGAAGAGGCCAATAAGGGAACTTTGCTGGTAGATCACTGTTTGACTGAACAAAAGAATGTAAAACCGATAGGGGAGGTATCTAAAAGATATAAACAAATTGTAAACCCAACAAAAGTGGTCTCTTGTCAAGCAAATGGTATGAATCTATCATCCTTAGGTGCAGATGCTAAAAATCTAAGAAAAATATTCACATTACAACAAACAACATCTCTAGCTACCTTAAAAATTTATTTAACATCACATTTCCAAACTTAAGGCAGCCAAACATGCTGGTAATATGACATAGATAAGACAAAGATTATCTGACTGGAACCATTAATTATTTGCATTTTGTACCACCAAAAGTTCATAATTTGAAAGAACAAACTTTCTTAAAAGGCACAATTTAGGCTGAAACAAAAAAGTTGCACCTCTTCCATAGCTTCTTCTTCCTCTTCATTGATTTCTGGCTCATCTTCCTGGTCTTCACCTTGACGTGGAGATGCTACAAAAGAGTCATTTTCAATATTGCCAACATTGGACCACAAAAACATCATAACCATAACCGCCCACATGGCAAATACAAATGTTGGCTGCATGAAACAAAACATATTCTGTATCATTTACTAAAAGTACACTAGGAACCGTAAATGGCAAAAGAAGACTTTGACTTCTCAAACTATTGTAAAATCAGAAGCCTATTTTAAGCCTGTTTCGTGTTTGAGACGTTTGAACGCCAGTGTTGACTACACTACGTATGTGTTTTTCTCTTATTTAGGGCTTATAAAATAGTTAGGTCCTACTCTTTATTTAAGATACCATAAAACCATGGTTTATAAATAGATTGTATTAGGCCTATTTGGTTAACATACAGTAGTTCTAAAACTGTTGACAAAACACCCCCCTTTAAATTAACATGACAGAATGGACTTTAAAATTCAGATATGGATGATAAATCTATTATAATGATCTTTCTTTAATAAACAAATACAGTAGGTACACATAAAAATACTATCTGACAAAGTACAAAGAATGCCTGTTGTAGTCTCACTAAAATTGTAGAAAAGATTAGAAAGATTGGCCTTCACACACTGTATATTGAGCAGGGTGGAATTTTGTACATTAATTTTTACACTGCCAACTGCCAAATATTGAATTTAGTAAGTTGTAGGCCTATAAGTGTGTGAAGTAGCTTTAGCAGTGCACGGAGGTGTAGTGCGTGTGTTTAGTACAGTAGATTCTCAGTGTTGGGGAAGCTACTTTTAAAATGTAGCTAACTACAACTACTGCTACATTTCCAAAAAAGTAGCTTAGCTACAGCTACAGCTACAGTTCCGAAAATGTAGCTAGCTACAACTACAGCTACAATGAAATGTAGCTACAGCTACAATTTTGGCTACTTTTCCAAAGACGTTACTTTTTATTCCACGCACATTAGGTAAATGTAAAATTAATTGCAACTACATTTTTATTGAACAAACATTTAAAAAAGAAATGTCAGTATTGTATCTAACATTACTTGGAAAACAAATTATTCCTAGATTGTATTTAATTTGTTGGCATAAACCTAACATTACAACAACAGAACCAAATACTGTAGTTGGGTGTCCCATCACATTTAGTACTTATTTTGAAATATTGCATTATTTTTAAGCATCTTATATGTAAATTTCATTAAGTTCAAAGGACTTACAACCAAACTATATTTTAAAAGCTCATTTTATTTCTTTAATATAGATTCATTTATAGATGTCTTATATCAACAATTAAGACCAATAAAACTTTAAAACGATTATTTAAAAATACTTTTTGTGTTACAGAGCCTAGCCTACTGAAATTGGAGTTTATTGCATATCTTTACTTTTAATGTTAAAAACGACATTGCTATAACTTTTAACCATAGTGATAAGTTACTTGTTCTATGAATAACACTTTTCAATGTCAAGAAATCGTCCTTTATTGTCAATATGCATAGGGCAAATTGTGCTTCAACCTAGTTGGTACAGAAAACAGTATTCAGCAACTTATCCTGAAATCGTCTTTTAATTTAAACATGTTGAAATTTGTAAAGTAAAAATAACATGTAGGCCTACTTGGCTATGTAACAAGTTGGCTATAGTAGGCTTGTTATTGCAAGGACTAAACAGATATATTCATAATAATTGAACTTGGGACTTGGTATTCGTCTTAAACCATAGCATAGCCTAGGAATAGTCCTACAAGAGGTGTTAGCAGGAGCAAACTATGCTATTTTTTTCAATGTAAGTTTCATGTTATATGGAGATGTTTTCGTTACAATTATCATGTAGTCTAGGCATACCTTAAATCTCATCAGGTAATTTCCTCTTTGTTAATTTAGTAAACTAAACCTTTGAAAAATCTCCGTAATCTAACCAAGGAAGGGCTTGTGATGATGAACCACAATCAACAGCTGAAGCAAAGGTTGATAGAGCTTTCTCATTATTTTAAGGTTTAGTGTTGGTTTCCATTAAAACCCAAGTTGAAACACTATCGATATAATAAAGAAACTAAATTGATTACTAATTTCCCTGTCAATCACTTGCAAGCATTCAATAGCTTCTCTTGTCACCGGTAACGTTTAAACGTCGTCTGCATCTAGCGATTTTATTTTATCTGATAGTAATCATAGAGTAGTAAATTAAGGAAATGAGAGCCAAAATGTGGATAACACTCATTTACTGGCCTCCATGTCCACACAACGTTGTAATAGGGAATGAAACGGCTGCTACCAGCTGTATGAAGCCAAGAAAGTAGGCCTAATTTTTTTAGAAAATCTCAGTTTGAAAGAGGTTGTTTCACGTAAGGTTGAGGTTATGATAAAAATCACTATCTCAAACAATGCTAATGTAGCGAGAAAAGTAGCTAAAATTCCGCTACAACTACTTTAAAAATGTAGCTAGCTACAGCTAAAGCTACAAAATCATATAAGTAGCGGAGCTACAGCTAACGCTACAAAAAAAGTAGCACGCTACTGTAGCGTCGCTATACTGTAGCGTCGCTACTTGTAGCGCGCTACTTCCCAACACTGTAGATTCTCATATCAGTTTTTAAAAAAGGTGACAATTTCAAAAAGTGAAAACAAAACTGAAATTAACCTCTTTATTAAAATTAAATAGCATATGCCCTCATTTGAGTTAAACCGTAGACAAAATTAACTGACACAACTTACTCATTTTATTTTTCATGAAGCACTTTTCAACCTTCTTGAAAGAATTTTTTTTTCTGGATCAACAAATAAGGAATCCTGAAAAAAACACATTTTTAATCTTAAATAATTGAACACAGCTACAGTGATTGATTTAGGCTACAGTTTTTGAAATTTTCTGCCTTCAACTGTCACAACAATGCTTTAAAGTACATAATTGTTTTTAGCTCTACAAGATGGTTGTAATGAGAATTGGAAATTTTCAATTTGTAAAATCACATAATTTGATTACCTTAAAAACAACCCCAGGTTTTTTATGGTCCGCAGACCGCAAACTCATTCAACTTCATATCACCTTACACATTCAGGCCAAATTTCATCAAAATCAAACCAAATTACCTACTCGAGTTGTCAAGTTCACAGACACACGTGTACATTTCATGTTGTAAAGGATCAGATGATGGTATAACAATACAGTAGAGTCCCGCAAACTCGGCGTAATGTGGACTGGAAGGGTGCCGAGTTTGTGAAATTCCGGGTTATCGGGAACTAGGGTTAAAAATAAGAACAATACAATTTTTAAGCCTTTTAGCTGCCTTTGTTATTTATATTTATATTACAAGTCAGGATTAAGTCATCAGATATTGTACAATACATCCTTGGTACGAGTTGTGAATGATTTTACTTGAGCTGGCTTGAGTACATGTTGAACTCGGACTCAAAAAATCACTAATTTTCTGAGCCAGATGATGGCCGAGTTATCCAGACTGCCGGGTTATCGAGTGCCGAGTTTTCGGGACTCTACTGTATACCGAAACGTGTAATCCTGTTGGATGTTCGAGGACCACTATCCACTATCCAGGCAGTCTGCAGGTATTGTAAAGCCTCGTTCACACGGGGCGAGTTTACACGCTTACTCGCTCTAAAGCTGGCGAGTTGGCGTTTAAAGTAGCGGCAGCGTCAACTTTTTCCAGAGCTTTTTTACAAGCAGCTTTTGAGTGAGTACATCGTTCACACTGAGCTATTTTACTAGCTGAGTGTAAAAAATCCGGCTTGTAGCTTGTAAACTCGCCCCGTGTGAACGGGGCTTTCCCTTCTTATTTTGACACGTATATACATCCATACAAATTTTTACGAATTTGGTGTTTTTGATCTCTGGGGACATCAAAATGAAAAATTAAATAAGTCCTGGGTCTAGGTCTTACCATGAGATCTACGGTAATAGCTATTCTCTACAGGGAAATTCGGTAAAATGAATTTTATCAATCATTAGAGATGAGGAGGCCACTTGTGTATTTTAACCCAAATATGAGCAAAGGATGAGAGTAGAATGAAGTGTGATTCCTTGTGTAGCCTTGTTACTGACTAAGACCAGCTGTTTCATTAGTCAGGATCATTTATTAAAAGCTCAAATGACCAAGGACAGCTGGTTTCAGTTTCAAACTATGCCACACTGTGCTTTTTGTTGCACCAAGAACATCGTACTGGCGACTGACATCAGGCGTTTGATTCACAAAGGTGGCCTGCCACAGCCCACCCATTTTGCGCATGCCAAGGTTAATGTTTCCTTCCTTGCTGCACGGAAAGACAAAACTTGGTATTTTTGACTCCAATTGGACGTTTAAATTGTTTAGTTATCTTGAATGGTGGCCTACCGATGGTATTTTATTGAATAGTATTGAATGATACTAGTGATGATAGTATTGAAATGTACCTTTGAATAGTAGGCTATCAATGCACGTTTAAAATCCCGGCATTCTTTTTCGGACACCCTGACTTCTAAATACACATACTGAGCATATATACTTAAAATATATTATTGATGGCCCATTCAGTCATGTGGTTGGGTTGGTCTTTTTACTCTTTTTGTTCCTATATTAACTTAATAGTATCTTCGGATATTGGAACAGAAATTGTATGGATCGTAAACATAAACAAATTAAGTTACTGGCCCGAAGGTAAACATGTATGTAATAATATTTAACCCTAGCAGTGGCCAATGTTAGAAGTGGGGAATGGCCAACCCATTTGGGCGATTTTGCAGACCTTTTTTTGAAAATTCGTAACAATTCAACCGTACAAGTAAACCTAGTCAACCTCATATTCATTTTGTTCGGAAAGAACCGGAGAATCTAGAAATAGTAATATAATAATGATTTAGATAGTGTATTTTTTCGGTAAAGTGAATAAAATATAAAAATCTTTTTTTTTTATTTCAAAAGCGGTTTCGGTATTTTTTTTTCTACGGATTTTTTATGGGAAATTCATTATATACATTTTGTAGACAATCTAATTCCCTATATGGAAAATATAACATGTTAAGAAAATATATTTTTTTAATAAGTTTTTGGGGCAAAATATAACAAACGGAGAACCGAAAAAAATTGAAAACCGTACAGTGTTTAGTTTGTGTTGTAAAAAGTGATATAATATATGTGTATACTAATAATGATATATACATGTTTGTAAAGCTAATGAAGTAAGGAATCAAAAAAAGTCATAAAGTTGATGGTAAAAATATTTTTTATTTATAAATAAAATAATGTTTTTGTATTTTAACGATTTTGTGAGAAAAAAAAATCATAGTATTTAGTAGGCCCTATAAAACTTTTGTACCAAATGTTTTTACTTCAACCCAACATAAACATCTTGTAGTGTATTTCAATTACCTACATAAAAATGTATAACATGTTGGGTAAAAATTTTTGTTTTTACGTGCTAGGGGCATAATAATAATATAAATAAACGGAAAACCTCAAAATACAACCAAAAGAAACTATCACAAGCTACATTTCTTCCTCTTAAAAATGACATATTATATAATAATAACTTACACTGTAGGCCTATGTAATTTGTATTTTCCATACAGTCACCTGACGACGGTTGGCCATTTGTAAGAAATTTCAAAAACAGCTGTTTTCATAAAATCGTACCGGTTGCCCAATCAATATTTAGTTCTAAAATATCACTACCACAATGAAGATAAAATCAATGGCTATCCAGTGGTACCACCCGCAACATCCCAAGACGTAAATTACCCGAGCAGGGTAATGCCAAACAAGACGTGTTTTGCCAGTTCCCAAGGGTCGGCTGCTGCTAAAGTCGTGCCGCGCCAAAAATTCATTTGATTTCTAATCGTCGTGACATTGTTATATACCTGCTACAGGGTTTGTTTATGTAATAAAACGAAAGTTCAGAATGTGATCTTTCGAATGGTATATATATTATTCTCATCTGAGTTGATTATAAGTGTTTTTTTTTTACCGTTAAAATAATTTCGGCCCATACCGTCACCAGACGACGGCTGGCCATTCTAAGCATCAACGTCAAACCGCCACCAGACGACGGTTGGCCACTGCTAGGGTTAAATGGAACTGTAAAAACATCTAAATCAGCTGTTACAGTCATTTGTATAATCATTGACTATTGGCATAGCCTCCTCTAATACAAGGCCGCGGCAAGACAAAAGTGGCAACACTGCAGTCCCGGCCAACCGAAACAGCTTATTTGCACTAAGTTATTAAGCACAATTATCGTAGCATTTAATGTGATAGGCATGCATATGGTAATTTAAAGTAGAAAGGTCATGGATTAATATGATTGAAAATGACTTAGTCCTACCAATGATTTAAGCTCAATATTGTTCGAAGTAGGAACAATAGAAAATAAGTTGCCCTTATCGGAATTTGGCAAATATTTGATATATCAACAATGCGATATTGTGTAATTTTTAGATGTCTACTTACAGTATTTTTCACGCTGAATCCAAAAATGCAATCAGTTTTTGTCGGAGAGATTCATAAGCGGCCGTAAAACGAAGGTTAAAATTACGAATCTATGGTTCATTGAGCTATACTGATGGTAATATGGCGTGGTCTGGATGGGTCGGTATGTAGACTGTGGACTGAGTGAGTAGGAGAGCAAACATCTGTTTATGCTAGACTTAATGCGGAATGAAATCAATTCGTTTTGAAACCAAATAATCAGTTCTTATTTAGGCATGTGAGGAAGGTAGGTCGGGTTTTATGCGGATTCGTGACTGTATTAAGTGTTTTGAAGTGAGGTTAGATTAGGAAGGTAAAGGTTAGGTTATAATGAACCGACTCATTAATTTATGCTACTTCCAGACATCGATCGGCAGTGGCCTAGCTTCTATTACTGATGTTTTACGTGAATAAATTCTATTTTGTTTTACAATTTATGTTCATGTGATTAATAGTTTATGTATGGTAGTTGATTTATTGTATTTTCTAAACAGCACCAAAGTCCATTTTCTTTTAAAAATCTATTTATTGCATATTGTAACTCTGATTTTGCTCTCATGGCGTCGTGTGTGGTTTTGTCTGTTTAGTATTGAATGTAAACAATTGACAGCTGTTTCCACTCCACAAACCTTCCACCCCTTTTAGTGTTAGTCGCCACTAGAACTTGGACTCGTCCATACCACAAATATGTTAATAAATCAACAAAACTGAAGCTTAATGTTAATTATTTAACTGTATGGCCACTTAGGAATCTCTCCGACAAAAACTGATTGCATTTTTGGATTCAGCGTGAAAAATACTGTAAGTAGACATCTAAAAATTACACGATATCGCATTGTTGATATATCAAATAATTACCCGGAATTTAACCCTTAACATGACTTCATGACAGACAGGCAAAATGCAGCAAAAGATTGTACACCGGCTGAATGAGTTAAAAGTTGAATAAAATTAGGGGTAGGCCCTACAGTTTCTTAACTGGGCTATGCTAAAATCGATTGAAACTATCAAATTCGAAATATTTATTAATAATCAATATTTTTAAATATATCTAAGTTTATTATAAAATTAAACTATCATAACCTAACCTAACCAACCAAACTTGCTGATGGTGTAAAAATCGCATGAAGGTTTACTAATCGAATCGATAGTTTCAATCGATATTAGCATAAGTTAAAAAAACTGTACCTAAAATTAGGCCTAGTGGGCTAATCTGTCACTGTCAAAAAATACCAGTAGGCCTATTTGGCCTAGGCCTAGCCTTGAATCAATGAACCCTGTACTGCTGAAGTTGTGTCTTATATCAAAACGAAATATCAAATCATTATAAAATTCTTGATTACTTTGTATGTAAGGATCTCAAGATATGCCTGTATGTACTATTATAGAGCTTGATTATAGGCCTAGTCTTACCTGAATTTTCCTAGGATTGAGATAGTGACTTTTACAGCGTATGATTCTATAGCTGGTTGGATACAAGATAAATACACACTTTGTATTGATTCATATAACTTTGCCTAGTTCATACAGTCAGTAGTAAAGGGTAATTAATTCTTACAGTCCTTTCCTTTCCCTTTGACAGTTTAGATGACAGGAGGAAATTACGGACAGCTTACTAGTCTTACTACAGTGACAGTGTTTGTGTACTGCTTTTTTTGTTATGTATTTTGTTTTGTTTAGTTGTCTCTTGTCTCTAGTTCGTCTGTTGAAGTCGAAGCGAAGCGAAAGTGAAGCAGTGAACTTGAACCACTTGAAGTGAAGCTGTCTCGATCACCGACCACAAAACAGACGCTCGCTATCCATCCCGATCCATCCACATTCATCTCTATAGCCCCGTTCACACGGGGCGAGTTAGTTTACAAGCTACACGCAGGCTTTTTAACACGCGGCTAGTAAAATAGCTCAGTGTGAACGACGTACTCGCTCAAAAGCTGCTTGTAAAAAAGCTCTGGAAAAAGTTGACGCTGCCGCTACTTTACACGCCAACTCGCCAGCTTTTGAGCGAGTAGGCGTGTAAAGTAGCCCAGTGTGAACACAGTTGCTTGTGCTTGTGCGCATGTTACTCAAAGATGTTGGAGGATTTGGTTCAAGCCAGCTACTGAGCGAGTTAGTGATGGGAACAACTGATTGAAAACAACCGATTCAATCGATTGTTGGAAAAAAACCGACTAGTCGGTTGTTCTCCCGGATATGATTGAAACTAGTCACTTCATACTCCCGGTCCTACGGCGACTGGAACCAGTCAACCAGTCGTTGGAATAACTGGAAACAGTCAAACGTCGATGATTGAAACTAGTCGTAAGAACCACACTGACTGTTTTTGAGACTGACTGGTGAATGAAAACAGTTGTAGATAAACTATCGTACTGTACACTAATTGCGAACAGTGTTTAGGTACAATTAAAATAGTATAATAATGTGTATTTTTTATGTAAAAAAAATTTTTAATTTCCAGTTCACTGTTTTTTAAGTATTGTACTCATGATTAGATGTAAATGACCTATACAGTTTAAAACCATAACCAAGTGATCAGGAATATTTGTTTTACTGAGCTTAGTTTGAGAAAGTAGGTCTACTGAATAAACTTGTCCTGTATAAACTAAATGTTATTAAGTACTTTAATAACACATATAAAATTTCAACACAAAAAAAACAGACAATAAATCAACAACAAAGACTCAAACGTTTCCAGTAATAGTGTGATTGATTTTGATTGTTTTCCTTGCATTGCAATGACTGAAACCATTGCGCCGATTGAATTGAACACCACCAGTCACCAGTTGTAGTAGAATTCACTCGGTTTTTCATTCGACTGAAAAAACCGACTGGTTTTTAAAACAACCGATTGACTAGTCGATTGTTTTTTCCAGTCGGTTGTCCCATCACTAGAGCGAGTGGAAAAGCATCGTGTGAACGACTACAAGTGCTCTCGCCGACTCGCCGGCGTCTTTCTACACGTCTGCGAGTGGACAAGGTCCGTGTGAACGAATACAAGCACACTCGCCAACTCGCCGGCTTCTTACACGCTGGCGAGTAGCTTGTAAACTCGCACCGTGTGAACGAGGCTTTATGCTCGCTACACACATGATACTATATGGGAGCGTCGTGTAGGAGTGGTGGGAGCGCGTCAAGGGTCAAGGTGCCACCACGACAAATTGCCATCAAAAAGAAGAAAGTTTAATCCTGTTTACTTCTCGTATTGTAAGAGTGGATGTCGCTCCTGAGCGCCCACCTCCTCCTTAGTTTTGACGAGGGTCTGATAGATAAAAAGATTATAAACTGTCATGAGGGATTCAGCCTTGCTCACAGTGATCCAGCCCCGGATCCAGGCGCTTGGCCCCTGCTACTATTCTTATAGCCTTTTTTTAGAAGTAGGACCCTCTCAACTCCAGGAGCGGCACCCCAAAGTCCTCCATATGTGATGGTGTTCTGGAAAAAGGCCACATTCACGCAGTCCTTAAACAATCTTTTGATACACAGTGCCTTAACTTACGAAGTGACCATTTACCTAGTCTTGTCAGTCGGCTACAATAGTCAATGAGTGAAAATTTAAAAACGTACGTTTTCAGGAAAAGCACTTTTAAATTTTTTGGTTCCGTTTTTTGAAACTTTTTTTATTTTTTTAATTTTATTGACATTTGAAGTTTTATAAAATGTCCATGGTAACGCAATATCTTTGGTGATTTTTTATTAATAGAGCATCTTTGATGAAAAAACACGAAATTTTGTCACGACCATCACGGACATAAAACTGAATATTAAAAATAGTTAATATTATTTTTGTAACTATGTTTTGCTATTAATTAATTTACTTTGATGGCCATCATACAATAAACAGCTGACTAAGCTTTTGGTATATATGGTATTTCTAGAAAAAAATAAAAAAACTCAAAAAGTTGAAAAAAAGCCAATAAAATCTTTTAAAGTTTGTATAACTCCGAAAAAACTTACCTGAGACCCGAAAAATCGTTATGTTTTTATAGAGGTGTACTTCTTTTGTGTATAAAACATTGAAATATGATGATATTTTAATTTTTGAAATTTTTTTGATAGAAATCATCAACGTGATGGTCAGGGACAAGCGGTACGGTCGTGAATTGTCAGAAAAAATTTAAATCTTTGTAAACAATCCTTCAATTATACTGTTAGTTATAATAAAAATATGTGTTTCAATTGAACTAAACTGTTCAATTTACAATTATATTTAAGTTATTGTCACGACCAAACACAGTATAATCCATAAGGCTGGATTGGTCGTGAAAAAACCCGCGATGGTCGTGAAACTTTGGTCGTGACATTACGTGTTATTTGGCTCTGTTCTGGAGGTAGCCCTGCACCTCATGTTCGAGGATACAAAATGGACTTCTAGGTTAATGTAGCAATTGAAATATCATATCAACAAAAATTAACCCCACGTCTACTTCATCAAATGACTACGTATGGTCATGGACACACCAAAATTACAAAAAACACAAAATTACCTTTATTTATCTTGTAACTACTTCTTTCAACACAAAACGACCGGCACAACAAAATTGACGTACACCCCGAACTAGTCTCTAAAACGAACTGACGCAATCAACGCCAGGCTTGCCACTGTCGTGCTCCAAAGTTGAAAATTTTTCCCAAATGGTCGTGACGCCAAATCGAGGGACAGACTTATTTTGTCATGGTAGTCAGTTTGCAATGACACTAAAATTATAATATGCTCCTTTTGTGTAAGTTTAATAACTATTGATGACATAAAAATATGGCTTTATATATTTCGGCATAAATAATTAGTCTAAAAACAGCGTGAAAGTTGGAAAATGTACCCTAGGGACACGTCATGGTCGTGAATTTCGAGACTTTAAAAATACGAAAAAAATACCTAGAACCTATTTAAAACCAAATAAATGTGTGTAACATGTTGCCCCCGTCCCAAAAAATATTAAAATACATAATAATAAACTACAAATCCAGTATCTACGAGGTAAAAGGCCAGGGACATGAAAACGTACGTTTTTAAATTTTCACTCCAATATGGCTGTTCCAATATCTAGCTTAAAGTCTAGGTAAATGCCTAAAAGCTTTACACTCCTCACCTCATGCTCAATTTTTCGGAGACTGAAAACGAAAACAATAGATTGGGTTTTATCTTGATTTAAAAAGAGATAGTTTGGCCGGAACCAGGTACATGCAACATTTAGAGATTGATTTAAAGCTAAGTTCAACTCGACAGCACTATTTCTATAGCTTCAACAACCTGCGGAACGCCATGGGTTAGGTTTCTGATACTTGAGCTTTTACCATTTAGGGACACCAGCTGCCCACGCTCGACCAGATAGAACCTCAGAAAGTCAAGGCTTTTTGCATTCACCAAGCCAAAGAAACTTTAACCTTTTCTAATTAAATGTCAATGCCATGGTCAATAGTGTCAAAGGCCTTGCTAAAAAATGTATCAAGTTAATTTAAAATTTATCAATTTACCTGCAGACCTTTTTAAAGAGCTTAAAAAACTTGTATCAAATTGTTTTTGTGGGGTTATTGGTAAGGGAGAAAATTCAAAAAAATTGTAAATATAAAATTCTTATGTTATTCTTGTGGAGAATATTGTAAAATGTTCTAGTTAGTTTGTTTAGGTAGGTACCTATATTTTGACCAAACTTGGCAAATGTATTTATTTTATACTAGGCTATTAATATTTTACAAAAAAACACACTTTATTAGTTTTCTTGCCAAATACTCCCAATGCATTGAAACTATTATGATGATGGAGGTGTAAGCTTATGAGATTAATCAATTGTAGCAGTCTTATCATTAAATCATTCTGTGTATAGCTTATCAGTTAACAAATGATACTTGTGATGAATCACTCCCCTGTTCAGTGTAAGTAGTCAATATTTTTAGTTTGATCATTATTGTTTATTTGAACAAGATTAGCTCATATTGTATTTTAACCTGCTTGATGAAAATAATGCTCACTTTTTATTCTCTCTTTGTAAAGTCCCTTTTAAATAACAATTTGTACAGAACCTCTACGGAAGTATATAGTATAGATCTGAGAATAAATAATTAATAAATAAAAGGCTATTTTACCTTAATTCTGTTAGATGATTACGGGGGGTTGAGACATAGCTGTCTTTGCTATGTTTGACATCATCTCCCACATTTGTGGCAAAATCAAGAACATTTCCCACTCATAGTGAGGATAAAACATTATTGGCTTTGCTCCATGTTATCTTAGTAGCTTGGCGTTGAAGTTTCTATGATTATTATATGGATACCTGTTTACCATGTGTTCCTACTACAGTACTACATAGCCTTGCTTGGATGCAGAGTGGTTGCCATAAGAACACCAGTACAGAGAAGTAAGGTAGGTACAGAGGTAAAACATTCAGTGATGTCTAGCACTAGTCACTGGTGTCTAGGGCATAGACACCACCTCCTAGCTCTCATGTACAGTACTACAAAACTCACAGTGGAGGAAGACACTATGCCCTGTGCGATAGGAATTTCTCCATGATTGCTGCTTGAGCTATCTTTGCTCGTCACAAGTATATTTCTGGCACAACCTACTAGAGCTGAAAGCACAAGGTACGTAGTCCCATAAGCATGTTTCCTGGTGTTCATATATAGCCTGGTTTGGTTTCAGAATGGTGGTGGGATGGTTGCTGTTCCTGATTGCTACGGTGGCCGCAGAACCTCCGGATGCTTGTGAGACAATGGACCCCAGTCATGGAGGAACTCCCCAGAAATCTCCCCCTCCCTACCAGTTCTACCTACACAGCGACGTTATTCCTAACCGTCTCTCTGCACATTTTGCAATCAAATCTGCCAATCCAGATGTGCAGTTTTCTGGGTTTATGGTCCAGGCTAGGGATGACACTGGTAAACCAATCGGAGAGTTTGACACCGGCTGTGTGGACATTAGAGTCATGACTTGCTTTGGCGTGTTTGCTGTAAGTATTATACAAAGTAGTAAATTCCATAGCACAAAAATTAAATAAATAAGTAATTTGTTACGTTTGACTAGGGGGACTATGGTATATACATCAAACATGGTGATAACACACATTTCCTATAAAAAGAAATGCGTCTGGAGGAAAATTCCGTAGTGTCATCTATTAGGGGTTAACAACATTGCAACTTGAAATATCCATTGCATCAATTTTAGGTAGGCTTTTGAAAGGAAACATCAAGCTATTGAAATGCTCAAATTTCAAAGCATCACACCTGCATGGTTTGTCACTTTAAGAATACCCCTTTGTAAGTTTGGCTTTAAAATTATTGAGTTCCTAATTTTGTATACTGTTTAGACCAATATGTGATTTAGATAAATTCAATTAGTAGTACATATTTTTTAACTTTTAGGCTACCTATTCAAAGTTAAAAAAATAGCTATTATATATTGAATTGTGCTATACGTTGACAAAATACGATACAAACGGTCAACAGTATATCCTGTATGTAAGTTGTATTTGACGGTTTCGAGTTCTTTCATAGTGAACTTGTATTTGAGCTAGTGTGTTTAACACATGCACTTGCTAGGATTTTATTCCGTTTAAAAAAAATATTTATGAAACTAACGAGAGTGAAATAAGCATTTTCTATTTTTTAGAATACTGCCATACACCTTGATTCTGAGCCTAAAACAGAAGCTCATATGCGCTGGCTTCCGGATACTGACTTTGTTGGCAACGTCACCTTTTTGTGAGTACAAAAATATTGTGTGTGTGCAACAATTTCAAGATTAGTTAATTGAACAAAATTAAATCATAACATAATAAACAGTGAGCCTGGATTGTATAACCTTCACAAAATAGGTTATTATAATCACTTGAAAAGTTTCAATAAATTTTCATTTTAATCTCTACCTAGTCTATACCAATTTTCTCTCAAATAATTTGAGTTGCTTCTACTAAAATTCTCACTAGCGTAAATAAAAAAAAAACATTAATTTTTATTTATTTATTTATAGCACTACAGTTGCCCAATCCAGGCAAGTTTACTGGGTCCGTCATCCTGCAAGAAAACTACAAGTAATTCAAGAAGACTCACCAAGACGGCAAACACCGACCACAAATCCCACACAGCCTTAGTTACGTTGTTATAAACATCAAACTCAACAGCACCCAAAGATTTAAATCAATAATTAAACTAATGCACTACTTTTTATGTAATGTACCGGTACTAAAAAATCAATTATGGAAAACGGGCAAAAACTGTCAAAAATTAAATCCATTGTTATATTCCCTAAGTTGTAAGTTTTGTAAGCTAACATATTTTTTTATATTTGTACAACTTTAACCAGATTGTTCACCTTTTACATGACGTCTTAAAATGTGAAATGTAATGTTCATTAAAGTAGGAATTTGTAATTACTTTAGTGATGTGTGTTTGTATTTGCCTTTTTACATTGAAAATATAATTTATCATAGGCCTAAATTTATATCCAACATATTTTGTTGTTTGTTTAATAATTCTTTTTTTTATTACCCTATACCAACTTAAACAAAATTTTTTACTGAAAGAAATTAAACGGTAACAGCAATCTGAAACATGCTTTTTCCCATTAGCTTGGCAACAACCTTTAATATGAGTAAGCGGAGGGAGTAACTATAATTTATAAGGGAAATCACAAAAGTTGCAACAACTTTTGAACTGTAATTTTTACAGCAATTGGGGTGTTGCACTATTTTGTTTAAAATGATAAGGACCATACAAATTTTCATCAAACCTTAATTAATTTTAGCGAATTTCCCATATAGGGAATAATCTATTACCGTAGTACTCATGGTAAGACCTGGACGCGGGACTGATTTTTTTTTCGTTTTGAGGTCCCTAGAGGCCAAAAACACCATCCGTTAAAATTCATATATATATATATATATATATTTATATATTTATATGTTTATATATTTATATATTTATATATATATATATATATATATGTGTCCGTTAGCACGATAACTCGAGCAAAAATGATCCGATTTTGATGAAATTTGGTACAAACGTGTAAACCTACGTTTATTCGAACGAGTTCGCGATCCAGCTTGATCGGACCATGGGAACGGGGGTTTACGGGGCGTTTTATGGGGTAAAAATAGGTTTTTCCCATTTTTGACCCAAAAAACATAAAATTTAGCAATTTCTTTCCAAACCATTTTGTAGAGCTTAAAAAAACAAATAATTTAGTATATTGAAGCGTTATTATGCGCCTAATGGTTACGGAGAAAATTCCAAAAAATTGTAAATTTAAAATTCCTATGTTATTCTTATGGAGGATAAGTAAACTGTTGTAGTTTGCTTGTTTATGAACCTATTTTGATCAAATTTGGAAAATGTTTTTATTTCTTACTAACTATTAACATTTTACAAAAAAAAAAAAAAAACAGTTTTACCCTCCCTGATGCAGCAAACCTAAGTACTTGTTAAACTAATTCTATTTAAATAGGTAATTAATGTTATATTTTTTAGTAGACATTTCAGTGTAAATCCAATCAGTCAAATGGAAATTCGCTTAGTCTGCAGGTTTGCTGCGGCGGGGGTATTTTTTATTAAAATTGTTTGGGCCATTTTTGAGAAAATCTGATTTTCTCTTTTAATTTATGGGTTTATTTTATATAGTGATGTAGGAGTATTGTTCGTGCATGTATAAGTCAAATACTAACTCACTAACTGTATACTTTTATGAAATTGATTTCACATCCAGTTTATTTAAAGGTAGGCCCTGCATTTCTGGTTAATTAATATATTGAAGTACAATAGGTTATTAGGTTACCGTTACCAGTTTAAATGCAATTTGTTTTCGTAAGCTGTTTTAGTTATTTGGCTTTCTATTATTCCTTATTAACATAGATATATTATGGAATATTATCATTTTTTAGTTAGTGTTATTTCCAGGGCAGACCCATTTACAGACATTTTTATTAGGTTAAATCAAATAGCAGCCTTAGAAACATGTTTAAATAAATATAAATTGTATGTGTGTTTGTATTACAAATTTAAGCCTTATTTTGTTTATCCATTGACAAACGTGAATGATGGTAGGCTTTTGTTAATTTATAAAAATAAGCAGTTCCTTCCCACCACATATGAACATCAGCTGCTACTGATAGGAGGAATATAAAGACACTGTTCCAATATATGATGACAATCATTTTAAAAACGATTACAATGTAGTAACAATAAAAAAGTGGCTATAAAACCTGAAACTAGCCTAACACATGACCCTGAAATACACTATTAAACTAAGTAGTTTGTTGCGATATGGTCTATGGCCAATCTTTGTCTCAAATACCAATGAAAAGATGACGTAAAGAGGAATAGTAATGGCAACGGAAAAGTGCCTGTGCCGCCTTAAAACACGGTCTAAATGCTTAAATAGCATCACCCTGGGTGGACATCCAGAGAGAGAAATTTTGTTTCAAGGAAATACAACGGGACTTTGCAGATGACTTCGTTTGGGACAAAACAAATTGTTGAAGGCGGCATCTCGCCTATTTTCTAAGTGCTTGGGCATTCAATTGGTTATTTATTTCTATCCTCCAATGATGATCCCTAAGGTTTACAGCTATATTTCACAAGTAATGCATTTATTTTACAATTTTAAAGTTTACCGAACCAAGTGTGGGCAAAACAGCTACCGTAACTTAAACTTAAAAGGTTAATTTAAAGACATGTTCAAAATAAATCATTCTATATTGAGCTACAGACACAAAATATCGGAATTCCAACTAGGCAAGCTTTATTTTCAAAATATACACTTTCATACACCTTACAGTTGGAATAACAAGTTCAACGATCAAGGCCTAGAAATACAATCCTTTTCTGCACAGCTTTAACGAGTAACAAATGCAAGAATGTACTTAGATGCAAAGACTCTTTGGAACTTATAGCTAGAGAAGGAACTTGCGCAAGAGAAAAAAGCTCAAGCAAACAATCAATATTTAAATCAAATGTTCCTCTGTCACTATTCGAAAATATTCAAATTAAAGCCCTATGCATTTTACAATTATTGTATTTTTCCTGATTTTGGTGCTATAAAAATAAATTTATAGACAAATTTACTAACCATCAAGAATATTTTTTTGTAACAACACTCACATTTGTACAAGCAGACACATTCTAAGACCTGAGAGCAGAATTTTCAAGACATAAAGACCCAAGAATGTAAGTAAGAATGTATGACTTCAGCAACAATACATTAAATGTAAACTCAAGCAGTTTAAATATTTGGTATAAGTTATACCTACATAGAATATTGTGATCATACCTACTTAAATTCTAGTTAATGAACAGTTGTTAAGCATTTACAAGGTTCAAGTCTAACAGCTTTAGGTTTAACATTTATCCATTAACAGATATAAATATTGAATAATACAACTGAAGAAACAAAACTCACTTTGAGGATAAATTGATGTCAAAATTCAAATCAAAGGAATTAAACGACAACTATTGATACTATACTATCCTTACACAATTTACAAACAAAATTATCATTTGATAATGTGTTTAGTTGAAAATAAATACCTTATCACTGATGTTTTTAACTCAGCCTGTAATGCCAAAAACATTCAAAAGAAGAATACTAAAGAGAAATAAGAGCCTAAAGACATTGAATGATCTGACTACGTGGAGAGGTTGTTTAGATTAGTCAACGCCATCATCAACTACGGTGGCAGTAGAGGCAGTTGATTGCGCCATGAATCTCTGCAAAAAATATGAGCATTTTTATATAAATACAACTATTCGTAATATATAGAAGTAAAATCTTGTATTTTTACAGTTATCATGGTAAGCCTCTAGTTGCAGGTGCTTTACATAATCACTTTCAATTGTGAAGCCTTCAGAAGCCATATACTGTACATGTGTACCTATGCCTATACGTAAGATGACACTCAAAACTAGAGGTTTTTAAGACACTAGTGTCCCTGTTGCTCGAATTCGAGCAATTTCTAAGTATTACTGGCGTTACTTTAAAACAATTTTTTATGACTTTAAAAGGTTCAACTCAAAGATTATGGAAATACCCAAGATGTACCTAACAGATCGATATAATCAACATTTCTTGTAAAATCTTATTATTTTTCAAAAGCTGATCTTGTTTTTTAGCGTTTTCTACAAATAGCCTTACTCATAGCCGCATTAGGTTGTCCATAATAACGATTATAAATAAAAAAAAAAAAAACATGATTTATATTTCTTCTCCTTGGTGGTGTTCCATGACTTTCCTATGTTACCATAGTTTGCAAATCGGCTCTTTCAATGATTACTAAGAAATGCAGCACAGTGTTAATTGAGTTTTCCTTTTAGTATACCAATTTATCCATCAGGATCTCTAGCTTTTTTCCATTGTAATATTTACGCCAACGCAAATTTAAATAGTAAATATTTCATTTCTACCAAGTCAGTAAATGTTTGTAGCAAACTGTTAAATTAGCAAACTTATGGTCTGTTTACAATAAACATATGTTCTTCTTCTCACTTTTAATTTCTGACAACAGCTGAAGTTTTATAATAATTTTTGTTTCCCATGTTAATCTTATGGAGAAATACAAAACTTTATAGGGCCCCAGGGCCTCACTCTCAAATTATTTCCCTAGAAAGAAAGTTTCCTGCACAACTTCACGTTAGTTACGCTCTTTCTAACGACACCAAAAACATGTCAATCGGATCAGTAGTTTCGGAGGAATAATTGTCACAAAAAACCTGCTTGCGTATTAAACAAGTATAGATAGATTCTATGCTTAAGAAATTTGAAAACGTTAAAACAATTGTTTTTACTTTTTGGTCCTAACTTTCTTTGGTAAAAATAACTTTTTGCTTTTTTCAATATTAACGGGAGGTAATATTTCACGGTCATCCCAAATACGTTGATTTGTTTCACGCAAAAGCCCCAACTAACGTCATATGGAGAGGATGACCATAGTTCTCAACCCCGACGCCAGGGATCTATATCAAAGGGTCGCCATAGAACTCCTTGAAATACATTAAAACATTTTCCCAGTTTTCCTGGAAGCAAAATCTGGTATTCCCGTTACCTAGTGCACGTTTTTACTAAGAGTCTGCGGGACCCTGATATTTTAAGATTGGGTCGGGTTAACAGTTGGCCGGAGTATCAGTACGGATCAAGCTCGGGTCGAGTCAAATACATAATTCCGCAACCACGGAATGTATTTCTGAAGAAGCATGATCAAAAATTCACAATTTTGCCAAGCTTGTGGGAGACGATCACTGTGACAACAAAAGACTTTTAGTTTTTTGCCCAAAGTCTAATATGTTCACGACTTACTGTGACCAATATGGTCACGATTTCAAAGTAGAGGTGGGCGTTATGAAAAACGTAGTAGGATAAATAATACTATTACTGAAGATTCACCTATTAATTTGGTAATAGATTACTGAGAATACCCTTTTATTTTTGTAACATCTTCTGAGCTTTTAGAACAAGCTAGTAAAGAAATGCTCATCATGTACCTATAGTGAGCGCTTAGTAACAGTTTATTGATAATAAAGTCTGAATATTCATACATTCAGTATCATTGATATCCAATTGCTTTTATGGTAATTAATGGTTTATTAATTTCTTCAATTAAATATAAAATTTTTAGTGATGGTGGATCATACTATTATTTTTGTAACATCCGAGCAAGTGAAATAACGCTGCCATAATCGTATTAATTAATAACTAGAGCTATGTAATAGTTTGTCTTTGTAACAAGTGAAATAACGATCCTATAACCCTATTTATTAATAGCGAGCCTCACAAAATAATATATACCTTAGGTAATAGCTTACTGAGATGGACTCATTATTTTTTTCTGTGGTTGGGGGATTAATGACAGTGCATTGCCACTGATACAATGAAATGTCAAGTAATAAAACTAGACCAAAAAGACCAAGGGAGCCGCGCTCCTAATGAGTAATTGATTGGATCGTTGAATGTAAACAGTGTCTTGCTGGCTTCCTTTGTTGATGTTAGTGTCTGTCCAGTACAATTACTCTTCACTATGTGTTTTGATAAATAACAATATGTTTGACAAAACGATTTCATTACATGCAGAAAATTTTATTAACAGTCTCGCAGTTAATAATTATATTCTATTTTCGTTCTTATGACGAACAGATAATGTAAAAATTATTAGGGCTTAATAAGCTTGTAAAAGGAAGTAAATTAACAAAAGAAAGCCCTACGATAGAGAGGGAACGACCGGCTGAAATGTACTGGCAGGGGAAATAATAGGTGACAAAAATAGTAGTATTATCTCACCTATTACCACCTATTACCGAAAAGCTATTAACATCCCTGACTATTACTGAAAAGTAAGGGTATTTCCCAACTCTATTTCAATGTGAAGCAGAAGATTAAGATGTGGCCTCGGAAGATGTTCTCGATTTTACAGTAGCCAAAATACGTTCAAGATTTCAAAGTAACCGCAGATGGTGTTCATGATTTTTACATAACCTCGGAATATGTTCTTGATTTTACTGTGACTTTGGAAGACGTTAACAATTTCACTGTGACAACAGACAATGTTCACGACTTTTCTGGGACTGAAGAAGAGGTTCATATTGTCACTGTAATAACAGACGATATTCACGATGTAACTGAGACCGCAGAAGATATTCTTGATTGTACCGTGACAATGGAAGATATTCTCAAATTCGCAGTGAACGCAGAATAATCTTTAAATAGTTTTCCCAGTAAAATTTCAAAATTCCTACATAATTCCCGATACAACAAATTAACGATTCCCAGTAAAATTTCAAAATTCCCACATACAGGGTGTCTAGTTTATTTCCATTATAAAAATCAAGACTAATTCCAGACTTTTCAAGACTAATTCCAGATTTTTCAAGACTAGTTTCTTCAAAAACTAGTGGGTGTTGATACCAAAATGTATTGATTCTCGATTCTTGATACCGATACCAATTTTTATAGATTAACCAAATTTTCTAAATAATACTACACCAACCCCTGTCTTTGTCATACAGTAGTATTATGATAATGTGGTGTTTTCAAGTAAAGAAATAATGCTTACTTACTTACTTACTGCCATGGCCACTTGTACCCTAGCTGGTACTTGGCCTCGCCAACACGCTGTCGCCAATAGTCTCGGTCCCATGCATCTTCCTCTACAAGCCTCATCCTTTCCAAATCTTTTCGTACTTGACCCCACCACCTGGCTTTCGGTCTACCTATTGGTCTTCTTCCCCTCGGATTTCCTCTGAGAGCTGTCTTCAGTAGACTCTCCTCCTTTCTCCTCAGGATATGGCCAACCCACCTTAATCTTCTACTCTTAACTTCTCCAATGATATCAGGGTCTTGAAATAACTCTCTTAGCTCCCGGTTGTGGCGGATTCTCCATACTCCATCTTCACATACTGGCCCATATATAGTTCTCAAAACTTTGTTCTCAAAAGTTATTATTTTCTTTTCTGAGTTCTTGCTCAGGATCCAATTTTCCCCTCCATATAAAGTACAGGTCTTACTATAGTTTTGTAGATTCTAATTTTTGTCTTTCTCGTTAAAAGTTTTGATTTCATTAGTTTACTGCATGCGTACCAACTCTTATTTGCTAAATTTATCCTATTCTGAATTTCCATGTCTTCCGTATTTTTGTCAGATAGTAGAACGCCTAGATAGGTGAAATTATTTACTCTTTGGAATTTATGGTTGTTGACTTGAAAAAACTCTTCATTATTTCCAGCTTCTCCTCTTGTTACTATCATGAATTTGGTAATAATGCAGCAATAAAAAATTCTAACTAGCAAATTTGGTTTTTGTCATCATGAAATCTTTTGCGTACCGTACTTTTAGACATCATCATTGACTTCAGCGGTTACAGAAACGTGATCGTCGTCGTCCGCGAACAAAATCATTAACAATTCCCGCGGCCTTGTAGACATCAATGACATCATCGTCGTCTCCCGCGGTCCCAGAAACGTCATCTTCATCGTCCGCGATCGCGGCAAAATCATGAACATTTCCCCCGGCTGTTTAGACATCACTGTCATCTCCTGCGGTCACGGAAACGTTATCGTCGACGTCCGCAATCACGGCAAAATCATGAACATTTCCCGCGGCCGTGGAGACATCATCGTTGTCTCCCGCGGTCACGGAAACGTCATCGTTGTCTCCCGCGGTCACGGAAACGGCATCGTCGTCTCCCGCGGTCACGGAAACGTCATCGTCGTCTCCCGCGGTCACGGAAACGTCATCGTCGTCTCCTGCGGTCACGGAAACGCCATCGTCATCTCCCGCGGTCACGGAAACGTCATCGTCGTCGTCCGTGATCACGGAAACGTCATCGTCGTCGTCCACGATCGCGACAAAATCATGAACATTTCGCGCAGCCGAGCAGATATCATCGTCATCTCCCGCGATCGCGGCAAAATCATGAACATTTCCCGCGGCTGTTTAGACATCACCGTCATCTCCTACGGTCACGGAAACGTTATCGTCGTCGTTTGCGATCACGGAAACGTCATCGTCGTCGTCCGCGATCGCGACAAAATCATGAACATTTCGCGCAGCTGAGCAGATATCATCGTCGTCTCCCGCGGTCACGGAAACGTCATCGTCGCCTCCCGCGGTCACGGAAACATCATCGTCATCTCCCGCGGTCACGGAAACGTCATCGTAGTCTCCTGCGGTCACGGAAACGTCATCGTCGTCGTCCGCGATCGCGGCAAAATCATGAACATTTCCCGCGGCTGTTTAGACATCACCGTCATCTCCTGCGGTCACGGAAACGTTATCGTCGTCGTCCGCGATCACGGCAAAATCATGAACATTTCCCGCGGCCGTGTAGACATCATCGTCGTCTCCCGCGGTCACGGAAACGTTATCGTCGTCTCCCGCGGTCACGGTAACGTCATCGTCGTCTACCGCTGTCACAGAAACCTCATCGTCGTCGTCCACTATCGCGGCAAAATCGTGAACATTTACCGAGGCCGTGTAGACATCATCATTGGCTTTCGCGGTTACGTAAACGCAAGACGACGATCGCGGCAAAATCATGAAAATTCCCGACTTTGAAATCAAATTTAAGACTAAATCCCGACTTTTCAAGACCATTTTGAAATTCAATACTAATTCCCGACTTTCCCGATTTTCCCGACTACTAGACACCCTGCACATAACTCCCGATACAGCAAATTAATTATTCCTGGTTTACTTAAATCTCAGTCTGTGGCCACCCTTAGACCAGTGTAATAAATTAGTCAATTAATTATTTATGACTGCAGCGACTACTTAGGTAAGTATATTGAACTGATTATAAATGGCCTGTTCAATTTGCTGTGTCTCCTACCTGGCCGGCAGCCGGTAGTCTGAGCAGCAACAGCTGGAACACATGCGGAGGAAGCGTCTGCTGCAATACTTGCAACAGCTGATTAGGCTGGCCACAGACTGCGACTGCGTTGCTCAGGTGTTCAACTCCCCCTTCTTCGTCCCCAGCTCCCAGCAACTCCTCTCCCTTCTGAACCTGCATCAAACATGCACAGTTGTTACTAACTGAACAAACACAGTAAACTTCCTCTAATCCGACACGTCTTTCAAACTAAAGCTATTCTTTGGAGTTAGGCTATGTAGAACTTAACATTTTGTTGGATTTTATGTAAACTAAAAAGCAAATTAATGTTTGAGGTATACGAGATGGTTCTACTATGAATCAAACTTCCATGAATCTAGTAGATTTAAATCTTGCTGAGTTGTATAATAAACGTTTAAGCATACAGTAAGTCAATTATTGTTTTATTTAGATTTTAACTTATAATCATTCTATGATTTGAAATAATTATTAATCTAACATGTACCTAATCCTCACCCTAGATTATGTCGGTGTGGAGAAACTTAGGTTACCGGTAAAGTAATTTTTAGATTTAGTTAAGAAATTAAACTAAAATAATTATTATTCTGCTTGAATCTATAATATTGGCATAGGCTACTTAAAACGTTTTAGGGGTCTTAGAAAATATTATAATGTAAAGGGAGATTTCCCAAAAAGGAAGGAGGTGTGTAAGCCTAAATTATAATAAAGAACAGGGGTCAAAAGCGTAGCTTTGGAAGAACTGGCTATAATTCATGTTTTTAAAAGCTTTCAATAACAGTGTGAAAAGTTGTGTGTCATTAAATATTATCCAGGCCTATACTGTATAAAAAACTGAAACAAAATTTATTTTATCGATGAATTTATTTAGGAGTGAAAATTGTATAATACCGTAATCTATCTATATATTAATAGGCAAGCATGTTTCTTTAAAACCTTTTTTCTCAGCTCGTGTGAATCGTAGGGAAAATCTACGCATACCGTTGGAAAGCTATTTTCCTGTAGGTGTGCAGAATCCCTTTATAAATTTAAATAGGCTCAAAGATAAGCACAAAAAATGAGTTTAAAAATTTGAAAAAATTAACATGGATCTTATGCGTTGCTATGCTGGTTACGAAATAACAACGAAATATAAACAGAAAATCAAAACAAATGGAGGAAACTCCAATCACATGTTTTATTTACAGTGTGGGGTGAAAATAGATAAGTGAGTACATTACATATTTTTGGTCGAGTTTCGACCACTGGACGACCTCTCGTAACTATTATTGAATGAATGCATATTTAAAACCCCAAACATAATATATTTGTTTACTTTACTAGGCCATGGAGTATCTAGACAATGGTCAAGAAAATAAACCACTAAGTTACAAGTTCAAGTTTTAAAGTTTACTTACCTCCTGAAGGAAAAACATTTGCACCGCTTCGTGATCTTTGAGATCAGGAATTTTCGTTTTGCCATTCTTTGCATTCAATGCAGCTTCTCTTTTCGCTGTTCTTCCTGTAACCAGTTATTGTTATAGTTTATGCATAAGCTTAATATAATGAAAATCAAGCAAGATCTTACTGATTTATATGAGGTGAGTTATATCCAATAATAAGAAAGAAGAGTACTCAAAAGAGATTTGCCCACACACGTTCCAGCAAGATGCCCCAAATGCCGAGCCAACCTTGTAAGCCAAGGCGCTCTGCTCGAAAGTTTTTGAGGATATAAATTCATTGATAATCTGAGATTGTTGAAGTAGAAGTTTTAAATGCTTTGAAAAAACTAAAATAAAAAACATCATTAGGTGCAGATAACATTTCTCCTTATTTATTAATGTTTAAAAAATCTTGTATGGGCTGTGCTGATGTTTAAGTGAAACCACTTCACTTAATTTTCAATCTCTCATTGAAGAATAACTGTTTTCCAGACATTTTGGAAGATTGTAAAAGTACAGTAGTAGTAGCAATTCCAAAAAAAGTGTTCAAAATTATATAAGAAAATTGCAGTTATAAATATCTTCTCCAGCTATGATCTTTGAGAGCATGTTCCTACAACAGATTGCTCGGACATGTATCAAATATCATCACTCCTCATCAACTTGGGAGGTTTTCCTGGTCCATCAATTAATTCAAATATAATACATTTTTTCAGTAACTTACATTATAAATTCTATTGATCAGAACATTAAAGGTTGATTGTGTGTACGCCGATTAAAAAAAAAACATTTAATAGAGTTAATCACTTAGTGTTTCTGTCTAAGCTTCATTACTATAGTCTATCTGAAAACAAATTGTAGGCCTACCCCAAGTTTCAAATTTAGGGCCTTAACTATTCATAGTCTGTATAAATTATATAACCAGAAATGTAAAACATAGTAAAATTTTGATGTACGCTGAGTCGCTGACTATTTAAAAATTTAAAAAATATTATCAACATCTTGGATTTTTAACAGCTAGCCTACAAACTGATATTGATGAACTAATTGCTTGGAGTAAAAACAATACATTAATTATTTCATGTTAAAAATTTGCTGTTATAGCCAAACTATTGTGAACTTTCCTTATAAAATGTATGTGTGAATCGGATGGGTGTTGTCTTATGTAGAAAGTCAGTGTTTTAAGATCTTGGTGTTATTTTTTATGGTAAATTTCTATTTTCACAACATGTGATTGATATGATGAATATTATATGTCTTTGTTTTAACAGTCCATATGTTGTAAAGAAAAAAAGAAAAAACTCTACTCTCATATATTTAAATATTGTATTTAAATATATTTACTCCTTGCAATGCTCTCAAAGTGAATTCTTTACAAATCTTGGTTGCCCCTAGGTTGGAAGAACTTGGAAAATAAAAATACAAAACAGAGCTTGGCAGTGGAAGCTTGATGTTAAATAAATAATTGTGTGGGCCCTGTAAAATAAGAATACTTCCCAAAGGTCCTTAGGGGACGTTCTTGGTACTGTTTGAAGTTCTTCCAGACTGCATTACCTTTTGTAATAATATTTACTAATCTTAATTCTACACTGAATTTACTTGCTCACTACCACACTGATATTTAGTGTTGCACTTAAAAGGTGAATCTTTTGTAGTGGCCTATTGTTTTACTGGATTACCTTTATTTCAATGTTTGAATAATACTAGGGTTGCTTTCAGAGAGGTGAAAGCCAGTTGAGCGGAAAAACGTGATTTGATATTTGTATAAGTAACTAAATGTAAAAAAAGTCAATAGATGTACTAATGCTGGTTTTATTGATTAAAATTATAATAATTCAGATTTGTTTTTACTAGGCTACATCTTGTTATTCAGATACCTCTTCCAAAAGTGCATTATAGTAGTTTTGACCAGGAAAATATTATCAGTTTATTTGGTGCAACACAAATAAACAACTCGATCACCTACCTATAACCTACACTTTACCTTCCTAATCTAACCTTACTTCAAAACACTTAATGTAGTCACGAATACTCGTAAGCCCCGACCTACCTTCCCCACATGCCTAAATTAGATCAGTGTTCAATCTGCGTTTTATTAATAAGTGTAATAACTTACTGCACCGTCGATGTGTAGTTCAACATAATATAACCTGTGATGTATTACCGGATTGAATATCGATTCCATTCGGTTCAATATATCACTTATTACATCCTGATTTCTAACATTGGCTGTTTCTAATCAGCTGGCAACACAAATAGGTTCCCAAGAAAGTAGTCACTGGTCCGTATCCCTCCGCTCCTTGCTTATGCTCCGCGCATTGAGAAAGTAGTTCCGTATATTTACTCGATTTTCAGTGAATTCCGCACCTTAAAAAAATGTTTTAACGGCATTCTCTTGTTTATTAAAATCAAAGGAATGGTTTAAAAACGTTTAAAAGAAAAGTCTAGAAAGTTCAGAAATACCTTATGATTCTCTTGTTTACATTTTTCTTGTAAACAAAAAACTGTCATATGGCTCTTTTAGTCCCATAAGCCTAATGTTAAAATTTGGAAATTTTAAGTTCGTTTTAAATTGCATTAGCATTATCTAATTGAAATTTGTTTGTTTATTAACAATCTCACTATTAGTCTTAATAATCTAGTTAAGTTTAGCTGAAATGTTTTCTGCCGTTATTGAGTGATGTTGCTTTATTTGTTGCATTGAAGTTGATCCCAAAGAGCTACGCTCAATTAATAACGATGAATTACCAAGGCTATAGAGAACTAGAAAATGAGTAACAATTTGATTTATTGGACAGAATTAATGACAATGAATATAAATGATTTCAATTTACAGAGTTGCTGGTTGTGGTTTATTTACTTAAAATGACCTTGAGTGACACAATCAGTTATGAATCGTTTGATTGAAAATGTTGAACAGATTTATCAAAAGGGAAGATACGGTGCGGTTTCACACTGATATCGAAACTGTAAACGGAAGAGTGATATTTAATTTATTGTTTGAGATGACCAGTACCAAGCAAATCCTTTTCGTTGGCCAACGATCAAAACGAAGGTCGTCTCGCAGTACCACTGATTAAACAGTACTGTGTTCAATCGTAGCAGTTTTATCAGAATGTTGCATTATTATTTTATAGCTAATTTGGTACTTTGGCGGTTCATCTATGTTCAAACTGACACAACTTCCGACAACACTTCCGCATCTAGCCGAACCAGCTACCTGCTCCCTCCTTTGATATTAATTTATCTCCCCCAAATTAAATACTAACCGTGACACTCTTTAAATGAATTGTACCTCAATATTCAACAATGAAATTTGATAATGACTCTGTGTAAAAATTCCAACAATATAAAAATCATTCAAAGTAACTCTGAATTACCCTAAAAAACCATTTTCATTTATTAGCGAATTTCCCTATAGGGAAGTAGCTATTACCGTAGGTCTCATGGTAAGACTTAGGCCCGGGACCGATTTAGTTTTTCATTTTGATGTCCCCAGAGGCCAAAAACACCACTCGTTCAAATTTTTATATATGTGTATATATATATATATATGTGTGTCCGTGAACACGATAACTTGAGTAATTTTTATCCGATTTTGATGACATTTTGTTTGAAGGTGTAAGGCGGGATAAACTTGAATGAGTTCGCGATCCAGCATGATCGGACCATGGGAACAGGGTTTTATGGGGTAAAAATTGGTTTTTCTCACTTTTGACCCTCAAAACACAAAATTTCCCAATTTTTCTCTAAACCTTCTTAAAGAGCTTAAAAAAACAAACAATTCAGTATATCAAAGTGTTTTTGTACGGTTATTGGTTACGGAGAAAACTAAAAAAATGGTAAATTTAAAATTCCCATGTTATTCTTATGGAGAATATTGTAAAATGTTGTAGTTTGCCTTTTTATGGATATCTTTTGATCAAACTTGGCAAATATATTCATTTTATACTAATCAATAATTATTTTACTTAAAACACACACTTTATTAGTTTCCTTGTAGCAGCAAACCTAGGTACTCGTTAAACCTAATGTTATTTAAATAGATCAATTGAAAATCAATTCAGCCAAATGGAAATTCGCTTAGGCGTCAGGTTTGCTGCGGCGGGGGTATTTATTCTTAATACTATTGGATCATCACAGCTTATAATATACTACCGATTATTACACTATAAATGGATATAAAAATCAGTGAATTGGATTCGAACCTGGAAACATGTGATTATTTGACATGAACTAACAGAATATAACAGGAAAATTTACAATGTGCGACTCACTGAATTCTAAGATATAATAATAAATAACACAATTACTTACAAATTCGGACGTCCACAAAAATCACAAACACAATTTGAAGGATAGGGATGAGGAATTGTAACTAGCCGATATTCTAATTCAAAACGCGATCAATTTGAATTTGTTTGACGAACGTGAAATTTTCAATGGCGGGCTGCGTTGGCCGGTAAAACAAACTTTTTGACACTGGTTTGACGATCAAAACTGATTCTAATTTCCAACCGCGTTGCAATTATATCCCTTCGGGATATAGGCTAAACGATTTCGAGGAAATGAAAATTTATCCGACCAACACAACGAAATGAATTTAATTTGCACGAACGAACGAAAAGGTTTCCGACTAGTCACGGGAGAGGATCAGAACACACTGGGTCAGTCGTTGCTGGCGGCTAGTCCATCCCTACTACTTTTTTATGGAATTCTGGGTAATTGATCAGCTGACTATTGTTTGCGTCTGCTACAGGTTCGTTGTTTATACGACGAATCGGTACAATGTAATCCCATCATATGTTAATTCTCATTGTTACATTCATTCATCACAAATCACCTCTCTACAAACATGTAGGCCTACCCTCTTTCTCTCTCATAAATTAAACTTCTTTATACCAAAACCGTGTATTTTTCCTCTTATATTATAGGCCCTAACTACACCGCTCATTTTTGGTCCTCTCGAGCTGCGGATTAGGCTATATGAACATTATTGTGACTTTTTCTCAAGAAGTTTATTTAAATGGCTTGGATAACATATTACGTCCAACTTGAAGCCGCCATGCCAAGGACAATACTGCATTGTCATAGTACGTGGATTAGCCGTCCGGCAGTTACTGTCATAACCTAACCAACCAAATTTGCTGATAATGAAAAAATCTAATGAAGGTTAAATTCATTTGTTCATTAAACAAAATTATAAATGCTTTGGCATTTATAAATTACCGTATGTATTTATTATTTATAAATTATTGGCATTTATGCTTTAGAATTTTTGAACTCTAACAAAAGAGGTAGGCTACAGTTAAGAAGAAATGGCATTCAAAGCAAAATCTTTGACAAAAAGTTAACTTAAAGTTTCTGTTGGAATTCGAACCAGGGACCTTTTGCATATCAGCCGAGCACTCTATCCAATACACCACGAACACCGATGGCTATAGATCGTATTGTTGTGGTAATGGCGTTCCGGGCCCCCACAACCCAGTGATGTCACTGCCGGACCCCTAATCCACATCCGGTTACCATCCGTGTATCTTCTGTGTATTTGAATAGGCCTAGCTATTTAATTGAAAATCAAATCAGGCAAATGGAAATTCGCTTAGTCTGCAGGTTTGCTGGGGTGGGGGTATTTAGCTAATTATCAATTAAAAATTAAACTGTTAAGTTAAAAACCTAACCTAAATAACCAAACTTGCTGATGATGAAAAACACAAATGAAGGTTTAACTTATAATCGAATAGATAGGCTAGGGAGACGGACATCGGCCCAGATCTTTGTTTGGGTTGATCCTCTGATTTATGGCCTGAGGGTAGTGGTCACCAGAGGAGGGGTGGGGAATCAAGAATTCTGAATCCCACCGAAGGCGTTAAACTTTTTGTCAAAGATTTCGCTTAGAATGCGATTACTTCTTAACTGTACCGGTACATCTTTTGTTAGAATTTATAATTTTATGATCAGAACTATTTTCGATTAGGAAACCTTTATTCGATTTTTTCATAATCAGCAAGTTTGGTTGGTTTGGTTAGGTTATGATAGTTTAATTTTATAATTACAAAATTAAAAATAGAATTTTAGGCTAGGTATGTAATTTTACTTTATCCAAGTTTTACAGAACTATTTTTTTATTAGTAAACCTTCATTCGTTTTTTCATTATCAGCAAGTTTGGTTAGTTCGGTTAGGTTATGATAGTTAAATTAAATTTAATTAATGTTACTCTACAAACGATACGTTTGACAAGACAGGGACGGTGATAGAGCTAACAATTTGCCGCGAACAGTTCGGCTATGCACGGTATGATGCGGAAGCGTTCGTCACCAACCTAGAACTGACAGTTCAACCGACCGTGATTAAGAGGATTACAGCTTTGGTCAAGTGCCTACACCCGATAGGCTAGGCCTATTCTTAATGGATATTAGGGTAGCCCACAATACTGAAACTGTAGGTAGCCTAAGTAGGCTCAGTGGCGGTTCCAAGGGGGGGGGGCTACAGGGGCTAAAGCCCCCCCCCCCTTGGACCCTGGAAAAATAAATTTAAACGTACATTTCATCCTTAAAATACGCAATCTCATAAAACAGACATCAATGTAGTTTTTATTAAACTTAAAAGTGATGGCAGGAGTAGTATTAAGTCCCACATAAATAAACTTTGCGGACACTATCATAACGAATAAAATAATATTACGCTTTGGAAAGTTGTAAGCATCATCAAATTTTTACAGCAGTCAGCTGTTGACATGCTAGGTAGGGCAAAGGCAAGCGCCGAGCGTGCGAGTGAGGACGGGGAAACAGCTGATTTCCTGATGTTCCATGGTTAGTTTTGTCAAATTGTCTGCTAGTCACTAACTATAAACAGGCATCAATCAGCCATCAGCGGTAGCACCTGTAGCCTATTACCATTGACTATATATATAAACACTAGTGTCTAAGTTTATATAGTCAATGCTATTACTGAATTTGATACTATACATATTGTGACAGATCTATGAAATGGAGAAAAACGTAAAGTTAAAAAACGTGTGTACTTGCTTGCATGACATGTATAACAGGTGAAATGGGAGGTTTTATGACAATTTGGCACAGTTCTAGCCGTTAGAAATGGCTTTATAAAGTCACTAAACGGCTTTTAGGAGATGGATTCGTAGTCTACAGTAGGCCTATGTTGTGAAATTCATGAATGCAAGTTCGTCATAGTTTGAGTTTAAAATGTCTACTTGCTCATGACAAAGACAAATAACAGGTGAAATGAGAGGTTTTTGGACGGTTGGACACAGATAGACATTAATAATGGCTTTAGAAAGTCAGTAAACAGTTTTTATAGGAGGATATGGCCGTAGCCTACAATATGTTTTGAGATTTATGAATGTAATGGTCATAATTAGTTTTTAACATGTCTACTTATTCATGACAAATAAATAGGGAAATGGGAGGTTTTGCACACAGTTCTAGACGTTAAAACTGACTGTAGAAATTCGCCTAACGGCTTTTAGGAGGATATGGCCGTAGTCTACAGTGTGTTTTGAAATTCATGAATGCAATCGTCATAGTTTAGGCTAATTTTTACAATGTCTATTTGCTCATGACAAACAACAAGTGAAATGGGAATTTATGGACAATTGGGCACGGTTTGAGGTGTTAAAAATGGCTTTAGAAAGTAATCAAACGGCTTTGAAAATTCCAAATTTTCTTGACAAGGTCCTAGAACCGCCACTGAGTAGGCTACCATAAAAATTTAAGACACCAAGGCTAAGCCCTCAAGCTAACCCTCAAGCTGGCATGCGCCCGATATCGGGCGATTTACGCCGCGGCCGAAATGGCAGCGCCCGAAACAACGTCACGGAAATCGCCGATTTTAGCACGAAAATTAAACTAATATCACTTAATATAGTATTTATTCGGTTCAGAAATGAATAATCTATCGATTGATGTGCATTTCAACTATTTGGTTGCCTTTGGGAAAACTTAAAACTATGAAAATAACGCATCAGCTGACGACATTGTCATAATGTCATGATGACGCAATCGCTTGTTACCGGCGTCTGTTCTGTTGTTGTTGTTGTTTATTTCGCGTTGTGTTTGGTTAGTTTCGGTGTTATAAGTTTAATTTTTTATTGAAATGTGAGTTTATTTCACTTCAAGATGTCTGATCGTAACTACCGTGACCGATCTAGTGAATTACGAGAGTTGATCTATGACCCAATTCTAAGTGGCGAGGAGACTAGTGATAGTGAACCTGACGAAAATACTCCAAGTGACAATCCCCTAACAGAAGTTGATTATGAACATAGCTTAACCGACTTTTCTTCTGGTAGCTCGGATAACTATGTGCCCAATGAGGAGGAAATATCAGATTGGACTAGGGAACATGATACAGATTTTGAACCTCAGGTAAGAAATGAAGAGCCAGTTAGGCCTGACTCACCTATTGTGCCTGGCCTAGGCCTAATGAACCTGCTGTGCCTGCTGACAATATGTTGCCTAATATTCCTAGGCCTTTACCAATTTCTAATGACCCAAGATGGGTGTTAGTTTACCCCCCCCCCCCCCCCCCCCAGAAGAAGAAAAGGTTGCAGACTTTTTGGTAAGGGAGGGATGTTCCTGATTTCGATAAGGGAACCTGATTTCGACCCTTGGCACAAAATTAGGCCATATATAGACGAATTAAATGGTAAGTTTAAGCAATTTTTTGTGCCAAAACAGCCTATCTGCATAGATGAAAGCATGGTGGGGATGAAGAACAGATGTATTTATATACAATATATGCCTAACAAGAGGCACAACAGGCTTGGCATAAAAAAATTCGAAATTTGTGACAGCAAAACCTCTTACGTCCTCCATTCGGAACTGTACAGCGGTAAGGACTTTATGTCAGATGGAGATGACCCCTTAGCACAGAAGGTGGTTTTGGATTTACTTACAAAATGTAATCTCCTCGGTAAAGGGTACCATTTATTTACCGATAATTGGTACACTAAAATCCCTCTGGCACAAGCACTTTTAGATCAAAACACCTACCTGACAGGCACTGTTAGAAAGAAATCAAAGGGCTTATCTAAAAATCTGCTGCAGAGGAAACTTCAAGTAGGAGAGACTGTCTACTTTAGGAAAAATAACATCCTTCTTGTTGGATTTAAAGAAAAGAAAACCTGTAAACCAGTTTATTGTCTGACAACGGCGTGCCATGCCAAAAACAAGCTTGTCAGGAGCAAAGGTGGAAGAGAGGCTATAAAGCCTGTACTTATTGCCAAGTAGGCCTACAATGCTCACATGGGAGGGGTTGATACCAAGGACCATGTATCACTCTTGTGACAGGCCAACTAGACGCTACTGGAAAACAATTTTTCACAAATTTTCTAGATATGGCGCTTCACAATGCGTACATTTTGTACAAAGCCAACACCGACCGAGAACACATGAAAAATCACAGGGACTTTCTGATGAACATCATAGAGGATTTGTCCACTGACCAAGCCCAGCCTGATAATGTACCAGGTCCAGGTGGTGATGTCCTTGGACCTCGACATGAGTTGACCAAACTACCTGGAGAGAACAATCGCCTGTGTGTGGTGTGTCTGGACAAAAATATAAAAAGAAAGACCACCTATTGGTGTCCTGGCTGTAGGCTAATGGGGGAATTCACCAGAATTGTTATCACCTTCTAGACCACTATTACAGGCCTACAAAAAAGGGCAGGAAGAGAAGGCATTCTAGTGATTCGGAGTGAAGAGAGTGATGAGTGACGTAACCGATACGTGTACATGTGTAAATAAACTTATGTAAATAGTGTGTATATGAAATTCCAAAAACAAACAGTGGCTTTTCTACAGGCAACCATTCCTGGGATTATCTAGGTATGTAATATAACTTGAGTAGGCCTATTTTATAAATTATTTCTTGTATGAAGTTAGACCTGAACGTTTTGCTTCAAGTATTCGTGCAGGTTGTACAACGAATGTGTATATAGTAATAAAAACCGTTAAAAGTATTTTTTTTTAGGAACATAAATGTACTATATATCATTCTCTTCCTCATGAAATTGTGCACAATTTGTATATTTTGAAAAATTATTTTCAGTTTATTGGTTTGAGTTATAGAACGGAATATATGCATATAAATATAAAAAAAATTCTGCTCAGTAAATATACAATTTTTTTTGTAAATCAAAATTTCATAGTCTATATAAAATTTATATAATATTCCTTGTTTTATGCTGGAAAAAAAGATATATAATATGATATATTTACAAACTTATTTACTGTTTAAAAAATAAAATGTTGCGCGACCCATTAAAAACCCTTGCCACCACAGCATAAAAAGACCGCCAGCTTGAGGGTTAACTTACAAATAGGCTATAGGTAGGTAACTTTGGTCTAAGCCTATGATGGAGTCAGATTAACTTACCTATCAATTTTGTAAAAAAATTAAACTAAACTAACTTAGGTTTTACAAAAATAACTCAAGCCTAGGCTAAATAACTTATGCTACTTTAGGTAGCCTTAGATATTGAGCCCAGGATTGCCACCTTTGGTGAGGAAAAAATCGGGACATTGCCCTCCTCCCTCCAGGATTAACATACAATTAAAAACGGGCATTAAGGAACCAAAATCAGGACTGTCCCAGCAGAATCGGGACGGGTGGCAACCATGTTTGGGCCTGACATGGATTTCAGCGATAAAGCTGGAAAATTTAAGTACACATAGAGGCCTAACCTTATGATGTAGGCATACTTAGGCCTAGGCCTGTGTTTGGGTTTTAATAACTCAGGATTTTCCTATACCAGTATGGAAGCTTTACAACAATTACTAGAGGGGTTTAACTCCCCAAATTGGTATCAACTTTTCAAGAGGCCAATTAGATATTAGGCCTAGGAGGTCTACAATGTCGCCAAGGTAACTTAGCCCATGATAGCTTAAATAAATAATATTTTATTTTAAGGCCTAGGCTAGGTTCTAATTGTGTTACTTACTTTCTTTAAGTTTCTTCTTGAAGTTGGGGTCACTTCTTCTTTTCCGGTCAAAATATATACAATATCCAATAAAAAGAGTTGCAGAAGCTCCTGCTGCAAGGCCAAGTGCAGCTTTCAACGAAATCATTGTCATTTTCTGCAGTTTTTTACTCAAACTTCAGACCTTCTAGCTTAGCTGGTAAAAAGGAAAACTGTGATATTAAACACTGTTCCAAAATTCAGAAAAAATCAAATCTAGTTAATACAATAACAATTTATAACATTTAAATACATCGTCGAAAATATCACCACACGCTAAGCGTAGTCTAAGTCTGAAAATCCAAAGGAGGTGTCGGGGTGTTCGTGTTAATCGTGTTGTTGGATTGGATTGGATTGGACATTGGACTTGACTTGATTGGTTCGGTTGACAACCGACGGACGGTTGTTTCTGTTTGTTGGTTGAATTGAAAGTTGAAGAATGAGAAGAAGAAGAAGACTATACAAAGAAGGAAGGGGACTAAAGACTAAAGAAAGAAGGAGGAGGGAGAGCGCCTGAGGAAAGAGGGACTAGGGAGGTGGCTAGGAACGGCAGATAGAGATTGTTGATTGTACCTTGTACCAGGATTACCAGGAGAACGAAGGGAGAAAGAGTAACGAACGAAACGAATCGTAAAGAAAATGCAAATGAACGACCATCGCAATAGTGTGAGTGAATGTGACAGTAAACTAGGAAAGACTAATTTGTTGTATAAATGCCCACTGAGTACATACACGGCCGCCTTTAACTCCAGGCCGCGGCCTTCGAACTGGCAACGTTGCAAGTGGTGTTGTAACAGCTGTTTTGTTTGGAAGCAGCTAATGGTATTTTGTGTATTTACGAAAGCTTGGTTACTGGACTATGACAATATTGACTCCGCTTAAAAATGTACAGATATAGATTTTAATTCATATTGTTTCGGTTTTCAAATCTGTATGTTTTATTTTCAATATTTTAATAAATTTATGTTCATAAATTTAAATCAATGAAGTGCGAATTAATGAGCTGATGTCACCTGTCTGCCATGTTATCTTATGGGACGTCCGTCACTGAACAACGCCACTTGCGATGTTGCCAATTCTACCAGGCCACGGCCTGTATTTAAAGGCGGCCGTGGTACATATGTATGGTAAGTAAGAAATGGATCAAATAGAGCTGTCCCATTCCGACATACAATGACATAACTAATCCTTAAAAACCTAATTTAATATTACCATAGACAAAACCATAGACTAACCAACACAAGGGAGTTTGTTTTATCCTATGATTAAACCATATAAAACATATTACGCCCTTAGTAAGTTTCCCATCCTTTATGGAACAGCTGAAGCCAATTGTATCGTTAATTCTGTGGTTCTGTCCTGTGCACCATAGAGGTCGTGATCTGTTTACAATGTTATTTCAGTCATTTAAAACCCCGTTTGAACAAATAAAACGATATAACCATAAATAATAGCTCATCCTCTATTTATATAAACAAACAATAAAGCACAAAAATAACGAATTTAACTCTAAAATAAAGCAATGGAAACAATTAAAATGTCGTCGACACGTTTTGTTAATGTTTCGAAGCTTAAGGACCAGGAGACCCATGCCTTATCTGGTTTTAGGAGGAATGGCAGTGCTGAACTTGGACAATTTCATTTATAATTACATCTACTTACCTTCTGGATTTGCTCTCAAAGCTTCCACCAAAACACTCTAGTGGTGTAGGTGGAATCAGTATGCATGTCCTAAAATATTGTAGAGAGGAAGTGGCAGCTCCTCTTACCAACATAGTAAATTTTTCACTGACATCTGGAATTTTCCCTCAGAATTGCAAAACTGCAAAAATAAAACAAATTTTTTAGGACAGACAGACAGAACTGACCCGGGGAATTATCGTCCGATCTCTCTCCTACCAGTTGTTTTAAAATTGATTGAGAAAGTTGTTTCGGAGCAACTTAGCAACTTCTTGGAAAAAAATAACATATTGTGTGATAGACAATAATATGGTTTCAGATGCAACAAATCAACAAAATTGGCACTCTCTGATTTCATCAACAGCAGTATAGATGCAATGGAGGCTGGAGAAACAGTGGTTGGTTGTTTTGCTGATCTCTCTAAAGCCTTCGATTGTGTCAAACCTGCGATTCTATTGACAAAATTGGCATCAATTGGAATTTCAGGATTTGCGCTGAATAAGTGGCTCACATCCTATTTGAGCAACCAATTCCAAAAGTCACTGAAATTAAAAAAACCCAAATTCAAACACTGAAAGAATTTTATCGACAAAAAAACTGATCTCCAATGGCGTCCCCCAGGGATCTGTCCTTGGACCTCTCCTTTTCCTAGTCTACATCAATAACATAACAGATACAGTTCCGCAGGACAGCGTCTACCTTTTTGTGGATGATGCGACATTTTTCGTAAGGGGGACTGATGACGCGGCCCTGGAGGCAGAATCTAATTAAAGAGCAAATGATCTGGCACACTTTTTTCTTTAAACAAACTCAAATTAAATTAACAGAAAACAGGATACCGGTACATGTGTATCCAAACTACAAACAACAATTTAAAAAATAATAGGACTCCGAACATATTTATTGGAGAGGATCAAATCCAAATTTCAAAAACTGCCGACGTTTTGGGAGTGAGATTGGATGATAAATTGAGCTGGGATGCACAAATAAAAAAAAAAAAAAAAAAAACTGGAGGGGTCATTGGCTCGAGGGGTCTTTGTTCTTCGAAGAATAAGGACCTTCGGAAACCTGGCTCTTTCTAAACTTGTGTATTTTGGCCTAATAGAACAACACATTTCGTATTCAATCATCCTATGGGGAGCTGTGAAAAAGAATATTGAGCAGATCTTTGTTTGGCAGAACAAGGCAGTTAGAGCAATCTTGGGTATGCCGCCTCGGACCACTCGGACCAGCTGCAAAAATGTTTTTAAAGAACTTGGATTTCTCACAGTCCCTTCACTTTTCATCTTTGAATCAGTTTGCTATATAAAATCACAGAACATTAAACCAACTTCTACAAATCACACTTACAACACCCGAACAAAGGGCACACATGCAGTCCAACATAAACTCACAACATTTGAACACAAACCAGATTACATAGGAATGAATTGTACCAGGCCCTACCAAAAAAATTACCTAAAATTCGGAGTTTAACAAAATTCAAATTAGAATTGAAAAAAAATATCTAGTGGAGTTAAGTTTTCATGACATAGACAGTTACCTTAACGGTGACAAAAAATAGTATTTAAGTTTGGTTTTTCTTTGTATTAACCCTGACCTGTCCAATTCCTTAAGGCAAATGACTACGGACGGAGAGTTCATGTAACATGTATCATGTATGTATCACTAGCCACCAGTTCACTAGGATGGAGAGTTCATGTATCATGTATAATGTATGTATCATTAGCCACCAGTGTCACCGGACATAAACTAGACCTAGAGGGAGTATTTCAAAAGTTCCAAAATCGGAAGATCCAATGAATATATTGCCGATCGGAAGTTCCAAAATCGTAAGATCCAACGTTTATATTGCCGATCGGATCTTCCAAAATCGGAATTTCCAAAGGTTATTTAGCGGGTCGGAACATCCAAAATCAAAAGATCCAAAGAAAATATTGCCGATCGGAAGTTCCAAAATCGTAAGATCCAAAAGTACAGTCATAACAAGAAGTACAGATTTATTTCTTAAAGTAAACTTATGAAATAGACTGTCCTTTTCACTTTGGAACTTGTGATCATATGCCGGGTCGGAAGATCCAAAACTCTAGTAATCAGATCGGAAGTTCCAAAACGCTAGAACTGTTGCGTCTCTCAGATTGAAGGCGTTTAAACACACGTCGTCACCAGCAACGTTAATGGTTATTTGTTTTGTTAATTGATATTTTAATTAATATTTTTGTATTAGTATTTTCAAGTACACACACTTAAATACACACGCATTCATACATACATGTACTGTATATATGGGATTTTGAAGGCATGCAGGGCTAGTGTTGGTATTGTTTACTATTTATTTTCAAAAGTAAAATAACGTGTTTATTTTTATTCTTAAAAGATGGTTTAAGTATTAACCTTGACAATAACAATACTAAATTATCTGGCAAACGTCTTAAACAAATAATAACTTATTTTTATAGCTTATGACAATTTTTGTTTACTCCGTAAGAGAATCCAGAATAAATCATTTGAAAAATGAAAAGATAATGAATTTGTCGTGGTTTATTTGAGCTGAACTATTAAGTTGTAATAGTGTACTAGTAACCAACGCTAAATATTTGAAGTTGTTTCCGGTTGTTGTAACAAACAGGTAGTTTCAAATTTAATTAAATTGAAATTGTAACGTTAAATTATATTTAGTTTTCCCCACAACTAGCGAATGTCTGCTGTAAGCTAATTCAAAATGTAATTTTGTCCTTACAAAGAATGTGTTTTATCAGGAAATGTAAAATGTTCAACTGTATATCAAACATTTGCGTCTAATCAAGTTTTGTTGGAGATTCAATTTGTGTACCTAAGTAAAAGGTTTTGTTGTAACAATTTTAAGTCATGTTTGAAAATACTTATTGTTCTGCAAACTATCGCTTAATCGTTGAAGATATGAGAATTGACTTATACGACATAGTTTTTTGGTCATTATATGTGTAAATAGGTGTTCTGAATTAAACTGTTTAAAAAATTGACTACTCGATTCCCGTGCGTTCGACTGACCAACATTTGTACATTAACTCCCTTTACTATTCAAATACTGTTTGCGTAACTGTGATGTATATGGGTTGCGTTCTGAATCACAAGGCACTGTAATTATAGATAGGGCTCAGATTATTAATTGACGAATATTGTGAAAATAAAGCAATTGTTTTAAATCCGCTTATTAAAAGTATGCTATCGTAAACGAATCAATTTAGCATTTAATTTGTTTAAATAATAGTGATATATTGTTATCAAATGCACAACAATTATTTTCAATAAATGTGTTTCCAGTTGGTGTCGTTTGAGTGCACAGGCGTCAACTCAATGTTTCACCCGTATTTAATGGTAGATTGTACAAATTGTAAACACTATTTTTATAGTTGAAATAAAATATGGACAGGTCTAATTAGTTACATAATTATTGAAATTAATTATTTCATTATAATAATCTTTCCAGTAAAAGATTTATGCTCCAATAGGACTTATCAGTTTTCGGCTTCAACTAATCAACGAAAAGTCTAGTGTGGTACCGGTACCGAGAGATAAATTATGCCCCTTACCTATAAAAATAATCGTATTTTGCATGATAAATGTTTAAAAAAACTGGAGTAGGATCTTAAATATTCCTTTTTTAATTGCATACCTTATTCAAGTTGTTATTAGTTCTGCGATGAAATTTCTATGGTATTTAATAGAATTATATTTGTATTGTAATAAAACATGTCTGTGTAGTATATTTCTTTAACAATGAAATGTTGATATACAATTCAAAATATAATTATAAAAATTAAGTTTATCGTTCGCATCATCTGAGATCAAATGAATCTTGGCCACGCCCACTGACAAAACACATAACCTAGTGAGCAACTCACAATTCGTGTTTGAAGTCATATATCTAATTAAATAAACGGTTCAGGCTAAAGATTATGGTGTTATTATATAAAGGATATATGGAGCATTCGATCCTGTAACTTAGAACTGTTGTGAAAAGCTAAATATAATTAGAAACATTCGATTTCTAGTTCGCATCATTCTACATCAAATGAATCCCGTCACGCCCCAGTCTAAGTACCGCCCACTGGAACTGGAAATAGTCGTAGACAGAAAACATCATAGCGCTGTTACCATGAGCTAAAAATTATACAACTTGCGTTAATTTGTAAAAATTAGCTGGTGGACTGAACGACCGTGGAGTGAATAAAACATCCCGGTTTTATTAAAACAAACACACTCGTAGTCTCGGACGCTCAACACTAAACACTCGAACATATCAAGGCCCCAACATATCGGTGTTGGTGCCGTTTTTTGATGAGGGTTGCGGAGTCGTCGATTGGTTGGGGGGGGGGGGGGGGGGTGTTGGAGGATGGGTGGCGGACACGTCACTCTTGCTGTGCTCTGCCACACTATTTTCTATACCTAGTTGAAAACAAAGGCGACCACTGTCTGCCTGTCTATCTGTTCGACTCGAAAACAAGAATCAGTGTGAAGGCCTCTTCATACAATAGTACTGGGGGACCGAGCCTTGCTCGGTTGTGGCATTGACTAACCAACACCAAGTATACTTCCCATCACATTGTAAATTTTGAAGCTGTGTTTTCGTGTCTAGTTCTGTCCGGTACACTGTCGATGCCGTGTTTTGTTCAATTTTGTTTATAGTATTCAAGTGTTAGTTTCACTCCCGGCAACACCTCGGGCAGCTTTTTCGGCGGCGCCACCGCTCTCCACGCGGCTAATAGGCACCCTTTGACTCCATGCCCTCTACACGTCCGACACCGGCGGCTCCACTAGCTGCGCTCAGGGCTAGAGATATACAAGGGCTAGCTCACTCCTTTGATGTTAGCGGTTGCCGCCTGATCCTACTTCCCCTCCCCCGCCCCTCCTCAGTGACGTAACGGAGATACATCGGCGCGAGGCGCGACGGTAGCCTAGCACGGCAGTGCATGTCGCCCGGCATCTACGCGCATATTAATAATTGTGTTTATAATAATGTAATTTTATAGTGTGATTTGGCCCAAAAACAATGAAATGACAAGTTTCACGATTTTGCACAACAAATTTCAAATAAAAACCAAATAAATTTATTATCAAGAGATAAAGTAAAAGTAAACATTTTTAGGCAATAATATTGGAGATCAAATGAAGTAAGAATTGTTTATGTATACTGATCATTTCAATAGATGTTTATGACTTTTAATAAATGTTTATATTTGTCTAGAAAAACATTTTGTTATTCACACGTATATATTATTTTTTAAATCCCGCAAACCAACTATATAAAATGAAAGTAAACTTATTCCCCTACATGAATATACATAGTTATAAAGGCAAATATGCAAAAATAAATAGTTTATAGTTTTTTCTATAAAATGTTGCTGTGCCTTTTTCATTTGGCGATTAAATCGTTTGTTAATGATGACGAAATGTTTCAAAAACGGGCTAAATGTAATGTCCCAGACCTCAAATTAAGTAAGTATATCCACATAAAACAGTTTATAAACTAAATAAGTAAAATTTTTACAACTAATAAATACGATTGAAATGATAAAGTCAAACCCGCGATATTCGTTGTTGGTAAACAGTCAATGAAGTTCACAAAAACTGGCTAAAAAATAGTGTCTTAAGTTTATAAAAGTAATGTCACATTACAGTCGAGGCACAATAAATAATATCGCAACTAAACATTTACAACGTATAATCACGATGTAAACTGATAAAGCAAAATCACACCAAAGCTCGACTTGTTAGTTATTGGTCAACAGAGAATGAGGTTAGTTAGTCAGGCAACTTAATGTTTTTTTGCAACTATATGTTATTTTAATTTATTGAAATATGTAGGGCCTATGATAAAATGTAATTGATTAATTGAAATTCTTTTCCTTCCTGTAAAAGTTACAAATACTAAGTATAGGTAATGTATTTTTATACAACCTCAATGTATTTTATATAACCTCAATGAATCCTAAAAGGCATGAATAAGTAATAAATAAATACAATTAATAATACATACATTAAGATACATTCGAGCAATTCGAACACAGATCAATAACTACAGTAATCTTAGGCATCGCTTTACATGCCACACCCATCCTTAAATATCTACTTAAGTTAATTTGTTACTTATTTAAATTGATGTTATACGTAAATCCTATTTGAAAATCAATTACTTTTATAAAATACATTAATACTTATAAAAAATGTCCAACATAGAGCATAATAAACGCTAAATGTGCGGTAATACCAACGCTCACACAGGCAAAGATATACGGTGCCGGGAGCCCGAGGTATCGTCGTGACGTCACAGCGGCGGAGTGGTGGGGAGCCACCTGGCATCACTTTCTGAGCTCGCGTGGACTATATTCCATAAGACCTGTACTGCACGGTGAACGTGGAATTGAGTATAGCCCTTGTATATCTCTAGCCCTGAGCTGCGCTACATGTTGCTCAAGGCTAATAGGGGCCTTACTTGAACTTAAAGAAACATTTCGTTAAGTGCCAAGAAATTAATCACGCACCTACCTACATAAATAACAGTATTTTTGTCATAAATAAATAAATGTAAAAATTAAGTAAAATAACACATCAACACATGATTATTCTGATTGCTTATTACATACCTTATAGGCCTACATTGCTTGTATTACAGAGTCGTTTTTTTTATCAATCAAATGTCTTGGATTCTAATGAAATCATTTCTCGAAAATCATATTTAAAATATTTTTTTATCAAATGGTTTTAATGATTATACGTACTTTAAACCACAACCTAGCAAGGCTCAGTCCCCCGGTACTAAAAACTTAAAATGCGTGATATCATTGACTATATATACCTACAGGTAGGTATATATAGTCAATGGTGATATTTATAAGACCAATGTCTGTTTAACAAAGAGTAATTATTGAGCACCTGACATCCATCAGCAATATGGTATGTTCTTTTCCGACGAATCAATAGGCCAAAACATTGGCTGATGTGTTAACATTTAATAAAATGCATTTATAGATCAAAAGGTATTTATTTCCCGTCCTATTGCCGTTAAAAAGCACGGGTACAACAGCTAGTTATCAAAACATAGACAAAAATTCATTAAGAAAGTGTTACCATACTAACAACATAATACATTGTGAAAGTTTGTGTGTTTGTTTTTCTTATTGGGGTTCAATCACTCACTGGTCGGATTAGGTTGAAATTTGGCATGCTGATAGCTTACTTTCCCGATTAAAATATAGGCATATTTTAATCTCAAAACTCATTTCGTGCTCCGCCCGACTCGATTGTCCGTTAGAGTTTGGATTTGCAACATTGTATTTTACAAACAAAGACAATTAAGGTCTATATCAACCTATGATTACATTTGAGCACTTCTTCTTTATATCATAAGTTTCTTCTACATCTGTATTATAATTCAACACAGGATTTACTAATTTGAAATATACGATACAGCCTATGAAATAACTACACCTTAGAGAAACAGATTGGGCAAATTGGTTTACTTCATACCAAGCTATCAATAACATACACACCAAATTATCTCCCCCCTGTAACAGCAAACCTAGGTACTCATTGAAATTAATAATATTCATATAGGAAATATTTCTTACAATTACTAGGGAAGAATTTAGTAGAATTACAGCAAGGTAAATGGAAAATTAGTTTCTCTGCAGATTCACTGACGCGGGAGTATTTTAATTTTACGGGAGGCAGTACACAATAATGATATCTTACTCATCATCATTGGCACAACCATTACGGATAATTATTATTATTACCGTAACATAATTAAAGAAGTAACTAAATCCAAAAAGATTACACAAACAAATTTACTTAATTACGTAAAAAAAGTAAATATCATAAATCATTTCTTATGCTATGATATTTATGGTTATACCATCGCAGGTGAAGCCGAAGGTACTTGCTAAGTAATTAATAACCCTTACATTGACATTGATCAAACAAAAGCCATGAAATGATTAGGGATATGCCTCAGACCCCAAATGAACGAAGGGTAAAAATTTGTTGAGTATATAAAAAATTTCATATAAATATATAATGCAAATCAAATAATTTGCATACTACTTTTTAATGTATTTAGTATCAGACACAAACAAGAGTTAGAGTCAAGAGTTAGTGAATTATTGAGTTAATTCAAGACTTGTATTATTGAATTGGTATCTTTCAATCATAAAATCTTTAAAGTCTAGCATTAAGTCTTTCGATCTCAGATTTTAAATTCAGGAATTATGATTTAGTTACATACATCAACATGGCATCAACCGATATACGCCGTCTGCAATTATGGTGCCTTGTTAGAAGGCAATCTATATATACCACAGTGAGGCAAGCAGTATTTGACAAATACGGGAGTTAGAAACTGTATGAGGGAAATTAAGATTTCCTAAACAAATTGCGCTGTTATCTAGATACTTTATAAAAAGGTAAGTTACTTCAGATAAATACAGTATAAACCACAACACAGTATAAACCACAAAGTAAACTACCTATTTGTTCCATAATACTTAATTCTATGTTCTAATAGCAAAAAATAAAATGTTACCCTACTGAGAGTATTCTCAGAAGATTAACTCTTCTATTAGGAGTATTTCATTCCATCTATGTTTGATAATATTGTTGTCATGATGGTTAAATTTAAAAAAGGAGATGTAAAAAAAATTATCATAGCATATATTTAAGGCCAATACATACGCTAAGAGAATTGTAAAACTATACAAAGAGTGCTTCAAAGGGCATTTTGATACTCCATTGATAAAATACAAACAGCATTTTAGTAATTGCCTTTACGTGATATAAATTAGAACAAAACTAAAATTAATTAAAAACTCCGCTATACTTAATGGCTATTTTATGTGACAATATTTATCTAACATAGAGCGAATTAAAATGTTGTTTTTAAACATTGTCTGAATATACGTCTTAAATATGATGTTGAAATGGTTTTTGGACAAAAAATACACACACCAAATAAGTAGTTTGGTTACTTTTCTATACAGATCTAAACTCGAGTGTCTAAACTTTTCCCCTGACATTAGCAACGCGGCTGGTTACGGCGTTCATCGCCTTCAATCTGAGAGACGCAACA